>NC_045680.1:23637965-24247827 GCF_003331165.1 Xiphophorus hellerii | reverse complement strand
TAAAAAGAGAAGCGGCCGAGTGCCAGACTGTGTCGGGTTCAGTCTTGTTTAGCCTTCAGTGGTGCTTTCGATCGCTAAACATAATCCAGTCAGAGCTCCTCAACGCTCCTCTGCTCTCCACCATCTTGTTAAACACAAACGCTAACCTGCTCAAAAGACACAATCTCTTTTTTTCTTTTTTTCTCCGGGAGTCTCAGGCATAAAGAACTTTTCACATCGCACAACATCTTTAAAAAAACAAATCCCGTTTAATCCACGCAGTAGGATAACTTGCAGTTATTTTATTGCCCAACTGAAGCTGGTGTCAGATTTTATTCCTGAATTAGCCGCCTCAGTCTCACACACTCCCTCACACGGCTGCAGCGCTGCAGATGGTTTCTCATTTGGATGTGGGCCATGTCCTAGATGAACACATGGCTGCTCTCAGGGCCAGGAGTCTGGTTGCCTCCAGTCTCTGACACAGATCAGTCTTGGAGGACAGAAAACAAAAAACAAACAAAAAAATCTCACAAACGTACATTTTATATGTCAGTAATTAAACGTCGTGCCTTTAAATGAAAGTAGCCATGTTGCCAGTCTACCTAACCAAACTGAGGCGACGTGAGACGAGGTGTAGCACGTTACTACAGTATTTATACACCTTGAACTTTTCCGCTCTACGTCACCTGGCAACCACAGACTGTATTGGGATTTATTGGGATTTTATGTGATTGACAAACACAAAGTGGTGCATAACTGTAAAGCGGAAGATAGGTGATTATATTTCAGTAAAAATAATAATCTGGGAAGTGTGGCACACATTTCTATTTATTCCCGGGGTCCAGAATTTGCAAAACCTTCCAGAGCTAAAAGCTGCAAGCCACTACGGTGGCGTTTCTCTGCTTATTTATCTAGAGACTGAATTTTATGTGGACGGCCACGTCTTTGTATGTTTGCAGCTTTGCCACTCTCTTTATATTGATCGCAGAATGCTCTGTGGGATGTTGGATACATCGGCTAGTTTATAACCTGATCCTGGTTTGGACTTCCTGACAACTTTCTAACTGATTTTAGTTTTGTGTTTCTCTGTCTTTATGTCAACGTTCTGTAACAGACCTCTGAGTCTCTCAGGAAATATTCACGCTCAGCTTAAATTACACACAACCAGTCTTCCTTTAAAGATTAGGTGACATCTGATGTCTATTGGTGTCTCTGGGTTTTATGTTGATTTTTAGTTAAATCAAAGGGACTGAAAACCCTTCACATTTTCCTTTCCCCTTCCAAGTTATGCAAATCTTTGGGTTGCTCTATCACTTAAAATCCCCAGGAAATACTTCCACGTTTGTATTTGTAAAGTGACAAAAATAAACCCTCAAAGGGTGTGAAAACTTTTCAAAGGCAGTGTAGGAAGCAGGAAAACGATGTAGCATTGCTGCTCTGTTGCTATTTCTATTGAGCTTGGTAAATTTATGATGTCTGACAGACTTTAAAAATATGCATCCCTAATTATTCTGATGAGGAATATTTCTAACACGGACCACCTATCAACATAAACACAACTTTGTATTCCATTTGTCCTGCGTGTGGTTAGAACAGCATGAATAGTAGGGGACATGCATAATGCTTATGCAGATTTTAGTCAATTAAAATCTTTACCTGCAGCCCACTTAGTAAAGGCTTACATGAGGTTATAAAAATGGCAGGAGGCATCTATGCATGCTCATCTGTTGGCTGAATATGCTAACAACAAAACAGAGATATCCTTGGATTAAATAGAAACAGTAGAAATGTTTTACCAGGAATGAGAAGCAATTATATTAATTTATTTGTGTGTTAATATAAAAGTTTAAGAAATGCCTATTGTCCAAACTTTGGCAGAGATGCGATTATCAATATGTTTTAGTGTTAGCATATGATCTTAACTCCACATGCTAACGTTTGAAAGGATCAGTATTGTGTGTTTTCCAGGCAAATCGTGACCTTTTTTAACACAATCAAGTAACTGTCACCTTCAGTTGTTATAAAAATGCTATATACATCAAATATGACTTACTTTATAATTTAACGCCTTGTAATTGGGCCTCTGTCTCTTTAAGAAGCTTCTGCTCTTTCTGAAACTCCGCCTTCAGGAAGTCATCACAACATCTCTCCTCTATTAATCCTTTAACAACGTTTTTACCAGCGTTTCACTAAGAAGCAGCTCCTACAATGAGCTCAGCAGATGTGCAGTTCCACCGGGTGTTTGCTAATTGCTGCTGGCTAGTCTGAAGGAGCTGATTGTCAGAGGGCTGCTCTGTCAGGCAGAAGCTTGGAAGCTGCAGCTCAGAGGAGGAATTTTGTCCTCAAAGACAGAGGTAGGTCCACCCAGGGATTTGAAAGGTTGCCATGGGAGACTGAAGGATTTCTCAAACATGCATGGAAGAATCAAGACAACACTCCATGTGTGTTTTTGAAGATGGAATAACATAACATGATCTAAAGCTAAAAAAAAATAACATTTACATAACACTGTCCCTTTAAATGTCTTCAACCTTCTGCTGGTAGAGGCATCCTGAACCTGATTTTACTGGAGTTCTCTTCCTGTTAAAGGGGAGTTCTTCCTCTCCACTGCCCCCCCCCCCCGTGCTTATTCAGGAAGATGGGAAGTAATGTCTCAATGCAATGGGTTTTTTTTTTCATATTTTTTACATGTAGCTGATTATTTGGAATTACATTTTATCTGTACACTTAATATCTGCTGCGGTTGAAATGAATCAGCTGAATTATGTCAGGATCTGTGTTTTCTGTGTTCATTTAGAGTTTTTTGTGTCCTTAAGTCTCTTCGTTGTCCTGTCCTCCCCTTGATTGTTCCCAGGTGTTTCTCGTCTCTGTGATTACCCTCCTGTGTATTTAACTCCACCTGTGTTCCTTGTTCCTCGTCGGGTCCTCGTCTATGTTAGCGTCTATGTTTCGTCAGTGTTTCCTTGTGCCTGCTTCTTGTTGCTGGACTTATTTATAATTAAAATCTTCATCATATTCGTCTTACCTGGGCCTACAGCGTCTGCCTCACCTCACTCCGCACCACACCTCATGACAGTAGGACCCGACCATACCGAACGGTGAGGCTGCTAAAGAAATGGACCCAGCTGGAGTTAGGTTCCCTCCAAGAAGGCAGAGCGGAGGGAGGCGGAGATCTGGCAGGGAGGAGACGGAGCTAACCGAAGCCCTCGCCGACCTGCAGCGGGAGCTATTCCGGGGGACAAGACTGGTGTTGGCACCCCCCGGATTCGGCCCCCGTCGATTCCTCCGTCCGGGAAGTCAGCGACGTGAGCCGCCGGTGGACCCGGCCCCTCGTCGCTTTCCGGAGCCGCCACCTCCACGGTCAGCCCGGAGACAGCGGCGTGAGCCGCCGGCAGACCCGGCCCCTCGTCGCCTTCCGGAGCTGTCACCTCAGCTGTCTGCCCGGAGACAGCGACGTGAGCCGCCGGTGAACCCGGCCCCTCGTCGCCTTCCGGATCCGTCACCTCCGCTGTCAGCCCGGAGACAGCGACGTGAGCCGCCGGCAGACCCGGCCCCTCATCGCTTTCCGGAGCCGCCACCTCCACGGGCAGCCCGGAGACAGCGACGTGAGCCGCCGGTGGACCCGGCCCCTCGTCGCCTTCCGGAGCTGTCACCCCCGCAGCCGGCCCCCAGGCTTCGCTCCGGCTCACCTCCGCTGCCGGTTCCAAGGCTTCGCTGCGGCTCGCCCCCGCAGCCGTTTCCAAGGCTTCGCTGCGGCACGCCCCCGCAGCCGTTTCCAAGGCTTCGCTGCGGCACGCCCCCGCAGCCGTTTCCAAGGCTTCGCTGCGGCTCGCCCCCGCAGCCGGTTCCAAGGCTTCGCTGCGGCTCGCCCCCGCAGCCGGTTCCAAGGCTTCGCTGCGGCTCGCCCCCGCAGCCGGTTCCCGGGCTCCGCTCCGGCTCGCCCCCGCAGCCGGCCCCGAGGCTCCGCTCCGGCTCACCTCCAGCCGGCGCACCCGAGGCCGAATCAGCCGGCGTTCCAGCCGGCGCACCCGAGGCCGAATCAGCCGGCGTTCCAGCCGGCGCACCCGAGGCCGAATCAGCCGGCGTTCCAGCCGGCGCACCTTCCGAGACTCCCAGTGTTCCTTCCGAGACTCCCAGTGTTCCTTCCGAGACCCAGACCCCCAGCGTTCCTTCCGAGACTCCCTGCGTTCCGACCCTGACCCTCTGTGTTCCTCCAGAGACTCCCTGCGTTCCGACTCTGACCCTCTGCGTTCCTCCTGAGACCCTGACCCTCTGTGTTCCTCCTGAGACCCAGACCCTCTGTGTTCCTCCTGAGACCCCGACTCCTGAGACCCCGACTCCCTGTGTTCCTCCCGAGACTCCCTGCGTTCCACCCGAGACCGAGACTCCCTGCGTTCCACCCGAGACCGAGACTCCCTGCGTTCCACCCGAGACCGAGACTCCCTGCGTTCCACCCGAGACCGAGACTCCCTGCGTTCCACCCGAGACCGAGACTCCCTGCGTTCCACCCGAGACCGAGACTCCCAGCGTTCCACCCGAGACCGAGACCTCCAGCGTTCCACCCGAGACCGAGACCCCCTGCGTTCCACCCGAGACCGAGACTCCCTGCGTTCCACCCGAGACCGAGACCCCCAGCGTTCCACCCGAGACCGAGACCCCCAGCGTTCCGACCGAGACCCCCTGTGCTCCACCAGAGACCCTGCCTCGGGGGGCTCGTCGTCGCCGTCTGTGGGCGGCCCCCGGGACTCATCGCCACCTCCAGCGCTGCGGACGGCCGCCGGACCGCCTCCGTGGTTCCCGCCTCCAGCGCCGCGGACGGCCGCCGGACCGCCTCCGTGGTTCCTGCCTCCAGCGCCGCGGACGGCCGCCGGACCGCCTCCGTGGTTCCCGCCTCCGTGGTTCCCGTCTCCGTGGTTCCCGCCTCCAGCGCCGCGGACGGCCGCCGGACCGCCTCCGTGGTTCCCGCCTCCAGCGCCGCGGACGGCCGCCGGACCGCCTCCGTGGTTCCCGCCGCCGCGGACGACCGCCGGACCGCCTCCGTGGTTCCCGCCTCCAGCGCCGCGGACGGCCGCCGGACCGCCTCCGTGGTTCCCGCCGCCGCGGACGACCGCCGGACCACCTCCGTGGTTCCTGCCTCCTTTGCCTCCGCCCACCCTGTGGGTAGTTTTTTGTTTGTTTATGGACTCTTGGCCCTTCTTGTGTTTCCGCCCACGATGGTGGGTAGTTTTTTGTTTTTCTGGACTCTGGCCCCCCATCCGGCGCCCCTCCGCCCACCCTTGTTGTGGTTTTTTTTTTGGGCGTCTGGTAGCCGCCCTTGAGGGGGGGGGTACTGTCAGGATCTGTGTTTTCTGTGTTCATTTAGAGTTTTTTGTGTCCTTAAGTCTCTTCGTTGTCCTGTCCTCCCCTTGATTGTTCCCAGGTGTTTCTCGTCTCTGTGATTACCCTCCTGTGTATTTAACTCCACCTGTGTTCCTTGTTCCTCGTCGGGTCCTCGTCTATGTTAGCGTCTATGTTTCGTCAGTGTTTCCTTGTGCCTGCTTCTTGTTGCTGGACTTATTTATAATTAAAATCTTCATCATATTCGTCTTACCTGGGCCTACAGCGTCTGCCTCACCTCCCTCCGCACCACACCTCATGACAAATTAGACCTGTAGAATGTTCAGAAGTGTATTTTGCCCCAGATCATTTTCAATTAAGATAAGATATACAATATATTAAAATTGCTTAGAAAGGTTGGAGGTTTTAGAAATTGTGTTTATTTTTTTGTTTGAATGCCTCCTGCTAGCTTGTCAAACAAACTGCAGAGGCAACAGAAGAGTTGAAAAAAAAAAAAAAAGCGTCAGTTGTTACAAAAAGTGAATTAAAGTTAGTAATATCGCCCTATTGCTACGGCTATTTTTAAATTCATATGGATATGGATTTCCCTTTTTAATATGCACATGGAAATGTCAAGTTATCTCATGAATTGAAAGCGGGCTAATGGCTCTCGGGCATATTAGCACTGAATGTAGCAGCTGGAGGTTCATTTAAATAGAAAAAGGAAGGCAAACTTTCTCATAAGCCTGGCAAAATTAGTGAATATTAATTGTTTCAGCATTTGTAGAACTGAGGTAGCATAGTTCTAACAAATATGTGCCACTGTTTATGCTGTGTCTATTGACTTTTGATAGATTCAAAAGTTGTTCTGAAAATTCTGGTCTCTTTAAGAGTTTTCTCAACAACAAAAAAACAAAAAAGGGAACATTTCACAACATTTTTGGTTGTTTTCATGAGTTTATAATGCAGTAAAAGGTCATCTCAGCTTCCTAAAGGTCATTTTAACTGGTTCGTGAGCCACGTTCCCACTGGGTCTGTTGAGGAGCTTTAAGGAGCAACTGGCCCCAGGAGAGTCTGCAATGTGTTTATTGATCCATAGCATAACATATGTCCTTCTGCGCAACTTGTTGCTTCCTTCCTTCCATCATATATATATAATTTTTTTTTTATTACAAAAACAACACGCTGAAGCAGGAAACATTGCCTCACAAGGTCAAAGCTCACCGGTTGTGGAACGAGTGTTCAGTTAAGATGGATGGAGGAGGAAATCTAAGCTGGTATCACTGTCAGACACATGAGGGTCACCTCTGCACACTGGATCCTTTTCTGCTGAGCAACAGCCATTTCCTCATCACAGGCACAGCATGAAGGGACAGAGGGCGGGTGGGTGGGTGGGGGGGGAGGTAGTTGCCACAGTACAGGCACAGAGAGGAACTCGGTTCACCTTGGCTGAAAACTCTCCTTTCTGCCTTGCGTACTCACATGCCGACTTAATTGCATTTGATGGGAGCTCTTTGAAAGTCCTGATGCAATCTCAAAGACTCTCTTCAGATAAACCCGAGGGATGCACTCACTTTCACCGTGGAGGCTGCGTGACGGAGAAAACACAAGAGCGGCGCTGCTTCCCGAGGATAATGGTCGACATGCTCTGCTCAAGCAGAAGTACGACCCCAGACTGGACTGAAAACACCAGATAATGAGAAGGGAGCATTTTTACGGCATTCATTTGAATTCCACTCTTTGCACTGCCTTCAGTACAGATGTATCTATGATGGCGCATCGCAGCAATACAAGAAAAAAATAATAAAATAAAATAATAAAAATAAATTCATAATATTACATGAATAAAGTTGGGTTCATATGAGAATAGTCACAATAATATAATAAAATCATAATATTACAAGAATAAAGTCAAAGTATGAAAATAAAGTCACACTATTACAATAGTAGCGCAAAATTATGTCTTTATTCTCATAATACTGCAACTTTATTCTCGTATTATTCCTACGTTATTGTATTTGTTTTTTATTTTCTAGCATATATTCTCATTTGGTTGGTCTTGAAGTCATGGTTCCTCTGTGCTTTGCGCTGCACTTGCCTACCAAGATGGCGCAGCTCCCTTGCAGTTCAGACTGGTGGGATCTATGTATTAGCCAACAGTCCCATGGGTTCAATACACAATACTCAACTGAATTATTATTTTTGAACTAAATTTTGTCAATTATTATTCATTAAGAGCATCATAGCAGTCTAGTAACGACATTGTGTTGTACTTTCCTACAACAGGCAGGAAAGGACAAAATTGTCTCATTCAAATAGACAATACTAATACTACTCGGGAAACTAGAAGTTTCCCGAGTAGTATTAAATAAGTAATACTACTTGTTGTAGTATCAAAATACTACAATAAATAATAAATACATAAGTACGTTACACTTTGTTGATGTATGTTTTAGGAATAATCCAGAAGTATTTCTTCAGCACATGCGCAGATGAGCTAACAGATCAGATCGTGCCGCGATCAAGACGTCCATTTAACCTGCCTGACACGTATTTCACTAGATAAGCAAACATTTCAGCAACTGGACGGCGCTCTGCAGTCACTTCCCTTCCAACTGGAGTATAAGCTACACACACAGCTGATGCTTTTACCGTGTTTCGTTGATGGAGATGAAGAACAACAACAAAGACATGAAATAAGCAACCAAAAGAGGATCTGAGCTACTGAGAGTCGTTCAGTTTCCTTTGTGATGGCCCATCAAAGAGGCATCCACATCCCCCGTGGGCTCATCCGGCCCCTCGGCTCAACCACCTGATACAGCACTAGTTAGTCCCAGCTGTCTGGAGGTCCAGACACACTTCTCTCCCCCCAACCCCGAACCCAAGCAGCTGTGACCCTCACTGCAGACGGCCAATTACAGGCAGCGCTGCAGCCAAGAGCAACGCTTCTCTCCAGCCACTGTAAACACGACTACGACGGAGGGGGAAGTCGAACTGACAGCTCCCACGTTTTTATCACTATCAATGAGATTCAAAGCAAATGCCTGTTCCTATGTGTTTTGATACGTTTTTATACTGAGATTAGGTGCTTTTTTGGCCGTATCAACACAGATGTATTTTGCAAAACTGCAATAGAAATTCTTTTTCGCATCATACTTCTCACACGATCAACAGCTGGATGTTACTACAGTCAAAAACGCTTAAGAAGACGACAGGAAGTAGGAGGAGAATGGTTTGTTTTTGTTTTGTGCAGCTGGCTCCACCGCAGCTCTCACAGCATCACAGTGTTCATAAAAGGTTTTGTGTCATTCAAATGTGTTGAATCCATAACTCTACTCATCCACTATCATTTCCCCAAAATGCTGCATACGTAGCCGCTCCCAAGTAGGCGGGGCTTGTCGCTCCAAAGCCTGAAGAAGACACTGACGTCTCTTCTGATTGGCTAATGAGTGCTAGCGCCATGACATGTAACCGTTTACATCTGTCGCTGCCAAGATTTTCAAGGTCTTGTCACGTGAATAAGCTTATTTACATGTGATTTTAATTTCAATCCTTATTCAATGGAAACATGGCAATTGCAAGATTGTGTTTTCTCGACATTGGAAGAACATAGACAAAAGATATGCGCACATTTGCAATGGAAACACAGCTACTGATGCGTTTTTCCACGTGCATAATGATGTTTGATGTGGATTTTAGTGAGTTAAAGTAAGTCCTACTGACAGATATCAAAGTCTCCCTTCAGCCACTACATCACTGTCTGTCACTTCTCATCATTACTCAGAGCGTTTTGTGGTCCCATAAGTCAAACTTTTAAAGTATTTCCAGATGGTTGCATGTTAGGCCTAATCAGGCTCATATTTATCAACCTTTCATCATTGTTGACCGCCTCTGTGTCTCTAACAGGCAAACTGCAGGTATGTCTGGCTGTTACATCAGTAGCGTGGAAATTATTAGTGAGCAGGTGGAAACTGGGGAGGCAGCCTGCTTCAGATACAAATGCATTTTGCTTTTTATTGCAACCAATCAAGATCTCAAATCAAGCCTCCAACGAGCCTGGCTTCACATTTTGTGGACTTCTTTTCTGAACAATACTGCAGTTTCATAAACTCCCTGAAGTATGGCAAAGGACCCAGTAGATACCTCCATACACTCTGCTTTGAAGAAGTACGTTAAAAAGACGCAATTTCACACTTGTGATGTTTCCATTAAATAAGACATTAAATCACACGTGAATAAGCTTGTTCATGAAGTAAGTCGGTAGAAAACATGCCCATGATTCTCCGACTACTTCCTGTCATCTTCTTCTTCGTGGTTTGCGCAGTGGGAACGTCCGCTTGTCGATCACATGACTCGTGTTATGCGGGAAAAAATTTTCCGTTGCAGTTTTGCAAAATAAACCAATTTCGATACGGCCAAAAAAACCCCCCAATAACTTCATCCTAGTAGCGCCAAAACGTTTTATCAGAAAAAAAAATTTTTTTCAAAACTGGTGTATTGTCATGAGGCAAATTTATTTTTAAAACGTCAAATTAAGCAACGAGAAAGAGTGTTTTACTCCATGCAGAGGAATCCAAAAACATTGTGCAGAAGGTGCAGTTGCTTGTTTTTGTTTGGCGTGATTCGATCAAATAAAACACCAACACATTGCCTTGAAGTTTGGAATTACAATGTGAAAAAATTGGAAAAGTTATTTTGTAAAATGTTGAAAATGGGATGACTCTCGGCAGGGTCAGCGATCACAATATCGCATTTTGAAAAAACTGCAGCTTCTGCACATTGTTGGCACTTCGCACTCCGACATATGACAGATATTAATATGTAAGTACCCCCTTCAGGCAGAGTGGCCCGTGGCACAGTGTTGCCAAACAGATCAAATTTTAAAAAAAGCAACTTTTCAAGCACAGGATCAGGTTGTCAAAGGAGAAAAGCTTACTTGAAGAACTCCACGAAGGAAAAACCGTATCCATGTTGCTCGGCGATGCCTGCACACACGACGTTGGCTGACGCCCCGATCAACGTGCCGTTTCCTGAAAGGACCGTCAAAAAAATGAATAAAAAATCAAAGGTACATTTAACATACAGTATTTCTCCTTGTTAACAAGCATACTGTGCTCCATAAGCATAACAAGCTGGAAAAAGTCAAAGCATGAATCCTTCCATTCAAAGGTTAAAGGGCAAAGCAAGAAAACAAGACGAGCGTCTCTAAGGTTGCGATTTTATTAAAGAAAATAGTGCATCCTTTTTCAGGAGCCCTCATTTTAAATGCCATTCAGTAATGACACGTGGCTCTGAGGCATAATCTTTCTGTTGTTGGGGCTCAACCTGCCGTTTTTAAGTCTGCAGGAGGTGGATTAAGATTATGAAAACGTTTTCAGTTCGTAAATAACATAATGCGTCCTTTAAATGTCAGATTTCAAAAGGACAAAACGAACAAGTGGACATGATGATGCCCAACTCCATCTGCACGTCGATGTTTTGCTCCTCCTGTAGCCATCATTTACTGCTGCTGATGTCTGTCATTAGAATAGATGGACAGGAACCAAAGAAGCTCTTGGCTTTTTCCTGCTCTCATTGGGAGGAGGGTTTTTGGAGGCACAATTACGTTGTTTGAAAAAGGTTTTTGAAACGATGCACCGCTCCGGTCAGAAGCTTGCACACAGCCAGGAACATCAGAGCTTTTAAAGCCGTCATTTAAAACCTTCCTACACGTCCCTTTTTCTCAAGGTGAGGTGATTCTACAAAGACAACATTTGGATGCATACGTTTAAAATGTTGTAGTATTCTTTGTCCAATTTATGCAGAGTTATACATTAAATGTTAGAATATTTTGCATTCATTCATGCAAACATTTGAGCAAAAACTGAACCTCAACCACAGCTGGTGTTGTCAACTAACCTCCAACATAAATCTGGCAATATTGGTTGACATCAACACGGCGTAGGGGCTGGACAATATGACATGAAAAAATTTAATCTCCCAGTTTTTTTTTGTTCCAGATTCTATTTCCAATTTTGTTTAACACCAGGAAACAAAATTATTTAAATTAATGATGCGCATCTCAAATATCCAGTTGACTTGCTGGGAGGGGCTTGGAACCCGTTGATAACGGGTTAAGTTCTGGTTAAGTTTTCCACCGTGGCTACTAAAGAAAACCTTCAGTAGCTAATTACTGTTTTTAAAATTCATTGATGCTAAAAACTGATGTTCTCTTAATTGATTCAATCAGCGTGTGACTCCAGTGTGTTAGTGTCCAAAAGGTGTTGGAGTGGAAGTGGAAATGGACAGCAGCTCCATCAAAATCTGTCGTACTGCAGTTGATTAAACTCAAACACTCTGACGCCTCCTTCTGTTTGTCCTTCCCACCCTAACAGAGCGCCACTGCGACGAAGAGCCCAACGCCTGGCGTAGCAGAGCCTGAAGCAGCTGTACTTTGAGGACCTTGAAGCCTCTCTCTGAAAAATGAAAATAATAATAATAAAAAAAAACAACCCTGCCTTCCCAGGGTGGAGGCACAGCTGCTGAAACTGTGGCTGTCACCTAAAGCATCTGATGCCAGAGGCCATGCTTATAGATCCACACCTTTGAGGAAGGGGATCAAACTGTAAAAGTCCCCCGCTGTCTGGGTGGCGTGTCACCGCGAACCACAATGCGCTCCGTTCCTATTAAAGATTGATAACTCACCACCGAGGCAGGCCCCCATAGCCAAGGCAAAGATGAGAGGCTTCACAGGGAGGTTGACGTCCACATCCTGACTCAGGTTGATGAGAACTGGGATCTGGGAGAATCAGACGTACATTTAAAATCACTAAAATATACATAGGTTTTAATTAATAAAACAGACATCTTTTTTTCTGAAATAAGAAGCTAATACTGTGTTTAAAGGGACGGTATTATATATTTTCCAGGCACGTAGTGCTCTTTCTCAGGACAATCAAATAATTATGTTACCTTCCGTTGTTATAAAAATGTAATATATATCAAATATGACTCAAGTTTGACTTCCTAATTTAACACCTTGAAATTGGGCCTCTGTCTCTTTAAAAGCTCCTGCTCTTTCTGAAACTCCACCTTCGGGAAGTCATCACAACATGGCTCCTCCATCTACCCTTTAAAGAGATTTTCCTCAGTGTTTCACTGAGCAGCAGTTCGTATGATGCGCAGGTCCACCAGGTGTTTGCTAACTGCAGCTGGCTAGTCTGAAGGAGCTCAGAGGAGCTGTTGGGGGGAGAGCTGCTCTGTGAGGCAGAAGCTTTGAAACTGCAGCTCCAAGTAGGAGTCAATCAAAGTCAGCACTCTGCTTCACCAAGGGTTCTGCACAGATGAGTTGTTGCCACGGGAGATTAAAGGATTTCTCAAAGATGCATGAAAAATATTAGGGCAACACTCAAGGCCTGTTTTTGATGAGAGAATAACATTACAACATGATGTGAAGTTCAGAAAAGTGAATTTTACATAATACTCCCCCTTTAAGTGAAAGAAGATCTTGATAACATTTCTATTGACATATTTATTTACTTGCGGATGAATGAAGATTAATATATATTTGTGAGTATTTTATGCAAGTCAGTTTATTTCTAGTAGAAATCAGGTATTGCTGGAAAAAGTTTAAAGTTTAGATGATACAAAATATGTTTCCTTTAGCAGAAATTCATCAACAAAGGTAAACAGTAACGTTAAAGGTTTTCTTGATTTAAATTGGTGATCTTAACGCGTTGAGGGACATTGAAGGACAGCGTTCACATGAAAGGTTTTATAATCTTTTATTGTGTTCTACCAGGCGTCCTTGGAAATGTTCTGCCGAATTTGTCAAACCAAACTGCTCGGACTTTTACTTTTTACGTTGCAGCCAAACACGAGGCGATACGAGAGAAAAGAAACAGAGACGTCTTTTGTGATTTAGTTTCAGTTTTCAGGAAAGAACAAAACATCTGTAAGATAAAACTAACTTGATTTGATATTTCTTAAAATTTTAAACTTAAGATTTCCTGATTTCAACCTACAAAGACTTATCTTTAAATTGAAACGTTTACTGTTTGTAGCCGATCGGGTGAGGAGTTGGCCTGACCGGGCCTACCATGGTGGCAGTGAAGGGAATGTTGTCGATGAGAGAAGAAGCCAGAGCGGAGACCCACAACACCAAGATAATGGCCACAGCCAGGCGCTGGTCCTCTGGCACCGCCTGGGAGGGGAAACAATCAGAGCGACGCATAACCAGTACAGTTCATGGTGTTCCCACATCAGCCAGTCTGGGAACTAAATAAACCAAATAGGCTCTTCCAGTTGTCTGCATTTAACCTGATGCCATTTAATGTTTGGATCCTGCAACAGCAGCGGATTGGCCCTGAAACATTCACATTTTTCATTGGACAGCAGCTGACTGTTAGAATGTCACCTGCAAATTCTGGGTTTTGCCAATGTAAAGCAAACTCGTTTGAGTGCACTAATCAATGTTAGATCGTTAGCGGTTATGCTAATGCATGTAAAAAATAAAAAATAAAACATCCTGAAGCTTTGAGACACAATGTAAATAAATTTACGGAAGCATGAACTTCTATAGTATTTTGGCTTTGCGATAAGTATGTTTGGTGTCTGCTTTGGTATTTTTAAGTCTACATCGCCCACCCCATGCTTCTAGGACTCCAGCAGCAGATGTTCCAAGTCTGAGAAGGTCTCTGGTTTGAATCTTCTTGAGCTCCTCTTTTCTCTCCCACCTTCAACCGGATAAAAAGAAACTATTTCTCTTTCCCCCTTTGCCTCCAGTCGGGGCCATGACAGAGAGACGGTGCGGCTCTACCTGGCACGCTGTCCGTCGTTAGGGGAAACTCACCAACTTAAGGATCCACAATAGCACACCGCCTGTCATGTGTGATTATTAGCCTCAGACAGGACCAGTGTCTAAACGTGGGCTGACGTCCCTATTACTGCTTCAATTCTCCGCTAAGAGGCAACTCGCTCGCACCTCGCGCCGGGGCAAGAATATGGGTGAAAATGACCAGCGAGCTCGGTCAACCGCCGGCAGGAGCGAGAGAGACGTAAACAAAATAATTGAATTCGGAGCTTGTGCGGAGCCAAAGGATCAATATGCATAAAAATGCAATATCAAGTCACCTGTGCCCAATTATCAGTTATGCCAGCCAAACAGATACCTGAGCCACGATGGCCGAGGCTGCGAGTCAAGAAGGAAGGACTCACTTTTATCAGCAGCGCCGTCTGCTCTCCAATATAGTCGATAAGCTGCAGCTGGGCTAAAGCCTGAAAAATGAAAAGGGGATCAATAATAAAGAGGGGAGAGAAGAAAAAAAAAGTCAAGAGAAAATTACTTAGAGGTGGGAAGAAAGAGAAGAAAAGCAATTTGGCTTCTATTTAGCAGTCATTAACCAGATGGAGATAAATGCATTCTTGTTATCATACCCGACACTGAGAATTATATATATATATATACACATATGGAAGGTAGTCCTTGAGGGAGATGGTTGTCTAACACGATACAGACTTCAATGATTCCAACAAATAGTTTTGGCCACATTCGTGCCCAAGAGTCGAAAAGGCAGAAAAGAAAAAAAAACAACAAAATATCCCGTTGTGTCGACAACCTTTTCCTTTCCCTGCGCAGCGCGGCTGGTCGGTGAAGAAAAAGGTAATTACTTTTCACAATGTGAGCTCACTGCCAAACTGCATTTAGGTCACACCCAAGCGGGCTGTCAGTGTGGCTAAGCTAACTTATGAGGCGCTTTCTTTTATCATCAGGTGAAGCTGTTTGTCAAAGATGGACTATTTAAGATGTTTTTTTCTTAGGTATTAATGTTTGATCCCCTCTTTGGATTTTTAGCAGTGATAAACAAAAACACGCTTTTTTTATTAAACGTCACTCATAAGGACTGCATGGTCACTACCTCCATTAAAACAAAGAGGCCCGCGAAGAACAGCAGAGTGGCCCACTCCACCCGGTGCAGGATGATCTCAAAGTCCTGGACATCGGCCAGAACTAGGAGCCAGAGGGCCCCCAGGATGGCGATCCAACCTGAGAGAGAGAGAGCAAAGGAAACATCACCTGGTGATCATCTGGAACTCTGACAAAATCTCCATCCGAGACCAATTTTAGTTTTAAATTTACGATAAGAGAGTAGATTCTAAATATATTCATACCTCCTGGACTTTTTCCGTCTGTAACCTCAAACATCCGGGTGTTTAATTGGGATTTTAGTTAACGAACCAACATGAAGTGGGATGCTCTGCGTTCAGCCCTTCAGAATCAATACTTTTCAGAACCACATTTTGCTACGGCAAGAGCTACACGTCTTAGTGGGACTACTACTGTAAGTTGGTCTTCAGACTGAAGCAGTCGCCAATTCATCTTTGCAAAACAGTCCCAGTTCAGTTAGTTCAGACAGAGAGCGTTTGGAAATTTACATTTTCAAGCGTCTAATTCTCTAATTTTTTTAGACTTTAGGACAGGACTTTGATATACATACAGGACTATATCATTCTAACACATGACTCATTCAACAGTCCCTTTTTCAGTCAAAATCACAAATCAAATTAGTCACAAAAATAAATTTGCTTAATGGAAACATGTCAATTTTGAAAACACTCAAGTTTTTCGCTAAAAAAGATTAAGTGATTTTCAGCTGTATCGAAATTAAATTCATTTGCAAAGCCTCTGTGGAAACGTTTCTTTCACATCACCCAAGTCACGTGATCAACGACCTGACATTACTACTGGCGGAAAACACGAAGAAGACGACAGGAAGCGGTAGGAGGATCGTGGCGCGACATAATCTGATGATTGTGTTTTTTCGACATTAGCAAAATATTGACAAAGTTTTGCTCAGATTTATTATGGAAAACTCACCAGTTGATTGTCTGGTGCTACTTTAGGTGTATTTGCAAGGAATTTTGCTACTTCCTCCACCATGTTGCTGCTTGGTAAGGGTGCGTTCAATGAGATGTGCAGTGTTAGTTGTTTGCCACAAACAGCATTTTACATGCAGGCTTTAAAGTTCCATTTTGGTTTAATATTAAGGGAATAACTAAAGGGAACTGAATAAAAATTCATACAAATTCGTCCAACATGGACGAATTTGTATGACAATATTTGTTGGTAAAAACAGGTGAACTTTTTTATTTTTTTTACTCCTTATAATTTTGCAATGTTTTATGTTGGTCTGTGTGGAGAATTATCCTTTCTCCATTTTGGTTCTTGATGTATGAGGTTGAAGGAGAGTCAGTGAGTTGAAGTCATGAATTTCATTATTAGGACTAACATACAGCTTTGTGCTCTATGTGTGTGTAGGTGTGTGCGCGTGCGTGGGCGTGTGTGTATATGAGCATGCAAACAGCTAAAAGAGACAGAGGAAAACACGGAATTATTTATTCTCAACACCTGTTACCTAAAATCCCAGTAAAACCAATGAAGTTTGTGGTTTGTACAATGAAACGTAAATATTTGATCACAAGAAAAATGTTGCTTTTAAAGCATCAAATTGTTTTAAACATACACCTGCGTCTGTCCTTTGTTTTATGACATGTATTCACAATGATTCGCACTTTTTCAGAGATAATAAAAGGTTTTACAGAAAGCACACCAAAAGCAAACCAGAATGTCGCCATAGTTTCAACACTCTTACAAGTTACACTACATGAATGACTTCCTTCATGCAATGCTAACTTGTTCCGATTAAAAAAAGCAAACAAAAAAACATGTTCTAAGCTGGAGCACATGAGCTGGTGCCGATAGAGAGCGTTTCTGAAAGAGGGGTGGATGTGCATCCACTCGGAGAAAATTTGATTAAACAGGTAAGCAGCAATAATTGGCCTGGCTCAGACCTTTGGGAACGGCTTTCACAACTGAAGGGACGTAGAGAGGAGGAGGGCAAACTAAGAAAGTGACAGAGTGAGGATAGAGGGGACGTAGTTAATACTGTACAGACTGGAATGTGAAAACTCAATGGTGCTTTGAGGCATTTTTACAAGAATCAGCCTTAGCTAACCATAGCTGTTAGTCACTGCCACAGTTCAACAGCATAAGGGAGAAAATGTATTTCTTTTGACTCCAAATGTCTCGCAAAAGCGGAGAGTTCCAGTGAAAATGTCAGAGAAAATTGTGTAGTGGCAAATGATTGAATGAATTATCCGGACGACCACGACTTGCCTGAAACACCAGCGCTGTTTTCATCTCCCATTAACTCCTAATAGCAGCTAAATGTCACATCCAGTGTCACAGTATATGAGGCCAAAGCATACGGGGCTTTTTCTCTTACAGGCACCTAAGGAACTGAGTAAGGGGGCAGATACTCTTTCTAGATCCTAGAACTGTTTAAATAAAGGAATCTAACACCAAGTGCTGTAGAGATTAATAAGGTAGAACTTTAAAGCTTTCATTTTTGCACTTGGTCCATTCCAAGCACAGTGGTGGCAACGCAAGCATGGCAATCACAGCGGTTTCGCCCCAACCACAGTGGATCCGACTCCCCGCACCGGAGTCGAATCACTTGGTGAACAATCAGGCAGCAATTAAATCCTAACATGTCAAGCTAATGAAATTTTAATGAGACTCAATTCTGAAGGAGCGTGTGAACAAATAGACCCGGCCGACCGGCAGCTGCAGTCAACCCTGACTCCGACCGGCGCGCCTCAATGAGCGATGTGTGTTTGAACGGGCGTCGGCCCCTCCAAGTGCGACAGGACACGCAGTGCGGCGGGGTCGCTCCCGTTTGATGAATGTCGCCCAAACGGTCGGCTGTAATTAACTCGGCGCGGCCGCTGAGACGGACACAGACACCTGACGGCAAACACAGCAGCGTCGTGCAGAAAACCGCGTGTAGCGGACAGCAGCAGCATATTTGTGTTCGTTTCATGGAGAACACAGAGTTCATCTTTGACTCGGATGACGTTTGCTGGAACATGAATGAAACTGAAAATGCTCTAATTAAGTGTAGTGTAAATGTAGTCATACTTTGACATGTTACTTGATTTTAAAAAAAAGAAATGCACTTTGAATGTGCGTTCAATCAGTAAATTTGGCTTTTTAAGAATTTACATAACTGTTTTTCACAAAAAGTCTAAAAGAAAATAATTTATGCTAATTTGTGTGAATTTCTTTGTCTATAATAACACTCTCAGAAAATGAACTTTAACACCATTTTTAAAGCAAATTAAAAATGCTTTTGCTGAAGTGCAACAATAGTTTCCTGCTAATATTTGCACTGCAATGGCACTGAGAAAATTTGACTCTTGTGTTTTTCACTCACATTATTTGCTGATTCTTTCTGTCCCTGTTGCTCCTACTGAACTGAGTAAGAACGCTTTCGTTCACTCTGCTGCCTCTTTTTGGAGCAAGAAACTTCTAGACTGACTGAATTCTTCTTGTTTAGTGCTTCGACATCCAAACTAAATGTTCTTGAGGCCAATTCAATGACATGCACCTGTTTTTCATGGCTCGGCATTTTTCCTTCAGCTGCGAATATCTTGTGTTTGTTGCTGCCTCTTGGCTTGCACTGCCTTGAAAGAGAAGTATTTGATCTCAGTGGATTTTTGTCCTTTAAAGGTTAAATAAAAATAGCAAACTTTATTTTAATATCACCACCTTCCTAAAATAAAATATTAAATAAAATATTTTATTTTTACTTTTTTTGCCTAAAACATCCTTTGGAAAGAAAGAAGAGGGGGGTTTTTTGTTTGTTTGTTTCGTTTGTTGTTTTTTTTTACTAAAATTACTTTTAGCAGCAACAAAAAATAAATAAATGCCAGGCCATTATTTTAGGAAGGCAACAAAATAGTGCTAATAAAGTGTTTGTACATTGGCAGTACATTAATACAAGTCAAAATACATTTTGAATCTAGCAAAAGTTTTTTTTTTAGTAGCACCACACATTGTTTTTTCTTGCTCATTTGCAGAGTGAAGCATGGTGGTGGCAGCGTCATGGTGTGGGGACGTTTTTCAACATCAGGAACTGCTCACCTTTTCGTGGCTGAAACAGACTTAAGACTCGGGTGGAAGTTCATCTCTCCAGCAGTGCAACAGTCCTTGACATGCAGCCATACTGAATGGGGCTAGTTTAGCTAGGAGTGGCCCAGTCAAAGTCCAGAGCTAAATCAAACAGAGTCTGGGTGTGACTGGCGTGGGCAAAATTTTACTCTCTAGATGAACAACACTAAAGAGTTTTTTTTTAAAAAGTTCACAGTGACATACTTTATAAGACTTGCAGCTGTAATTAAAACAAAATATACATATTGATGTTGATTTTTATGGATGATTTCCACTTTCAACGCCACAAACACACAATTTCATCAACTTTATGGAAACTACAAAAGCTGCATTTTGACTGAGTGATGAGTCATTTTCTTACTCAACTTTAGAACCCGACAGGCGTGTTGCTACGCTAACTCTAAGCTCTGCTATAGCTCCAATAATTACCCAAAACACTGGTGATCGCAATCCTGCGCATGTCAAACAGAAGTAAAAACCTACAGGAGCCACTTTGACTCATTAGGCTTTAATCGTTTCAGGTGTTGGCGATGAAAACATGCCTTTGATAAACCCATTAAAAGAGGCTTATTTGTGACTCTGAAAGGTGCTTAAGAATATGACAAACCCCCTATCCTGTCAACAGAGGCCATTTCTAAATTGAGAGCAGTTTACAAAAAGTACGTTTAGTGGGCTGCATATTTTATTTAAAATGATTTTGAAATGTAACTATTTTAAACTGCCTTTCTAATCTCTGGGGACATTTTGAACACCCGAACAAGATACAGGGCCACTAATATAAGAAATTTTTTTTTTTTTTTAAAAACAAATGAAAAAATATAGATTTGTTCAAGTATGTTGAAGCCGCTATCAAAATGACTGTTTCCTCTCTCACAGTGCGTTATCCTCCGTATCAAAAACTGTGTTACTTTAGTTTAGATGTGGGGGGAAAATATCAACTCCTTGTATGTTTATACAGTACATTAGTTCATTTTGATGATGTCTATTTGGTGTAAAATTCCCCGAGAAAGCTTTCATCAGCCTCTAATCTGACTGAAGGTGAATTATCTGTGCTGTACAGATTCTCCCAATTAGTCAAATCATTTTGATCAGAAAGTATGCAAAGCTGCTTTCAGCTGAAGGCACTCCAAGCGTTCAGCATGCCGAGGTGAAGCGAGTGAATGTGCGTCAGTGCAAACTGAGCGTTTGCATAACATAGCATGAGCTGAAGTGATGTGATTATCTGGTCATTGTGACGACATTTGCAGCCACTTTATTAGGTGCAACTTGTTTGTATGGGGTTTGGATATAGCCGTCTGAATTGTCCATGGAACAGATTCAAGGTATCAGAAAACCTGCTCAGAAATGTTGGTTCTTATTGACATGATAGTTTCTATAGGTCTCTGTCAGCTGTCATCCATGATCCGAATCTCCAGTTTCACCACATCCCAAAGGTGGCATATTCGATTCAGTTCATTGGAGTAAAATAAAACTAAAAACTCACCGTCCTGTTTAAGAAACCAGGTTTAGGCTATTTAAATTTAACAATGTGGATTTTCTGTTGTCTGCTACTTGCAGCGCCGCGCCTTATATAAATTAAAGAGGCCGTTGTGTTTAAATTATGCTCTACTAAGGGACCCAAAGTGTGCAAAAAATATCCTCCTCAATCCTCATCATTGCATCGCCACCACCTGCTAGTGTTGCCTTTCTATTACTATTCAATCAGTCTGAAAATTGTCCTCTGTCTTTAAACCAGACCATTCTCTAAATAATACAAGACACATTCTGATGCTCAGTTTAAGTTCCAGGAAGTCATTTTCACCACATTCAGATGCCAGAGTGCGCTCCTGTCATGTGAAAGTGTGTAGATAAAGTGTTTCAGATTGAATACACAGAGGATTCAACATGAAATTAATTTGTCAAAGTGGCCTTTCGTAACATCTCGTCCCGAAGCATGTTAAGAATCACGCTACGCAGAGGGTTTTTGTCACGATTATGGTTCGAAAAGAAAACATAACCAAATTCACATTTTGGTAGAACTTGTCAGTGGAGACGAGAGTAGGCCTGATGAAGACAGTGCAGCACTTACCCAGGTCCAGATGAATGCTGGGAACAAAGGAGTTGAGAAAGAACATGAAGATCACCACACCAAGGACGGAGGCACATTTCACCAACAGAACCGTGTCTGTTATTCTGTGCTGTGGAGTAAAAAAAAAAAAAAGATATATATATAATGAATATTTTCTTTGGCTTTTGAAAAGCTGATTTTTATCACAGATCTGATGGTATTTGTCTAAAGTGAACTTTCAAAGACTCAGCCCACTTCATTACTCAGATAGCATCAATGCACAACTCCTACAGAGAGAGAAATATTTCTGAAGGGAAAAATCAAAACGCCACCTTCTTCTGCAGCTCCTGAATGTTTTGTTCCCAGTTTTTATCCTCCTGAGAAATTTGTCTGTTTGAAAAAAGATAACAGAAGTTATGTTAATCCAGAGAGAAAAATTAAAATAATTGAATGGCAAGCGACCATATTAACAACTACACTGACTGAACATACATTTTGTCTTTATCTGATGGATGTGTGAAGCTTTAAAATGAGATATATTTGGATTTGTTTTTGGAAATACAAAGGAAAAAAAGAACAAATTCTGTGATATGTAATAAATGCAATTTTGAGAGTGACACAGAAGAGCAGTGTGGGCTTTTCGTTTAACCTCTGGAAGGTTTTCATCATCTTGCGGAGCAGATTTTCCAGGTTGAGCACTTTTTGCATCAGAAGGCATTTCACAGCTGTCTCCTCCCGGCTGGCCGGGTTAATGCGCTGAGCCGTTTGCCTCCAGACCAGGATCTCATGCTTCAGTTCTGGGGTTAAAGGACAAACAGACATGTTTAGGGGAGGCAAAACACACAAAGGCATCAATGCACAACTCCTACAGAAATGTACGGAAGACCAAAAGCACCAAAAATCAATAAATTAAAGATATATTCAATATTAGTTTAAATAAATCCGACTATCTTGAAAGTGTAAAATGAAAATTAATAAGAATAGCAAAAGGATGTAAATTCTTATTTATTTACATGACATATGGAGGACCAAAGCTACCAAAAATCAATAAATAAAAGATGCATTAAATATTAGATTAAATATATCCAACTATCTTGAAGGTATAAAATCTCAATAAATAACAATTAGCTTTTCCAATTTGTTTCTTCTGACTGCAAGTCATTTTAACAATCTGGAGTGGCACTGAAATCTGCTCTACATATAATCTCAATCTGTTGTAATTGTTGGGTGTTTCTTTTGTTTATTATGTTTTTAATGCAGTGGGGTTTTTTAAATGGAAAGTAAAACCTTTCCATTTATAATATATATATATATATATATATATATATATATATATATATATATATATATATATATATATATATATATATATATATATATATATATACTGTATATACACCAAAGGTAAAAATCCCATGTTTTTACCTTATAAAACAATGGAGTAACCATTTATATGTGTGTGTGTGCTTAGTAATGTGCTTTGTAATAAATTAAATATGCTTTTTATTCCCATAAAGTGGCTTATTTGAGTAAGAAAATTACTTCTGTATGTTTATACCCCTATTTACTAGTAAGTTAAACTTAAAAGACAAAATATATGAAAGGTGAAGTTCTTTGTGTTTAACTCTTTCTGTAGAAGAATTAAATCAGTCGCTCAAATTCTAAATACAATTCAATTTCTTGTTTCACGGCGCCTAGTGCAGCACATCATGAAGGCTCTGTACCTGTTTAGAGCTTTATTCAGCTTGAACTGTGATTAAATAACGCATTAAATATGGAATGATTCATCTTTTAGGACCAGAATTCTGTCTTCAGCAGAGCTTGGACTGAGTTGAATTTTTCACGGTTTGCGCTTCTGCTGGGCCTCCACAGCAACACAGCCATGAAGTTCAGCACATTCACAGGGCAAAACGGCTGACAGCTGAGACTGAATGAGAAGACACTGGTGGTCAATATGCTACACTGTCCCCCATAGAGGGACTAATGCAGCATATTGACCAGCCCAGGGACAGCCAGTGCTGAAACAGAGATACAGCCCGAGGGTGCTGGACTCTCATGCGAACACCGGTGGGAGCCATCTTTTTTTAGAAGGTTGCTAGGTGACCTAAAACAGGATCTAAGTGGAGGAGTGGAGAAAAAAAAAATCCTTCCTGTAAGCAAATCCATACAATTACCAGGAGTGGCAGGGGGGCCGGAGCTGATTTACCCGCACGCTGTACGTCAAGCTGGCTGAGAAGCGGGATAGTCCACGGGGTTGGGCTTTGCAGATGGGTTATCGGGTCCGAATGGGACGGGCCCCTCATGAGTGGGAACGGCTTCTTTTAGCTCAGTGTGGCAGCGAACAGTCGGCCTGCTTCTCCTTTAATGAGAGAGCCGAGGTGACCACAGGGAAGCCTGGTGGTCTCCGCTTTAATGATCCCCTGCTGGGATTTTCTCAAAACAAGAAAGAATTGTTAAAGAAAAAAAAAAAAGAAAGAAAAAAATCTCCCACAAACGTCTGTTTTATTAGTGTCCCCATTATGTAAGTCCACAGGGCCTTGAGTGAAGAGGATTACGGCACAAGAAAATATAGATTCCTGGATGGAAGACAAAATCATTCTCCAAAGCAAATATACTCTATGCTCCTAATTCCTTTTAAATGAGCCTCCTCTGACTCCGGACACCATTTGGGATGGGCGAGCGCATCTTTCTTCTCCGCTGCCAGATAATTAAAGGATACATAAAGACAATTGAGGTGCAGCGAGTTAGAGGAGTTGTTGTTCAGACAGCAGGACAATAAGAGAGGCGAGTTACGTGCTGGTCTCAGGCTGCAACGTTGGACGAGAGAATCGTTTATTACCGCCGGCTAGTGGGAATGAGGAGCAGCTGCACGTCAGAGTGAAAAGGCTTTTCTGACTGCGGCCTGGCGGCGCCCTGGACGGCGCCGTGAGGTCACCAGACTCTACCGAGGGCGGTGAGCCGAGGTGAGACGCAGATGATGTTCGACACCAGCTACTCCTTTTTCCTGAGGTTTGAAAATGTTTTTTTTTAATTACATCTAGTTCGTCACACTGCAATCACAAATTATATCATATTTTGGGTAGTGACTAGTTTTATTAATTCTACTTACTTGAGTGACGCTTTGGAAAAAAATGTACTTTTAAGAGTAGATTTACTAAACCTTATTTTTTACTTTTACTTGAGTGAAATTAGTATGAAGTTGAGTTTCTAGACAGAAACTCAACGCTGTCTAGAAACTCAACCCATCCTGAGTAACTTCATTAAATCAAGATATAATAAAGTACATTGGTTGATTAGAGTCCTGTATCATTACGAAGATAATATATTTTTTTCTTTTTTTATACATACATATATGTGTACATATTGCCTGTATTGTGTTTAAAGATCTATCTACATTGATAGTTGATTGACACTTAGTTGCTTATAACATAGCGAATTGACTTTTGAGAGAAAGAATAGGCTATACAAGATTTTTTTCTTTCTTACTCCTTTTCATTCAAAACTGTTGTTCGTGTCAACATGAGACATGTTTCATTTTAAACTGTAAATGAATGGAATAAACTAACAAATAAATAAAATGATTAACAAACAAACATGTTTTAGTCATAAATGTGCCAGACGTAAACGTGGGCGGAGTTGTCGTCTCGCAGTCAGAAGGTCGTAGGTTCGATTCCAGCTTCCTCCTGACACACGTCACAAATCAACATTCCTCCCAAGTTGCCCTGCGTATTGGTGCATAAATGTCGGAGGCGGCTCTAGTGTAAAGCACTTCAGGCGGTCAAAATGACTGGAGAAGGACTAGACAGATTCACACCATTTACATTAAAGTGAGAATTCTTGTTTTTACGTTTTGTTGTTCTGACTGAATCGTTTGTGGATCCTACTGTCCCTGGAAGTGCCTTGCCTGTACGACACATTCTGCATCAGCTTCGTGAGTTTTATGTTGTGTTTTTCCTCCTGCATATTGTTTTGTAATGATGTTATTTGTATTGTTTGCATGGGTTCAATCTTTAAAATACCATAATTTGCACATAACTTTGCATTTTTATCTGCAAGATAACGTCATTTGAAAACACAAAATCAGATGTTTTGGTCGGTTAGTACTCAAGTAGACTTCTTACAAAAATACTTTTATACTTGAGTAATTTCTTGGATGGCTGCTTTTTGTTTTATCTTTTGCTTGAGTAGAAATACGCTGAGGCAGTGCTGCTCTGATTTGAGTACAGTTTTGGGTATTCTAATTGCCACTGTAAATGTAACAGAATGCTTATGCAAAGCTGTGAGTTAGTAGCGCTCAACACAAATACTAATAATTTAAAGAACATGAACTATTTTCCTTCCACTTCACAATTCGTGTCGGTCTGTTACATAAAAAGCCAGTAAGATACATTGAACCTAACAGTCAAAACGTTTAAGGACTGTGTTTATGTGTTTATGCAATATTGTTGCTGCAAACTTTAAAAGAAATTTTAAAAAATTATTTATTTGCTGCCTGTAGCATAAAAAATAACTTCTCTTATGCAAACTTGTCATAATAACATCTAGTGGTTTGTCACAAATGCTGAAAAAACAAACCTAAACCAACTAAAAGCTGAATATGTCATTATTTTTTACAGTTTTACAATTAAAACTACTGCAGAAACACAAAGGCAGCAGCGATCCTCTGAGGTTTATGCCCTCAACTCAGTGCCCATCAAACTATTTCTGTGGTCCAAATGAGTGACTCACCAACTATTTCAATGGACTCTTTGTTGTAAAGTTTTTTGTTCCAGTAGAGCATCCTGAGGAAAGGGAATGAGGTGAGGAGGACGAGGCATATTCCAAGAAACATGTAGCCTGTGAAGCTGGCAAAGTCTATTCCCTGCAACACGACAAGGAAGGAGAAGAAAAAACAAAAACAAAAGAAGAAAAAAAAACGGTTAGGATTTCACAAATCTCTCCTGCTTGTGTTCTGGTGGCACAAACTAAGTCCTGCAATCAGTTTTAGCACATGAAAAAAAAAAATACTGATGATGAATGAGATGAGTGGAAAAAGAAGAGTCCAGAGTAAAGCTCAGAGAAGATTTTAACCCTGTGAGGGACTTTTCAGTATGTCCACATCAGGTCAAGTCAAGTTTGTTCTTGTAGCACAAAAGCAAAACAGGAAACCTGCTGTTTTTATTTGGTCTACTCTGAATACTTATAATCCGAAATATTTAAAACGGGTTAATAGTGACACCTGCAGGATCTACAGACAAAGTGGAAAATGAGACCATCAGGCATAAATCAAATGCAACGTATTGGATGATCTGCCGGTTCTCTCACATAAGACTCATGATGACGGGTCACACCGCCTCTCACTGTGTCACCTTTTTGCTTCACTCCTGTGACAAAAGCTCCTCTCTGTCTGTTGAGATCAGAGAGTGCAAAACACTAAATAGTATTTTTGGTTTCGTTTCTAGCGTAAATATCTTAGTACACTTCAAATAAGACAAAACTAACTTACAAGTAACTTTTCAGCACAACGTAGGAGCTGGGGCTCTGTGGGCAGAGCAGTCGTCAGAAGGTTGCATGTTCGGCTCCGGCTACCTCCTGCCACATGTTGAAGTGCCCCTGGGCAAGGCACTAAGCCTCAAACTGCCTACTGATCTGTGTCTCGCTCTATAACTGTGTGCGTGTTTCTGAGTGCGACTAGATGGATGTGACTCTAGTCTAAAGCGCTTTGAGTGGTCAAAATGATCGCAAAACGCTATAAAAGTTCAGTCCATTTACCATTTTAGGACTAATGAAAAAGTACCAGTTCAGAGCGAAAGAATCTGCCAGTGGAACGAGACATTTTAGCTTATAATATGGAGAAAAAAAAGTCTTGTTCCACTGGCAGTGAATTTCACTTATAACCACTACGTTTTCATCAATATTAAGAAATTGTTGACTTAAAAAGCACTTATTTCTTGCTGAAGAGTTACCGTTGTTGTGAGTTGGTTCTGTCTTGTTTCAAGTGTACTAAGATATTTGCAGTAGAAACTAGATATTATCTGTAAGATTTAATGTTTTTAATGTGGGAATTGTTTGTTTTTTTATGAAAGTAAAGAAAACTAACAAGCCCATGTATCCTGCATTTGCATTTCCTCCCAACGCAAGGCCGGCCCAAGGCATATGCAAGGTAAGCAGCTGCTTAAAGCCCCCACCCCACCAGGGGGCCCCCAGGAGCACCAAACTAGCATGACAGATAAATATACATGCATTTTAAATAACAGTGAATATTGCAAACTAAGAGGGAAAACAATTTCTGTATTGTTTTTATAAATAATAAGGATTCATCTCCTCCTGTTGACAGTTGCTGCCACTGTTGGGGAAACATCAGATATTAAATTGAGGGCTTGTCAGCTGATGTTAATAGTTAAAATAAAATGGCACATTAAAATACAACTCTTTCATTTCAAAATCTAAATAATTTTTTTTTTTACTTCGTTACCCCTTTAAGGTTAAAATCAACAGTCATAATGTCACTAGTATAATGCATGCTAATTACAAATGATGCTAATAATGGTAGGTGTGTTACATACATAGACATGTTGGTATGTCCCCCTCCGTTCCCCCCAAAGAAAGCAGTTTAGGGCCCCAAAAAGGCAAGGACCGGCCCTGTTGAGCCACAAGCAGAGCTTACCAGAGGCCAGACTAGACCGAACGAGCATGCCGCTGCTCCTCTCCTGCCGCGCTTACGCCTGGGAAAGACAAAAGTCCCGCAGTGGACCACGACGCACCGGAGCCAACCACACACCGCCACACACGCAAAGGGCCAAAATGTCACACGCTCTGGACAGACGCCAAACCAAGCAGCTGGCAAAATGTCACGTCTTCCAGGGCTGCGGCACTGCAGACCTCAGAGTATAAAAAGCAGAGCGGCGTGGTTTATAAAGAGCCAACAGGTCTGTGGCATTTTCCAACAGTGACAAACTGCTGATTGACTCAGTGGGACTTTCTGATGCGGTTTTAAAAACAACTTTTCCTCTGCGGATCTCAGAGTCACTATGAGCACTCTGCACTCAATCAATCTAACAAATAAGCAGATTACACCCTGATTTACGCTTAGGTTCAGCACCAGAAGTGACAGCATCTCCGGTAATCAGAGACGAGTCCTGAGGATGTGCCACTCACAGGCCACTCCACGCCTGGCTGAACGTCAGCCACAGAGTTCGTCTGAGGAAAGCGATTCGCTTCAAAGCGTCGCCACGTAAAGGAACGGAAACCGCCAGCAGAAGAGTGTCGACCTCAATCTGTTTTTGTGGGTTTTATTTGAATTTTATTATACAGAGCAGAAGGCAAAACAGCCTGGCATCCATTTTGTATTTTCCCTCTCGGATTCGGTGCTTTTTGCTGCGGTTGCAGTTGGAACCCTCCTGCTCTTTAAACCAGTTTAAAGACTGAAACTTTTGCCCGTTCTTCTTTGCAAAATGGTTCCAATTCAGTCGGACTGAACCGAGAGCGTCTCCAAACATCAATTCGAGTCTCGCCACACATTCACGGTTTGACTTGGATCTGAACTTAGACTAGGACATTCTCACCCAGCATAAAGTCTAGTGCAGGTTTCCTTCCAACACTGCCCTGTGTTTAGCTCCACCCCCCCTCTTCCTGTCAGCTCTGACCAGCTTCCTCTCCCCTGTTAAAGAAAAGCACACCCGCAGCATGACGCTGCCACCACTGTGTTTATCATGGTGATTTCCCTTGGTTTGATTTTATTTGAACGTTGTGTAATAAAACACTAAACAAAGTTATAGTGAAAACGTTTTAGGTTCTTGCAACCTAAAATGTGGGCTCTGGTTACTAACTGGTTAAGTTAGCACAGATTTGGATTCTGTTGGTGTGAAAGCGAACCGCACCAGCTGAAAATTTAACAAATGTTGTAATTTTGGTTCCCAACCAAACCGAGACTACAGGACTATCAGGTCTCTGCATTTTTATTCTGTAGAGTTGCGAACCTCGGTTACAGTTCCTGGTTTATTCAGCTTTCTGCCTCCCGACCACATCCGGTCTCTGACTCTGTCTGCTCGTTTTCGGCCATGTTTTGGTTCGACTCGACCCCGCTGTGCTTCACCCGTGTCGGTGCTTGAACCGGCCTCCGAAACGACGGGGACCAGTTCATTTAGCTCAGCAGAGCAAACAGAAACTGAAAGCATCACCAACCTGATTGAAAATGTGACACGAAAGTGTCACATTTACACTGAACGGGTTCGTCATTCTCCAACCCTGAACCATCTGCACGGATAAATCAGCAATTTCCTTTTCACCATGTCACACGCACACACAAGACATAAAGCAGTTCTCCCAGGGTGTTTGGTTGATGTGTCAGATTACGCTGAGCTGAGCTGCTGGGTCGTTTCAGTGTTTCGTGTTTAAGCTCACAGAGCTGTGAAAGTGCCTACTTCTCTGCGCAGGCCCTGGTTGGACACGATAATCACGTTGGGTGGATCTCCGACAGCTGTGGCGGCCCCTCCGATGTTGGTGAAGATTACTTCTGCAATCAGGACATGTCTGGGGTCTAGATTAAGCACCTCACACAACCTGCAAAATCACCACAGAATGGCGCTTGATTAGATTGCGTAGAGCAGCGGACGCCAGCGCAGGAATAGAAAAGAAAAAAAAAAGGAAACGTAAAGATGAAAGTGTTATGTCCTTCATGTTCTCAATGTTTCGAAGCTGATGAACCGGGACACGGATATTTGAGCGTTGTTTATGTTGTGACCCTCTTCATTCAGCTCATTCTGAAAATCTCCCTGCTGGGTGGAATTCAGAGCTGCAACTAACGATTATTTTAGTAATCGATTGTTCTCTCGAGTATTCTGAAGATTAATCGGATAGAAAAATAACCTGCCGCATTCTGAAAACGGTTCATTTAACCACTCAAGCCTTTTTTCACACAATATTAGAAATACATCAAAAGACACATTTTTTAAATAATGCAATTAGTTTTTTGAAGAAAAACATAATTTTCATCTGAAATGCAACAACAATAGTTTTGCTTTAGTGTATGTTTGGTCATTTGTAGCAAAAAATGCATCTGCAGCTAAAAAAATATTATAATCTGCTGAGTATTTTTTAGGTTAATAAATGGATAGCAACAGGTGCTTAACAAGAGATTTATTTATCTATTTTTACAAAGTTTGAACCAGGTGAGGCTAAAAAAAAAAAGAAGAAGGTTTTACATCATAAATGTAAAACGTTTACACAGTTACTGCTCTGGGTACGTTGTTTTTTTCATCAAACAGCCCGTTATTTTTTTTGAGTCTGTATTTCTCCGATTACGATTAAACGATTACTAAATCAGGTGACAATAATTTCAAAAATTGATTTATCGAGATTTATCCAATTAACCGTTTCACCCTGGCATAGTTGAGGCTTATTTGTTGTTGCAGGACATGTTTTCATTTTAAGAGACAATTTAAAATGTCAGGCATGAAGAAAAAGCTTTTTCTTCTTAAACTTGTTTCTTTGCCCTACCTGATGGTGACAGGAGTGAAAAGCATCATGGTGGTCACATTATCCAGGAAGGCAGACAGAATGGCAGCAATCAGACACAGGATGATGATCATAGGCCACACCCTCCCTCTGGATAACTGGTAGGCCTGAAGAAATATCACAATGAGATATTGTGATATTATTAGGTTATTAGTTAACCTAGTGTAATAGGTTAACTAATAATGGATTATTCTGCTATGACTAGCGTTCCAGTTATGTTAAATCATCACATTTCACATATGAGAATCACAAAAAGCTTCAGCGAAACAAAGTTTGAACCATAAAATATGATTAAATTTTTTTTTTTTTTTTTAAAACACACAAGAGAAAGAAAATGGTGATGACTTCATTTCTAAAAGGGAACAATTATCCAAACCGAACCCCGACTAAAACCCAAACCCTACCCGCTGGCTTGTAAGTGTAAAAAAGAAAAACAAAAAGCAGAAGAAACTTTTTAACAGCAGCTTTTTATTTTGCAGCTATTTTTAAAGACAACACCATGCCACATGGTCAAAGGTAAGGGGGGAAAAAAAATGCAAAAAACACTTAAACGTCGGAAACTCTGAATGGACTCCATTTTGATAGATTGTGTTGGTTATCTTCATTAACAGAGTAACCATTTCTAATTGTCCTCATTATTCCATGAACTCACCTTCACCGCACAATAATCAAAGAAGCCTGTCTCTGAAAAAATGGCCACCAGCACCATCTGTGAAGCAAAAAGGTCACACCGCTTAAAACAACAACAACGTCGCCTTCATTTTTTTTAACGCAGTCACCATGGATGATAAATTGATGGGAGCTTAATAAGTGCTGAAAAACAAAAATATATGTAATCAGGAAAAGGTTAACTGTGTGGGAGCTACAATGGATTCCAATTTAAATAAAATCCCAATTTGTCTAAAGAGAGCATTTTTATTGATTTTTTTTTTAATAGCAATTTCCATCTGTGCTGAATTGTGATAACCTTTAAATTCTCCATAAAAAAAACGTCTTGATGTATTTTATTAATCTCACCATGCCAAACAGCAGAGCCAGCGTCTCGTAGTCGATCCACTCCACCACAGTGACCAGGCTGGGTCTCTGTGAATAAAACACACTAAAGATCATTCAGTCTGATCCGGTGTTCGACTGGCTTTCACAGATCAGCATCACAATATGTCAAGAAAAAAGCTGGAGCTCTGCGGCATTTCTATTTCCAGTGACAAAGTGGAAAATATTTTACTTTACAACCACTCAATGACCAGCAGCTGTAGATCTCCCAAGCAGATTTTGGGTTTCGCTGAGTTTTACCTCAACAAGGTGGCTAATCTGAAGACTTTTAAGAGACTTACGTCACCAATGATAGCCAGGGCTGCTAAAGCTGCTAAGGATCCCAACATGGCAGCCAGAGTGCGATGCACAATCTGAAAATGGAAAAGATGCGCACCTTAAGACATGAACAGCGTTAACGGTTTAGCGACATGCGTATTTCAGACAGTGGTAATTTACCTTTCTTACCCAACAATGTTGCTGGGTTTAATGAGCAGTTGCTAATAAATGTTTATTGCTAAAAAATAAACCGTCTTAAAGTTTTGCATTGCGTGTTTGCAGAAATATTTCACAGTCAGTGGGGTGATGGGCTTCTCCTTTATGATCTGAACAGGTTAATCAGTTTCAGGAACTAAAGTTTCATACCATGTTTGGTGAAGTCTGCTGAAGTTGGCATCTTAATGGATGAGTCATAGCTTCATATTTGAATTAAAGAGTTATTTACGTTTTTTTTTTTTACCTTTCTTGATCGAAACCTAAAACAATTGATTAAACGTAAACTGATTATTGATAGGGTTAAGGTTACATGGTTAGGGTAAGTAACCACGTAAGTTAGGGTAAGTAAGGGTTAAGTTACATGTTGGTCCACAGCAACATGTTTTAAGCATTATTTGAGATTTATGAAGTCTTTATTGATGAATTGATGAAAATAATAATTGATTAATGAGTCAGGCCTGAGCTTAATTATTACACCATGAAAACAAGGCTTCTTATCTTAAAAACATTCATGTCAAAAATGATTTCTTAATTGTTCTGGTAAAGTTATAGGACACCAGTTAGTGTCTTTTCCAGAATAAATTTCCGTAGGAGGAACTATTTTGGTTAAGAACTGCTACTGTTTTTTGGGTTTTTTGCAATATCTTGTAATTTGTATTGCACTGGATACCAGTTGGGTGTTTGGGGAAGGCTACCCAAAGTTACCTTTGTCCTTACTGTATCAGTTTTCATTAAACTGCATACATATTTTAAGTCGGTGTTTTAGACATCCTCAGTGAAGGAACTGATTTACTTCAGGATCATTTAGCAAGTTCACACCGAGGAAATCCTGTACAGTTTCCGGATCTAATCAAAGTCAGTCATTTTGTGGCTGTCAAGGACAAAAAGCAGCAGAAGGTCACTTCTCAAAGTCATCTTCCTCTGACAGCGTCAGGATGCGTCGGACGATGAAGCAGACAGCTAGTGAAGAATGGCTGGAAAGTAGTAAACTAAACCATCTCCTCATTTAACGTCGACACAATCCCCATCGTGTTTTCAAAAACAAAGATCTGCCGCTTTACTTCCTGGTTTCTTTTTTTTTACTTGCACAATAGTGAAAAATGTTCCCCATGTCTGATTTCTAACAGATTGCTTTTAAATTGCTGTGTTGACCTAAAATAAAACCTCAAGACACAAAATAAACGCAATGCAAAAACAGCAAAAACGTGTCTTGTTGTCATACATATCATAAAAAAATCATTTTAATTTAAATCAATATAGCACACATGTTTTAACATTGATATTACTGCCTCTATAAAGACTTTAAATATCTTTACTGTAATATTCACAGTCTTCAATCCGAATCCTCCTGAATACTCCAAATTAAAATGAACCTTATTAGGCTTTATTAATGATAAAAATCTATAGACAGTCTGAAAACTGTCTGTCTGGACAGATCTGTTGAAATAATGAATGAGGAGAAGAAGAACAAAAGCTTCTCTCTGTCTCTTGTCACGTCAGATAAAATGGAAATGTGGCTCTTTACGTCGGTCTTCCATGAATGTTTTAATAGAGAACCCAGTTAGTGTCCAATTACCAACACCGGTGGATTCCTTTTGTGATGTCCCGAATGACAAAGCAGTGCGGGCTCTCTCATTAAGACGTTCGTGTCAGGCCAAGACAAAACCTGGGACCTGATGGGGATGATAAAGCAGAGGCTCGGCGAAGCCATCTGCACGGCACAAAGGCAGAGACTTTCAATGACAGCGGACGCGTCATTAACGCCGATGGCGTCTGTGCAGATCATAACGCGCTGTCATCTTCCACTCCTTCCCTCTTCCTGTTCTCCCCGGAACAGCTGTGTGAGTTCACGCCCTGCCAGGATCAGGGAGACGGCCTTGTTTTAATTAAATCCAAAAGCGGACTGACAATGGGGAGGGGAAGAGAAAAAAAATGACTGATGTACATGTGGGAAACAAGTGAACAAGAGGTTATCTTCTCTTTCCCAACATACTAACATGCATGGCTGCTCCTCCCGACTAAGCATGTCCTGCAAAAATGAAAACATTATTTTGCTGCCAATTTGTAATTTATGGGAAGCATTACCTCTAATAACTGTATGATAGCCCAGTGAATATGTTTTTGCTTTTCACTGACACGAAGAAAGCATTGAAAATGTTTCTGTTTTTACAAAAAAACAGATTTGAAAAAGCTCAAATTTTGATTAGAGTCTCTGTTTAGTGCAGCGTAATTGAGTTGAGTTTTCACCCATTCAGAGCTGCAGTATGCAACTTTTGATTAAAACTTCTTTTTTTTAACACATTTGTTAAAACTGTCACCATGTCGTAACAGTTTGCTATGAGACAGACAATCTGTGAAAAGGTCCGTCTCCTCCGCCTCCTCCCTGAGCTGGTGCTGGGTATGAAGACATGGACCACTCCCAACCGAAAACAACCAATCAGAGCCAAGAGGCGGGTCTTAGGGCTGTCAATCAATCTCGTGAACTCGCTTCTCAGCGTGCTAATGATGAAGAAACCACTTACAGCTACAGAGAAACTGTTTATCCGCCATCATGGGTGGCCATGCTAACCAGCTGAGCATTCAGAGTGAGTAAAACTGACGTAACTTTAACTTTCTTTTTGTCCCGTTGCCTCTCATGGTTGTGCTGCCCTGGGCAAAAAGCCACATGATACATTTAAAAAACTGCTACTGGACACTGGTGGAAGACCTAATTTTTTTTATTTTTTTTACTTAAAAAAGGTTCCTCTGTGCTTCAGTGATCTATTCTTTTCTTTGTGTATAAAAGAAAGAAAACTTTAGTAACTAAGTCATCAGTAGGGGGAGCTGATCTCTCACACAGTTCTCCAAAACGACAACAAACATCCACTTGTAATCAGTTCTTTGCTGCTGTTAAATTGCTATGAATCACATTGGTGTTTACTGTAGTCAGACATGCATAAAGTGACCAACAGAGCTTCCCTCGCTATTTTTGACTAATAAGCTAAAAATGAAAATGGCCGCAGCCTGAGTGTTAACGCCGTATTAACTCCTTTAGAGACGAGTAGTGCTTCCGAAATGTTTCTGAGGACTGCGTCGTTGACTACAAGCCCACAACTGCATGACGGAAATATCTGGAGCAACATGAAACTCCATAAGCATCAAAGCGTCATGAATGCCAGCTTTTATTTTAGTTCATGTAATTTAAAGCTGAAGCCAGACTTTTCTGCAAAATCAAACTCGTTTTCCCACCTAACGGAGCAAAATGCCAGAGATTTTGTTTTTAAATTTTGCTACTTTGTTGTACATCATTACTTAGTAAAGTTAAATCTTCACATAACACATAATGAAACTGATTAGGGCTGAAGTGATTGTAATTGGATTAATCGCGATTAACCCGATTAATGGTGATTAACCGGTTATTTTAGTAATCTATAAATTGTCAACTGGAGTATACAGACTCAGAAGAAGGACTTTTGCAAAAAAAAAAAAAAACATAAGCAGTAATTAAGCCGAAACTGTAAAAAAAATATATACATTTTGCATTTTAGATAAATTGTTGATTGGGAACACATAAAAACCAGTAAATGTCTCTCCAGACAGAAGCACAGGTGTGTTCCTGTCGGTCCTGTGACAACGTCTTGTGTCTTCTAAATACTTTAGGATGTCATTCTGCAAACTGTGCCACAGACAGAGGAGAAAAACCTGTTCATCACTGGCAGCATAGCAGGCCATTTACCTCAAAGATGATGAGAACATAGACCCCGGCCAGGATGATTCCCGCTATAGCCACCTGCGTCTCCTTCGTAACGTAGAGCGATTGGTGGGTCATGGACAGAGGCACCACGTCGTTATCCTGCAGGGAGGCCTGAATCGTGATGACGATGGGGTCACTAGGTGCGGAAATGAAACGGCACAGCAGCAAAGAAAATGGAGGATCATTCTCTTTCATTGCATGTTTCCATAAATGTGGCTGCAGGCTTTTCTTCAAGGTCGGGTGAAAATATACAGCAATTTCTTAAAAGGAACATAAAAGTCATTATTGTCATGTTAAAGATAGCCTGTCTGGAAAGAGGAGCGTTAAAATGTTAGAACATAGTGCTCTGAAAGTGTCAGTGAGTTTCATTTGAATTTTATGTAATCGGCGAACACAAAGCAGCGCATCGTTTCCTGGAGAAAACGTGACACGTCTGTGGAATTTCTCACAAATAAAATCTGAAAAGTGTAATGAGTATCCAGCTCCTTTGAGTCAATACTGTGTAAAACATCCTTTATACATTTCAAGAATAAAATTCTTGCTAATTCTTCTTCAACAAAGCAGGTCAAGTTCTATCAGAGTGAATGAAGGACGGCCACAAATATCATTTTTCTTATCTTGCCACAAATTCTACTTCGGCTTAAGGTCAGAACAGCTGAACTCCACTCCCGTCTTAAAGATTGCTCCGTGTTCAGCTCCGTCCATCTTCCCATCAGCCCTCACCCGCTCACAGGCTGAGAGCCGGCCCCAGACCAGCTCTTCAGCTCTAGTTTGACTCAGGAAAAGGTTCCAGTGCCGTGGAAGACATCCTGCCTTGTTGCAGTACAAAGGAAAGTTCTGCACAGGTTTTCTCTATTTACGAGAGTACAGACTCATCGCCATGACGTCTCGCATAAGGTTAGAGAGACTCCTATTGGCTCATCTGGGAAAGCAAATAAGTACAAGTCGGGACACCGTGTACTTTGTTTTCTATTGCGGAGTTGTGTGAAAGCTTTTTCAATCCACATTAAATCTTCTGATTACCTGCTGAGCATCTCAAAGGTTCTTGTTGACACCTTCTGGTCACTCCGTTCAGGATGGAGGGGAATGGTCCAGTTATGAGTCACCTGGTAACAAGCAGCAGAACAAATCATGATCATAAATGTTGTGGAAAAATTTGATTTATCCAATTCAGCAGTTCAATACATATTTTTTTATGGTCAAGGATAAAAGCATAGTAATATTTACAGGACCAACTGTGAAAGCTGTGTGTAATATAACATTACACAGAGCTCATAACCATAACTGAAACCAAGACAGAACATAAATCACAAGTCAAGATTATTTGTACAGGACATTTCAGCAGCAGCGCAGTTCAAAGTGCTTTACATAATAAAAACGTCATACGGTGACCAATTATGAAACGAACAATAAATATTACATTTTGTCAAATGTCATCATCAAAATCACAAATATGCATCAAATTGATCAATGTGTCATCAAAGGCAACTCTAAACAGATGGGAGTTCAGTGTTAATTTAGAAGAACTGGATAAGTTCAGATAGTAATGAAACCAAAGTTTAGTAGATAACATTTTCAAATGACATAAATGAATATTGCCAATATGGCCACTCTGACCTGCTGAGTCCTCCTCCTCCGCTGCCCCGTCTCCTCGGCCTGCTCCACCTGGATCAGGATGAACTCCTGGGAGGCGGAGTCCACAGCCCTTCCTGCAAAAGGCCCCGCCACTTGTAACTTCAGCAAGGCGTTATCCCGAAAGTCTGTCACGTTCATGGCTGAGAGACGGGCACCGTCAAGAGAAAAATGCAGACACTTTGCTGACAGTAAATCCTTTGCAGGATGAAAATATCCACCATGCCCGTGTGCTGAGTGCCACGCTTGTCCTTTTCACTGGCGGTTTTATAAAGTTCTGTTCGATATTTGACATGCTTATTTCTTTCTGACTGAAGAACGTAACAGCAGCAAGTGTCTACAGCACATAGGGCCACGGCGATGGTGGAGGGTTAGAGCGCGTGACCGATGTACGGAGGCCTAAGTGGCCGCCACAAGTTCAAGTCCTGCCCATATTGCCGTCCCCCTTCTCTCACAACCCAATTTCCTGTCAATTCACTGTCAAATAAAGATCACTATAGCCAAAAATGTCCTTTACAAAAAGCGTCTACTGAACAGCAGAAAGGATACAGAAGCTGTCTGTGGGAGAGACGGCCAGCATCCTCCAGGGGTTGTCCCGATCCGGGTACATACTGAAGAACAGCTGAGACCAGATGAAAACAATCAGTAGCACGAGTCAGTCACAAAAAATTGCTGGAAATTGCAAGTTATTTTAACTGAGTTAATAGATATTGTGAAATGTGACCACTCACACCAAATATCTAACGGATCGTTAACTCCAGTGTGCAAGGGCCGGTGTCCTGCAACCTTTAGATGTGCGTCCGGTCCAGCACACCTGAATAAAACGACTGAATCCCCTCCTCAGTTTTTCATTTGCAGTGCAGTCCTCCAGACTCCTGCTAGTGACCTGGTTATTTGACTCAGGTGCGTTGAACCAGAGACACGTCTAGAGGTCCCTTGAGGACTGAAGTCATAGAGCCTCGCTCTAGAAACCGGATGTAAAACATGCCCTTGTCATGACGACAAATTGATGAGATTACACTGCTACCAGACTCTTCCACACTGCAGTCAAGACACACACACTTTTTTTGCTCCATCACTTGTAATGGAGAGTACATCACTGCCTTCTTTGTGCTCCCCAAAAGACCTCAACCCACACTCTGGTGGATTTTAAATAGTTCGGTAAGGTCCCAGTCTGGTGTGAAGGGAGCCTTTGATGTTACAACATGGGAACAGGGATCATGGCTAATTTCTCATTTTCCACAGATATGAGTCAGAAGTGTCAAGCAAGGCTACCTCATAGCTACAAAGGATGTGTTTTAAGAGAAACAAGAAGTTTATTCAAAGCAAGAGTTTATTAAGGTTTGTTCTTAACCAATTGATCGGCTGCTTCAAGTCAATCACATGGCCTTTCTAAAACCAAAGTGTTTTTGAAGAGATTCGAATCACCCTTCAGTGACCGTGCTATGCTGGGCTGATTATCTCCCAGGACTAGCTGTAGATCTCAAGCAATGGAATGATTTCAATGAAACTTTTTAAAATACAAGCAAATAAGAGCTGAATGTCTCAAAAGATTACATAACATTTGTTTACAGTTTGCTGCTTTAGTCTCCTTGATATATATATATATTTTTTTTTTGTAGCTAACTTACACTGGAGAGAACAACAATCGCAAACATAGCCACAACCTTGGACACTCTGAGGCAGCATCTGGAGAGAAAACAAAGACAGGACACAGAAAAAAATTATGTGTAAGCTTGCTGTATGTTAGTGGCTTCGAACCCTGTAGATTTTACTTCATAATGTACATGTATGATGTGTCAGAATAATAAATGATGTAAGAAGAGACGGGGAGTCGTACTTTATACTGCTGGTGAGTCTGAAGCCGCGGTTCAGGTTTTCCAGTGTCTCGTACTTTTCTGAGGAGTTGGAGCGCGACAGGCCGGCCACCTCGCTGCCCAGGCGGTAACGTCTCTCTGTGTCCATGCAGCAGTTGTCCCATGGCTCCTCTACTCCAACGAAGCTGGGCTCATGTACTGTCATGTACGTAATACTTAAAGAACAATAAGCCCATACCAGTCACTATGAGTCACCAAACGTTCAGTCCCAGAGACATGAAAAGGACAGTTTTGGGATCACAATTTTTAAAATGCCGAGTATTTGTCATGTAAAATGTACAACTATAACTAATATACAGTACAGATGTATATATATAGAGAGAAGGAAGTTTAAAACAAAACGCTGCGATAACGTGATTATATAATTGTGCCTTTTGATGCACTTTTTGCTTCAATTTCTGCATTAAACCTGCGCAGTTTGGACTCTTCCTCATGATTTGACATCTCCTGTTCACAGCGCCACACATTTAATGTCCGATTTAGGTCTGGAGACATTTTTTGGTAAAGGAATTCAATGGCTGACTTGGAGATGAGCTTGGACTATCTCTCTGTTGCCAAAAAAATAAGGTATTTGGTCAAAACCTATTGGGTTGTCTTCACGATGAAAGCTGTGCCTTCACTTCCAACAGTTCCCCAGGGTTATAACACTGCATTCTGATGATGGTGAGTGGAAAAAACAAAGCTGGGTCCTAATAAGTCGGCTTGCTGGCGTAGTAAAAGTTGATGTTGCTGAACCTTTCACAAGACGTTTGGGATATGCTGGTTCTCCCTGCGTACGTGTGGGATTTCTTAATTTACTACGGCTTTCTCCGCTGCTACTGATGTCACATAAAAATGCATGTAGGGTTAATATGCAGAAATCTTAACCCTCAGGTAAACATCCAAAATCAAAAGGCAGATGAACCGCTCACCTGTCATCTTGGGAGAATCGCAGCAGAGGCGACCGTTCTGTAAGGTTGGCTGAATTGGCTTTTCCTCTGAGAAAGTTGACAGCGTTGAAGTTGTTCCTGAAACTAATAAAGAAAAAGGGCACTGTGAGCTGAAATACCCTGAAATACAGTTGAGCTGACATAAACGGCACAGAACAAACTCTGGTTGTCAGCTAGTGGCTTAACGCCAAAGAAACACCTTGTTAGATCAGAAAACAGTTGGTTCGTAACCTGGTGGACTATCACAACCTCACACACTATTACAATATCTACTATTTGTTTAATAGGATTATTTAAAATGCCTGTCTGATCTCAACACTTAAATTGTATGTTGGAGATGCTGGCAGTTGCCTGGTACAACAAAGCAGGTAGATGCTTGAAAAGATGTAACATCTTGGCAAATGGAAGATTTCCGAGGTTCCCAAGCCAAACATGGCCGACATTATCCCACACCTAGCCTGCCTTCTTCTATTAGTGCCAAAACAATGAAAGAGACACACTCACACACTCCCTGCCGTTCCTGAAATGTAAAAGAAAATGCGGTTTATCAGACTCAGCCACTTTCTGTCCTGCGGTAAGTTCTGGTTCTCACATGCCTGTTGTTGGCGCTTTTGGACAATGACCGTGGTCACCATGGATACCCTCGATGGTCCACACCTCTGCCACCCCACATGTAACAAATTAATAGAAAATAATATATATCTTCGGCAGTTTGAGCTTTGACCTTCCCTCCGTCCAGAACCTTTACTGGTAAAGGGTCGGGAACAGGGCAGCTAACCTCTCTGCAGACCACACACATCCTGGACACAAACTGATTAAACTTTCACCTGCAGATCAGTGCTCGCATTTTTTTATAAAACCAGCACTAATTCAACCATGTCGTCCTGTTTGGTAAAAACACTGTATATATATGTATCCATATTTACAAGAAATAAAAAACTTTCTTCATTGAGAGCAAAGTGGAACCAAACTCAAATCCTTCCTTTGTGCTCACAAGCTTGGTGAATAAAGTCGTTTCCGATCCAGTCTGATCTACAGTAGATCACCTGTTGGATTGACGGGGGTAGCATATGTAAACTTACTAAAGAGAAAAACACATTATACAAGTTTGATTTATATGCATCTATGAGTCTTAGCCTCTTATCCTCATTTTACAGTGATTTGTTCATTTGTTGCCTAACATATCCTACCCAGTAACAGGTGCTATGACCAGTCTATACATATTTGCCTCAATCTAGAATCACTGATACTAAATTGTAAGGTGTTCAATTGTGTAAAGTTGAAATTTACGCATTCACAAATTTTTGAAATTGTAAAGTGTGAAATTTAACATTTTTAAATAAAGTATGTCAAGTTTTTATCCAACTCTTCTTATTAAACGACAACAGCTGAACGTCATAGGAATTAGGACAGTGTTCGTTGAGGTTGGTTAACATCCACTTGTTCTAGTCTCTAAACATTTTCTACTGTATTTTTAGTTCCACAAATGTATTTTGGTGATTGTTTGATGTTACATTAAGAAGTTTAAACCTGACATTTAGTTACATTTATCCGCCCTGCTTATGTTGTTGGCATCCAATCCGGTAGGCGTTACCGACTGCTCTCCAGACACTACGGTCCTTTGTGTTTGAAGGTTGTGGGATAGAGAACTGGATTACATTTGGCTAGGTCGGCCCCATTAATCTCCCGCCGACACGCTTACACAACTACAGAGAGATTTAGCAAAAGTCTACAAATGTTTCCTCAACTCGGATGTCCCAGTCCAACTCCGGCAAAGTGAGTCTCAGCAGAGAGACTGAGCTTTAATGAAGCGTTTAAGAGCAGATTATGGCCGGACAGAAGAACAGAAGAGTGAAATTGGAAAGAATCACCCGGCTCGTTTGGAGGAAATGACTTCTCGTAGATATACGGAACCTATTGAGTCTTCCACAAATAAATCCAACACCCAACCATGAAGACTGCTTCAAAAAAACATTTGTGAAAGAATGAGCTGCTCTAAGGAGGTCAGAGGAAGTGAATCACGGTCAGATTTTGAATGTTTCTTAAAGCTATAATCTCACTGAACACCTGTGACAGACAACAACAGGTCTTCCTCCGCAAAACTTCCAAATTTCAGGTTCACTTTAATAACAGTGGGTCTGGTAATGTCTGCGTGTTCCACCGACATCAGAGGATTTGCTTCAGATTCGTATTGTGTCCCTCTGCAGAGCTCCACGGAAACAAATCGGGAGCCAGAAGACGACAGCAAATAGCCAGCAGGAGCTAAAAGCACAACAAATACTGGACAGGAGACACAAACAAACATGTAATCAAGCAACTGTTTCCTGCCAAGTGAGTCTGACTGAACAACTGCTACCAGAGGAGCGCCGGCTGAAATTGTTCACAGCGCTTTCAGGGTTCTGTGCGTTTTGTTATTTTCTTGATTTGCTGAGTTCTTTGCCGTGGACAAACTAAGTGTTGCATTTCATTTCGAAAACTTTTTTTTGTTTTTTGTCTGACTCGTCCTTTGGAAGTTTCTTACATGCTGTTTGGAGGAGTTAGACAATAATGTGACCTCTAGTGAACCGATGAGGAACATTTGGAAGAGAATCTGGAGCGACGGATGTTTGGTTTAGCAAAAACACAAATGGACGTCTGTGAAAGCAAAGATATGATTGAAGCCTGTGATTGAAAAAAAAAGGAAAGCGGAACACTGAAGTTGTAGGGAGTAGATGTGCTGACGGTGGGCAGGTTTAACGAAGGCATTCAAAGCAAAATGAAGTTAACAAGAAAGGTGAATAAGACATTGCTGATGATGAAGATCAGGAGGGAGGCTCACTTTACCACATCTCCTGCTGTCCTGAGTTGTTCAGGATTCCTAAAGTATTTCTTTGTTTCAAGGTCACATGATGCACCAGATGTTTCTGTCTGCACTAGTTTATCTCCCAAACCCAAACCATGATGCTGCCACCACCTTGTCTGACTGTAGAAATGATATCAGTGGATTGTCAAAGTTCTGTTTGTTTGCCAGCCATCATCAAGGTCTGGCTCCGGTCGTGTTATATTTAGTCAAAATTCAAAACCTTCACGTGGGAAGGAATATTTTCATTGTTACTGAGAACAAACTTGTAAGTTCACCATGTGTTAATTACTTGTTTTCCTTGTTAGGCAGTTTTTTGCACATAAACTGAGTTTGTAAAAATAGATGTTTGGTGTAGCGTGGTGGATTTGATCATATAAAGTTGCAAGCACTGTTCACTCTTACTCCTTTTTGAGCCTTAGGACTTTTTTCCTGTCATGTTTCAGTGCTTTCCTAACCCATAACCTGACATCTTTTCAGAAGAAAATGATTTTCCAGCACTACCCTTTGTTGCTTTTACACCTCAAACAGGAAACTTTGGGTAGTCAACACGAAAAAGGCGTCTGTATTCTGATGTCATTTAACTTTTTGCCATTTTTTTTATTCTCTTATCCTGTTCTGAATGACTCCAGGACTAATTCACATTTCTGCATGCGCGACATTTTTATTTGGTTAAAACGTGACTGCTGAAGCACATTCCAGTGCATCTCATTATTTGAAATAATAAAGATTCAAATGCACCTGTCTGTCGAGAAGACACACTGATATCGTTTGTACTTCGAATTAGTTCACAAATTCCTCAGCATAATCCCGACAACGTCACGGCCACAGGCTTGAGATTAGCTCTTTTCCGCCCAGGGAGTTTTCCTGGGATAGAAACCCACCTTCACACACATTTCGGTCTGTGTGATTGTTCAAAGATCTCAAGGAATGTTGAATTTTTTTTCTTTATCTTTTTTTACGTTCACTCATCCCCGCGGGATTTAAAGATTTACATTTGACCTAGAAGGAGGTGAACTGTAATGTCTTTCTGCATGTGTGATTTGAAATCTTGTTACGTCTCTAATCCAGTGAGAAGAAAGAGAGGCCGTTAATCTTGTTAGCTTTTTTCTCCAAGGAATGAAGCAAACGAGAGCAGGAAACATGCTCCTTCAGAGAGGGGCTCGGCTCGTGGTTTTTAATACAAAGGTATTATTAATACAAACAAAAGATAAACAGGTTTCTTTGGTCTGGTTTTTGCTATTATTCTGTTTTGAATCCCACAGAAAACAACAATAACATCAGGATAGTAAATTCTCCTGGCATTCACTACTGAGACTGAAGAGTTATTTTGATAATATGGCTCCCCACTCAGAGCGTCCCTCCATCATGGAGTGGCTCTGGGGTTCCAGGAAACAAAAAAATATATTTTATTGTTAGCATCAATGGGGATTGTGACCTCTCATGTTGTATGCTTTAGAAAAATAAGGCGTGGCACTAAGACTCGATGATAACGCTGAACCCAGGGCTAAATTAAAGGGTTTTGTTCACCGTTTCTAAAGATTTGTGGAACATTTGATCATCCCCTTAAACATTTAAGGGGATTGTACAACTTAAACTTGTACAATTTCGACTAGAGGGTTCTACCTTAAACAGGGATCTGTGATGAAATCTGTAAAAACAGTCAACGTGGCCGAGGCTTCGGAGTGACGGGACTTTAAAAATGAACGCATTCCTTTCAGCTGAGAAACGAAAAAGATATCAAAAAACTGGGAATCTCTCTATGCCCACAAGTACCACAAATAAGAGAACCAGGTTTGACTCAGATCTGAAATGTTAAATTAGCCCTTTCATGCATCAATTATGATCCTTTATGTCAGGATTTTTTTTTTTAAGTGTTTCTGATTTTCTTGAGGCATAAAAAAAAGGTAGGGAAAAAAAATTGTAAAAAAAGTTTTTACAAATTTTTCTGGAGTTGTAATTTTCTCCAAATACAAAGTTGTTATTTGGAAAATAAATCACTGGTATTAGTCTTTAGGGGATACTTGATGTGGAAGGAGGAGCTGGATATTCCTGAGTTGCTTTTTCGTCTGACTGCCATATTGGATTTAGCAAAAAATATTCTTGCAATTTCAGTGGATGGCCAGTGGTTGGCAGTGTATTGTACGATGCACTGGTGTTCACTTCAGTGGTCTGTGTGCATTTATAACATAAAAATCCACAAGAAACACAAGAAATTGTCTTTTCGATAACTGTCCACTGTACTGGCCGCTATGCATGAAAGGGCCAGTGTTTACGCCAGCTGCCAGCCGAGAGGGAGCAGAAAGTGGTGCAGCCACGTACCCGTTCTCTTGCCGAACCGGAACCAGGTCCTCAGCATGGATGACGCACTGTCCTGCAGGCTGCAGCTTCTGGGTGTCTCCTCTCTCTGAGATCCCCTGAAGCAGACGCAGCTCCCCAAAGTTCCCCGGCACGGCCTCCGGCGACCTGAGGCCGCTCCTGCCCTGATGGCCCGCGGCCGAAGTCTGAGACATTTCAATCTCCAGGTTGCTTTTGTTCTCCAGATACATTCTGAGGCCTGAGGAGAAGAGAATAGGTTATCTCCGTTTTACCTGATGAAAAATGCAGCTCCTTCAGTCGATGTGGCTAACTTATGTCATAACAAAAGAACTGAACAGATTTGCGACAAAAAGGAAAACGAGGCATCTTTTAAAAAATGTTTTTAAAGATGTTTTTAACAAGCTCACCTAGTCAGGACTAGGGCTGTGTAATGTTAGCAATTCTACGATATTTTTTTTCCTCAGAAAGTATAATTTTTTCATCCGCAAGTATTGATACAATATAACCTACTTTGAGTTTATATGTCAAATACACATGAATTAAATGACAGCTATCACACATTACATTTTTACCCAATTGCACATGTACATTAAAAATGACATGTAAGGAAACAGTTACAGTTAAATGATGAAATGAAATAGATAAATTACATTATCTAGTACAAGTGAATAAGACAAAAAAGGTTTCTTTTCTGCATCACCAGATACACAAAGCCACACAATTAACATTTAAACAAAGCAAATGTATAACAAAAGCAACATTTATTACACCATCAGTTCAATTAATTCAATCCAAGTCTATGGAACAGTCACACTCACTCTGTCCCTCTGAAATCTTTCAGAAAACCTTTAAAATGTATTGAATCATATCGTTTGCTGAATATCGTGATATATATCGTATCGTGAGAGGAATATCGCATATCATATTGTATCATGAGATTAGTGATTCGCTACAGCCCTGGTTAGCATCCAACCCAGTAAAATGCACTGAAGTTTAATTCTGTCATGCAACAACATATTTTAAACGCTGCGAGGCATGAATACCGTCGTAAAGTCTGCCGGACACTGACTGACTTATCCAAGAAGAACAAAGCCACTGATTGCTGCTACAGTCAGTCCCTCTTTTCCAGTGACTCCAACAGAGTTGCATGATTTAACTAGAAACAGCGCAGGCCAGAATAACAAGAAACAATGAGGAGAGGCCCTGAAGGCTTCGTGGAGTAAGAAGATTCTGCAGTCAGGTGCTACACTGCTGCAGCTTCACTGCCAGAAGTCATGTGATCCACTGCATGAATGAAGACGACGAAGGCCGGGAGCGTTTCCGCCTGAAAAGATTCCTCTTCAAATCTACAATTACATTTTCATTTCTTGGCACTAAGCCGAACTCGATGTGCCAGGAATAATTGCTAGGTAATTTTGGTAATATTGGTGCACTCCTATCTATTGAAGCGTTTCCACATTTTGTCATGGAAAAAGTGTCCTTGCCCAACACAAAGTAATGCATATTCACGAAACTGAAGGTTTGGTCTGCAAAGAAATTTCAACAAATAAAAATCTGAAAAGTAACAAATTTGGCCTGTCGGCACAAATGATCCGTGAACACGAACATGATGCAGAGAGACGCTTTTTAAAACTTTTTAGGAACATTTTTAATGACAAATTAATTGTCCTCTGAAAATGTTAAATATGTTGCTGCAACGCAAAACGTTTTTGTTTTTCATTAACTAATGAAATCGAGGCAATAAACAGGACGATGTAGACCCAGCAGATTTAGGAGCGCTCAATTATCAAACTTGTCTCAATGCAGCAAGAGGAAAGACCGACTCATATTTTGCTCTTGTGGATGAAAATAAAGCCTAGAAATTATAAATCAACAAAACAGAAAACAACCAACCCGTGAACATTTAATAAACTGCCTTCCTTTCTTTTAAAAAGTCTTACACGTCTTCTTTGTTTCAGCGCTACAGTCATTTAGATGCTTTTATTTTTGTCATTTTTTTCTGACTACCTTGTTTCATTCACATATTCACTGTTTATTATTGGGATTTTATGGTTTGTTTGTTTTTTATAATGTGGCACACGAGGCAAAAAGGTTGTAAAGCACTGATGTACAGTAGATCAGAGCATTTTCATGTGTGAAAATGGCCTAGTTAAAGTCTAATCCAGTTGCGTAGATTCAGTCAGTTCAATCGGACTGAGCCGCTTCCCTGACTCAACTGAAGAAAAGCCTCCCCACAGCATGATGCTGACACCACCACTGAATCTCAATGCTGCACTTTTTTTCTTTTTCTTTTTTCAAATCAAGCATCATTTTCCTTCTAACTCACAGCAGCTTTGTGGTCGTTTGGTACGTGAAATAAAAATAGAGGTTAACGAAGTTTGTGAATGTAACGTGACAAAAGTTCAAAGCTCTTAATGTCGGGAGCTGACGACACTGGGTTTTATTCCAACTTCTTTAAAGAAAAAGTTAGAATTTTAGGGGAAATGTGCATAAAGTGTGTGCAGCAGCGCGAGATCTCGGCCTTGTTAGGTAGATTCACGCTCACAAATAAAACAGGGGAAAAGGAGTTATGGCGGAAAATAAAGAGTGAAGTTCAGAGAATGAAAAGAACAAAGGCCACATGAAACCAGCAGGATTAATGCTCATGTGAAAGGCAGCAGGGATTCACATGACATTTAGGCTTTTTAAGTAGCGAGCTGAAAGTACTGTAAAAAAAAAAAAGATAATACAGCTGGATTAGAGCAAGCGAAGATCCCAACTAAAACAACCTTCACATTCATTTCTCTCAATTATCCAAACAATCAAAAATAAACACGTTCAGGATGTCAGATTTGACTGTTCCTGGAAGCAGCTCCTGGTGTCAGTCCAGCCTCATGCAACGCGGGAAGCGCTCCGTCGTCCCCCGAGGACAATGACGGGCTTGTTGGGCGCCGGGTGCCGCAGGCCCCGCAGGCCCTGGGTGATGTCAAAAAACACAAACTGCTTTCTTTTCTGTTTTTCCAGCTCGGTTCACAGCAATTAAAGATTGCAGGCTGAAAGCGAACTGAACCTGAGCGGGACTAATCGGCAGGTTCCTGCTCCATAATCTGTCAGCAGTGCTCTGCAAAACGATGGATGTCATTTGTTAAACCGAAACTAACTTGACGCATGGTGGAAAGAGTCATTTATTCAAAGTTGTAAAGGTATTTCTCTGCGTTTAAGGTTAACTCAGATTTTTGACGCCGCTGATGAAGTAAAACAGACGAACTTACCTTGAGAGATGCACAAAAAAAAAAAGTCGCTCTGGATGATGTTGAAGGCGCAGGTAGGAACGATGTGTTGGATCTGAATTAAAAAAAAAAATCTGCTGCAAAACTTTACTTTTCAGTAATCCAAATTATTTTCAACTTTTTGTTTGATTAATACTTTTTTTTTCTTCTTCTTTTTTGCTGGGGGTGGGATGAGGAGGCTGCAGTAACGTCGGAGCACAGAGGCGTGGTTGAAAACAAGAGAAGGTGAGGAGTTTCTTCTCTCCTGCGCTCTCCCCAGCGAAAGAGGGCGACGCTCCTGAAAGCTCTGAGGGCGGTGGGGCCGGGGAGGGGCCCGGGGAGGGGGGCCGAGTGGGAGTGGGTGGTGCAGAGTCTAAGTGGCTTTAAAAGGAAACTTTCCACTCAGGAAACTAGTAGTAAAAAGTACTAGATCACTTGAATGATTATTTCTCTTAAAACTTTGGGAAAATGTCTCATCAGTGAAGTAATCTACCAGTGGAACTGGTGCTTTATTTAATTTTTTTTATCAATATTATGGACTGATTGCCTTAAAACGAGCTCTTGTGTCTTGTTGAAAAGTTACTTTGGAGTTAGTTTTGTCTTAATTCAAAGTGTATTAAGATGTTTGCACTGGTAAACTAGTCAAAAATATTCAGTAAGATTTTGTGTTTTTGCAGTTAAAAGGGCCGGCTTCTACACACCGCAACAAGTAACTTCTCAGAAGAAGCTTGTTTTAAGTCTACACTGTAAAAAAAGTCAGTAAATTTACGGTAAAAAACTGTAAAAAACCAACAGTTTTTGACCGTCGTATCCAAAAACATTGCATTACCGTAGAAATTACATGGAACTACCGTAAGTCGAAACTGCAAAGAAAGTCAGTAAATTTACGGTAAAAAACTGTAAAAAACCAACAGTTTTTGACCGTCGTATCCAAAAACATTGCATTACCGTAGAAATTACATGGAACTACCGTAAGTCGAAACTGCAAAGAAAGTCAGTAAATTTACGGTAAAAAATTGTAAAATGCCAGCAGTTACTGACCAGAATATTCACAGCATTATACTGCCGTAGAAAATACATGGCATTATCATAACTGAATAAACATATATCCTAAATAATTGTGACAGTCACGAATGTAGAAAATACAGAAATATAGTGTAAAAATATAAGTAATTGTAAAGTTCTTAAAAAATTGTAATATTGCCAGCAGTTAATTACCCTAAACTTAACAGTAGCAATCAGCCAAAATTACAAATTTTGCTGATGTTTAGATCTACAATGTAAAAGCGTAAACAAGACTGCAAAATAATTTTTTACAAAGAACAGAATGCTGGTGTGATATTTTGGTTTCTTTTTTAATAATGCCTTTAATACACCAAACTGAAATCTCAGCAGTAGACCAGGCATCGATCTGGCGATCCACCGATTGCAAAGCAAACTCCTACAGCCAACGCCACCATCATTTATGAGAGCATTTGATCATTAACATTAAGAGAACTGTATGTTAGCCCCTCTTGCTTGAATGAAGCTGAAGTTGGTTTCCAATTGCTGCTTCCAATTTGGGAAATGGCTAAAGGGCAATTCCACCTAATTTTTCACTGCAATCAGCATCTTTAATTTACTCTAGCTAAAAAACTACAACACCTAGACTCTTCAAATCTGGACTAGATTATTCTCAACTCATATCAGAATATTTAGAACCAAGTGTGGGATTTGTAAAACCTTTATCTGATTTGTGAAACTTCAATAAAGAACAATTCTAGTGTTATCCAAAATCATACAAGTTGTAAAGTCACCCATCATTGAAGTTTCACAAATCCCACACTTGGTTTTAAATATTGTGCTATTAGTAGAGAATAGTCTAGAGCAGGGGTCCCCAAACTTTTTCCTGCGAGGGCCACATAGCTGTTCCTTTCTCTGCTCGGGGGCCGGTCTTAGTTTTTGGAGAAAGATACCTTAGAAACTTATTGTCGGCGGGGGGGGGGGGGGCTGTTCTGTCTTTGAAACTGTCGACGGGGGGGGGGGGGGGGGGGGGGGGGGTTGCTGACTACGACACATTCGCGGTCGCTTTTAGATAGATTTTTACCCAGAATGGAAATGGAAAAAACCGTGAGTGAAACGGTGACTGGGACTGACTAGTATATATTTGAGGGAAAGTTAGTTTAACATCTGCTCAAGAGCCCCCTGGTGGTTGAAGAGAAATCCACAAACCAGAAAATACAATATATGAAAAAATACACTGAATGCTCTCTGGTATGAGGAGGCGGGCCAGATCCGGCATTGCCAGACCAAATGACGCAGGCCGTAGTTTGGGGACCCCTGGTCTAGAGAGTTTTTCATTTTGTTATTGTGATAAATAGTAGGGTTTACAGTAAATGGAGACTGTTATTTGTCATGTAAACAAATAATTATCTAGTTTGCATTGCTGCTTGATCCTTCAGCATCAGCAGCAAGATTCTTTTAACTCTGTTCCTGTAGTGGTGTCCTGAACTCAACACAGTAAAGTCACTGTGCTAACTAAGGTTGCTAACTAGGGTGCTGAGAGCCCAGTAGGCCTGGTCCTTGTCAAGATGCTGCTACTGTCTTTGAAATCAAATTTCTGCTATTTTTGCACGTTCAGGAGGAGAAGGGCAACACATCACAGGTGAGTCCCTTTCACGGTTTCAACTGAAGTTAGCTAACTTTAACCAACTGACAAAGAAATGTGTAGTTTCTGAGCCATGCTGTTTATGTACATGCACTGCAGCTAGATATTTTTACTATATGGAACATTTAATCTTCACAGATGCAACACTTCCATTAATGTTTCTGTAGGAACGGCTGCATAGATTATATTTCTGGTCTACTTCAGACTACATGTGCTTAAAGTTATTGTTAATGGCAGAAGCAACTTTTTCCAAGTTTGGTTCAATAATTAATTTGAATTACTTTGAGTGTGAAATGTTCATGCATGCAAGTTAAATCTCTGAAGAACATGTTAGCTTTTGTTTCAATATTTTGGTAATACTTAGAAGTATAAAGCTTGGCATCAGAGATATTATTTAATATTTTCCTTTGACCTCTTGACTCTCACACCCAAAATACTTGCACTAAAGTCACTGGGTCCATGACAGTTGAAGGATTTGAAGATAAGAGAATTTAAATATTAATATTTTACAGCTTTTCTCAGTTTGGGTGCATCTCTCAGAACAGAATTGAAATTCTTAAAACTACCTGTTCAATCTTCAAATTACTGTGTCACTTCTGCACATCAAAACAATTAGTTTTGCAAGTTTTGCTTTTGTACATCATGTAGCTGGTTATGTACACTTCTATGCTTTTATAATTGTAATTTGCTTTTATCGTCTTGATCAAAATATGTTAACCCTCCTGTTGTCCTCGGGTCAAAATGACCCGCCACTGTGTTAAACCCCCCCCCCCCCCAAAAAATCCCCTAAATGTAATTTTTTTAACTTGAGATTTTAAGACTTTTCCTAGATTGGCCCAGACAATAGAAAAAGTTCAGTGTTGCTTTTATTCTCATTTCCATGTAAGCTGTACAAAAAAAGGTACAAAGATGGTCTTCAGGTCAAAATGACCCGTGAGGCAAATGGAGTTGAAATCAAGGTCACAGAGTTATTTACAAACCATAAAATGTTACAAAGTTTTAGTTGTGTCTCAGATCAATCAGTAGCAGAAGTGAGCAGAGAGTGGAAGGCCAATTTTCCGAGCCACAATGCCAGTCAAACTCTTTCACACCTACTCAAGACTGATGCGATTTGATGACCGTGAATCAAGACCAGCAAGACGTATGACAGACAAACTTGCAGCCATAAGAGAGGTATGGGACAAGTGGGTGGAGCGGTTGCCCTACCTCTACAATCCAGAGCCTGATGTAACAGTGGATGAGCAACTGGTTCCATTTAGAGGTAATCTGTTTTCATATTTGTAATAAAAGTGATTTTCACTATTGATTTCTTTGACTGTTTTCTGTGACACTGATACTAATCACTGATGCTAATGTCTTTTGTCCAAAGGTTGTTGTCCTTTCCGGCAGTATATGCCCAGCAAGCCAGCAAAATATGGGATCAAGTCATGGGTGGCTTCTGAATCAAGCTATGCTTGGAAAATGCAAGTCTATACTGGGAAGTCAACCAGTGGATGCCCAGAGAAGAACCAGGGGTTGCGAGTTGTGCTTGATGTGACAGAGGGACTGAGGGGTCACAATGTGACATGTGACAATTTCTTCAACTCTTATGAACTCGGACAGCAGCTCCTGAAGAGGAAGATCACCATGGTTGGTACAGTTCAAAAGAACAAGCCTGAGCTCCCACCTGCACTGCTTGGGTCAAAGGAGAGAGAGGTCTTCTCCTCAAAGTTTGCCTTCACACCCACCACCACTCTAGTTTCCTACCTCCCAAAGAAAAACAAGAATGTAGTTCTTCTGAGCACACTGCACAAAGACGGCGACATTAGTGACCGTGAGGACAGGAAGCCAATCATCATCCTGGAATAAAACCGAAACAAAGGAGGTGTGGACAACCTAGATAAGGTGATTGGAGCATATAGCTGCAGAAGAATGACTGCCCGCTGGCCCCTGGTCATCTTCCACAACATCATTGATGTGTCCTCCTACAATGCCTTTGTGATTTGGATAGAGATCAACCCAACCTGGATGTCTCATAAGCACAACAAGAAGAGGGTGTTCCTGGAGCAGCTAGGAAAGGCACTTGTAACTCCACTCATTGAAAGAAGGAAGCATGTCCCCCACACAGAAGCCTCAGCAGCAGTTGTGAAAGCTATTCAGAGTGCAGCAGCTCCTGATCAACCTGAGGATCCATCTACCACAGCCACTTCCTCAGCTAAGCCAAGTAAGAGGAAGAGATGTCAGTTCTGCCCTCAGACTGTAAAACACATACTGTGTGCTGCAGGTGTAAGAAATATATCTGCAAAGGCTGTGCACTTGCATACTGCCCTACATGTGCCAATTAGTTGAATGGGTTATGTTATTTTTCATATTTTTGTATTGTACATCCTCTTGTTCACTGGAGAAAAGTAAAAGAAAATTAGTCACTGTGATGAATAAAAATGCATTCGAAACTCATTTTGCACATTTTTTTTCTTAAGCTATAGAAATTCAAGTGGAGAGGGAAAAGTCAAGTATTCACACATTTTGTGGTGAGTGACAATATACAAGATAGAATTTGGTGTTTAAAATTCAATTAAGCTGCTTATATTGGGGGTTTATTGAAGACGGGTCATTTTGACCCGGAGGATAAAGGGTGTATACAGAAAATGAGGACAACAGGACAACAACGTGTCTGTGTTGAATTCTCAACTTCCAAAATAGCATCAGTTCATTGTGTAAGTCTTAACATGCATAAGTCTTAAAGTTGTCATAATGTGAATCATATATTAATTAATTTATATTCTATTATTTTCTAAATCTGTCCTGAATTGGTAAATTGCTCCCAAGTGAGTCCTGAGTTTCTCTAACAGGTCAGTGTATGAACCATTAGCTCAACCAACGATCAACCAGTTTTCTGAAACAGATTGGAGGTGCATCTTGTGAACCATCAGTTGGCAACATTATGCTCTATATAGTCAGAACACAACACAATGTTACATGTCTGAGAACTGATGAACAAGTATCTGGGCAGAGTGAACAGCCAGAGAGAAGAAGAGGAGTGAGGCTGAGGAGGAAATAGTTGGGAGGAAAGCAGAAGAAGAGTCAGAAGAGGCTGAGGACATCTGCCAGTTTCCATCAGTCCAACATCAGGACATGGCTGAGACCCACAACATGATGCTGATGGAGGTCCTCCCACCCTACTGTTCATTCCTTAACCCCACTGAGGAAAAAAGATTCCTCAGTGGAGTTAAGGAACAAAGTGACTATGGAAATTAAAATGTAATGTAATTTCTACAGCACTGTACAGTTTTCCTTGAGGAGATTGTCCTGTGGCTCCTTTTCTACTTTTTTTGTTCTCTGCATTTCTGTCTTTTTCTTTCTGAATCACCATGGCATGGTCCATGAATAAATTATAGCAAAAGCGTAAATCAGTGTTTCTCAATCCTGGTCTTCAGCGTCACCCTGTCCTGCAGGTTTAGGTATTTCCCTTCTGCCACACACCTGAATTGTATCTCTGGATGATTAACAAGCTTCTGCAGTACTTGATTGTCATCCAATCATTTGAATCAGCTGTTCTGGAGTAGAGGCACATCTAAAACATGCAGAGCAGGGGGGCGTTGAGGACCAGGGTTGAGAAACACTGGCGTAAATGATCCTTTTGTAGTCTCTTCTCATGACTAATCGATTTGACTGTCTTATCTGTACATAGAGAGACTATAACTTATTATTTTGAGTCACTGATATGTTAACAGACAGGATTTTAAGAGCTGAACTAAGGATTTTGAAAGCAAACAAATGCTATTTTTCCTGTTTCTACAAATTGTTTTGAGAAATGCGCTTACTGTTTTGTAAATGCCAACAATGACTCGAGAAATGCACCAAAAGTGACTGAGAAAAACTAACCTAGCATAAATTGTCTCAGCTGTATCAATTTGTTTGCCTGTATGAAAAGTGTTCACATTTACAGCTTTGTTTCTGCTAGCTTGCAGGAAATGTAACTTACATAAATGGTTGAAGACAACCTATTGGCCTTCATGAGACTCAGATAAATGGTGAGTATCTATTTCATAAATTGCCTAAAACAGTTATATTTGGTTTTAGTTTGTGTATTTTGTCTGGTTGCAGACCAGAGGATCACACCTGTTGACAACAAACAAAGGTTTAACTACTGAATTTTCAGTCAGAAATGATCACACCACCTGGTTGAAGTACCTGTGTCCATATGCAAGTCAACAAAGGTGAAACAAACATTTAAGCGAATAAGATGTTCATGTAGTGCATCTTTCTAACTTTTTCTTTTTGTTTTCCAGCAGAGAGGAAACACCCGATTGACAACATGCGAGTCTCAATTTCAACCTGTGACTGGGAAGACTACAACCATCCTGAGCAACGTCTGATCTCAGCGACTTGTGACTCTCAACCCAGAACAAGAATCCTTTTATCACCATTTTGTCTTCTACAATATGTTATCTCTTATGTGGACACATACTGTTTGTTTTGTTTTTGTTTTCCAGATCTCAGTAATACCGTGAGGAAACTGGACATAAAATAGAATCAGTTCTTTTTTTAACTTGACTTTTTAAATAGAAATTGTTTCTTTAAGTGGATTACTCGTAATCTGTATTTTTGTTTAATTAGAAATTATTTTCTTTATAACTTTCTGTATAGAAATGCTTGACAAGTTACACTTCCTTGGTTGTTGTACTATAATTTGTATGGTAAAATTCTGGTAGGAACAGAGACCAGTAATTTACCATAAGTTTTTTTTGGGGGGGAGGGTTTACAATAAAATGTCAATATATCATACAGTCTGGATGTGTTTTTCACTCATGTAGATATTATGCCTCAGTCAGCATGACCGTATTTACTACGGCAAAACCACATTTTATTTTTTTTAAAATATTTTAGGAAGTACGGTATTTTACCGTATTTTAAAAATACGGTAGAATCCTGCATTTACAACATACGGTAAAAAACTGGCAGCTGTGGTTGCCAGAATTTTACCGTATATTAAAAATACGGTAAAATCCTGCATTTACAACATACGGTGAAAAACTGGCAGCTGTGGTTGCCAGAATTTTACCGTATTTCAAAAATACGGTGAAATCCTGCATTTAGCAAATACGGTAAAAAACTGGCAGCTGTGGTTGCCAGAATTTTACCGTATTTTAGAAATACGGTAAAAAACTGGCAGCTTTGGTTGCCAGAATTTTACCGTATTTTAGAAATACGGTAAAAAAATGGCAGTTTTGGTTGCCAGACTTTTACCGTATAAAGACGGTAAACTTCTGGCAACTCAGCTGCCAGTTTTTTACCGTAAAATGAGGCCGTTTTTTTTTACAGTGTATAATTCCTTATTATTGATGAAAAAGTACTAGTTCCATTGGAAGATAAATTCGCTTATAAGAAAGCAATATTCCTGTCTTATAAGTGAACTAATTTGCCAATGGAGCTAGTACGTTTTCATCAATAATAAGGAATTATAGACTTAAAACAAGCTTCTATCTTGCTGAAAAGTTAGTTTTGTGTAAAGATATTTGCATTAGAAACTAGACCACAAATTACTTTGTAAGATTTTGTATTTTTGCAGTGCAGTGCTTTGCAAAAACTTTTTTTTTCACACCCCTTTAACTCTCCACACTTGGCCACATTAGAGCTTTAATGTATTTTGTTGGGGTTTTATGGGACAAAGTAAACAAACTAGAGCAAAGGTAGATATATTATATCCACACACACACACACACATATATATATATATACTGTATATAGAAGGCAACAATTGTACTCAACCAAGAGTAGCCATTCAAGAAATCACTGAAGTAAAAAAAAAAGTATCAAAACAACCATCACTTCAATATTTAAAAATTACGTCATCAGATGGAACAATATATAAAGCTATGTGGAAATTTTTGTACTTCAAAGACCAAAATGTAAATAATTCATATAAATACCATAATTACATAATATCAAAATAGACTAATTTTTCCAAATATAATGTTTTTCAATGCAAAACTTATGAATCTAACAAAAAAGATGTGTGTGTGGGTGTGTGTGTGTCTGGTGACATTTTGGTTAAAACAAGTTTGTTCTTCATTCAGTGACGTTCCTCACAGAGGGCAGAGTAGCAACGTATTTTACTCAAGAGTAGCGACACTTCGTGATAAAATCACTCAGGTAAAATTAAAAAGTGCAGCTTAGTAAAAAATACTAATAAAAGTACATATTTCCAAAGGTAAATGTAACTAGTTACTACCCAACTCTAGTTAAATGTCCTACAGGTTCCGAACATCTCATCGAGCCTCTGGGTGAAATGAAGGGTCTCTGATAAGATAAGACCAAAATATTTTATTTTTTCTCTCACTCTTTGACAGCACCAATTTGAATACAGCATTCCCCGAGGTGAAACATGGCAGCAGAAGTATTATGCTTTGGGAATGCATTGTTTTCAGCAGGGGCAGTGAAACCGCTTCGATTTGATGGGAAGATCTACTAAACAGGGTAAGAACACGAACCAAATACAAATGAGGGGAAAAAAAACAAAAAAACTTTCAAAACCATGTACCAGTTTTTCTCCACTTCACATTTCAGCTGAAGCAGACAAACAGAACCTGAAGAATGAGACGCTGTCAGAAAACCTTTCCCCCAGATCAGCGGCGAAAGCTGCCTTTCCATTTGCTCTGCCTGCTGAATCGATGTTTCCAGTCGGAGGAGCTCGCAGCGTCCGCCTCCCTCGTTCTCAGAAACCAGTGGAGGCGAGATTTCCGACTGACTGGAGTCACCTGGTCTGGAGCGAGGGCCGGCTGAGACAGAGCGGGATTAAAGCCGCGCACAAGAGATGTCCAGGGGGGCTGACCGCACTCTGGTCTTGTGGGCGGATGTGAGAGCTATCAAAGAGAAATCACATGGAAAAACACGGCCTGGAGCAAAGGATTATCAGAGCTGTGTGAAGTCAGGATCAGCTGGATTCTTCGTTTTTTCTTATTTTATCGATCATATGGGAAAGGCGGGGTTTTTTTTAAAAAAATGTAGGCTGGAATAGTTTTTATTTGTTAAAAAAAAAAAAAAATTCTTGGTGAGTATAGAAAAGGCTTGGAGAGAGCCATCCGGCACCATCTTACAGTGTTTAAAGCAGATTTTATATACTTTTACTATGTGATGGTTGTTGATCTGCAGCAGGCCACCAAGCTTTACTTATGCCCCCACCAGACTTAGCATTTGTTTTGTTTTTTTATCATTGCTTTTTTTTTTTTTTAAGACTTCTTAGTAGGTTTTCAGGTATCAATATTCCAGTATTCCAATAACATATAACTATCAAGTGAAACCTTGCTGCGGTCATAATATACAATAAACTTCCGTCTGAAGTTTGAGGTTGCAACATAAAGTGTTAAGTCGAGAAGCCATGGCTCAAGTTCTCAAATACCTTTTGTATCTTTTATGAAGGTGCTTAAAAGAAAAGGTTATTTTAGCGGCTTGTTGAGATGTTGAACCATTGGCAGTTGCAATGGGTTGAAATACAAAGTTTCCTTGATCCCAGATCATTTTGCTGTGGAACGTTGCAGATTCTGCATCACAAAATGTCTTCCACACTCTGTCAGGTTTCTGTTTTGTTTGTTTGTTTTTTAAATCAGTGGCTGCCAACATTTAGGACAAATAACAGTGGGTACCTCCATCTGAGGCCATCAGACACTTTTGTCTCTATCCGTCATATTAAGTCTCATGGACAAAACTGCATTGTCACGCCAAACATCTCAACTGAATTATATCTGGGCATTGACTAGGCCACTCCATTTTTTTTTTCTTTTGAGCTATTCAGTTATTTTTGCCCACACTCCAAACATTTCCTATCAGACTGCATCTACAAAAACGTATTCTTACTTCCAGCCAGCACATGTAACATGATGGGGAAAGATTACTCAAAACCTCAATCTGCCCACAGTGAATAATTTTAGATAGATGTTCTTGTTTCTCACTGTGTTCTGTGACAGAATCCATAAGCAAGTGATGTAAATGAGGGTCCCCGCTCTAATATCTGAGGCTCTAATATCTGAGCAGCACCTGACTTAAGCCAGAATAACGCCGTCTGTAATGACTCCAGGGGGAAAGGTCACCAAATCCTCAAGGAATGCAAATGATTTTAAAGCCAAATCGAGCCGCCATAAAAACATTTCTCTTCTGTTTCTCGTGACTCGGCCGAGGTTCTCATGATCCAATAATGGGCGAACACAAACGCGCTTAAAGGAGATTCTTATGAACCGAAACGCTACGCAGGGTCTTAGGAGGAGTTTTTGTTTCCCCTGTGACCTTTGGCCTCCTCGGCTCCAGAGCGAGGCGCAGTGCTGAAGTCACACAGGTAATCAGAGGGGATTTCTTTAATCCCACAGCGCTAAACTCCCACCTGTCCTACTCCCACTAACTGGTCTAGAACAAATAGCAGTCATTTCTAAAATCCCAGCTATATGTCAGATAACACAGATTAGAACCAAAAATGTATGACATCGTCAAAGTTGGAAGACTATTTTCGATTGTAAAATCATGTCTAATCTGGAGTACCATGTTTGACAGAATTATTTAGACCCAATAATCCAGGATATAAATCTCACTTTTGATCACTATAGGTGTCAATTTGCTTAACACTTGCCTTTCCAAACTAATGCTGAGGGTGACACAGGAATTACACAACTTAATATTTCCGTCCTTATTAGGGAACTGTATTGGGATTCATTTTGCTTCTTAGACATTTAGTACTTTTTTTTAGTTTAGGTTGTTCTGCATCCTGGCGATTTCTGACATGAAATAGTGCCATCTGTCATATCTTATGTCAACTTGGAGTTATTAGAGGAACTTTTTTATAGCTGCTGTAATTGAAAGTCATTTTCAATGTAAGCAAATAAAAAAAATCTACCAGAAGGGGCTAATTTGTTATGATCAGGGGTCACAATTTCTCATACTTCATGATAAGTCCTCATTTGGATACGAGAATATAAAGTGAATAAATAACGTGTGAGATTTGAGTGGTTTTATGACCACAATTCATGAAAATCTTCACTTTTTACAGGTTCAAAAAGAAAGTAAGAGGGATAATTACTTTGTAATCACATAATTACAAAGTATTTGTAATGATTGGTGAGATGACTTGGACTTCCAGTTCCTTTCAGTCATTAATTTCATAAGCCTATAAATATGTTTCACCACATTAGAAATGGAATACCTCATAAAGGATATGAAGTGACACAAAAAAGTCTCGTTTTTGGCTTTTCTGTCATTTAATTGCTCCAGATAATCCAAAAATGTTGATGGGAGCAATGGGAGAACAATTTTGTTTTCACAGATTGTCTCAACATACTAACAAATACAATAAAAAAATTAAAAAAAACCTTTTTTAAAAAATAAAAGTTACATACCACAGCTTTGAAAAAAAAATCTGCCTCATAATTAATTGATTACTTAATAAGCTAATAGTTGTTTTAGATAGCTTCCAGGGTTTCACCAACAAAAATTTAAGACATTTAAGACCATTAGCAATAAAATTTAAGACTCGTATCACAGATTTATATACATAAATATATATATAAAATTCCCTTCTCACCCACCGCGGGTGGTTCTTATCCTCTGAGCTCGGGTCCTCTACCAGAGGCCTGGGAGCTTGAGGGTTCTGCGCAGTATCTTGGCTGTGCCAAGGACTGCACATTTCTGGACTGAGATGTCTGATGTTGTTCCTGGGATCTGTTGTAGCCATTGGTCCAGTTTGGGGGTGACTGCCCCGAGGGCCCCGATGACCACAGGCACCACTGTGGTCTTCACCTTCCAGGCCCTCTCCAGTTCCTCCCTGAGGCCCTGGTATTTCTCTAGTTTCTCGTGCTCCTTTTTCCTGATGTTGCAGTCGCTTGGTATTGCTACATCTACCACAATGGCTTTCCTCTGTTGTTTATCCACTACGACAATGTCTGGTTGGTTCGCCATTACCATTTTGTCTGTCTGGATCTGGAAGTCCCACAGGATCTTAGCTCTGGCGTTCTCCGCCACCTTTGGGGGTGTTTCCCACTTTGATCTCGGGGTTTCCAGTCCATATTCTGCACAGATGTTTCTGTACACTATGCCTGCAACTTGGTTATGTCGTTCCATGTACGCTTTCCCTGCCAGTATCTTGCACCCTGCTGTTATGTGCTGGACTGTCTCAGGGGCCTCCTTGCACAACCTACACCTTGGGTCTTGTCTGGTGTGGTAGATCTGGGCCTCTATTGCTCTGGTGTTTAGGGCCTGTTCCTGGGCGGCCAGGATGAGGGCCTCTGTGCTGTCCTTGAGTCCAGCTTTTTCCAGCCATTGGTAGGATTTACTGATATCAGCCACTTGGGTTATTTGCTGGTGGTACATCCCATGTAGGGGCTTGTCCTGCCATGATGGCATCTCTGGCACCTCAACCTCCGTTCCCTGTTGTCTGAGATATTCACTGAGCACATTGTCTGTTGAGGCTTTGTCCCTGATGTATTTATGGATCTTAGTTGTTTCGTCCTGGACTGTGGTTCTCACACTCACTAGTCCTCTGCCTCCTTCCTTGCGGCTCGTGTACAGTCTCAGGGTGCTGGATTTGGGATGGAATCCTCCATGCATTGTTAGTAGTTTTCTAGTCTTAATATCAGTGGCTTTTATCTCCTCCTTTGGCCAGCTAATTATTCCAGCAGGGTATCTGATTACTGGCAGGGCATAGCTGTTTATTGCGCGGATTTTGTTCTTGCCATTGAGCTGGCTTCTCAGGACTTGCCTTATTTGTTGGAGGTATTTAGCTGTGGCTCCTTTCCTTGTGACCTCATCGAGGTTGCCATTTGCTTGTGGTATACCTAGGTACTTGTAACTGTCCTCTATGTCTGCTATTGTTCCTTCTGGGAGTGAGACCCCTTCTGTGCGGATGACCTTCCCCCTCTTTGTGATCAGCCGACCACACTTCTCTAGTCCGAATGACATCCCAATGTCCGTGCTGTAGATCCTGGTGGTGTGGATCAGTGAGTCGATGTCTCGCTCACTCTTGGCATACAGCTTGATGTCATCCATGTAGAGAAGGTGACTGATGTTGGCCCCATTTTTGAGTCGGTATCCGTAGCCAGTCTTGTTGATAATTTGGCTGAGGGGGTTCAGGCCTATGCAGAACAGTAGCGGGGACAGAGCATCTCCTTGGTATATGCCACATTTGATGGACACTTGTGCAAGTGGTTTGCAGTTGGCTTCAAGGGTGGTTTTCCACAGCTTCATCGAGTTTGCAATGAAGGCTCTCAGAGTCCTGTTGATGTTATACATCTCTAAGCATTCAATGATCCAAGTATGCGGCATTGAGTCATAGGCTTTCTTGTAATCAATCCAAGCCATGCACAGGTTGGTGTGTCGGGTTTTGCAGTCTCGGGCAACTGTGCGGTCTACGAGGAGTATATATATATATACTCCTCGTAGTATATATATATATATATATATATATATATATATATATATATATATATATATATATATATATATATGTAAGTAGTCCCAAGCTTACCACAGAATAAATGCAACATCAAATGAGTTGGCAACATAAGTGAGCCAGTGGCGATAAGTACCGACGATAAGTTTACACTTACCGTCACGAACGCCATTTTTGTTTGTGGGTGACTCAAACGTTTGCCTGACAGAAAATCCTACGAGGAAAAAAAATAAATAAAAAACGTCACCACAAAATTTAAGACTTGTGATATTTAAGGCCAACGTAATTTTTTTTTTGTAAATTTAAGACATTGCATAGACTTAATTTTAGATACATGAATTAAAAAAAAAATTCAGGACATCCTCCATTAATACTAAAATGATTAGTCAAATATATGCTTTTAGCCTTACTAAAATTTGCTCGCTCATCTAAAAACAAGCAAAAATAATCTATAAAGAGGCTAATTATCTCACTGTACCAGAAAAAAATAAATAAAAATAAGAAAACAAAAGCAGGCTTACTGGTATACTTACTAAAGTATAAAACAGCAACACTCATTGTTAAATAAGCAGGATTTATTTTCACTTTATTAACAGAAATGTATTAACATTTAATATGCAGGAATGACCCCTGTGAATACATGGCACAATCATATACATTCTTTAACGAGACAGTGCACAAACTTGGTGGATGGGTAAATACAGAAATCTTAAAATGATCCTTCAGTGAGCTGGGTGAGAAACATCGACTTTAAAAATGTTTTTATACATATATATTTATAAAGAAACATGGTTGTTACTAAAAAAGAAGAACAAAAAAGGAATCCTAGTGTTATCACACATCAGTTTCTATATACAATCTAGGGACGGGTAATTCACACAAACCAAAAGGGAGGAATCTACCACAGTGCTAGGCTGTAACTGTAATATACTTATTTCCATGTAACACAACAATCACATGTGCAGCTGATCATTTTAAAGAAATTAAAAACAAACAGGTGTTTTTCACTTTATTTAGCTTATAATTCTTTTTAATGTCATCGCACAGCCACCCTTCTCCCCCGCAAAACAGACGTTTGTGCCTCAGTAGACCGCTCGTATGAACGCGTGCGCCGTGAAGTGGGGTTGACACAGGATCCTAGCCGTCTGTAGAAAACTCAGTGTCCCGTCAGGTAGTCCTGCGTGGAGTCGGAGGCAAAGGAGTCGGCGTCCTCGTTGTCGGAGTCCTCGCTGCTGTCGTCTGCCGCGGGCTCCCCGGAGAGGGCGATGCGGGCGTAGTCGTCCGTGTCGATGGACTTGCAGAAGTGAATGGCGTATTTGAGTTTCTCCTCCAGCACCTGTTTGCATGAGTACCTGGGCAGCTTGAGTAGGAAGAAACACGTGTAGGACTCCGGCAGGAAGTGGTCAGGAGGGTTGTATTTATCCAGAACCTGAACACAAACGAAACCGGGGTTTTAGCGAAAGAGATTGAAGATTTTGCTTTTTTTGTTTGCTTCAACACGCTACGCTGTTCAACAAAAGACTGTAAATGCAGCAACAGAGATGCTAACGTTTCCAAATCAAAACCACATTTTCATAGTTTTATTTGTAGCCATTTTTGTTTTAAACACAAAAGATCTAATTGAATAAGGGTAAATGTTTCCGCAGTGGTCATGCATTAAATAAGACACCTGTAAAAACAGTCGGTAGGAAAGTAAGGAACACAGCAACGAGTAGCAGCTGAAGAGGCGGATTGAACTGGCACGATTAACCATCCTAACTTTACATAGGAATACAGAAATTTGCTCTACTGAAATAAACGGCACCAAATGTAACAGATCTGTTATAGCATGGTCAGACAGAAAACAGAAGGACAACCGGACAGATTGTGAAAGTACAGATGGATGGATGGTCAGACAATTGTCCAACAGATGGCTGGATGGAAGGTAAGACACTAAGGTTGTTGAATGGATGGACTGTAAAAATATGGATGGATTGTTGGATGGTTGATGGACAGAATGATGGATTGGACGGATTGTTGGACTGATTGGATAGGTTGCTGGACAGATTGACGGATTGATGGACAAATCATTGGACTGATTGGGTGGATTGATGGATGGATGATCAGAGGACCTTTCCTCACCTGCACTACAAAGTCTCGGCCCCTGAAGTCGGCGATGGTGCGGGGCAGGCGTGTGCGGCCCCAGACGAATCTCAGGAACAGAGACCTCTCTGTGTTGGAGAAAGACTCCATCACCTCCCAGAACCACTGGATGAGCGGCGCCGTCGGCTCAACGCCTTTGTACGTGGCCACCGACTTCAGCAGGTGGAGCGGGATGTCTGGGCTGCCGCACACCTAAAGCAGAGGGAGGATGAGGAGGAGGTACTTCCATCAGAATCGGCACAAAGCTGCAGGACAGGGCGACTTCTGGAGGCCATGCATGCTCTGTCTCACCATGGTTTCCAGCTCGTAACCAGTAAAAAGTGACAGCAGAGGGACTGGAACCACCCGAGCCATTCCCTCGCGCACAGCAGACACCTGCTCATCAAACTCGTGGAGTCTGTACAAGAAATTTAAAACCAGATAGATTAGGAAAAAAAAACAACAAAAGTTAAAAAAATTCCCATCTGTGCCATCAGAAAGTTTTCTAACCTGTAATTGATGGCCAGGCGGACGTATTCGGCCCGGTTCTCCAGGGTGATGTGGGAGTATTTGGAGCTGAGCTGGATGTCCTGTCCGCTGGCACTCGGCACGGTGAAGGGCAGCGTCATGGCCTCAAACTCCTCCGCCGTAGCCTCGTTGTCCCGGATGTACATCAGCCCGGGAATGAAGTCCTTATCAACCTGAGGGCAACACAAAGTCACCGCTTATCACAGAGTCTGGCTCAGGGCTGCAACGATTCAGCAAATGATTTCCATTTTTACCTTTCCCCGAGGCAAATCGTCTTCCTCGAAGCTTCGTTAAGTTATGTTTTACTATTTAGCGCACTGTGAGCTGCTAATGGATGCTAAGTGCTAGGAATAAAGTAAAAATGATGCTTTGTGCAACAAGTTAGAAACTGTGCAACTTGGAGACCCTTTATTCTGTCCTTTCATTTAAAAACAGGTAAAAAGAGAAGAAGTCAGATTTAGTTTCGCATTTTTAATATATTTAATGGCCGCTTAAGGCTGTCAAATTGGTAATGTTTGGACCGGAGGATTTCCTCTTTCATACATTTCTTACAGATTAAGTAGCTGCTACAGAACGGGAGAATTTTCTATTTGATTTCTCAACTAATTGTCAGAATAACTGACAGGATAAATTACTTGCAGTGCTTTGCAGTTTGGGTGTGTCTGTGTGTACGTGACTGCAGCTGTGGCCACAACACACATCCCGTGAGATTCACGGCGGTCCTCTCTGTCTTGTGCTAAAACATTCTTCTGCCATCTAACCTTTTGCGATATCTCGGGGGGAGAAAACTGCAAAACAAAAGCAGCTTTGAGAGGGAAAATTCTTTTTTTTCCCCTCCCCTGACTCCTCCATTCTCCCAAGGATGCTGCAGGAGCGTATGATCAGAGCGTGAGGACAGGAGTGGACTCACGCCACCAGCCAAAAGCGCAGCGGGGGCAACTGTTATCTTTCGTGAAACTAGTTCAGGAGAAGTTCCCAGAAACATTCGGAGAGTTCTGCACCAACAAAGAGCCAGGCTCGGGTTTTAATCTGAGGGGGAATGTATAGGAATGTGTTTTTAGCGATGTTGTGATGCAGATCACGTGGACTGGAGGAGCTAAAAAACGTCAGACGTGAAGGGAGGACTTTGCTCTTACAACCTCAGAGTCAATGAGTTTATTTATATGCAACACGCTGCCATTATCAAATAAAACATGCATGCATTTAAAACTGGTTCAGCCTCCAGTCATGTAATCATGTAACAACCTCAAACTTTGGATTTTGTTTGGATTTTATGTGCTAAATCAACACAAAATAGTTCTTATAAAGGAGATGGTGGAATAATGAAGGAGTGGGAAAGTATTAAAAATATTTTCCCACTTACGGTCTCAGATTAGGAATTTCTGAAATCCCCTCAATGACACTTTTCAGATTTTTATGAACAATTTTAAACATGTACATTTTTCTTACGACTTTATTCTGTTAATGCTAAGAAAAAAAATCTTAGATTATCCCTAATATTTTGTCGTCGAGTTGACCTGAAGTCAAACTCCAAACAAACATAAGTAGTAAAACATGCATGTAAAAACAAAATGATGTCACTCTGATCTATGGAAACCCGGTGCTTTGATGAAAAAACACCCAAAAAACAAAAAATTTGATAAAATCGATTCTTCGCCGAGCCGTACTATATATGTGAATGTTTCTGCTGCTGGGAGAACATTTTCTACTCGGTGTTCCACACACACACACCCACCCACCCACCCCACTGTTACACACACACCTCACTGAGGTCAGCGATGGTCAGGTTCATCCCTGCCAGCTGCTTCCATACAGGCTCTGCCAGGTTCAGGCTCAGAGGGCTTCCAGTTCGGATTGCGATTCCCAGGAGAACTCCTGCAGAGACCATGAAAAGCACATCAAACCACACTGCAGAAAATGGCCAACAGCAGAGGTGACTACTGTTGGACTACACTTTTTATTTTGGATTATATATATTTTTTTATTTTGGCATAAGTGTTATTTTTCCGTGATTTGCTCATGAGGAGACTAGGCGGATTTATACCCAGGAAGCGAAACATGCTCATGTGTAGAGAGGACTTGGCAGCGGGGTTGAGCAGGAAGCAATCCCTGTTGGCGCCCGACTCGTCGCGGCCGTTCGGCGTGACGATGAGCAGTGGCGTCAGCGAGTTCTGCAGCTCCTCGCACATCTCGGCGATGGACTCGCTGTAGCCTCCGCCGCAGTCGTCCACGGACTCGCCTGATAAGAAAGAGAGAGGTGGAGACAGAGATAAAAAAAAAAATAGGGCGTCAAACCGGGCCAGATCCGTGGAAGAACTGGGTTACTCGAACTCTGGCATTTTATAAGACGTGCTCTCATTGTAAAAACTTATTTTGTAGGGATTTGTTTATTTATTTTACTAATAAACAGTTGAAAATCATTCGGATCCACTGAGTTAAAACCATCTTTTGCTGCACAGCTTGGCACATTTAGAGACTTTATGGAAAAGCAGGGCAGGCTCAGTCAGTCTAGATCAGGGGTGTCAAACTCCAGTCCTCAAGGCCCGCTGTCCTGCAACTTTTAGATGTGCCTCTGCTGCACCACACCTGAACAGAATAATTAGGTCATTAGCAAGGCTCTGGAGAACTGATCTACACAAGGAGGAGGTAATTAAGCCATTTCATTCCAGTGTTTTGTACCTGTGGCACATCTAAAAACTGCAGGACAGCGGCTCTCAAGGACTGGAGTTTGAGACCCCTGTTCTAGATGAAGAGAGTTCACACAAAAGTTTCCAAGGACAAAGTCTCTTTATTAGATTTATATCTGGACTTTGAGTAGGCTATTTCAGCACATGGATATGCATTGAGCTAAACGAAGAGTCTGCAAAGCTGTGACTCCTGTGGCTCTCACAAAAACCACAGGAAATGTTTTTGATTATGCATGAACTAAGAAATGGTCATTTTAGGAGTTTTTCATGCAAGTTCTTATGCAAAATCTGCTTTCAACATTTAAAACTAGTCCTGTCGCAGTAAGCGATGAATTAATTAATTGAATGATCAATTAAAATGAGTTCAACAATCCATATTCTGGTCTTTCTAAGGGGAATTTTGTTTACAAAGACATCATAATTTATTTCATTTTTCTGGTTTCAGTTTTGTGTGGCTTTTATTTCCTTTTTATAATAATTATTGCTTTGGGTTGTGTTTTATTTTAGGTATTTAAAATATCCTCCAGTTCCAGTGTAAAGTGTTTTTTTTACAAAATTGAAGTTTGTCTTTCAGAGGTCAAACTAACATTATTACATTATATTACTTTAAATGGTCTGAAACCAACAATATTATCGTTTATCACGATAATTACTGGGACAATTTATCGTCCAGCTAAATTTGATGCCGTGACAAACCAACGTAACCAGCTTCAAACTATGCTAACTGTTCTTCATTTTCTACATTTATATTAAAAAGAGGCACATCTCATTCCAAAAATATGTTTTTTGTCTTTTTGTATAAATGGATTTGTTTCGTTTCATTTCTTAAATCTTAAAATAGAAATAAATTAGAGCTTAATTTTGTTAACGTTCATAATAAACCATTTTATGTAGGACATATTTAGAAAGTTATGTCTAGCTTTAAGTGGCTCTTTGAAGGCAAGACCGCTGGTTGTTGTACCGCTATTACAGATGTTCTGTGATGAATGACGGCTGGATTTATATCAACTTACACAAAAGTTGGCTCTGTTGACTAGTGAGGTGGTTTTTGAACGCAGTTGGTTGCATTTAACTTTGAGGGTTTCAGAGTAAAGGCGGTTGAATACAAATGCTGTTTTTTTTTTGGTGAAACTATCGGAACTATATTTTTTCCATCAGCAGCAGCAGTTTGCCATGTTCTGTTGGCCTGCTTCATAAAAACCCGTCAGGACGGATCGCCCATCAGAGGAATTTGAGGAAGCAGCTGTGGCGTCCCCGTTGTGGACATGAACACATACCTACAAACTTAACCTTCCACACGCGATGGGGGAGCAGCAGGCTGTCCGGGCTGAACGAGCTCAACTTGGCACACATCTGACCGAACACAGACTTGGTTCCGTCGGGGCCCGCCAGACCGCCCTTGCTGCGGGAACGCTTCACCTGCAGAGTGGAAAACGGAGTGGAAAACAAACAAAATTTTTAAAAAAGTTTGACTTGTTTCCGTTCTGCGTGTAATTGATTTACTGTTGGAAACACGGTAACAACAGAACAGAGCTGTGTGTGTGAGCGGTGGGGCGTAAAGTTACAACAGGACTCCCTACAGACAGAAAGGACTGCAGATCACACACCAGGAAAAAAAAGGGGAAAAAAAATCCTCTTATGAAAGACATCACATGAAACACTGAAGTGTCTCAGGGGAGAAGAGGAGGAGGGAAGCAGAGCACAAAGGAGACAGACTTAAACTGAAAAGCTGAATTCACTGCACCTAAATCAGCTTTTTATGTGATTTATTAAACCTGGATAAATATTAGCTAGCGCTTTGAAAGAAATTTATTCTCAAAGTACAAATAAATTTGTTCAACGGATGCCAAAATTTTAAAACTAATCTTTTCTTTTAAAACATGTATAAAATTTTTTTTTTTTAAATGTTTGGCTCTATGATGAATAACGTATCTTTCCTGAAAAAAGAAAAAACAAAAACAATCAGTAGTTTATTTGCTTGGTTTTAGTTGTTTTCTTAATTATAGTTTTCTTGGCCTGCAAGTATTTTTGATTTGATTTTGATCCACGTGACAAAAACTTTGGACACCCCTAGATTAGCGAATGCAGACTTTAAATCGGAGGCTACCTGTATTCTGTTCAGCTCCACCACAGGGCCGTGCTGCCTGTCTCTCACCATCGTAGCTTGGACCACTTTCCTGAAAGCTGCTTCCTGTTTGCAGAAAAAGATTTAAATGAATAAAAAAATAAATAAATAATCCTCTGCACTTCTGCAGGATAAATCTCCATGGTGACATACTTTGCCCTGGGAGATGAGGATGCCCCTTAGCGTGTCGAAGCCGACCGACGGGCCGTGCCCCGTCTGGCCCAGCCGGCCCTCCAGGTCGAACATGGGGATGCAGGGGCAGAAAAGCTCAGAGAAGTGATGCAACAGGAGGAGTCTGTTCCTGAGGCCCATGATGGTGATCTCCTGCAGGTGGTTGTACTCCATGGGGACCTTCAAAAACACAAACAAAGAGGAGAAAAAGCAGAGATTTCAAAGCGTCAAACGAGAAATGCAGAGCTTTTACTGCCACCCGGTGGACAGCCGGAGCTGGTGCCGCACCTGTGAGGGTAGCTTCCCAGCATTGGTGGGCTTGCTGGTGGACCAGGCGAGGGTGTGAGCCGAGCCACAGGCCACTCTGTTGATCTTCTTGCCCTGCAGCGCGGCGACCAGCCGCGGCCTCTGGATGGCGTTAGTGGTCCCGTCTCCCAGCTGGCCCTCGTCGTTGTCGCCCCACGTGTAAACTTCTCCTGAGGGCGCCATATGGCAACACAAAGTGATTTTTGTGAATTATTCACATTTTGATATGTTCTAGTCATAACAAATTATGTTTTATTTGGTGGCATTCTGTGACAAAGCGGTACAAAATTCAACACAATTATTAATTGCAAGAAAAAAAAATTCAAAAGGGTTTTTCCATACAAAATTTGAAAATTTTGCAAATGTATATACACATATACATTTATAGAGCTCCTTTCATTCTTTGTGGGGTTTCAAAAGTAACCAGGTTTATAAATAGAGCCATCCTGTGCATGATTTAGAGTGTTTTCACATCTGATAGTCCGGTACACTCAGTCCAATTGGGGACATCTGTTGCATTTTCAGCTGCCGTGGTTCACTTTCACACACAATGTGAAAATAAGCCAAACCCTAAAAAAAAACCAAGAAAAAAAAAAAACTGTTCCTCTCCTCGCCTGTGATGGCGCTGCACCAAGAACTACTGACGGACACAACAAAAAAAAACCTCTGAAGAAGACACTGAGCGCAAACAAAACTGGAGTGGCATCAGATATTAGTGTAGGATTTCTCTTTTGTCTCTGTTAAAAGACAATGAACTGTTTCTCCCGCTAGCACTAGACTCATGTTCGTTTTGGTTGTATCTACCCAGAATGCCCTGTGCTTTAGTCTACTTCCTGCTTTTGGAGTGGTCTCCAGTTCGCTTGTATCCACGGCAGACTTTATTTCTACCAAACTGAGACCTACGTCTTTAGGCGGACCAGGGTTTGCTTTTTTTGGTTCGACTGCGCAGTCACACTTCCCCAAACGAATCGGACTTTCTAGGCAAACAAACTAGAGTGCCATTACAGTTCTAGTTTAAACAGGGCTAGTGTGAATGATGCCTTAGTGTTGTAAAGGTCGCTGACCTTTGGTTTGGGCAGACCAAAACATCTGTGGAAAGTAGATGTCTTACCGTCCTCGGTGCAGCAAACGCAGTGCAGAGACCCCGTGGCGATGGCGATGACTTTCTTCCCCTGAAGCCCCTGAACCTGCCTGGGCCGCCGCACGTGGTCGTCAGAGCCATGGCCCAGCCGATGGTAGTCCCCTTTCCCCCTTTCAGTCGAACACAAACACAGGACCAAGTTCATGTCATGGAACAACAACAACACAGAGACCAAACAGGTCTGTGTGCGACAGATGCCGTACATACCAGGTGTAGACGGCTCCAGATTTAGTGAGCGCCACCGAGAACTGAGAGCCACACTCCACTTTCACCACCCCCAGGCCGGTGAGAGAGTCAATCTAAGGGTTGAACATCATTGAAATGATAGTTTTAGAATCAACATGAAGTAATGCTATGCATTTGTAAATGAGAACAGGTTATTTATATGGCAGGCTTCATGTTAAATGAAAGCAGAGACGCTTCCTTCTAGTTGCATCTTTGTGCCGCAATGAGTCAGAAGGTGGGAAGCATTCCAAAAAACAGCCTGGTGTTGATGGTGAAGACAGTCTGATTTATTACCCACAGCCACCAGACTCTGTCTGCGCTCACTTATTAAGATTGTGACAGCAGGTGCCATTTTTCTCACCCTGAACGCATCGTCTGTCTTTGAGCTCCCAATGAATCCTTATCTCAGGCCGGCAAACTGCAGAGTAAAGCCGTCTGATCTGATAATGAGATGTATGGTGTTGCTACGGCGACTCGTTTAAAACACTTTTTTTTTGTGACAGATATCCGACACAGGAAGACTCTTTACAAAACTGGAAATCGCATCCAGTGAAATAATAGTGTGAGAAAAATGCAGGAAGAGTCAGCTTTTCTTCAAAAAATAAATAAATAAATCACAATGTTCAGGGCAAACTTGTTTAAACATTGGTTAAATACTAGCTAACATACTTAGAATAAATATATCTTTAATTACAATGTATATAATACATTTAAAGGATCACTTTCACAATATTTAGCATTAAATATTATGAAGTATAATATTAGCATAGCAGGTCATTTGTGAAAAGTGAGGATCTTTTCCTGGTTCTCCCTTTTTTGCAGTTCTACTGTGCTCTACTAGTTAGTAGAGTTGGGTGTAATGATCCAAGTTATTGATAATATTGATACCAAGTCATTACTAGTATTGGATTGATACCAGTGTGTTAAGACTGATACTTTAGTTTCCAATTCCCTTTGGAAAATTTCATTTGTTTTGCAATTTCTCAGCCCTACCGTAAAATGGATTTTGCTTTGCAGAGTATATTTTTTGCACTGTATTTAGAAAACAATGCACACAAATTTGCTTTGCTATTGTTTCTGTTCATGTGAACCTTCACCCCAAGGGTTCCCCCAGAATACTTGCTAAGCCTGGTGCTCGGGGTGCTGGGGCAGTCATTCATTCAGCGCCCCGTCGACTTTTTGAGTTAAAAAATGTTTAAAGTTGGCAGAAAGTTTGAAAATATCACTTGATAATTACGTGTTATTAAAAGACTGGAAGATTAAGACCTGAATACCGACTTTAAAGCCTTAAAAAAATAGAAAAAAATATATATATATACAGTACAGACCAAAAGTTTGGACACACCTTTCTAATTCAATGGGTTTTCTTTATTTTCATGACTATTTATAAGGCAAGAAATCCCACTTATTAACCTGACAGGGCACACCTATGAAGTGAAAACCATTTCAGGTGACTACCTCTTGAAGCTCATCAAGAAAATGCAGAGTGTGTGCAAAGCAGTAATCACAGCAAAAGGTTGCTACTTTGAAGAAACTAGAATATAAGGGCTATTTTCAGTTGTTTTACACTTTTTTGTTTAGTGCATATTTCCACATGTGTTATTCATAGTTTTGATGCCTTCAGTGTGAATCTACAATGTCAAAAGTCATGAAAATAAAGGAAACTCATTGAATTAAAAGGTGTGTCCAAACTTTTGGTCTGTACTGTATATATATACAAAAATAAGCAAGCCTGGTGGGGGCACAAGTAAACCCTGGTGGCCTGCCAAGCTTATAATATACTGGGGGAAACACTGCTAACCCTATAGATATTTTACAGACACCTATACACCTTGTCAAAATTCTGTACTACGTTAAAACAAACCAATTTGAAAGAAAAAAACACAAAAATACCAAAACGTTAGAAGTTTCATGATATATTAGTGAATAGGTTTATTTTAGAGTAAAACAACTAAAAGCTTCCTTTGTAATTCCTGTTCACCTTCATGGGGATTTTGCAGCCGTCACTCCCTCCTCGTCCCAGTTTCCCGTAATCCCCGTCACCCCAAGACCAGACCATGTCATCATCGGTCAGACACAGCGTCTGAGCGTCCCCACTGCCACAGGCAACATCAATCACCCGGTGACCCTGGAGGGCGTCCACCTGGAGAACAAACACAGACGGGGAATTATTTATCGTTCGGCCCGCAACAACTGGAGTACGGCGAGAGAGACGGAGAGCGAGAACAAACAAACCAGTTTGGGTTTCAGCTGGTCCTCGCTGTCGCCGTGGCCCAGACGTCCATAGCGACCTTTGCCCCAGGTGAAGAGCTCTCCGCTGGCGGTGATGCAAGCGCTGTGCGCGCCGCCGGCAGCGATGTCCACCACCTCCACTCCTCTCAGGGACTCAATTACACGAGGACGGTCGCAGGGACTGGGCAGTGAGGAGGAAACCCAGTTACTTCCCAGTTAGAAGCAGAACCTTTTACACTGGTTTGGGCTCCAATCAGGCAACAATGTTAGTTTGCGTCAATACTTTATGACGAAAGATGCACCAATAACTTGGTGAGACAGAATCGGTGGAAGAACGGCAGGCCAAAAACAAAACAAGAAGGAAAATGGCAATTTTCATTTACTACGATGTAAAATGCTAAAGAACCTGTATTTTGTATTTTCTGATTCGCTGGCAATCATTATTGGCCTGATCGGTGCATCTCTATTTAAGACCAGCTATTGGAAGTTAAAGTCATCCTTGAGTTTCAAAAGTTTTTACCTTCTGTTCCCATGACCCAGTTTTCCATCCTCGGCCTCACCCCACGAGTACACTTCTCCCTCGGAGGAGAGCGCCAAGCAGTGCTTCCCTCCGGAGTTCACCGCCACCTTCCTGATGAAGACGTGTTGGATGGACTCCAGTAAGGTTGGTGTGGACATCGATTCCGTGCCACCAATCCCCAGCCTGCCCCCTGCTCCGTATCCGGTAGCGTACAGCTGAAGATCGAGATAAAGTCGATTAGCGCCGAAATGTTTGCCATTCGCAAACGTTTCGCGAGGTCAGGCGGGATTAAGCGGAGCAGACGCACCTTTCCGTCGGCCGTGACTGCAAACAGAGTCTGCTCTCCGCCGATGAGCTGAACCGGCCTCAGCGTGGCGAGAGCTTCGGTGGGCGTGGGAACTTTGACCTTGGCCCCCTCGATGCCCCCCAGCTGGCCTCGGTGGTTGTGGCCCCAGCCGTAGATGGTCCCGCTGCCTCCGGCGGAGAGGGTCCAGTCGTCAGGCCGCCGGTTCATCCACTGAACAAGCTGCTCGTCGTGCTCCCGCTTGAACAGATCGTGACTCTCGTGAAGTCCGTTCATGGTCTCGTGGTCCGCCATGAGCTCGCGGATTTTCTTCGTCACCTTCGTCACGGAGGGAAGGAAATCGCTTGTTACGGACATTTCAAGGTTTTGGCCAGGCAATGAATCGAATTTTTGGTTTTGGAAGATTTAATTTTTGGAATATGTGGACTTTCCCCCCCAATGCACTTTTTGAGTTTCCACAGTTTAGAGCGACGTCAACACACCCAAGGCCGACCATGTTTTTGACAAGCATGTTTCACAACTTCTTTTTATTTGGACTTTAAATTCAGATCAACTCTACAACGCAATATTAGGGCCAAGTTATGATTTTATCTGCTGATTCTTTTAATTATGAGAATAAAGTAATATTGCCAGAATAAAGTAATTTTTTATGAAAACTCCAACATGAAGAATAAAAAAATTAAATGAGGAATGATGAGCATCATGTGAAATTATATTTTTGATGTTACAGCTAATGCTTAATAGAAATAATCTCAACACATCAATAAGCTTGTTGAAATAAGAGATTCATCAATTTATTGCATAATAAATTAAAATGAACTTGATAATTTCCACTATGATGATTAATATTTTGAAAAACAATTTTGTTTACAGATATATCATCATTAATTTTATTTATGGTTTCAGCTATGTGTGTTTTTTTTTTTTTATATTTTATTTATTGTGCTTGGTGTTGTGTTATTGGTCTTCCAGTTTCAGTGTTTACTGCTTTTTACAAAATTAAAGTTCAGTTGTCTTTTAGAGGAAAAACTTGAATTAGTATGCCATTATCAAAACACTACTTAAAAACGGTCTCAGAACAAAACTATTGTCGTTTATCACAATAATTACTGGGATAATTTATTGTCCAGCATAATTTGTTATCACGACAGGCCTACACATCAGCATCAAATTATCAGCAACACGAACAACATGACCCGTTTACGAAAGACCTTCAACGATATCGAAGCTTTTTCCTCATTAAAACAACTCTTTTCTTGTAATTTCCAAATGTTTTTTTTTTCTGGTAAAGTTGCATCTTTATTCCGCTACTGCTATGAGTATATTCTAGTAATTTAACAAATATTCTCATAGCCTGGCCTTTGTACTCCGTTGCACAAATCAAAGCAGAGATGACTGAAATAAAATTCACTTTGTGAAAATATTTTCTGTCATTTGCATTCAAAAATTTGAAATGTCCCCACAGCCTCAGTGGACTTACTTCGTCCAGGAAGGCTCGAGGTAGAGACGTCCTCTTGTCGAGGGCGATCGCCACTCTGGAGGCGGTGCAGTACCGACGGAACCAGGCCCACTTATGGGTCTCGGCGCAGCAGGGAAGCGTGTCAAGCTCAAGGTCACAAGCTAGAGCGACCAAAACCTGGATAAACAAGTCAGAATTAGTTCGACAGACACACGTATACGTGTCGATATCTCCGGCGCCGCAGCATACTTTGAAGAACGGACTATGAAGCAGCTGCTTTCCTCCCCTGACGATGGGGTCCTCGTACTCATACTGCCTCTGCAGAGCTTCGGGGAGGCCCTTCACGAGGGCGGCCAGCGCACTGCCAGTGAAACTCTGAAAGAATTTAAATAGATTTACATCACTTCATACACCATTAGACATAGCATCGCTAGCAAACTAGTGGGCCAGACAACAGCCTTTGATTTAAGATAGCTGACTTATCTTGCTTAACTATGCTACTAAAATATAAATAATACTTTTTTAAAGCAAAAAGTAAGAAAGTAAAAGTAAAAAAAATCACCACCTCTTTTTTTTCAAAGGATGGTGAAAAAAGAATGACTTAGGCCATTATTTTTGGAAGGTGACAATAAAAGGTACTGCACAAAAATTATTATGAATGTCTATTGTGGCCAAACTATAGCTAATAGAAAAAATTCGCAAACTAAAACATTAATAATAATATTAACAATAAGTTTTACTCACAATGGAGCGGGCCTCGCCCTCACTGTCCCCCAGCAGCCTGTTGATGTTGATGGACTGACCGTACTCTGTGGTGAGGAGCTTACGCAGACGCTGCAGCGCCCACATCCTGTGTCCAGCAGCTGTGCAGGAAACAGACTTCACTTAAATCTCGCCATAATTTTTCACTCTAACACTTCAAATATAAACTTGCATCTAAGAGATTATGTAAACATTCAGACAATTAAGAATTAGTAGGATCATCATGTGCTGACCTAGAGCACTGAGCTGGGCGCAGGCGGCAAGGGAAGCGGCGAGGCGGGGCACGATGCTTCGGTTTGAGGCGAAGTTGAGCCTGAAGTCCAGCAGGCATGTGACCAAGTCCATGGAGGGGCAGGACAGGATGCAGCGGTCAGACAGCAAATCTTTGGGGCCTAAGAGGAGAAAAGACAAGTTCAGTCACAGTCAGAGGAATAGGGCCACCAAAAAAATAAATAAATACAATCTTGATGTTTTTTCCTCCGAATTTTGACTTTTTTTCCTCAGAATTCTACTTCTGTGTTAATCTGTGTCAAAATTAAAATTAAAAACCAAACATTCTGAGGTGTACGTCAATCAAGTTGTTAGTATATGAAAAATAATCACATAATACGGATTTGTCCGAATTATGAATGACAATATTTATAACAATTTTGCCATTTATAACAAGACTTACAAGCCCTGGCTGAAGGATTTATTAACTTGCTCTTTATCCCTGCTAAAAGCCCGTCCCAAATCTACTTGGTAGATTTAAGTTTTAAAACTATGTTTGTCTAAACATTTAAAATAATTCTTTTTCTGAGACAAAAAGTAACAATTTTTTTCCAGTGGCCCTAATCTTCTTCCATAAATAAATCTTTTGTCGTTAGAACTGGTAAATAAAAATGTCCGCTCACCGGCAGCCGGCATGATGGGGTAGACGGTGAAGCGCCAGCCCCAACCGTTCACTGATCCGTCACTGGTGAACTTCCACTTGAGTTCATCTCCTGGGATCCTTAATTCGCTGGACCAGTCAGACCACTCTCGACCTGAAATATGCGCAGCATTATTTTATGATTCATTCATCTCTTCTTTTGTGTTTCAGTGACGTAAAGCATCGCCTCCGATTACCCGATCTGACGGAAACGATCCTGTTGGCTCCATCCATGATGGTTAGCGGATCGTGGCGCCGCTCGGTCGAACACTGTCGGTCGAACTCTATCCTTAGACCCTCAGCACCTTCCAAACAAAGTGGAGGTGGTTTATTAGGCTTTAAAAGTAGGGCTGCAACTAACAATTATTTTAGTAATTAAGACTTTTTTATAACAATGTAAAAGCATTATCTCGTTTCTAAATAAGAAAATGAAAATGCTGTTATAGCATTTTATTTGCCTAAAATGCTACAACAGCATTCCTTTGGTGAACGCATCTGCAGCTAAAAAAATGCTAACATCAAAATGCAAAAACCTCAGGCCTCTCTGCTCGACTTAACATCGATACAGTGCAGAATGGACCTGTTTATTATTTAAATTAACTGACTGCATAACAAAAGATGCTTAAAAAGAGATTTTAATGTGCTGTGGTGGCGCAGGGGTTAAGCACAACCCACATAAGGAGGCCTTAGTCCTTGACGCAGCTGTCGTAGGTTCGATTCCCGGCCTGGCGACCTTTGCCGCATGTCTTCCCCCTTCTCTCATTACCCACTTTCCTGTCAATTAACTATCAAATAAAGGCCACTAGAGCCAATAAAACCTTAAAAAAAAAAAAGGAGATTTTGAACCGGGTTAAGTTAAAACAACCCATTTGAGGAGTTTTGGGTAGAACATATTTATAGACAAAGGTTGTCTTATTCTTATCCTAAATAGAAAATGTATCTATTTTTGGTGCAGTCTTGGTTTAATATCTGCTCTGCTCTGAATAGCAGGTTTTTGAGTGTATAATCCAGTTAACGATTCATCAATTACTAAATTAGTTGACACTTATTTCACTAATTGATTCGTCACAATTAATTGCTTCAGCCCTCCTTAGAGAGATTCTTCTCCTCGGGATGCGTTCGTACCTGGGATCTTGACAGTCCCGCTGGTGGACGTGTCGTCAGTGTACGGATGGCTGCTCTCCACGACGACCGGCTGGGAGGACAAGCGGCCGCTCTGCGAGTCCGTGGCAACGTCTTCCAGTTCGGTGACGCAGAGCTCCAGCAGCATGTCGGCGACCTGAACGACACAGAGAGAGAACGTGAGGACGACGAGCCCTGAAACCCGTCCGTCTGAGGTGAGAGGATCCGCCGTGTTACCTGTGGATAAGCCGTCCCCATGCCAGACAGCACGGCCGACAAAACCTCCTTCCCTTTGTCCCCGGAGCGACAGGACACGGCCAGCTTCAGCAGGTCCACGATCACCCGAGTGTCGTCGGGAACGAGGAGACTGGTGAACTCGTCCAGGTACTGAGGCTCGGGACCGGCGACCTTACTCTGGTTCTCAGAGTCCTGACAGAAAACGTTCAACAGGTAAAAAAACATAAAAAAAAAAAAAAAAAAAAAAAATCAGGATTCACACAAGTTTATGATAAAATTCCAGATTCGGATGTCCATAGTTCTCGTGGTTCCCGTTTTAGGAGACATTGAAAGGTCCCGTTTGGATTTCCTGAAGTCAGGTTCTGTGAAGTTATTTGTAATAGTTTCCTTAAATCCTTACATACATCATATGACAAGAGCTGGATTTGCATTGGCCACCTGACTGCGCAATTTGACATTTTGAAAGTAAATTTGCTTAATGGAAACACACTAGTTAAAAAAAACCTCATTTATTGATAAAAAGTTTTTTGCTATGATGAGGTGATTTTTTTGGTTGTACTGAAATTAAACACTCTTTCGCATCACACGAGTCACGTGGTCACCAAACAGATGTTGCGGCTGGAGCAAACCACAAAGAAAACGACAGGAAGTGGTAGGATGATGAAGGCGTGGCAAGCTTTTTTAAATGAATTATCGCATAAACAAACTTATTCATGTGTAATTTTAATTGCGTTTATTTATTGGAAACAATGTAATTGCAAAATTGTGTTGTTTTTTAAGTTAGCATAACACTGACAAAGCTTTGCGTAAAGAAAATGCAGCAAAGGTCACAGTCATAAAAAAGTAATAATGATAGTTCTTATTGTCATTTTTACCACCATCACATTACCACAATTTATCATGCTAAAAATTCCAGTCCATGTTGCCCACCCATAATTCACATGGGATTTTAATGGCTGCTGATGGGGTAGGTCAATGCAACCAGATTGGTCGACAGACAGATGAATGAATGGATGACTAAAAGAATGGTATGGTAGGGTAGATAAACGGATTAATGGAGAGGTAGACATTTAGCAGCTGACCTCTTTGGTCTTGGTCATGGTCTCGGCGATGATGCTGGCGGCTCCCGGGTCATCTGTGACGGGGATGAAGGGACGGGCGGAGGCTCCGGAGGCTGACGGAGTCACAGCTGATGACGGGGTCACTGCGTCTTCTGAGGATGGCGCCTGATCACGCACAAACACAGAAAACGTCCCACTCTCAAAGACTGAACTTTGGTCCAATCAGAAATCTTTCTGTGCTTCAACAGAAAATTATCTGCATGAAATGAAGATGAAGCGTTCGGGTTTAGTGTTCCTGACCTCCCCCTTCTTCTCCTGCCAGGGGTTGGGGCTGACCCGCTCTTCAGCTTCAGCGGGAACGGGGGGACATTCTTCGTCGCTGACGCAGGAGGATGAGGAGGAGTCCAGTGGGGGGATGGGAGAGCTGGAGGGACACTCTGCTGGCAGGATCATGCTGGCTGGCATCAGAGCACCAACCACCGCATCCCTAAGGGCAACCACACCGCATATCCCGTCAGTAAAGCTACTACGGCCCTAACAGGCGGAAATACGGCCGACTCCCATTGTTTGTGGGCGTTTTAGGTCCCTGGAGACAGCGTACCTCGCATACATGATCTGCAGAGCCGACAGAACGTGGGACAGACCCTGCTGTTTGGCCAGGTTGCCGTCCAGACTCAGGAGAATCTTGGCCAGCGAGGGTCGGTTGGGCTTGGCACTGCTCTGCCCGCTCATCTTGTTGCTCACTGTCGATGAGTCGCCTTCTGACTGGACACCTGTGATGTTGGAAAACCAAAACAAAGCGATGCACAACGATATTTACGAGGACAGAACAGCTGCACCAGTTTGGACGGGTTTTTATTAAACCAGGCTGGATTAAATGTGGTCCAAATCACAATGTTCACATTGACCCATGTCTGGTAAATCTGTTGGAAGCTAAAAGAAAACTTTACTCAGTGAAAGCGCCTTTGTTACAAAGCTGTTTTTGAGTAAAGAAGACTCCAAGTCTGTAATTTCAGTATCATGTGCTCTGATTTCTTGCTCCAAAAAACGATCTGATTGGACGCTGGAAAAGACTGTTGTGTGCAAGTTGTGCTGACAGCCGTTAGCCTGTCAGTGAAGCTATTCAAGCCTAAAACAGCAACTCAATGCTAAACATGTCGCAGCAGCACAGATGTCGCCAACGCTAATGTCAGCGTCTACAGTCCGTGTTTCTAAACAAGATTCATGAATGATCAGGAGTTTCTGAAACACTTGAAAGTTAAATGGATATTATAAAACTTTGCACCAATCTGATGGTTGGAAAACCTAAATAACAAATTGAAAACAATAAATATTTTGGTTATTGTCCATTTATCCAATAATTTAGCAGCAAAAATGGTTTTTAAATTGAACATATGTCTTATTTTCTTAATACACAGTTACAGACAATGCCATTAACTCTTTTAAAAATTTTAAACGAGTCTCACCACTACTTTAAATGCAACCTCAAGAGAAGCAGATGAAGACTGTTCCCTGTCATCCCCATACAGACTTCTTAGCTTCACACATGGAAAGGAGGAATTACCCAAATAGGAGGCTCCCAGGGAGTCCCTGGCAGTCTGGAAGAGGACCGGCTCGTGAACCGAGGGCGTGGTCACATCCACGGTAGTCCAGGCAACGCTGTGGGAAGAGCCACACGCCACTCGAGTGATCTTCTGTCCCTCCAGGCCCTGAACCAGGGTGGGCTTCCTGTTAACCGTGGTGGTGCCGTTTCCCTGCTGGCCGTGGTCATTGTCTCCCCATGCATACACCTTTTACAGAAACTCAAGATTTGACTCCAAAGCAACTAAATGCCTTGTATTTCCATTTAAACCTCATGCAGGACCGTACAGGGTAAAGCAGAGACGGAAGCAGAACTGCAGTGATTACTACCAACCTGTCCTGTGTCTGTAACAGCCAGACAGTGCAGAGCTCCAACAGCGACATGGACGATCTTTTTCGCTCTCAGTCCCTCCACCATCTGGGGCTTCCGCACATGGACATCGGTACCGTGGCCCAATCGAAAGTAGTCACCTTTGCCCCTGTTTGGTGTAGGGAAAAAAAAGCAATATGAATTTTCCCTGCCAATATGGATAAATGATGTTTGATCTTCTAAGTAACGTTTGGCAGTCTTACCAGGTCCAGACGCCTCCAGATTTGGTCAGCGCCAGGGAAAACTGCGCCCCGCACTCGATTTGGCAGACTCCTTGTCCGTTGAGCCTCTCTATGTTCTGGGGAATGTTGCAGCCCTCGCTGCCGCCACGGCCGAGCTTTCCAAAGTCCCCGTCGCCCCAGGAGAACACCAAGCCTGGCGAAACAGATGCAAACGCAACTCGGCTCGTTTTCTCCAAGTCAATTTAAATAAATGTCACGCAGAAACGTGTGCGGTTTCCATGGCAATGGAATGGCAATATATCTTTTTCTAGTTTGGGATGATGACAGAACGTACAAATTTGATCAACTTTAATGCCTAAAACGAGGTGACCAAGTTTGAATTTGATGTAAAATTTTTTGCATCCACACAGAAGGTTAAAATTATTATCGTCAGAAAGTGTAGGAGCTTCTTAAAGAGACAGGGGCCAATTTCAAAGAGTCAAACTGTGAAGTTAAATTTCTTTCATGCTAGATATGTATGCCATTTTTTAACAACTGAAGGTAACATAGCTACTTGATTGTGCAATGAAATGGCACTATGTGCCTGAAACATACATGATACTGCTCCTTTAATGAATCTTGGCTTGTTCCTAAACGTCCTGAACAATTTTATATCATCAGAGGGGACAGTTTGGGGCAGATGACTGAAACTTTGGACATAGTATGGTGTAAATACCAAACAATGTTTCCACTGCCTGTTTTGGAGTTGATAAAACAAGCCAACGTCAAGTTTCTTTACCTGGACCTTAACTCTAATAAAAATGTTACGAACTATAATAAAATCCACGTCCATGCCAAGAAATGGATCAAACGTCACCGTTTTAGATAAGTAGAGTGGTCAGATATCAAGCCAGAATTATGCTAGGATCTTCTTAGTGGCTAAAGAAAGTGCATGGTCTCTGTGAAGATCAGAATAGATGTACTTCTGACTGACGTTACGTAACCTTAAACCTAAAATATTCAATCGTCTATTTGGCCAAAATAGACAAGAGGTTGGAACAGGTATACCTTCATCAGTCAGGGCTAGAGTTTGAGCATCCCGGCTCCCGCAGGCGACCTGGATGACTCTGTGGCCCAGCAGCACTTTCACCTGCACGACAAAAACACAAACACATCATTGGTCCTGCGCTGCCCGATCACACAAATTCTGTCAGGATAAATTCTGCTGGATGATAAATTGTCCCAGAAGTCATTGCAATAAACGATAATATTGTTTTGAGACTGTTTTCTTTTTTTTTTTTTGCCCCGCAAGGGGTCTTTTTGTGGGCTCTAGTGTCCCTTTTTTCAAAGTAGGCTGACAGGAAAGGGGGAAGAAGAGGGGGAAGACATGCGGTAAACGTCGTCGGGTCCGGGAGTCGAACCCGCGACAGCCGCGTCGAGGCCACGTTTGCCTGAATGTGGGTCGCGCTAACCCCTTCGCCACCACGGCACGCCCTTGAGACTGTTTTCAAGTGATATAATTTTAAACGGCACAATAATGCAAGAACACATTCACAAAGATCAATCAACTTTAAATACTAATGAACATTTAACTCTGGAACTGGAAAACATTTTAAATATCTAAAATCAATAAAAACAACAAAAACAATAAATAAAATTAATTATGAAGTCTCTGTAAATAAAATTGTCATTCAGAAAAAGGACTGGCTGAGACCAAATCACCAGACTGAAGACTTTTATCATCCATTTTGGGAAGTAGAGAGGAAGAGGAAAGAAAAAGAAAAAAAACATGCAGATGGAAATTATGGAGTTTAATTTATCATGTGATTCATAATTTATTGATTCACTGATTGTTGCGACAGGTCTATGCATGAATACACATTGTGTATTCATACAAAATCTATAAAAATCTGACTAATTTCGACAGGTGCTTCATAAGAGCTGAGTGAGAAGGCTCTGTAAGGTGATGGGGCCAGTAAAGGAGCTGCACGTACCAGTTTGGGCCTCAGCTGGGTGGTGTTGTCCCCGTGTCCGAGGCGGCCATATTCCCCCAAGCCCCAGCTGTACAGTTCCCCGCTGGAGGTGATGGCGGCGCTGTGGGAGCTGCCGCAGGCTATGTCCCGGATGCGCTTGGTCTTCAGAGCCTCGATCAGCCGGGGCTTATCACAGTTCCTGAGGGAGAGGTCAGACGCTTCTTCAGCATTTTGAATCCCTCACAGGCAGAAATGACGTTTCCAATAAAAACCCACATTCTACTGAAGTGCCCCAGCTTGCCGTCGTCTCCTTCCCCCCAGGAAAACACCTTCCCATCCACGGTCAGCGCCATGGCGTGGCGCCCGCCAGAATGCACGGCCACCTTCTTCACCACGTAGTTGCTCAGCGCCGTGATCTGACGGGGGTTGGGGATGGTCCCGCTGGAGAGGCCCAGACCCAGCCTGCCGTTGGTGGCCTCTCCGCAGGCGTAGATCTTCCCCTCCACGGTCACTGCGAACGTGGATCAGCGGTCACCAACAAAACATAATACAGGAGGAGCCAAAGAGAAAATAAAGGTTTTCCGCCCCCCGTTTTACCTGCGAAGAGACTCTTGGAACCGCCGGCTACCTGCACCACGTTGAGAGCAGAGAGGGTTTCAGAGAAGGAGGGGACCTTGATCTGCAGGGAACGTACACAGCATGGGTTAAAGGGTCTTATAGAGACACGCAATGCCAAGCAAACTGATTTATAACACTTGAAATGTTCAGCATTTTGTCACAGCAACAAACTAATGTACAGAGACTGGTTTATCAGAATAAAAAAACTTTATAAAAATTAACATTTTTAACCAGGTGTTGAACATGTGTTGCTTTAAGTCCACATTTCTGTATTAAAAATGTATTTTTTTAATCATAGGCATGCAAATTCCTTTTAAGTGGGATTAGGTTTATTAGGATTTTTGGATTCAGTGGACGTGGCCTCAGAGGTCTAAACGCTTATTTGGTATTTTAAGCTTAGCGGCCTGAAAAGCTGTAACAAGGAAATGTTTGAGCACAGAAGTTCAATCTCTGGATGACTGGCTCCAGATCATGTATGATTTATATAGGATGGAAAAAATTTAGTTTTCAGGTAGACGTCAGCTTGCAAAATTAGAAAAGATCTGGTTTAAATGGGAAAACTTTATCATGGTCAATTGTCCAGAACCTGTGACTCTATGTATTAATTTGAGTAATGTTAGTTATTTACATGTTTAGTGTACACCACCTCTCCTATAATTTTAATCTTATTGTATTGTAGTTTTGTCCATGTACGATTGTTCATGTATGTTTAGTTATGTTAAGGAAAGCTTAGAAAAAAAAAGTATTATTTTTTTGCTGGTTTGATGTAATGTTCTTTAACATTACAAATCATTAAAACTTTAAATGTCATGTTTTTATGAGCTGTTAATGGAAAATCATCCTAATGATCAAAAATAAAGTCTTTCAAACATCCATCTGTGTGTAGTTATTCTATAAAATATGTTTCACTTTAAAATTTAAGTTTTAATCATTTTTTTTTATTTATTGAATGGGTCTGTATTTTATTTGGATTTTATAACGTAGAAAACACAAAAGAGTTCACAATTGTTAAGTAGTAAAATGAATTGTTTTTAGAAATTAACATCTTCAACTCAAACAAGCCTTGTGGGATCACAATACAGCCTGAGTTACTTGTTTGAAAGTGATCAGTGAAGAGTTTATCAAACAAAACGGTGTCAATGTCATATCCCTAAAGATGCTACAATATTCTTAAATAAACAGACAAAATTGCTGCTTCTTTATCAATACTGCTTAATATTTGAGTTATAGCCTATTTTACAACACATTTGTATTTAACATAAAAATGTTGATAAACAAATGTTGAGTTTTCACTTTTGACCAGAGAGAGTAGACATTTCCATGTATTATAACTCACAAAGGAAAAATGTCTTGTTCCACTGAGATTGTTTCACTTAAAAGCAGCACTTTTTAATCAGTATTAAAGAATTAACGTAAAACAAGATTCTATTTCCTGTAGGTGAGCTTTGTCGTATTTTAAGTGTACCAACATATTTGCACTAGAAATTAGACCAGAAATATTTGGTACGATTTTGTGTTTTTGCAGTGTATAATACCGTAAGGATTATTGTTCATTTAAACTGCACCTTTGAGCCCTTCAGTCCTCCCAGCTGGTCCTTGTCATTCAGCCCCCAAACGAACACTTTGGTCCTGATGGTGGCTGCCGACTCCAGTCCTGGTGACTTCTTCCGAGCGAGACTGCGGCAAAAGAAAAAAAAAAAAAAAAACACACCACCACCTCAATCATCAAATAAATAAAAGCAGCATGTTGGCTACGTCAGTAAGAAGTGTGGACCACCTCACCTTCCAGCTGTGGTTTTCTCGTCCTCCTCCTCTTCGTTGTCGGACGCCAGGAAGGGCACCGTGGCCAGGTCCTCATCCTCGGCTCTGATGCGTCCCACCATGCGAAGTCCATGAATCTTGCAGTCTATGCCTGAGCTACGGCATTGCTTGATCGCAATCTCAATGTATCTGTGAAACTGATGGGTGAGACGTGGTAAAAAAAAAAAAAAAAGAAAAAAAAAGATTACAAAACTCGAGGAAATGACCAATAAGAACATCTGGAAGTTTACCAACCTCGGTGCAATCGGTAAGCAGGAGGACGGTGGTGTCTGTGGGGTTGACGTTAATCGTCTTCAGCTCAATTAAATTATTCAGAGAGTTTCCACCTGGTAATAGAGCAAATAAAAAGGATCAGCAAACACTACTGTTTCCACCTTAAATTAGAACAAAAGGGGGCAGGGGAGGAAATGCATAGTAAGAAGACATTTTGAGTTTTGAAGAGAGACGTACCGATCTGATATTAATATCTGTATCTGTCCAGATATTGAAAATAATTCTTGATCAGGTGCCTGATCCATAAGGATAGATCTAGTCTGTCTAATTCTATGCTGTGCTCTGACATCATGCTTTATTATTTATCCAACATGAAATTTTTAATTCATAACTCCACTTTCTGAACCATTTCAAAGTTTGTTTTTTACATGTTTGATCGCAGCAGTAAACCTACTATATTTGTCAGTTTCAAATTCATTATTATTTATGTTTTTATTAGCTGTTATACTCCGAATTGCACTGAATGAACAAGTTCCAGTTGTGTTGTTTTTACAGATTTGACTAAACTTGTGAAGATATTAGTGTTCTTTACAGGTGCAGAGTTATCAAATTTGTCATTTTTGTCCATGTTTTTAAAAAAAAAGACACGTTTTCAGTCGATTCAACTCCGTTTTTCTGTATCGGATCGGTATCGGCCGATACTAAACCTCAGATATCTGTATCGTGTAAACATATTTTTTATTCTTCGTTTAATTCCAACAATGTATTTCAAAGACAGTTGGGAGATGCCTCAAAATAACGAAGTTAACACATTTGTTAAGAGAAATCAAACAGGAAACAGTTCCAAGCAAAACAGGTTAGTATTTATTTGTATTTAATATTCATCTGAAGTCACCTGAAACCACCACCAGTGAGGGCATGTAGCTGCTGTCTGCTGGGTCTACGATCATCTTCAGCCTGTGGACCAGAACGTCTGGGAAAAGCTCGAGACGAATCCAGTGCTGCAACCCCCCACCCCCAAACAAAAACAAACAGACCAAAAAAAAACACAGGAAATCCTGTTAGTACATGTTCTAAGCTGCAGATGTCCCAGATGGAGTCATATTTAAATGTTCGGTGTCAGTATACCCGATTAAAATTAACCCCTGGCATCGGTAATTGGTGCGATGTCTGATTTTATCAGAAAAACTGTTTTAAATGTGATGTTATCAGCTCAACACAGCTATCTACATAAAGTTATTGGTGTAGTAACGAGATGTGCAGAAAGCAGCTGAAACCCCTTGTCTTTAAACTGTATGACGTTCAAAGTTCTAAGTTCATGAAGCAGGAAAAAAGATAAAACATTCTGTAGTTTTTCTGCCTGAAAAAGGTTAACTGAAAATGCACTATGTTGAACTAATAAGTTATATCAAAACAGAGAATTAAAATGCTAGCATTAGCTTAGCACCTGCACAAGCAGCAAACCTCAACTAATATTGATCATATGAGGCAATATTAATTACATTTGTATGTTAAGGAAAGAGAAGATAATCAATTTAGTACCAAAAGTGGGACATTAAAGCTGTGACAGCAGAAAGTGGACATAACAAAATAAAGGTAAACAAAATTTTAAAAAAAACTAAATACAGTATAGAAAAAAATAATCAGCATACAAGCTAAATTATAAATATAATATTAGCCTTCAAAACTACAGAGTGTCTATGTATATGATTGGCATTGATTTTCATGTTGTATATAACAGAAAAATCTGTCATATGCAAGAGTACTCTTAAATGATTCCAATATTTTTCAGAAAAAAGAAAAATCCCGATCGGGACAAAGTTTAAATTGAAAAGCTGTACTAATGTCGAGCCACAGCTTTACCTTTCCCTGTGAGCCGGAGGACTGCCAGCACTGATCGCTGCAGTCAATGAGGCGGGACGCCTGGTTGACGGAGGACGATACGCTGAGACTCTTAACGGCGCGGGACCAGTCATCGATCAGCATCCCACGCTGGCTGTTGTGGTGCTTCTTGAGCTGCTTGCCCGAACGACCACAAAAGGCTGGAGACTGGCCTGGAGGCGGTGAGGGGGGAGGAAGAAAGTTAACGACTCAAAGACCGAACAACGTGCAGGACGGATGCTACGTCGGCAGGGAAGCGCGACTGACCGGGCTCGTTGATCCGCCCGAAGGAATGTCTGGTGTTGTGTTTGCGCGTCTTAAAGCAGCTTTCGCAGAAATCAAAGTCGTCACAGTTTTTGCACTTGAACCTCGGGCCGTTAATGGGAAACATCTGACAGCCGTCACACCTGTGGGTAGCAAGAAGTTTTGACGTAGTAATAAGGTCGAGAGATGCAGTAAGAGGAAAAAGTATGAAACTGTTCAACATTTTCCCAAATTACAATAAAAATTTCCATGTATTTTACCAGGATTTTATGGGACAGACCAACACAAAATGGTTCATAATGGTGAAAGAAAATACAAATGATACATGGTTTTCTAATTTTTTTAAAGATCTGAAAAGTGTGCCGAATTTGTATTCAGCCCCTGAAGAAATCACAGTGCTACTACCGGATTTTCTGGACTATAAGTTACCTCACTCCAGGGTGAATACTGGGTACCAGCTCCATCTCAGACAGCAGACCAGTCCAGTGGGACTGCTGTGGAAAGTCTACAATCACATCCTTCCCATTGGCGCTGAAAGCTGTGAACAGAGTTTAGTTTGAAACAGTGCCAGACAGAGATCACCCACCTTAAAACCAAATCAGACCTACCCTTCACTACCCCGACACTCCTGTGTGTTACGGAGCCCCATTTGTACTTTGGCGTCGTAACTGTGGGCTTCACCCTAACTTTGTCGCCAATTTTTATGTGAGAGGGTGAACTTTGAGGTGGGAAACCTGAAAATACAAGCGAAGGTTTTTAAGTGTAACAACGCTGTACGGTGTTATACTAAAAAACCATTTTCAAGTTTCCTTCAAATGAGCAAACGCGTACCAATCAGCTCAATGTGGATGTAGCGAACCCAGTACGTTCCTCCTTTTTGTTGCCAGTCGCACTGCACGTTCAAGTCATGAAGTCCATCTCGGTCCAGCTTGATCACCTTCCCAACGTCTCCTTCGTACACTTCCTCATACGTTCTGCAGCACTTCACCATCATCCCCACCTGCGGGGAAGCCAAAAATAACCCCGTCATTACATTGGTTCATCCCTTGATGCAGTTTAAACTCTGCTCAGGCAGAACATCACCTGGATGTTCTCTCTCACGTAGACGGCATAATCATCGTTGGTTTGGAAATCTGACCTCTTCTTAAAAGTCTGGCTTTCAGTCACCACAGCCCCAGCAGGCTAATGTAGCAGAGAGGAGCAATCCATCAGTGCTTCCTGTCATGAATAGCACTTAAAACTGCAGTATGTAACTTTTACCAAAAAATAAGTTAGCTCTTTTTTTTTTTTTTTTTACATATTTGTTAAAACTGTCACCATGTCATGACAATTTCAGACAGGTAAAAAAAAAAAAAGGGGGGGGGGGGGAGCTTCTCCACTTGTTCCCAGTGCCGCTATTGCCATCTGACATAATCCACTGGTCCCGATCAAAAACAACCAATCTGAGATAGCAGGAAGGTCTTAGCGCTGTCAATCAATCTTGTGTATGTGCTGCTAACTGCTAAAAGTGGAGAGACAACTTGACATTCCAGAAAACTGTTTATCTGCCGTCATCGGAGCATGCACAGGCTTCTTTGTGGAGAACTACAGTAGCTGTAGTATAACAGAAAGCAAGGAGAGGATATGAAAGGTGCAAACACAAATATGATTAACCCTCCTCCTGGCTCTGACTGGCTGTTTCTGACCGAGTGTCGCTTTTCTGCAGATGGCAATAGTAGCATTGGGAAGAAGAGGAGGAGTTCCATCTTTTCACAGATTATCTGTCTCATACTATACAGTCACGACATGGTGATATTTTAACAAATATGTAAGAAGAATATTTTTTATAAGTTACGTACCCCAGCTTTAATAGACAAAAAGAATGTGTAAATTGAAGGGAAAAAAAGGAAACGTACAACGGAGAAGGTCGGCTCTGCCTCCTCCAGCTCCTCTTCGTCTGAGTATTCATCGGACACGGTGTCGGCATCAGAGAGCTCGGTGAAGTGGACATCGGGATGGTCGAGCAGCCAGCTCACCAGCGCCTCCACGCCTGAAATATGAGCTCAGTTACGATCAAGATGCACATTTAAAAGCTTTTATGTATTTAATGAAACGATACGCAGCATGACACTATACCTGGGACACCAGAGGTACTGCCTGTGGTACCAGACAGAGACTTCAAGGCAAACTCTATGTTTTTCCTTGGGAAGCCCATTTCCATCAGCTGGAGGACGATGGGTAAGGGAGGCACAGGGGAGGTCTTCTGCTTCTTCTGCTTGGGGGGTCTGACATGCTGTATGGTGACGGGTGTGGTGGCCTCACTGGAGCTGCTCTCCTCAAACAGCGGAGAGGACGGGTGGGCCGACTCCACGGCCAGGTACTGACACACGGCCAGAGCTGCTGCCTACACACACACACACACACACACACGTACAAGCAGAGATCAAACTGAATGCAGCGCACCAAACTTACTGCTGACCAGCTGAATGTAGTAAAGTCTACTCATGTACCTCCATTTCCTGTCGGTCAAAAATGGCTTTGATAGGCGAGGGCTGAGTGGCAGCAGCCAGGAGCTGCTGCAGCAAGATCAGAGGGGGCAGCGGGCCCTCAGGAGACAAGTCCCCGACATCGGGGGACGTCGCCACCGGATCGTCTGCGCAGAAGTAGGTTTGAAAATTCAGCAACATCTCAGTGTTATGTCACATTTCTGCTCAGCGGCAGGCTAAATGTAGCCGTATTTATTCTCACAAAAACTCTTTAGAAGTAGGCAGTTTGTAGAAAAAGGAATGAAGTGCTTCACTTTGACATTAAAAAATAATTCGTAGGAAGAAAATACATTTTCTGTTAAGTAAACGTGTTTTCCTTTCAATAACAATGATCGTTTCAAACGAAAAGAAAACATTAAATCTTCCCCGCCCCCCAAAAAAGCTTAAAATTAGGACTGGGAAATAAATCAATAACAATATATATCAATATGTTACCATTGGGGCTGGGTCCCATGTCAACGACTGCTGGCTGGGAGAGGATCTGTCGGAGTTTGTCCTGATGAGACAGCAGAGCTCGGCCTGCTTTTAAAATGTAAAGTCTCAGCTGCTGGCAGCGCAGGAGGTAGATGTCCACCTGGTCAGCTGCAAACATAATTATATATAATCAATACATCAATCAAACTTCACTATTACGAAACAATTTAAAAAAAAATGCCTGTAGAATATCTGCTTACTTAGTATCATGATAGATCAGTTTGACAGTAACTGCGTTTCGATTACAAATGTGCGTAAATCTTCGTCTATATTCTGCTAATGTCTTTAAAAAAAAGGTAGCAGTTGCAGTGTTTCCATTACTTAAATTAAAATCACACGTGGATATGCCATTTAATGCTATAAGTCATTAAAAACGAGAGATTTAAACACTTTGATGAAATACATTCATAATTCAGCCATGGCGCTAGCTTTCATCATCTGTCAGCCAATCAGAGGAGACGTCAGCGTCTTATTCAGCCCTTGGAGCGACAAGCCCCGGGAGCGATTAAGCAATTTTGGAACGCCGCATATGTAGCCGCTGTGTCATTCCATTCAAGTCCATGGAATGACACAACTTTTTATGAAATGTGTGATGCGAAATTGCTTTGTTTTCTTTATTTCATTTTCTTTTTTTAAGGTTTTATTGGCTCTAGTGGCCTTTATTTGATAGTGAATTGACAGGAAAGTGGGTAATGAGAGAAAGGGGAAGACATGCAGCGAAGGTTGCCGGGCTGGGAATCAAACCTGCGACAGCCGGGTCGAGGACTAAGGCCTCCATGTGGTTTGTGCTTAACCCCTGCGCCACATCAGCACCCCTATTTTATCTAATTCTACAGTTAAAGGAAACGCAGCTACAAAGATTTGCCTCCTGTACCTGTAAGTCCTCGGCTGAGGGACTTCTTTATGCGCTGCTTCTCCAGTTTGCTGCCAGCCAGGCTGACCAGCTGAGCCCAAACGGCCAACATGGGCTCATTCAGAGGCAGGTTCTGCACACTGAAGGCCACGCCAGGCAGCTGAGGAAAACGGTCAGCAGATAAAATTAATCTGTTTGTTTGTTTGTTCTGCGAACAGAGAAGCAATTAAAAGTCTTTCATACCGGTTTGAGATGGCTGAGCAAGCAAACCCTGCAGGTTCTCATATCGTGGAACTGGACCGTGATGCGTCCTTTTGGGGTGATGCGCATCACCGTTCCCTCTCCGTACTCCTCGTGGACGACTTGCCCACCCAGCCTGAGGCGCCCATCGATCCCGCCAATCACAGCCAGCACCGCCATCAGGCTGCAGACCAGTGGACTGTCTGAGTCGGGAAAGTACTCTTCCAGGAAACACTGGGATGAAAGTAGCGAGAAGGAAAAGTTCCATGAAACCCTTTTTTTTCCCTGACTGGATTAATCAGCTGAATCTATGAAAGCAGCAACTCTTACAGCTTCAGACTGACAGCCGGCCATAATATCACCGATGGAGCCCAGCTGGGTGTTGATGTAATCATTTATGAGGCTGTTCCACTGGCCGAGGGAGTGCAGCGTGCGCAGCACAGCCACGATCTCCTCCGCCAGAGTGCTGCTGTGAGTGGCTGTCAGAGAAGCCTGTGGGCGGGACTTCCTCCTTCTCATGGAACCTTCTGTGGAGACATTAAACAATTTTAAAATATATGCAACTATATACAGTATATACTGTGTATATATATATATATATATATACAATACAGACCAAAAGTTTGGACACACCTTCTAATTCAATGAGTTTCCTTTATTTTCATGACTATTGACATTGTAGAATCACACTGAAGGCATCAAAACTATGAATAACACATGTGGAAATATGCACTAAACAAAAAAGTGTAAAACAACTGAAAACACCCCTTATATTCTAGTTTCTTCAAAGTAGCAACCTTTTGCTGTGATTACTGCTTTGCACACACTCTGCATTTTCTTGATGAGCTTCAAGAGGTAGTCACCTGAAATGGTTTTCACTTCATAGGTGTGCCCTGTCAGGTTAATAAGTGGGATTTCTTGCCTTATAAATAGTCATGAAAATAAAGAAAACCCATTGAATTAGAAGGTGTGTCCAAACTTTTGGTCTGTACTGTATATATATACATATATATATATGTATATATATACACACTAAAAATTGGAACAAAAAGTTTCAACATAAAACTCATCTGACCTCTGAGAAGTGGCAGGTCTGAGGAGCAGGTGCTTAGAAGACTTCCTAAGAAACTGAACAGTTTCTCCACCAGGAACTTCATGTCCTGTGAGCGTTCGGTCTTGTCCCATGAAGGCAGAACTGCTTGGAGGAGTCTCAGTGCCAGGATCTGTTTACAACAGAGAGAAAACTCAGAGTTTGTTATATAGATTAAGTTTTTTGAGTGCCTTTAGACGTACTTGAGGAGACTGACCATGTTTTCCCTTTCTCCAAAACAAAAAATTTCCATTAAATTTCTTTGTCACATTGTCTCCTAAGTTTAGTTCAGAGTAGAAATGTAATAAGACATTGGGTTGCAACCAGAACAGAATTTCCAGCTTGATTGGCCCTGACCAGTAAACTGCCTGATTGTGGGAAACTCTGTTTTCTAAAACGCGTCAAGATTTGCAGGCTGTGAAAGAGCGAGAGAGAGCAAGACTTTAGGAGACACTAGGAAGGGAAAATGTATTAAAGCAATGTGTCTCCATTTTATCCTTTCAAATCTCCATCTGTTATGAAACTTCTTAGATTTAGAAATTAGTGTGAAAATTTTAAGAGTTGTGGTGAAGATATACATTCGGTAAGGTTCCGGTGTCAAACTCAAGGCCCACAGGCCAAATCTGCCCCGCCATAACCATTTATGTGGCCCTCTGGACTCTTGAGGGTCACATAAATTGAACATTAAGATAATCGCGTACTTAAATATTATTTTCTCAGTCAATTCATCTGTATGAACTCAAATTACATCAACGCAAAATAAATAGTAAAAATTTAATAAGTATTCATCTATTGCAGAGAAAACTATAATATTTTAACAATTTGTTAATGGGTACTTCTATTAGTATATTTTGCCACAAAATGAGTTTGAAATCCTTGCTGGTTTCACCAGCTCAAATTTAAGACTTTAAGACCTTTTTAAGACCAGTATGAATGGAATTTAAGACCTGAACCTCCACAGAAATTTATGAACTTTGTCCAGGTAACTGGTAATAAATTTGCACTTATCTGTGGTAGAATAAAAAAATATAAAAAGCTAGCTAGCTAGCAAGGGTATGTTAGCAGTTAGTGGTAGCCTCAACCATCTCGAGTCACATGGTGACTGAATTTAGAGATTTTTCAAGGATGTGGACACACTAAGAAAGACTGCTGTTCATGTCCAGTCATGTTAATTGCTAAAGTTATTAGCAATTAACATTTTAGCATTCATATGCTAAAATGTGTTGTTTTTTGTTTTTTTTACAATTTGGTTTTAAATTAATAAAACTCCATTTCACAGCCACTGTTCCATAAAAAAACACAGCTTAAAAGAGGGGCAGGGTCACAAATTTCTTTCTCTAAACTTTTGGTCCTGGAGTTAGTTATGACTTCATTCATACATATACAATTTTACTCCAAAGCACAGAAGAAAAAAAACAAACAAGTCACGCTTACAATAAAACAAAATTTAAAAGCAGGTGTTTGTTTTATCCTACACTTACACTCTATGCTAAAAATAATTTGGAAAACCTTTATGGATTGTAGCTTCCGCTTTCCAAGCTGACACCAATAGCTAAATTTAATCCAGAGTCCACATCCGGCTAACCAACCTGTCTCTGCAGAGTGATGGCGTTAAAGGACTGGTGGCCCTCTACAATTCGGATGAGAAGGCCAATCCAGGCGGAGGTGCTCAGGGTGCTGCACATCTGAGGCATGAGGGCGATGCTGCGGATGAAGCCCAGAGTGCACCAGCTCCGGTGCTGCTCCCTAGACACCAGCCTGTGGGAGTGACAACCTGACACCAAAAATCAATTCTTGTTAAAAAGATCTCCAATTTAAAAAAAAAAATTTTTAAATCGCAATCATCATGAGGAGTTTATTTACTCGACTTGTCGTTAACTCCACTTTCCACCAGCATCCTCAGTAGTCCGCACAGAGTCCGAATGGCGTCCGTCTGGAGGACCTCTGCGTACATCCCAGCGGACAGAGAGAGCGTCTTCAGCAGGTTGACGGTGCTGGTCAACATCATGGCTGTTGGGTGGCTGCTCTTCTCTATCAGCTCGCCTTCTTTGAAACAAGGAGGAAGCCGTGTTACAGCTCCTACTCTGACGTCCGTGTGTTGCCTGCAGCTGCGGTCAGACGAGCACACCGACCTGTGTCGTCCTCCGTGTCCGAGTCCTCGGCGGTGGGCTGGGCGGCCGGCGGCGGCTCTGCGAGCTTCAGGTCGTACTTGCCCTCTTTGCCCATCCGGTAAGAGTTGGTGCTGCTGGTGTCCCACTGGACCCGGATCCAGCCGTCCTCGCCCAGCTCTCCGATGACCCGGCCCAGACCGGGAGCGGGGCCGTCCTGGAATGACCGTGAAGACTTAAATCGTTTAAACTAAACACAATAACAAGAGAGCCGGGGCCTTAACGTGTTAATTTCAATTAATTAATCACAGATTTTAATGCAATTAATCGCTTTTTTTTTTAAACATACAAAGTACAAAAATATCTTTGTGTTGCATTTCTGCCACGCCCGTAATTCTGACGAACAAGTGACATCCGTGAACAGCGACGGACAACACAGTCACTGTTCTTGGCCCACTGGGTGTTCATTTTTATTTTAAAAAAACGATCTGATGGGACGCTGAAATAAGACTATTGTGTTCAAGTTGTGTTAAGAGGAGTTAGCTTATTAGTGAAGCTATTCAAGCTAAAATAGCATCTCAATGCTAAACATGTTGCAGCAGCACAGACGTCCCCACAGCTAATGTCAGCGTCTAGTTAGAAATATATAACTTTTTTTTCTTAAAGTAGTTCCGTGAATGATCATAAATACTTGAAAGCCAACTAGATACAAAAGCATTTTGCAACAACTTGATGATTAATTAACTTAAATAACAGATTAAAAGCAATAAATATCTTTGTTATTGATCTCGCAAGTCTATTAACTCAAGAATTCAGGAGCAAAAAGGGATCTGAACATGTTGCTTATTTTGTCAACTAAAATACGATTAATTAATTACAGAGCCAGAAATTAACCACAATTAAAAAATAAAAAACATCTATTTACCTGATCGCCCCATTTCCAGTCCACTCCCCTCATCACTCTGGTGCCGATCTTCATCATGGCAGCGAGTTCTGGGCCAGACGCGGGCAGGGGAGCGGGGGCCGCCTCCTTTCTGGACTCTTCCAGGACCGTGGCGGAGCCTCCGTGAGCGCACAAACTGAGGTCCTCCTCGCTGCTGTCTGTGCTGGGTCCTACAAACATGGCAGAGTAAAACAGAAACTCAGATTGGTTCATAAATCCACCTGTTCCGGGTCACCTGGCGAAAACTCACCGATAAGCTTGAGGATGCTCTGAGTGAGGGCCAGAAGGCCAGAGTTCAGCAAGAGGCTGAGGCTGTTGGAGCCGTGCTTCAGAGACATCATGTGGATCATGGCCAGGAGGAAGCGGGCCTGTGGAATGGTGCCGAGGCTTGGTCCGGCCGGGTTCTCGTTGGTGATGGTCTGCAGAGGGACCGGCTGCACACCTACATCAGACAGCAAATCATTGGATAATGAAGTTTGGTATGTAAAAATCACCAGATTCTCGTAATAAAGTCAATGATGCCACGGCACAAGAAAAATCGAGTGATTCAACTTGCTTAAACAGTGCTTTTTTTTTCTTCTAAGTGTAGATTTGGAAAGATGTTTAAATGAGGAAAAATGATCAAAATACCTTGTAAATGTTTCTACAGTGGGACCATAATAATAGTGATTTTGATTGCAAACAATCACAAAAAACTGACGCAAAATCACAGAGGGGCCGAATGATAAAAGCTCTTTTAAAGACAAAGATCTCAACAGTTTTGGGTCTTGAACTTCTTTTTATGTTGAATTGATCGATTATAAAAATAATTGTCGGCTGCAGCCGTACTCGTGAGCATATGAAGCTGAAAGTGATGATCCGCTCATCAGACGTTTTTCCCAGCACTCACCCAGCTCTTTGAAGCGGGCACTGGCCTCCAGCAGGATGTTGCGGACATTTTGGATCGCCCAGGAATACAACTTCCCGAACGTCACCTCCAAAAGCATCCGGTTGAAGGGAGGGATCAGATCGACGTGTTTAAGGCAGTCTGACAACGGCTCCCTGAAAAGGTCCAATCCATCAGTTGATCATTTCATTCACCCCATTTAAAAAATGTAATCAGTTCTCACATTCTCTTATAAACATGAGTGAAAGGGGAGCAGAGAGAAGAAAAAAATCTTGGGTAAATCTGGCCATTTCACAATTATTACCAAAATTTTCATTGGCGTAGACATTAGATTAACAATATAAGTTGTAAACAACATTTTTTCACACTCAGAAATGTTTAAGACTTCATTTTTTCTTTATAAAGCATTAAAAATTGATTTATACTCAAGCGGTGTTTTAGATCTCCTCATCCAAACTCTGCCATAATTTTTCTGCATGCGCTAAAATGCACATTTGTTTTAAAGCAGTACGCACGTACAACAAATTACTTTTGAAATTGTACATCCTGTCACTTGAGCTTAAGACAAAGAACTTTTGTATATAAATTTGCAATAATGTCTTCAAAGTATTAAACATAACTAAAAGAACTTTTAAAGTTCCTTGGTTTGAATATATTTGATGGAATAAAATTATTAAAATGTTCTCCAGCATTGACTTTATATAAAATTCTCGTAGCTTAAAGGCTTGGTGTTGGTTCTTCTATAAGTCAGATAAGTTTTTTACTTTATTTAGAAGTGAAATAGTTCCACATTTTCTGTTTTATGCATTTCATGAGATTTCCAGTTAAGTTTATGATGAAAAAACAACCTCTAAAAAGAATATGCAACATTACTTTATATATATATTTTTTTTATGCATAGTATATCCAGTTAGCTACCCGATGCTGGTCCCTTCGGGTATGACCCGTTGCCACCCGCAGAGCATGGCGTACTGCACGGACGGCAGCAGGAAGCTCTTGGAGGCCAACTTCAGCATGGTGTCGATTCCCTCCAGCCTGACCTCGGCCCGCTCCAGCTGCGATGAAACAGAGGCAAAAAAGAATCGCACTTTTCTAAATTAAGGGTTTTGGATTATCGAGGAGCGCTGAACTAATCCCACTTTCAATCTCACCTGTTTAAGGAGACACTTCCTCATTTTTTCTACATCCAGTGGCTCTTCCTTCAGCGCAAACTCCACGATGGTGCCCATCAGGCTGGACTGAGAGAAGATTCCCTGGACGCTGTGTTTCAGCCAGCGGTACCGCTGGGCGTTTGCCACCGTGTTCAGCAGCGGCTGCCACTTGTCCTGCTTCGGATTTGGAATTCGGATTAGGTGCAAAGTCGGAAAAAAATGCACTGGCAAATTTAATGAGCACAAACATCATCGCTAGCTGTCGATATTCAGCTAATTTTGCAATTGCAGTGTTTCCATTAAATAAGAAATGGAATTAAAATTACAAGTTAAGAAGCTTGTTCATGCCATCAATCATTAAAAATCGTCTTTTCGGATAGTAGTAATGCCTGGTTGTTGATCTCATGACTCGTGTGATGCGAAAAGGGTGTTTTGCGAAATACACTAATTTCGACACAGCCAAAAAATAACACCTCGTTTTAGTGCTAAAACTTTTTAATTGAGAATGTGAGGTTTTTTTAAATTGCAGTGTTTCCATTAAGCAAATTTGCTTTCGTGATTCCAATTTGCTCAATTTTAACATCAATGGAAACGCAGCTACTTACTGAGCCATAGAAATCTACCTTTGACGTCTTTCCGGTGGGTGACTTCCTGTCTGCAGGAGTGGGGCTAATGTGGACGTTATGGGCTTCTTCGTTGGTCCCCTCGTTCTCCAGCTTTGGCTCTTCTTCATCAGCAGACTCTGACTTCTTAGGCACTAAAAGGAGGGAAAGCTAAATCTTTTAGCACACATGTACCAAAATAAAAACAAAACAAAAAAAGGACTTTCCAGAATGGTTCAAGTAGCCCCACCTCTTTTTTTCCTTCGGTCCCTGATGAGCTTCTGAGCGATCCTCCTCCATCGAGGTTGAGAGCTCAGCAGCTTCAGCTTGGACACGATGGACAGGTCGTTGCTCACCGCCGGCCGCAACTCGTTGAACAGGAATCTCAGGCGCTCGATGACCGGGGCGCACACTTCCTTATAGGAGCGGCCCTGTTCCTGATGAGTCTGGAGTGTGGCGAAATTTTACACACTTATTCTCAACTTAATGTGCCCTAATAAACCATTCATATCCCCTGACTTTGACTTTTTTCTTTATGTTTTTGCACTACAAGGACAAACTTCAATGAATCTTTGATTTTATGAGGTAAACAGTTTCAGGTCAGTTAAATTAGAGGTTCAGAAAGAGCAGGAGATTTTAAAACTCAATTTCAAGGTGTTAAATTACAAAGTAAAATGTATTTCAAGTCATACTTGGCTTTTTTTTTTTCTTCTTAACAACTGAAGTTAACATAGTTACTTGGTTGTGCTATAAAATGGCAGAAAACACATAATACTGCCTGTTTAGCATTACTTCCAGCCAGAAGAAACATGTTGGTAAAGTTAAAAAAATCTATTTTAAACACAAATCTCACCGAAGTACTTTGTTTTGGTTCATCCCATAAAATACTAATTAAATGCATACAACTAAATGAGAAGTGAACACTTTTTCCAAGGCATTTTAAACATTAGAAATAACTCAAAGTGGCCATTTCAACATACTATTATTACTTGATTGCAGACTTCAGAGGTTTAGCTCCTACCTTAATTAGTGAACATTTTGCCTGGTAGACCATGCGACAGACATCGATCATTGATTTAGGGAGGGACCTCTGCTTCCCCTGGTCCACCCCCAAGGCACACGGGCTGACAAGTGAGAGAGCAACGTGACCTGTGACAGACAAGGGTTCACAATCAATTTACGCAGAAACAAAAGCCTTTACAAATCTTTATTTACCCATGCAAGCTTCCTAGTATAAAGTACAACAACAAACTGTTAAATCTTGTGGCAGAAAAATAAAAGAGAGCTGGTAATTTGTCAGAAGAAAACCAGCGTTGCTAGGTTACCGAGGTCCTGATGTTTGAGCAAGCAGCAGAGCAGCAGGCGGCCGACTTCCTCCACTGGATGCTCCGGTGGGAAGGTGATGGGCGTAATAAGGTGGTACTGCTTACAGCAACGCTCTATTTGGCACAAAAAGTCCTAGAATAGAAAAAAAAAAAAAATTACATTAAAACCCTATTATTCGGATTCATGTCTTCCCAATAGGCTAGTAAATAATTAATTTAACTGGTCTACCTTCACAGTGTGGTCCTGAGTGTTGTTGTCAGCGACAGCCTGGAGGAAGGGCTGCGCGTGGTCGCTGAGGGTGATCCTGCGGGAGTAGAGCTTGGCCTTATCTGAAGCGGTGGAGCCCAGCGAGCTGCAGTGGTCCTCGTCCTTCTCCTCGTTGTAGTTGTAGTGGATCTGACTGGTCTGAAGGCCACCAGAGAATATGGACGACTGGAGCCATTCTGTGCACAAGGACGATAAAAACAAGCGAAAATGTTTTCAATTCACAGCAGAGTTAATGTTTATAAATAATTGTCACTGGCATTCATTTTTATTGATTGATTCATATGCCCTAGCTAGCTAGTTAGCCTTTTTGTGCGTCACAGAACAAGACGCAATGAAGTTCTCTTTCAACATTCGTTTCGGTATCTCACTATGGGACACGACCCCAGCACCTGTCCCCCAGAAGCTCTATTACATTACGCCAGTCTTGACTGGCCGGTAGAAGTGACGTCAGCTCCAGGAGGAGGAGCTTCCTCCTAGTATAAATGCCTGACGACACGCAAGCGATCTTCAGTCTAACACCTCTTCTCGCTCCCAGAAGCAACTCTCAGACGGCTAGCACGGTAACTATTGGGCTAGCTTAACTGTTCGCAGAGCGAGCTAACAACTCGGTCGCCGAACGCTTCTCGGTAGCTGTGCTTGGTTGTTCTGAGTTTTTCTACCGCTGGTCTATCACCAAACAGCAGCAGCTGCAGCTAGTCTCCAAACTAGCTGCGACCTTTGGCTTTGATTTTAAACGAAGCTGATAGTCACGTAGCTTGGACCCGTACCCGCAATGGACAGGACCAAACTACCGACTAAAACCTGCACGTGTGGCAACCTCATTGCTGGGGCAGATACCCATTCTGTCTGCGCTTCGTGTCTGGGGCCGCAACATGCCCAGGACGGGTTAGCGTCACCAGCGGGGTGTGAACATTGTGCACGGCTCTCTATTAAAACCCGTCGACGCAGGCTAGCACGCCAAGCTAGTTTGTCGGAGGCGGACCCTGTGCTGGGGGTATCCAATCCCCCTCCACCGGTTCTTGCCTCGACCGATGAGGGAGAGCTCCCTTTCGCTCAAGCCAGTTGGGGTGACCAGCTTGATGCTGTCGCACCACTTCTTGATCTGGAGGAAGATGGAGCCGACCTCCCGGTTTTCAGTGATTTTGCGGGTGCAGAATCTGACTCCGAGGTGGAATCCGTCAGTCTCGGGTCTGACGACTACGAGCAGGACGGCGAGACGTTCTCTATCCCTTTGGCTGCAAAGCCCACGGAAACTGGTGAAACCCGCTGCAGCGGCCCTCCAAACCCGACTGCATCGGACCTCCACGACGTCTGCAGAAGAGCAGCTGCAAAGCTGGGCATTGAATGGCCGGAAACCCCGGCCGAGACCACCACATCTCGGTATGAGGGGAAACGGCTTCCAAAAGCCAAATCTTCCACCAGACAGCTGCTGCCGGTTTTCCCGGAGTGCCTCGAGGAAGCAACCCGGTCCTGGAGTAATCCGCTCACCGCCAAAAACCCCGTTCTGGGAGGGTCGGCGCTGGACTGGACCGGCGTGGAGGACAGCGGTTTTTTCCGCCTGCCTCCTGTTGAACCTCAGCTAGCATTTCACCTGCACCCCTCACAGAAATCGACCATGACAGCGGCAGGACCAACCCTCCCGTTCAAGGCCGATTCGTTTCAGTCAGCTTTAAACGAAAAAAGCTACAAGGCAGTGGCAGCATCGGTTAAAGCTCTGAACGCCTTCTCCCTCCTCCTCGCTTATCAAGCAGAACTGCAGGAGCAGATGGCGGGTGCAGCAACCGCAGATCTGTGGGACGAGTTATGCGTAGTGACAGACCTCTGCCTCCGTCTCCACAGAAACGCTGTCCAGGCCTCAGGGCGAGCAATGGCTCTGATGGTCACTCAGGAAAGAGCCAGATGGTTGGATCTGTCCAGCCTCTCTCAAAGAGAGAAAAATCAACTCCTCGACACGCCGGTGGACCCGAAGGGCTTATTCGGCCCCACCGTTGCAGCAATGCAAAAACGCTGCGAGGAGAAAAAGAAAGAAGGTGAAGCGCTGCAACTCTGTCTGCCCAGAAGAGCGCAGCCTCCTCTCTCTGCGGCACCTCGTCAAACGTTCGCTCAGGCGACAACCCGACCGGGCTACCGCATCCCTAAACGCCACCCTCAGCAGCAGTCGGCGGACCAAAGCCAGGGAAAGCAGATCGAGCTCAAGGGTGCCTGGGGAAGAAAGCCCTTCACGCCACCGGTGACTTCGGGAACCAAACCTCCGGCCACCGCTAGCGCGAAGAAAAAGAGGCGGGCTACCTAGGCAGCTCGCCCCGGGGTGGGAGAGCAGGCACTGCCAGACACCTGTTCCCCCGCCACCGGAAAACGTTCTGTCCCAGTTCGAGTTTGTGAAGCCACGTTCAGGGCAATTCAAACGGCCTGCAGAGCCAGCGTTGGAGCTCGCAGTTCAGAGCCGAACGAAGAGGAGAAAGCTTACACATGGCCAGAGCTCAGTGGAGCCAGAGCTGTGGCCAGAAAGCACACACCAGTGCACGAACACACACCAGTGTTTGAAAACACAAATATCTCCCTTCACCACAAACTCAATAAAATTGTTCCCAGGCGCGCATCCAGGTCAGGAACCGAGGGCGCAGCCAAAACAAAGAAATATAATGAAAATGACATTAGGACAGAACGTGGCCGTGCGGCTGCACATGGGGCCAACAGGGGGAGCTCTTGCCCCACCTTTGGCGTACTCGGCAGCTTTGTCTCTGAAAGAGAAAGCAGACCGACAGCAGCTACAGCTTGCTCAACCGGCACGGAACAATGCTTTCACAGAAGCACTTCCCAGCCCATTAGCGAGAAAAGTCCAGCTGTGACGAGCGTGCGGGGCATCAAATTGGGTGATAAAGACTGTGTCCAGAGGATACAGGCTCCAGTTTGGAACAGCTCCTCCCCGTTTCAAAGGTATAGTACAGTCATATGCCCGGGGAGAACACGCACGCATTTTGCAGGGGGAAATAATATCTCTGCAGAACAAAAACGCCATTCGGCTGGTTCCGCAGGAGCACAGCAGGGACGGCTTTTACTCCAGATATTTTCTCGTACCGAAAAAAGGCGGGGGTCTGCGGCCGATATTAGATCTGCGAGCTCTGAACGCATATCTGAGACGGTATACGTTCAGGATGCTGACACACGCAGCTCTGATACGGTTTGTGCGTCGAGGAGATTGGTTCATCTCCGTAGACTTGAAAGACGCATATTTTCACATCCCTATATACCCCCCTCACAGAAAATACCTCAGATTTGCCTTTCAGGGGAAGATGTACGAATATCTCGTACTTCCCTTTGGCCTCTCACTGAGCCCACGCGTGTTTGTGAAATGCACCGAGGCTGCAGTCGCACCTCTGAGGGAAAAGGGAATACGTCTGGCTACGTATATAGACGACTGGCTGATTGCAGCTCAGTCTCCGGTGGAACTTATGGCACACGCCACGATGCTGATATCACATCTGGCGGCTCTGGGTTTCACAATAAACTGGGAGAAGAGTATCCTAACCCCAGTACAAACAATAACCTTCATCGGGATGTCCCTGAATTCAGAGGAGTTCAGAGCACGCCTCTCAGCAGAACGACTGAAAGCCTTCCAGGCTTGTCTGGCAGTTTTTCGCAGAGGCGCACTCGTGAAATTCAGACTGTGTCACAGGCTGCTTGGTCTGATGGCGTCAGCACTGTCGGTCATCACGTTCGGCCGTCTGCACATGCGACCGTTTCAACGGTGGGTAGCATCGCTCAATTTGAGCCTAATACGCCATGCCCACCGGAAGGTGATCGTTTCTGGGACATGCGCACGCGCTCTGAGTCCGTGGAAACACACCGCTTTCCTGAACACCGGCGTTGCCATGGGAACCATCCTAACACGGAAAGTTGTTACTACGGATGCCTCGTTAATTGGTTGGGGAGCCACACACGAGGGCATGATGGTAAACGGTGTCTGGAGCTCACAAACACGGACAGCTCACATAAACTGTCTGGAGCTCCAAGCTGTTCTACTAGCTCTGAGACATTTTCTGCCCTCTATCAGAGGGCACCATGTATTGGTCAGAACAGACAATACAACGGTGGTTGCATACATCAACAGGCAGGGAGGCCTGCGCTCACATCATTTACACATGCTAGCACACAGACTGATAGTCTGGACCAGCTCACGCCTTCTGTCACTGAGAGCCACTCATGTGCCAGGGGTGATGAACAGGGGTGCAGATCTGCTGTCGAGAGGCAATCCCCGCTACAAGGAGTGGAGACTCCACAGCGGGGTTGTAACCCAAATATGGCAGCGGTATGGTCAGGCGGAGGTAGACCTCTTTGCATCAGAGGAAAACACTCAATGTCCGAGTTTTTTCTCCCTGACCGAGGAAGGTGCTCCGTTGGGCCTGGATGCTCTAGCACACGAGTGGCCCCCGGTTCTCCTGTACGCTTTTCCACCACTGGAACTGATTATTCCTACCCTCGCCAGGGTGCGAGAGAGGAAACATTCACTCATCCTGGTAGCTCCCCGTTGGCCAGGGAAGCACTGGGTAGCAGAAATTTTCCAGTCACTGCAGGGCGAGCCGTGGCAGCTCCCTCTCCGCAGGGATCTCCTAACACAGGCACGTGGAGAACTATTTCATCCTCATCCGGAACGCCTAGCTCTATGGGCCTGGCTTGTGAAAGGGTGAATCTGGCAGCCAGTGGGCTTCCCCAGAACGTCATTGACACGATTCAGAGCGCAAGAGCGGTCTCGACTCGTAGCGCATATGAGGGAAAATGGCGTGCATTTGAGGGTTGGTGCGCTAAAACCATGTTTAGCGCAATACAGAGCCCTGTGTCAGTTATTCTGACATTTCTACAAGAACTGCTGGATAAAGGTTTGGCTTTTTCAACTGTCAAAGTATACTTGGCAGCTATTTCAGCTTGTCATGTAGGCTTTGGAGACAAGACAGTGGGGCAACATCCTCTGGTGTGCCAGTTCATGAAGGGTGCACGACAGCTCCGGCCGGTGTCTAAAAGCCTCACTCCTTCATGGGATTTACCGATGGTACTTGATGCCTTGTCACATGTACCTTTCGAACCTTTGGAGCAGGCTGAGCTTAAAGTGCTCTCGTTTAAGACAGCCTTGTTAGTCGCATTGGTTTCTACCAAACGTGTGAGCGACATTCAAGCTTTTTCAGTAAACCCCTCCTGCATGCGGTTTACTGAGCAGAATCATAAGGTTTTACTGAAAACCAATCCAGCTTATATACCAAAGGTTTTTAACCCGGCCTTGCCATGCCGCCCTTTGGAGTTGATGGCTTTTTGCCCTCCACCGTTCTCCTCTCAGGAGCATGAAAGACTGCATACGCTCTGCCCCGTGCGAGCGCTTCAGATCTATGTGAAGAAAACGGCTGGTTTTCGCAAAACTGAGCAGCTGTTTGTGTCATGGGCTTCACCACATAAAGGGAAACCTCTAACGAAGCAACGCCTTTCCCATTGGGTAGTCGGAGCTATTGCTATGGCCTATCAGAGTAAAGGCCTTGCACCCCCTGCAGGTCTACGAGCTCATTCCACTCGTGGCATGGCCTCATCCTGGGCACTGTTTCAGGGTATACCTTTGGAGGACATATGTGATGCTGCCAGCTGGGCAACTCCTCACACCTTCACCAGGTTCTATAGATTGGATGTCATGGCACCAACTCTGGCTCACACAGTTTTGGGCGTGGGATCCACACTTGGATAACTGCAGGATGCATCTTTTGGTCTTCGAGTAAGCTTATCTGGCAATACGGGAGTCGCCACATCCCATAGTGAGATACCGAAACGAATGTTGAAAGAGAACTTTAGGTTAAGTAATTAACCCCGGTTCTCTGAAACATGAGTGAGGTATCTCACCAGATCACCCTCCTTGCCTGGAGCGAGGAAGAGGTGTGCTTAAAAGACTGAAGATCGCTTGCGTGTCGTCAGGCATTTATACTAGGAGGAAGCTCCTCCTCCTGGAGCTGACGTCACTTCTACCGGCCAGTCAAGACTGGCGTAATGTAATAGAGCTTCTGGGGGACAGGCGCTGGGGTCGTGTCCCATAGTGAGATACCTCACTCATGTTTCAGAGAACCGGGGTTAATTACTTAACCTAAAGATGTCTCTATGTGACTCAAACTTTGACTGAGAGGAAAAAAAAGGAAAGAGACAAAAATTAGGACTTGTGATTATCACTTTTAAGGCCAACATTCTTTTTAAAAAGACATTTTAAGATCTTAATTTTAGATACGTGAATTTAGGACGTTTTAGGGATTTGCAGACATCCTGATAATGTTGTTTTTCTGTATGCACAACATTTAAGTTTAAGAACAAGTTGTGAGTCAAATTTTGATTTTCAACACTGCAGGACAGTGAAACAATTTTTCCAAACTGTTTAAAAACAAACATTTTTGGATTAAATAAAGCAGGCTAATATAAGACTCAACATGAATGGAAAAAAAATAATCAGGACTAAATGAAAAGTTTTTTATAGATTTCTTTTGTCTCTAATAATTATTCATTCATTTCAACACCAGGACGAGTGAATAATTAGTCTTTTTTGATCTCTGGATAGATTTTAAAACAAATAAATAAAAAATTAAAAAAAAATCATTTTTAAAAAGTCCTTCAACCTACTGGCACATTCAAGCTCCATAGGGGACAACGGCGTGCTTTTGGCCAAATACGAGGCGTGAAGACCCAACAGCAACCCCAAATTCCTCTCCGTGTCAATGAGCGGCGAAGACAGACTGCTGAGGTCCGGAGTCGTCACGGTCTCCTGGTTAGGCTGGAAAGAATTTAAAATATCCTGTTTCAAAACTATAGAAATCAGCAATTTCCTGCATATGTAAAAGAAGAAGAAGAAAAAAAAGTCTAGTCATTTTCTAGGTGGAACGGTGAGTACCTCCATGTACTGGCCGACACAGAAAGCCTGCATAGATTCTCTGGTGTCCTCGAACTGTAAGGCAGCTTCCAAGGCAACCACTGGGTCTTCTCCAGCAAACTGAGCTGGAAAGAAAAAGACATTCTGTTTCAGCAACAACAAAAAGAAGAAAAAAAATGAAGAAAACTAGAGTACTACTTTCTAGATGCAAGATAAAGCTATGAGAATTTTAGGTGATGTGTTTATTTACCTAAGATGCTGTTTCCTGTCAGAGACTGAGCCTGGAAGTCTTTAATGTCATAAACCTTCCCGTCGATGACCGTCCAGAAGCCGCCATCTTTGTTGTGGTTCTCCAGGTCAGCCTTACGGATCAGTGAAACCTCTTCGTTGTTCTTAGAACTTTGTCCAGTGAAGAAGGATCCTGTCAAAACAGAAGAAAGGTTAGTACCTTCAAACTTTTAAAGCTGCTAAACAACAAAACCCAACATTTACAATGACACTTAGCAACTTTCTTAATAAAATTTGAGAAGTAACGTATCGTACCCATAATTCCCGGCCAGGCCAAATCCTCATTATCATCCCTCTCGTGGCCTGGAGCCAGGTGGTTGAAACGGTCCAGGTGCTCCAGGAGTCCGGCCAGCAGAGGGATGGCGCCGGTCTCCTGCATCAGACCGGCATCGATGGTGAGGAGGAGGATGATGGACACCACCAGCTCAGGCAGAAGCACTCCTGACAAACGGAACAACAGACAGAAACATTTTTAAATAACTCGACAAGATCCTGGCAGCCTTATCAACACAGAGCGGAGGACTCTACCAGTTAGGTCTCCTTCAATAACCCGAGAAACTTCGCCGAAATGTCGCCGACCCGTAGACGCGATGCTTGTTGCGACGGGGAGGATGTCTCCGATGTGAGTGCACAGCAGGGCGATGTACTTCTTTAGTAAGGAGCCGACACCCAGCAGCTCGGGATCTGCAAAGGAAAGGAAACGCGGCTGAACGTAAACCCAACAGGAAAAGAATAGTTTTGGACTAGGACCTAAAAATAACATCTCATATCTACCGTAATTTAAATCTTTTTTTTTTTTGTCTTTTCTGAAAAAAAAAGAATTTTGAAAAAGACAGAAAATATTTTCAAAACGCAGCTTTTATTTCAATCATTCCTTCTGGGAGTTGCATGGTGATTGAGTGTCGAGGCTAGGTTATGAGAATTTTTGCTTAATCATGAGAGAAAAAAGAAAGAAAAGAATTTTACTGGAAGAAAATGTCAGCTTTCCCCTACTATTCCATCGGAAAGTTGACCTGAATTGAAAGACCAAACAAATAGAAACAGCAGAAGGCTGCCTTAGGCGTGCTGACATCACTGAACTATGGAAACCCAAGCCAAAAAAAAAAAAGTAAAGAATTAAAAAAAAAATTTAAATCCAGAAATCCAAAAATTTATCTCATAAAAAGAAAAATCGACTGGTAGATCAACTCGATTTATCGGCCGGCCCTACTCTGTCCTCGAACCGATTGACCTACTGTATCCGTTGCCGTTCTCCGAGTCGGTGACTCCCAGGTACAGCTTGCTGACGAGCAGCCGCTGGAAGCGCAGCAGCAGATCCAGAGACGCGGATCGCTCCTTGCTGACGTGCTCTGCTTCTAAGTAGTTGGAGATGCGCCGGGCGACGTCTTTCAGTCGCGCGATGGTCTGCGAGGCGATGTTCCTGTCGAATTCAAACATGGGAATGCGTCGGAGGAGAGCAGAAAGATTGGAAACTGTGAAAACGGCAGGTACCTCAAAAGCTGCTGCACGAGTTGCACGAGGGGCAGACTTTGTTTCCCCGTCGACTCGTAGATGCCCGTGTTGATGAGGTCCTTGTCCAGAACGGTACGGCAGCGATGCATGGTGGAGGCGTTCGCTTCCTGCTCATCGATCTCTTTCTCTTTCTGAGCCTCCTTCTTGGCCTCGATGTCCTGTCATCATAACAACCAGAAATCAGTTTTCTCTTAGCGTTGACGTCGTTTCTTTCTGAAATTGACGGCGGGTTTCTCCACGGGACGAATCAAAGCACAGATTAACCACATGCTGAGGTAGCACAGCAGTTATCATTCGCTTTAACGCTCTGACCTGTATCTCGGCTGTGATGGCGGCACTCAGAGCAGATTCTAGCCCTCCGTCGGCCATCAGGCTGCTCACCAACAGGTCGATCATGAAGCGCCGTCCAGCACTCACACTCATCTCATTACCAGATGCTTGGGGGGTAGGTGGGGGGGTGTAGAAATTACTCAAAATTATGAACATTTAAACACTGGAACTGGAAGACATTTTAAATATCCAAAATAACAAACAAAAACAACAGAAACAACTAATAAAATGGATTATACAAGCTGTAAAAAACATTATATTTTAAACAAAGAGATAGTTGAAACCAAAGCACCAGACTCAAAACTTTTATCATTCAGTATTTAGAAAAAAGAGAGAGAGAAAAGAGAAAAACAAAGGATCAAGCACATGAAAATAATCGACCTTCTTTTAATTTGTCGTGCGATTAATTGTTTTATTGTTTATTGTGACAGGCCTACTCACCAGCATTAGGCAGCAGCGAGGACAGCGCCCGGGCCCGCTCCTCAGCGGTGGGCAGCAACACCGACCAGCCGCTCTGCAGCACGGCCTGGGCAGCGGCTTGCACCGTGTTGAGCACGCCGGCGTTGCTGGCCAGCATCACCACCGTTTGCTTGAGGTTGTTGAGGAGAACGCTGCCCAGCCCCAGGCCCAGCTCCTCTGGGTCCACCTGGTTGCTGATGGCTGCGTGGAGCTGGGAGGAAAAAAAAAATACATTTTTAGGAGGATTCAGGCTAAAGCAGCAACTTCCTCGGGTTCAACCTGAGGATGCCCACCTGGAGCCTGAGCAGGTTCAGCGTGGCCACCACCATGCACTCCTTCTCCTGAGGAGGCGGCCAGTCCGAGCCGCCGTCCATGCCCTCGCTGACCTGGCGCAGGAGCAGATCCAACTGCTCGAAGGTCATGGAGCAGACATCCACCACGAAGGGCACTCGCTGTCCGACGGACCACTCCGAGCAGGAGGACCAGGCGAAGCTCTAAAGGCAACAAACAAACCAAGGAATTCGTCACGTCACAGTCGCTGCAAACCAGGGTTTGTTCAGTGTTTCTGCAGTACAATTCAAGAACTTTTCAAGATGTTTCATGGTAAGTTTTTTAACTTTTCCAGCACCAAAATTTGGCAATAAAAACAATAAATGAACTAAAAAAAATCTAATAAAAATAATTTTAAAAAGATCATTATTTATTATTACATGATATTTTTTGCTGTTAATCATTTTTTTGTGACAATATCAGCATTTTACAGAAAGGAAAAGAAACTAAAATTTAGGAAAATTGTATGTTTTGAAATGTCTCTGTCACACACCTTATACACCTGACTAGTCTGAGAACAAAATACTAATTAAAAAAAAAATCCCCCAATTTCAATAAAGCAGTTTAACCTACAGAATATAAGACAACCCTTATTTCAATTATGCAAATCAATAAGTCATTGAGCCGTTAGGAGTAACAAATATCAAAACAATCCCATATTAATTGTTAAGGTAAGTTACCTTCCTGCTCAAAATGAATGCCTAACAACAACATACAAAGAAAGTTACCAAAAATAAATAAATAGTCAAGTTTTCTGGCTTTTATATAATAAAAATAATTTCGGTGATACTAACTGACCTAAAACAACAGAAGTGTACTCTGATTTAACCACAGACAATGAAGGGAAAAAAGGTGGACATGTCTTTTTATTAGGTGTATGAGAATATCTGTATTTTTTATGTTTCTTTTTTCAAATTTAAGCTTTTAAATCAAATGTTAGACTTCATTTCATAACAAAACTGCAAGGTTTACACAGAAATCAAGTACTTTACAAATCTTGAAAACACCTATTTGAAATTCTATCATCTTCAAGGATGTCCAATCACAAACGCTGAAATGTTCTCCAATCTGAAGAGCATTAAAGTGTTAATCTTACTTGTCCTGGGCCACAGGAAATCCCCACAATGTGCTTGGAGTTGAGTCCCGGGAGAGCTTTGGGCTGCTTCTTGTTGGAGAAGAGAGTATCAAAGTGTTGGAGTTTATCGTTGCTGCCCCAGCTGTGCACTTCTCCGTCATCTGTCAGAGCCAGACAGTGTGTAGACCCTACAGCAATATCCACCACTTTCTTTCCTGAATGTAAACAGAAAAAACAAAGGGTAATGCCGGTCGAAGTCTTTTTAAGACCTGTTTAGTGCCGTCTTAGAATAAAATTTAAAACCTAAAAACTATAAGTATGGGGGAAAATTGCTGCAAAACTCTGAACCTGGTTTTGTGACCATGTCAGAGGCAAAAGCTAGCTAGCAGGGGTATACTAGCAGCTAGTCACTGGTAGCCTCAAGTGGCTCGAGTCACAGATTGGATTGAAGATGTTAGCGTGCGACTCAAACTTTTGAAGATACAAAAAAAAACTACAATAAGTCCTGCCATGCCAATATTTAAGACCTGTGATTAATGTATTTAAGGGCAACCAACATTTCTTAAAATGAATTTAAGGCAATTTAAGGCCTAAGTTTTAAACATGCAAATTTAAGACTTTTTGCACAGAATCCAATGACGATTTTCGTGTGCAACTTAAAACTTTAATTATAGGGGGGGGAAAAACTATATTAAAAAGTTCTGTCATGACAAAATTTAAGACTGGCAATTAACATATTTAAGGCCAACTTACATTATTTTTTAATGAATTTAAAACATTTCAAGGCCTTAGTTTTAGACAAATGTAAGACTTTTTAAGGATGCGCAGACACCCTTTATGCATTAACCATTCTTTTCCTAAACCTTCCAAACTCTCTTTTGTTTCCCCATCAGCGACTCACCCTGAAGACTGTCCAGCAGCTTCGGATAGCGGACGTGTTCGTCCGTGCCATGGCCCAGACGCTGGTTGTCTCCCTTCCCCCAGGTGTACACTTGTCCGTCCTTGTTGAGGGCTACAGAAAACTGACTGCCGCAGCACACCTTCACTATATCCAGATCCTGCAGCTTCTCCACCAGCTTGGGCGTCTTGCAGCCGTCGCTGCCTCCGCGACCCAGTTTACCGTAGTCGCCGTCGCCCCAGGACCACACCTGGCCTGGAGAAAGCAAAGAGGGCAGACATAAATATAGAAGCAAAAATGGTTGAAGCCACAGCAGACAAAACTATTTTGTTCCAACCGTTTTCAGTCACAGCGAGCGTTTGTGCGTCTCCGCTCCCACACGCCACGTCCATGACCTTATGTCCTTTCAGAGCGGTCACTAGCATGGGGGTCGTCTGGTCCTCACTAGAGCCTAAAAACAAACAGGAGAGAAGGCACTACAGAATATAAACAGAGAGAAAATGCGTTCTAATACATCCATCACTAAATGTTGAGAAGGATAAATGTGAGCGACTGCATCTGTGTGACCTCACCGTGACCCAGCCGACCGTAGTTCCCTCTCCCCCAGGTGTAGAGCTCGCCGTCAGCTGTGATGGCAGCGCTGTACGTGCTCCCGCAGGCGATGTGCACCACGTGCTTTCCAGCCTGTTTCCCATTAAAGGCGGCGATCATTGTGGGCTCCTCTAGGTAACTAAAGCAAAGAGTCGTTTGAAATGAGGCAAGGTTAATTGGATTTCAGCTCAGCACAGACTGCAACACCTTTCCGAAAAGGCCTTCAGTGCCAGCTGTCTTTCTGCCCTTTTATCCCCCCTTTGTTCAAAGCTATAAACCATTAACGGCAATTAGAGCTTAAACAATTAATCGCAATAAATCAATTAATGAAATAATCATCAATTTAGTAATCGATAAATCGTTATCTGGAGTATACAGACTAAAATGTGACATTTTCTGAAATAACAAGCTCAGAGCAATAACCAAGTCAAAACCATGCAAAAATACAAAATACATTTGTCATTTAAGGTAAAAAAAATCCTTCACTGTAAATATATTTTACCCAAAACTTCCCAAGTTGGAGAGTTTTAGCTTCACCTCGTTCAAATTCTGTTTAAGAAATATTTCCAACGACCTTTTGCTGTCCAATAAGTTGGTTAATCCAGAAGAATGGTCAACAAGATCAGCCCTACACGGTATTGATTTTAAGTTGGATGAGGTTTTCGTAGGCTGATGTTGGAAGGATTATGTTTTAGCTGCAGATTCATCCTTTGCTACAAATGATCCAGCTTTCACTAAAGGAATTCTACATTATTGCATTTTGGGCATAAAAATCTTTATTTTTAAATTAAAAGAAAAAGACTTTATTGATTATTTGAATCTTTTAATATATTTCTAATATTGTATTAAAAAAACCTAGTGGTTAAAAAAAAAAACATCTGCAGAGTGTGGCAACTTTTTATAGAATAAACTGAATAATTGTCAGAATAATCCATTACTAAGACAATCTTTAGTTGCAGCCACCATGGCAACATGTTCCGCTTTAAATAGACAAAACCAGTTCCATTTCTGTTTCTACCCAAGACTACTATCGTCTTCATTTGATCACATATCACAAGTTAGAGGGCCCTCCATTCAACATTCGTTGTTGCTTACGTCGTGTCTCCGTGTCCCAGGCGGCCACCATCGCCACAGCCCCATGAAAATACTTCCCCGTTGGATGACAGGGCCATGTAGTGCTGGCCGTCAGGATGAGCGGCCAGCTTCACTATCTTCCTGGAGCTCAGGCAGTGGACCAGCATGGGAGCCTGGAAGCAGGGGTGGGAAGATTTAGGGTACAAAAAATAAAAAAAATCCTACGAGTCAATGTGTTGTTGATTATACATATAGGCCAGACCTCATTAATAACTACGTCACATTGGTAACCAACAGATTTATACTCCCGCAAGTATAAATTTGCGGGAGTATGTATAAATTTGACCTAGTCTGACTAAAATAATAATAATAATAAAATCTAAAATGCTGGAGCGGACTAAATGATGTGGAGTACTTCTCTCGATGTGCATGTGGGCCAACATAATCCAATACTTGTTTTTTTTAGCCAATATCGGACTGCTCCTGATATCAATATCGGATCATGACAACCCTAACCCTATCATAGTCCTATGAACTGAACAGAACCCAGGAATGGTGTGGGACTGGTTTAGCTGACGGGACGTTGATGGTTTCTGACCGTGTCGATCAGAAACCGCCCTACAAACAGGAAACCTCCAAGCAGAACTGACCAGGGTTGTGCTCTTGTAGTTCTGGGTGTAAACAGCGCCGCTGTTGGAGAGGATGAGGAATCCCTTTTCTGAACAGACGATCTGCATGACCCCGAGGCTCGACAGGGCCTTGCACTGAATGGGGCCGCTGACGTTGGCATACAGCTTCCAGCCCAGAAGGCCCCAAGCAATCACCTCCTGCAAGGTTCCCTGGAATTAAAAAAAAAATTTAAATAAAATTTTTTTTTTAAATAGTGAGACAGAACTAAGGATCTGGTGCTTCGGAGAATCTACACAGAATGCATACAAACATGCTGCACTGCAAAAACATAAAATCTAATTTTGGTCTAATCTCTAGTACAAATATCTTAGGACACTTGAAATAAGAAAACTAACTTACAAGTAACTTTTCAGCATGATGTAGGAGCTTGCTGAAAAGTCACATTTATGTGTAATAAGATATTTGCACTAGAGACTAGACCAAAATTACTAAAGATTTTGTGTTTGTGCAGTGTAGACATGGTCATGTTTAATACTTAAATGTTAATGTGGATGAATTCAAATCATTTCATGCATGATATGTTGACACAAATTGAAAGTCTGAAAATACTGCTCATGATTTCCCACCTGTATTTGCACTGTTCTCAACTGGAGAAAGAAACACTAGAATCTCACTAAATGCATGAAGCACTAATGAATTTAATGCATTTCCCCAAATCAGAAAAACTTCATAAATCTAAATTAATACCTCAACATTTACATGAAAGATGATGACTTATGCATTGATTAAGAAAAAAGGAGCCATCACCTTATGTGAGGAGGGGGAGTTACAGTGCGGGGGGCTGTAAGGAGAAGCCAAGCGGTCCAGGTGAGCCATGAGCACTACAGCCGTTTGCTGAAGGTCAATGGCGAGGTCATTGTCCTGAGGTAAGGTCAGGTACCGCAGGAAACTCTCGTTGGGGCTGAGCGGCGCCGTCAGGATCTAGAAATTACATTTAGTGGACAGACCCAGTTACAGCTCCACATCACAATATGTTTAAACGGTATGGAAAATAAACCTTAGAAAAGCTGAAAAGGCTGACAGCATTTCCAAACCCAGCATGATCCAAGAACGGAAGCTCAAACGTAGCCTTCCTGTTATCTGCTCAAAGTCTAAATCTGTTTTCTTACATTTCTCTGGTTCCCTTAACTTCATTTTTAAAAAACAATTTTCTAATATTAAAAGCTAACTTTGAGTCTTTTTCATCTTGTAACACTATCCACTAATGCTAAAATGATTTACTGAATTAGTCGTGATTAATTTATTATTGAGATAATAAATAACTAATTTAATAATCAATTAATCGTAAACTGGAGTATATAGACCTTAAGAAAGGGAATTTGTGAAAGAACACAGTTAAAGCAGCAATTAAACCAAAACTGTACAAAAATACATACATTTTGCATATAAGATTAAAAAAAACCTTCTTTGTCTGTAAATATGTGCTACACAGAACTTCTAAACTTGAATTTTTAGCTTCACTTTGTCAAAAAAAAAAAAAAACTCCTATCCTACAAAACACCATTTATTATAAAAAAAACCCACCCAGGTAAATAGACTGTTTAATTTTTTAGCTGCAGATTCATCTTTTGCTACAAATGATTAAGTGTTCATTAAAGGAACGCTATATTGTTGAACTTTAGGAAATGTTCATTTTCTTATTCAAAAAAAGCAGTTGAATTTGCTCATTTGCAAATATTAATGTATTTCTTTTTTTTTAAAAGGTTTTATTGGCTCTAGTGGCCTTTATTTGATAGTTAATTGACAGGAAAGTGGGTAATGAGAGAAGGGGGAAAACATGCGGCAAAGGTCGCCAGGCCGGGAATCGAACCTGCGACAGCCGTGTCGAGGACTAAGGCCTCCTTATGTGGGTTGTGCTTAACCTCTGCGCCACCACAGCACGTCCCATTAATGTATTTCTAATGTGTGAAAAAAGGCTTATGTGGTTAAATGAAAAATTAATAAAATGTGCCAATTTTTTAATCCGATCATAAATTAATCATCAGAATAATCAGTGGGAATCGATTATTCTGTCTACTCTGATCATAACCGCATACAAAATGGTGTGCTTTTTGTTTTTGTGACAGATTAATATGATCTGCTTTGCAGAAAAAAAATTATTTTTTTTATTTCTGAATAGTCAATTGCCAGTCAAGGCCATTCAAGCTTACAGATGTTGGATTCTGTTCACCAGCCCATTTATCTGTGGATCTCTAATCTCAACAATCGGCACCTAAAGTTAAGAGTTACTTTTTCCTTTATTTGAATTTCCCATGGTATCCAAAAGTTTTGCAAAATTTGTAGGTTTAATTATCTAGATCAGCGTTTCATCAAAAATAATTTCGCAGAGAACAAAAACGTAAATAGAAATTATTTTTACAGGCGTCTACAAAAAATGCAATGAATGGAAATCCAAGTTAAAATTTGTAGGCCTTTCAGCAGCTAATCAGAGTGGAAAAAAATCTTCTTGTTCTGTGTCATTTTCTGATGTTAGTTGCTAAATCTTGCACAAAATGACCAGATAAAAACTGTACAACAATACCAGTTTAAACTTTGAACTGTTTGCAAAAGAACAGAGCTCTGCAACATTAAAATATGGATAGAATTGCAACTATATTAATCATAACTCTTCTTCTCTTCAGTGTTTCTGTCAGTTTCTAGTGGTGCAGCTCTGTGCTGCCTTCAAGAGAACGGGACATCAGAGTATCATCCATAAAATGTCACCCACATGGCATTTACTGTGTAAACCAGAGCTTTCAGTGGAAAAACAAAAGTTCCAGATCCTTTTAATGTCATACAAATATGAGACAGAAACATGGATTATATCTTTATATAGATCTGTCTATTGATTTATAGATTAATTTTTATTGGACAGAAATTACAAAGAACAAAGCTGGTTCTTAATCAAATCCTAATGAGTCCATTTAAAAGTGTCATGGAGTCATCAGCCTCATTACATTAACACTGTCATGAAAAATAATATTGAAGACATAAATATTTAATAAACTTAATTAAAAACATAAATAAGTGATGAGGTCCTTACTGTTATCGTCTGTAAATTATATTTCTTCTTAGTACTAGATGTGGTCTCAACAAACCGATGGTACTTCAACAATATTATTTTAGCTTTTATCTGAAAATAGTGTCTGTTTGTTCTTGCCATACAGTCCTCTGTGTTAATTATTGCTTGAAAGGCCTTGCCATACCAGCTTATTCCTCTTCATTTAATTTAGTTTCTTAGTTTATTCTTGCATTTTGTTCTTCATTCATCTCCATTTAGTGTTCTTTGATTAGTATTGTCCTCTCTTGGTTTATTGCTATGTCTTCTTTAGTTTCTTTCCTGTTGCTAGTTTTATTTTATCATTTATTGACACTCACCACCAGTAATCTTCACTCATCATGCCATTCCCCTTCTGCGGCACCTAATCATCATGTGTTTCACATCATGCGTCGATTTGCCACTCACTGATTTTTCACTGTTCAGTGTCGGATTCTCTGTTTTTATGCCATGATTCACATCTAATTTGTTGCTCCGTTTTATGTCCCCGTTCTCCTGTTTCTGAGTTTTGCACAACGTGCGCGTAATTTTTTTTTTTTTTTTACACCCTATGGTGTGGAACTGTCGGGAAGCGTATCGATGGAACAAAACAGACTGACATAAGCTTTCTAAAACAACGGAAAAAAATCCCGGTATTCTGATGGTTGAAATTCAAAAGTGCTGTGGTACCGTTTCAAACCACTTACAGTGCCGATGTTAACTGTATAAAATGAACACTGTCTATAGTGGAATCACCCATGGAGGGATGTCTTTATTTAACTTAGTGCATTTTTCTGAGGGATACACAGTGAGTGTATCGTGATTTTAGTCATCACATGTTTATAAGAGCAATATTTCGTTGTCCTTTCATGGAAGCGGGCAGCATCCAGACGGACAATAAAACACGTTTTAATATAAGTTGCTGCTTTGACATGATCACAGCACTACCAAAACATGTGTACAAAAATCCTCAATAAAACCAAATATTTGAAAATCAGACAACAGACAAGTGAATCACAGCAACGTCATCAGCCGGTGTAACGCTGAACTGATGCGGTTAAGCTACCAGTAGCAGGAGCGCGGAGCTGCGCCAAGAAGCTAACAAACACTGAAGAGAAGAAGAGCTGCCATCGATACGGTTGTAGCCAAACATGTTTTAATGTTACACAATACAGTTTTAACAAGTTGCTCAAAGTCTCTTGTTGTGCATTTAAAGTTTACCTTCGAGCAAACGCCCCCCAACGGAATCTCAGCGCCCCCTCTTGTAAAAATTTCCGCCAGCACCCCCTGCCGTCCTCTGAACGGCCCCCAGGGGGTGGTACCGCTATTCTAGATGCTGGTTTGGATTTTTTTTGTATTTTTTTCTTACCTCAGCATCCTCCTCAGGAAGCGGCTCCTCCTTGCTGCTGTGTATGTTGTGAAAGCGCTGCAACAGAGGCAGGAGAGGAGCGCTGGTTCCCTGGGTGGAGCGCTCATTGTCCATTTCTCTGGTGCCGTTTTCCCATAAACGCAACAGGAGCAGGACGGCGGACAGCAGCTGGCTGGAGGGGCACAGAGAGACACCAGGAAACGATTCAGCGGGGCAGATGAGAAGAAGAGTAAATCATGTCATGGGGGAGGGTGTGCGGTGTTACCTGAGCGTCCCCCTCTGCACAGCCAGCTCCAGCAGGATGGCCAGGGCGAGGTGCTCGTCCTGAAGAGGAATGTTACCTTTGACGCTGGCGCTTCCATGAACGTCACTGAGCCCAAAACATACAAGACTTTTATTAACTACATGTGAGTGACATGATAAATAATGAAACAACCAAGAATGAAAAAAAAAAAATAGATAGATAAAAATGTAAATCGTTACAGCAAAGAAGCTGCTATGTTTTTAAGATCTGTCATTTTACTTTGAAGATAATCAGAGTCAGTTTTACTTAAAGGGGCAATTATGCATTTCCCAGGGACACAGTCATTTTACAACATAATCAACTAACTGTTACCTTCAGTTGTTATAAAAATGTTATACATATCAAACCTTTCTGATTGCAAACTCAAAAAGCTAATAGAAGAGAAACAGCAGAAAATGTGTAATTCTCTATAGAATAAGCAGATGCTTAGAAGAGATGCTTAGAGAAAACAAAACCAAACACAACCTTAGAAATTTTGTGGCCCTCTCGACGACTTCCAGCCACACGGAAGACACAGTCCCCTCATCAAACAGGGTGGCCTCAGGAAGGGCCCGCAGAGCATCCAGCGACTCCTGGAGAAGCTCACTGCAGAGGTCTGCATCGTCTCCTGCAGAAACGACAAACATTTTGTGATATGATTTACTGTGGAGACATGGATAAATATTTATATACATCTATAGCTTGTTAGTAAGTGTGTAGTGAAGCATATATACATTTACATTTTTATAGTGCGTACAATTGGACATATAAGGGTCACGCTTTCAATAAATAAAGGATAACCATCATTGGACTCTAGATGAAATCATACATATACATATGCCACTACTTTTTATTATTAACTTTAACAGTATCTTGAATAGTGAGTTTGTGTAGTCCATAGTAATTTTGACTGGGACTAAAAAAATAGTGTGCTTTTTGAGAAAATTGAAAAGCTTTTTGTTGTTCTCACTACGTATTCCAGAATTACTGCTGAAATGAGAACCATAGGTTTAACGATGTGTGTGTGTGTGTGCGCGTTAGTTTCTCTCATGTTACAGGAAGAGGCCGCCCCTTTGTTCCCACCCAGTCCCTGCAGACAAGCAGCTCTCAGCCCAACACATGAAACAACAGCATCTCATCTCACAAAGCTAACAATGAGAGGTGGAAATGAAGGCCGTGGCCTTTTATTCAAAGAATATCGAGTGAATTCAACATGTTGATTTAACAGAGGTACAGTTTGGGTGTGGGGGTCTTTTAAAATCACTAGAAAAATGAGTTGACAATGTAATTGTTTTTTTTTTATTGTAAGGCTGTCACTGGTTAACCATAAGGAAGTGTGAAAAGTGATATTAAGGCAGTGCTTCTCAATTCCAGTCCTCAGGCCACCCTGCTCTGCTTTTAGATGTGCCTCTATTTCACAACAGCTGATCCAAATGATTGCATTAAATCTTCTGCAGGCATCAAGTACTGCAGAAGCCTGTTAATCACCCATAGATTCAATCCAGGTGTGTGGCAGCAGGGAAACACCTAAAACATGCAGGGCAGGGGGGCCTTAGGACTGGAATTGAGAAACACTGTATTAAGAAGAAGTGATGAAGCCTGCTCATGTCCTTCAGCCTCAGCCAATCAACTTCCAGCCAATGTGAAAGCCTCAAACTAGAGCGTACCACCATAATTTAAAGAAAACGTACAGTTCAGCTCAGAAGTTTACAGGCTCTCGTTGGAATCCATGTTTTCACACCCGACAGTCCGGTAGACTCAGTTTGATTCGGGACCAAAATTGCAACGCTTGCTACATTTTCAGCAGGTGCGCTTCGTTTTCGCGCCGCACTGCGTCTAACGATCCAAACTCGTTGGAAAAACCTGTTCCCCTCCTCACCAGTGGTGGCGCTGCATCAAGATCTACTGAAGAAAATGAAACAAAAACCTCTGAAGAAGACATGAGCGCAACTTCCTTCTCCGAGAAATGTGAACAAAAATGGAGTGCAGTCAGATTTTAGCAGTTGTAGGATTTCCCTTCAGTCTTTAGCAAAAAGAGTACAAGCAACTTCTCCCTCTAGCGATACACGCACACATTTGATTATATTTACCCACAATGCATTGCGCTATAGTTTTTAGCACATCAGAGTTTGATTGCACATTCTGACCTCCCCAAACAAACAAGACTTTCTAGGCAAACTAACTAGAGTTTGATTCAAGTGGACCAAACAGGCTGGTGTGAATGTACCCTTAGATTCACCTGGGGCTTTTAAAAGCAAGAACTGGGCGCGCATATTTAACTTTAATTCAATCTATACAGGGTCAAAAATTACATCTGTAATGGATAGTGAGCTATTTAAAATAAATTGGCTAAATAATTTAAATTTGTAGACTATTTAAAGTAAATTATTCAAAGTGAATTTTCTAAATTAATTAAGTTGAAGATTGTTTATGGACGTTTGTCTGTTTTGATTAGCATTGTTGGTGGTTTATATTTTGTTTTGTTTAATGGTATTTGCACTTTGTAACGTTTTGGGGTTTTTTTTTTGTATGTACCTCATGGGCTGCTGTAGCTAATGAGGACAGGCCCTATAGAAGCTGGTAGAATCACTGTGCCGATGAATGACTTGAACTGTCAAGATGTTTGGCACAAAGAATTCAACACTTGGTGTTCCCCAGTGAAAGCAGTGAGGTACGTTTTGTTTTGTTGTTTGTATTGTAAGTTTATGTTTTGTATTCTAATATTTGTATACGTTTTAGTTTTCACGGAGACAGAGATAACTGTGGTGACTGTGATGATCATGTCAAATCTTCATCAAAGGAAATAAAACGCTAAATTCACCCGTCGAGACTGGCTGAGTGATTCAAGTGCTGGGGAGCTGCTACAACATCCATTCCCACTAATATGTGGAATATTGCCAATTAAGAAGTCATAACTATTTTAATCATCAAAGGTGCTACTGTAACTCTTGGCTAAATGTCATTTAAATTGGCTTGTTTCTTCATAGATTACAACAGGATTACTGGGAACAAACCCAGTTTGCCTTTTAACCAATGAGTAGGTCATAAAACAGCTAAAGACCTCTAAATTCATATATATTGTCTTCCACCACTTATTCAGCAAGCAGTAACAACAAACTGAGGTCAGATCATGTTATTATGAAATATGTCTGTTTACTCTCCAGTGATTTGTCACTTATTAGCAGCTGCTCAGTGAAGCTTCTTCAACCTGGTGACAGCAGAAATGTTCCCTGCCACAGAAGAACGGAGCCCTGTCCGCCCCGAGGCGTTCTTACCTGACCGCCACGCCCGGCGCAGGAAAGCAAAGGCGAAGGAGAGCGCCGCCCTGGAGCCGACTCGGGCCAGGCCTTCCACACCTTTACTGGCAGGACGAGGACTTGAATAAAGACAAGAGATGGACAGACAGAATGACTCTAGTTTCACCACAAACTGGGGAAAACATCATCTTTTACCATATTCTGATTAAACCGTTCCAGCCTTTTATCAGTTTTATAGCACATCATAAAGATGGGGAGCTTATTAAAGGTCACCTTTAAATAACAGCCAAAAAGAGGGACAAATACTGTGGCTTTGCTCCATCATGAGGTTCAGAATTAGAGAAAGTGGAGGAAAGCAGAGTCGCTCTTCTATTAGTCTTGGGAGCTTTTTGTGTCACATGAGCAGTCACAAGAAAGTACTTGTTTATTTTTCTTCAATGTGACAGATTTAGTTCAGGAGTTCATGTTTTGGCTTCTGGGTAGTAACCACATCTGTACCCACTATTAAAAACAGATATTAATTAAGGTCCTTTCTACTTCATTTAAAATTGAGGTAAAATCTAAATATTTAGCGAGAATTTGGAAAGAAACAAAGCAGATTTAAACTTTTAAAATTAGATGCTTCCACAAAAAGTGCACAGCATTAAGCTGCAGCTCAACTCAGGGTCACTGTGTGGCATGGAAACTTACAGAACATGTAATGTGTCTTAGTGTGGAAATCCTGAATGTACCGACTGTAACAGAGAGGTTCCAACCTGACCCCAGGTGTCGGCTTGTGCTTTGTTTTTTTTTCCCTTTGTGTTTTAATGGCCGCTATCAGACTCCCTAACAAACTTCAACTGCTAATATCTGCTGATTTAGTGCGATGTGGGTTTGTGTTTTACACGGCAGGTTTTAAAACCCGAGGCCAAATTTCTATGAGCACAGCTTGCAAAACCTTTGATCTAATGAATTTGGGTTTTAATAGTAAAAGAGAGACTCTACTGGCTGCTGCAGCTTCTGGTCTGTCAGTGTGTCACTAGTCATTGCATCTAATGACATTCAACATAAAGTGCTAAGTTTAAAAGTTAAGAAAAGTTGGACTAATAATCCAGTTAAACCCTGTACATTGCAAACCTCATCAACAAGTCATATATATATATATCTGTAAAGAGAGAGAGCACACATGCTAACATTAGCCTAGCACTTCACCAAACTGCCTAGTTTAAAATATGGACACCAGGAACAAGTAGTGAGTTTTTTAAAGACTGTAGCTTTGTGTGTTGCATTAAATAAATAGTCTGAAACCAATATGAAAGCTGCATGTTGTCAAAACACTACAGTAGCTTTAGAGAAGCGCAGAAACTCCAGTAGGGACAAAATATCTCTCTGTCACAATAAATAAAAAGAGAGTTAAGTAAATTAAGTGCTAGGAGGTCAAAATGAGAATACAGAGCATGTAATATAGAAAATGTAGTGCATAAGGCATTCATTTTAAATCAAACATCTGTACTCTATGTAGCCAGTGTTAACACCCTAGAAGTAATAAATTAATATTCACAAATTCCTTCCATTATTTTTTTTTGTTTTCAGCTCTGGTCCAAACCATTTAGAAATTTGATGCCCCCCCACCGACTCAATGAGAACCGTAAATTATCCCAGTATGTCATGGGGATGGGAGCTTAGCTTCAATAATGGACCACTACATAAAAATAAACAAAAAATAAGCATAAAGTTTCTTTCATTCATCTAATCTATTTATTTGGAACCAAGCATCCACAGGGCTTTATGAGGTGTACCTCTTATTGTCAGTAGCAGTCAGAGGCTGGCTGGGGGGCATCTTCCAGCGGACCTTGTACTTCTCCTCCATCATGCTGTGGCTGAGAGAGATGAGGTAGCGCTCCAGGATGACCAACCGCTGGCGCAGGCGCTGGGCGGACAGGGTGCTTTTGGCCATCTGTGCAGAGAGTTTCTGCTGGTCCTCGACCAGAACCAGCAGACAGTCTTTGAGCTCCGTCTCATCTGAGCACGCAAGAAAGGGAACATTAGAAGGAAAAACAAAACACCGCAACGGTAACACACCAACAGAATAATCAATGTTGCACTGTTTGGGGTATTTCAACAGAAACTTTTACACGCCCACAGTGCAGCACAGCACAGGAAGATGAGATGCTCCAATGTAGCACAGCTGAAATCTACTTAAGCCGTATGTAAGCTAAACTGACCGAGGTCGCAAGAGACCCGCTATAGTCATCTGTGTTCTGATGTCCGGACATGTAGCCAAACTATACTCTGCTAAGACATAGATAGCTTTACCTGCTAGAGTCAGAGTAAAGACAGGATGAATGCAGTGGCTTGAAAACTACACAGACCACTTGATCTTTTTCACATTACAAGTAAGGCTTCACAATCACAAGCATTAAGGATGAACTTTTTTCACTTCTGATACCAATATCTGAGGTTTAGCATCAATCGATACCGATCCGATACAGAAATACTGCACTGAATTGACTTCAAATGTTTCTTTTTTTTTTTACTAAACACAGACATAAATGTACTGAATTACACATTTATTTGATAACTCTGCACCAGTGCAGCAAACATAAATACACCAATAAGCTTCAAAAGCTTGGTCAAATGTATAAACAAGTAAATAGAAACTGCAACAAACGTTCTTTCAAATGTTTTAGACGGTTTAGCAATTAGTAATTCTAAATATAACACAAAATAAATAATAGAGCATGACGTCGCTCCCAGCTCTAAGCATAGAACTACGTAGACTGAATGGATCAATCAGGTACATCGTCACCAATAACAATAGAATTTTTGTCAATATCGGGACCGATACAGATAATGTCAGACTGATGCATCTCTAATAAATATCAGATATTACTGAGATTATGTTACACTCAGACTACTTAATAATTAGGAGGCTAATGAAGGTAACTGGTCACACTGGGTTTAATTTAAGGGTATCAGAGTGAAGAGGGGTGAATGCATCACACTTTTAAGAATCGTATTTTTAAAGAAAAAGATTTGGAAAGTTCCTGCTACTTCACAACTATGCACTACTTTGCTTTAGTCTATCTGGCCTGTCATAATAACACATTGTGATGTACAATAAATTGTCCCAGTAATTATTGCGATAAACGATAATATTGTCATTTCAAGACAATTTTCAAGTAATTATATTGATAATGATAAAATAAAGCAAGGTTGCCTTCTTTAAAGACCAATAAACTTTAGTTTTCTGCAGAATCCTCCACACTGAAATAAGCAGATATTTTAAATATCTAAAATAAAACCCAACAACCAAAATCATAAATTAAATGGATTATAATGTTTGTCAACAAAATTGCTCTTCAAAAAAAAAAAAAAAAAAACTCATTCATTTATCATGCGATTAATTGATTCATTGCTTAATGCGACAGGCTTTGGTCGATCAAATAAAATCCCAATAAAACGCACGCTGTAACTGGACAAAATGTTAAAGTTCAATCGGCGCGAATACTTTCAGAAGGCACTGTGTGTCCTTCCCGTGGATTCGGAACGATGCTACCCGTCGCTGATCTGATTTCAATACGAAGGGCTTAGATGTGAGCCGCATCTGCTGACACAAACATGTTCCACATATCTGAGCACACAATGGGAGAGCAGGAAGTGTGCCGCTTGAACTACAGGCATCGATAACGGAGCTCTGATGGATCCGGTTACACTCGCTGCAATATCAGATTTAGGCGCCGTCAATAAAATGACAGAGACAAACAGCTATATGGCTGCTAATAAACCCCGCGCTCTCCGGGTAGGCAGACAAGGCCTTCTGCGCCCCTCGGCAACGGTTATCTCCTCTATCCAAAACACCGTCCCACCCAGTTCCTCGAATAAACACACACTCGCCTCCACCCCCTCCCCATCTGGAGTCTGCCGTAGGGCCCGCTAAGACTACGCTCTGCGGGGTAAAAATAACCACTCGGAACGGCAGAGTGCAAGTTGTCATTTCAGAGTTTCCACAAGCGACACGCCAGCAAAACACACGCTCATCTGCAAAGTCAGACAGATAAACAGAGCGCGTCGGTGGTGTGTTGAAACGGCGAGTGTACTCTGGATGTGGTCGACATTTAGGTGTTGTGAAACGAGCCGTGGTCAGCAGGGTATCCGTTACCCCACTCAGAATCAGGAAGGCGCAAAAACAACGAGATGCTCAGCGGGGAAACGGGACCGATTGGAAACAGAAGTCACAATCATCATCATCATCATCATCTAACTCCAGGGTTTGCTCTACATCACATGTGTCAAACTCAAGGCCTGTGGGCCAAATCCGGCCCGCCATAGCTATTTACGTGGCCCTCTAGATTCTTGACTAAACACTGAGTGTGCTTAAATATTATGTTATCAATCAAATCAATGCAGTTTTTAGCTGTTTATCAATCAGTCTATACCAGCTTCTTGAGAATTATCATGGAAATTCATGCAAAAATCAACAAATCCCCACACTATTTTGTGCTAATGCATAATTGGGAGTTTATTGCAGATTTTTCTCAAAAATTGTCAAAAACTTTCTTACTTGTACTAAACAAGACTTGGTCCAAAGTGAAAATGAGTTGAACACCCCTGCTCTGCCGCATACCACCACGGCAAAATAAAAGCCACCAACATAGCCTACATTTGTGAAATGAGTTTAAATATCACAAAATGTTCAAATTTACTTTGTTCTGAAAAAAAGAATAAACATCTCCAGCCCCTGCCTGTTTGGCTGCGATGCTGGTTACGGCACGCTGCACTGGTTTCAGGAGCGAAGTAAAACTAGAGATAAGAGTCTGAAGTAGAGGGAGGAAGCGGAAGAAGGGAAAATAACCTAAGGAAGGCCAAGTGGGATGCATTTTCAATTCAAGCTTGTGAGAACCTAATGGGAACATATGTTGCATTTGAAAGACAGTAACGTTGTTAATATGGTTTGGCCATCGTGCGTAATGTTTGATACGCTTTGAAGGCTGCTCAATCAGCAGCGTCATGTCACACCCACCAATCAGGTTTTAGGAAATCCCAGAAGAAATCCCAAAAGAAAAAAAAACAACAAAAAAAAACATTTCTACCTGGCTGCCGTCCCCAATCCCAGGTCTCGATGATGGCGTGATGAGCGGACGTTGGCGTCTCCTCCTCTTCTTTCTTCTCTTTGTCGCCGGGCTCATCTTTCTTCTGACCGCCGAAACAATCAGTGCAATCTTCTAGAATATCCAAAAATATTGATAATGATGAGAAACAAACGCAGACGGCATTGATACGTAAACATGAGTCAATCTGGCCTTAACGTGACGGAGCCATACCTGTGTGAGCCGATTCTTCCCCGTTGAAAGTTATTTCTTCATCTTTCACCATCTCATTCCACATCTCACTCAGTCCTTCAGCAGAGAAAGCCCGCTACCAAAGGTGGAGAGGTAATACAAAAATTTTAAAATATATTAATTAAATTTTTTTTTAAAAACACCACATAAACAGGCAAACATGCAAACAAATGTTCCTGGACGATAAATTGACACAGCAATTATTGCGATAAATGATAATATTGTCGTTTGGAGACCGTTTTCAACAGTGGTGGAGAAAGTACTCAAAAAATGTACTTAAGTAAAAGTACAAATACACAGGCAAAAATGTACTCAAGTAAAAGTCAAAGTACCACATTAACATTTTACTTAAGTAAAAGTAAAAAAGTACTGGCTTTTAAAAATACTTAAGTATTAAAAGTAAAAGTACTTGCTGAATACATAACCTAATCGCTAATATCATTAAGTGTGCCGATAGTATTTAATTTAAATACATCATAAATGTGCCATTTTAATAAACAATGTCCCAGATTAAACATGTTCTTATTGTGTTTATTCTCTGTAAGAGTTTAGACTTAGATATGTGATTCTATGCATCATAATTTCAGGGATGGAAACATCTCATTTCCTGTCCTAACGTAGCATTAACTTCATTAGTGACATTTATTTAGAAAGAAATCCAACTGAAAGGGGATGGAACGAAGGTGTGGGGGGGAAGACATGCAATCAAGGAGCCACGTAGCAGAGTTGTAGTCAAGACCACTGAACACGAGACCAAGACCAGCGCCCTGCGCTACATGACACAATAAAATGAAGTGCACCTATCAAAATTGGTTCTCAGATTGATCTGAAAGATCCACATTTCCATAAAAACACCTACATATAAATACTTAGAGCTGAAATATATTTAACCAGTATCAATTACAACTCATTTCATTCTGTTTTGCTTTCATCGCTGTGCTACAATCCGCAGAGGTCGCCTGCCTTCCCTATAAAAATAACGCCCTGGGCGGTTGCCCATATTGCCCATGTCAGAAACCACAACTGTCTGCACCATTAAACCATGAAACATAGCAATTAACTGTAATTGCTATGTTACAATTACAGTTGTAATTGTAACATTACAACAACACTATGAACACTGTCCAACGGCGCAACAAGCAGAAGGAGCACCATGACTGTTCTCATCCTCCCTCCCACTGCATGTTTGCCACCATGACAGGAGACAAAATCAATCAATGAGCATGCTCTGTGTTCATACGTTCAACTTTTACTTATTCGGCAATTAAATAAATGTGTGTGTGTGTATATATATATATATATATATATATATATATATATATATAATATATATATATATAGCTATATATAGCTATTGCAGTGTATACAAGAACAAAGAACGGCTCTCAGTGAGGCTTCAGTCCCATCAACCTTAGTAAAGATCCGTCCAGAAGAATCGGATCGTTCCTGAATCCACACAATAATTCAGCGCATGAGTGACAACTTTTTTTCATCGCAGATGCAACATGTGTCTCAGTACAGCTAGCTTTGCTAGCATCACGTCCACAGATCTTACCTTTCTTTAAGCTTTCCTTCCAAGTGACGCTAAAAGTTGGACAAAGTCCCACCGTCTGTGAAAGCAAAGCGCTGCTGGTTTTACATGTCGTCATATCTTATGATTTATGCAGCTATTATCGATTAGTTAGACATCTTCTCCCGCTCAGAGGAAACCACTGCGCATGTCTGGAGCTCCGCGTGCTAGTAAAGGGGGAGGCGATGGGTGACAACAGACACTAAGTCACGTTATTGCTTGGATTTTACGGCGCCACCTTAAAGTTCCTGAACTTCATATTTTAACGGACAAAAAGAGAGCAGTGCGACTTGGATGTAACGAGTAACGCGACACTTTTGTAGAAATGTAGTGAAGTAGAAAGTACAGATACTTACTGTAAAATGTAGTGGAGTAAAAGTAGAAAGTACCCATTATTAAATCTACTTAAGTAAAGTACAGATACATGAAAATTGTACTTAAGTACAGTAACGAAGTACTTGTACTTCGTTACTTCCCACCACTGGTTTTCAACCAATATACTTTTAATGGCATAATAAAGCAAGTTTGTCCTCTCAAAGGCCAATCAACTTTAATTTTGTAAGAAACAATCCACAATGGAACTTGAAGACAATTTAAATATCCAAACTAAAACACAAAAACCAAAAACAATAAATAAAAACTACAGACAACCAAAGCCATAAATAAAATGGATTGATGGATATGATGTTTCTGTAAATTATATTGCCCTTGAAAAGATATTAATCATCAGAATGGACATTATCAAGTTCATTTGAATTTATCACACGGTTAACTGACTGCTTAACCGTTAAGTTAATTAGGCTTACGTATAATTAACTTAATTTACTGCCAACTTTGAAGCCGTCATTTATTTCATGTTTATGTCAACTAGGATTTCTCGACGTTACAACATAACGACTGGAGATGAACCCAGAAATGGGACGGTGTCTGGAATCAGATGATTTTTATCCGTTTGGTCCTGACTGGTGAGAAACCAGGCAGAAACGTCAAAATTATTTAAAAGTTTTATGACCAACAGTTTATCCTGCCAAGACGGTGAGAGAGAGCAAGACTTTTCATAGGTAACAGAAAGGCTGAATGCATTACGGAAAGATTTCTGTACTTCATTGCGTTTAGCTCTTAAGCTGTGAGTTGGCGGACACGTTACCGTTAGAAAGGTTGTCGACATTGTGGAAATCTCAATAAACGCGAGGATCTACGTTTTCTATCTTTTGAAAAGGCTTCAAATCACGAGTCTGAATTTATTTTAAATATTAAAACGGCGTGTCAAAGCTGGTATTGCTACACAAACACAGGCTGATTCTGTCCCTTTGGCAAATAATGACATAGCGAGTTGAAATGTAAATATTACTGGAAAATATTTAAGACAAATCAAACTGAACTAGAGTAATTATTGGCAGCTCAAACTTATAAAACTATAGAAATCAGAAACTGACTGAGACGCACAAATATTCTGATTTGTGCATCTCAGAAACTGAAATATTCAATGTTTTATTTAAACAAATCAAAGAAAAACAACTTATTCTGCAATACTCAAAATTTTGACACTCTTAAAATGTTATTTCTTTTGCAAGAGGATTAAATACATCCATATAGTCTTTCTAAGTGAAGGGAACACAATGTCACCTCGCTCCAACAGTCAACCAAGTGGACAAACAGCTGAGGAGAGTTTAAGAAATCCCGTCTGACATTTGGACTCCGGTACTCGATTGGTCCAGGTGTTGGTTTGCATGAGCCGTCAGTCAGCGCTACATTCGAAGGAGCTAACTCCCTGCAAGTCAAAAATGTCAACATTCCACTAGACAAATTCCCAAAACTTGTCTGTATAGCGAAGACGGCTCTGAAGAAAACATATTGTCCTTCCGACCGCTTTGTTCAAGAGTGGAATTTGAATATTGTGAAAGTTAAATATTATAAAAAACTTATTGTGTAACACCCTAATCAATTAGAGTAAGAGTTTCATATAGTATGGCAACAAGTCATTTAATAACAGATAATTAAACTTGTCACAATAACAAGTTTTGCTGGATGATAAATTGTCCCCGAAATGACTGCGATATTATCGTTTACAGTTTGTTATGCGATAAACGATAGTATTGTTGCTTTGAGACCATTTTCTAGCGATGTAATGGCACAATAACGCAAAGTTCAGCCTCTCAAAGACTAATGAACTTTGATTTTGTAACGAACACTTCACACTGGAAGTGGAAGATATTTTAAATATCCAAAACACAACAACCAAAAACATCAAATAAAAACACACACAACCAAATCCATGAATAAAATGATTATAGAGTCTCTGCAAACAAAATTGCCCTTCAAAAAACACACCAAGCTCATTTCAATTTATCACGCAACTAATTGATTCACAGGCTGACACATATTATTGTTTACATGAAGTTTATTTTTACACTGGAACATTTTACTTCAAAAGGTTGTGATTTATTCAATATTTCACCATCAAATTATGTTGCTGGAATTTAATTCAATGCTTCCCTCCCCAGTCAAATCTTAACCCGGAATGCCAGTAAAAATATCGGGCCAGGAGCGCATTGCTGCAGGAGCTAATCAGAACTGGACAAGTACAACTGCTAGCATGACAATCAGACATGTTGATTGATTATTATGTAATAATCAATTCGTTCTGGACATCATCCACTGATTATTTACCAGAATAATGAGGTTTAAGGGAAACAAATCTGACCATGCGGTCATTTTAAAAAATGGCACAGAGCAGCCATATCGACAAAGTTACTCAAGACGAATCCGGCGATCTGTGCCTCGCCACGGTTACATACCTGTAAGTCTATTTTCAGCCATTTGTCATGAAATCTCAGCTGGGCGTCCAGGGTGAAAGACGGAGAAGGCATCTTCCCGTCTTCTCTCCTGGCTGCAAACGCAGCCAACCTGCAACAAGCGAAGAGCTCCGTTACACATGAAACGTATATTAATGAAATATTTAATTTGCATGCTTATTCCACTCTCTTCACTTTGGGAGTCTACGCTTCCTCAAAGTACGAGGCGTCCTCTGAACAGCTGAGTAACGACCGACAGATGTTTGGACAACATCAGCCTGAAATATTCAGATGTAGCGAGTCAGCTTACTGATGAAGTCTGCTGGTGGGAAAGCAGTGACCTCTGGCTTTAATACTGGTAACACTATTAATTTTGGACAGAAGGACACAACAGCTTAATCATCAGAAGGATGACGCAGAGAGGACTACCAGCTTTCAAAGGAAGGCGAAGACGTTTGTCCTCAATAAAAAGGTCTTAAAGGACGTTTCATCAAGAGACGCGATTCCTAGCGGACAACTAGGAATCAGAAACTCACTGTTCATGACAAACCAATGTTCGTTGGTTCGTCACGAGACGTTTCAATACACTACTTCACAGTCGCCATGGAGACCTTTCATGCGCACTTTGATACATGCCAATTTAAAAGTACATTTCTATCATCTCCTCTAGTATATTGCTAGGGAAATGTCACAGTATAGTCTGGAAGTCCATTCTGGTTGGATCAGAGGTCATAAGGGTCAAATTGGGGAACAGAGAGAGAGCCGGAAAAAAGAGGAGGGTATAATTTTAAGCTTTTAAGAATATTACATGTACATTTTTATTAGATTTTTTTTTTAAATGGCCATACTTTTGTGATTCGTTTAAACACAAATAAATCTAAACTAAAAAAAAAAAAACAGGTTTAAATATGTGCAAACAAATGTTTTTTTTGTTGTTGTTGTTTTGGCTCTAGTGCCCTTTATTTGAAAGTACTCAGACAGGAAAGAAGGTAATGAGAGAGAGAGGGAAGACCAGGCAAAAGTCACCAGGCCAGGATTCGAACCTGCGGCGGCTGTGTCGAGGAATAAGGCCTCCTAAAGACGGTATCACGGCACCCCAACAAATCGGTTTCTTTACATGAAGAAAAGGGAAAAATAGGGGGAGGAAACAGCAGCATGTAGTTACGAATAAGGGTACGAATTGGCGAAGGTGAGAAATGCCTTGACTACTCTTTACTATTATCAAGTATCCAAGAGTTTCAATCAAGCAGTGGTAATACGGAAACTCAAAGCGCATCAACAACTGGCATAATGCTTTTATCCATTTCTAGGTAGTGCTTATTATAGGGGTCGTCTGACATGAAAATTAGGGCTGATATCCGATATTAATATTGCAGCTGAGGTCAAAAACCAGAATTATATACATTTCAATGACGTGAATAAATGACCACACCGCTGACGCTGCTTCAGTTAAAACACCCCCACAATTCTGCGCTTCATTACTGTCACAAACCAGACAAATACCACATGACCAAACCCCTCCCTAAAACATAAACATAAACAGCAACAAGATGGAAATAAACATCAGTTGTTAGTATCGGCACAGTTTTACTTATTGAGCCGATATGTTAAAAAATAACCAACATCAACCGATACAGATGTTGATGGCGATATATAGTGCATCCCTAGTTTGTTAAAAAAAAAAAAAAAATTGAGGGTTGAACAATATTAGGATAATGTGCTGTATCATTATTGAGTATTGCAAAAATGAAAACAATTAAAGGCATCAAACCTCTACAAAGGAGGCCAAAAATATTATTGGCACGCAGATTTTCAGTGGGTAGCGCTTGAAATATAATAACCAAATAAACATTGCGTCCGAGGAGTTTGTTATTTTTGTGATATTGCACAAATTGATAGTGCAATGACAACTGCAATATGATACATTGAGCAACTCCAGTCTCTATCACAAATGTGCTTCAGGGTTATCAGATTTGTTTTTAAGTTCAAGTTCTAAAAAGGATCCCAAGATCTTACACTCATGACTTCAACTTGAGAAAATACTAATACGGGGTGGGGGGAACTGTGATGTATTCAGGTTCTTTCAGAAGCGCTGGACCTTTAAATAGAATAGTCCAACAAAAACCATATTTCCACAAACACAAACAGTAATTTGGGTGGGGAAGAAAAAAAAACAGTTTTTCTTTTAAGTGTAGGCACTTTCCGTATTAGGAGTGAGACTTATGTGGATAAGAGTGAGAATTGGCAACCCTGAGCTAACACTCAAAGGCCATGACATATTATCACATCGGTGTAAACAACTGGGAGGATTTATCATTTGTTGTGAAAACACTGGACGGCATCACATCAGTATTCAATGACAGTTATGCATACAGGAACACCTGACACGGGTCAAAAATGTTGCTATAAGCAAAAAAACAAACATGATATGGACTTGCTATATCTGACATATGGCTATACACAAAGCTATTAGCCCTCATGTGTATGAACTTTATGAGCGATAATACCTTCAACTTAATCAAAACACTGACACTTTTAAGCTGTTTATGCGACATACCGCTTCATGAATATCCCCGTGATTTAAGGCCAGGAATTTATGCAGCTATGAGCCTGCATGAAAATAGGAAAGCTGTGAATGCTAGCACAGGCACGGTGGTTTTCGCTTGCTAGCAAGTGTGACAGCAGACTCCTCCAGCGGCTAACACCGTCCTCTGACACAGCATCACCGCAGCCGTAGCCGTATACCGCTAACTAGCGTACGCTTCAAGTCAGGGACTGGAGGAGCTAACCAATTCACCGGCTAACCAGCTAACATTTACAAAACGCTAGCTTTCCCTTGCTCAACTAGCTTCCGTCATCCAAGAATCCCTGCAGACCTGACGCTAAAAGGAAGCGGAACACCGCGTTCGGGACAGTCTTGCGAGACAACGCAAACCAAGACAAGACATTCATAAATTACCTGCGGTCACTTGTCAAGCTCTTCTCGTCCCCTCAGCTGCTTTACTGCATTAACAAGACGTTCATAATGGATTTGATTGACGGGTCTTGGACCAGATAAGGAGGCATGGAAACCATTTACGTATACAGACTGCTAGATTAGATGCGATAGGTCTGGTTCACCGCTACTCCCGATGTGGGGTGCGTGCAGTCAGTTTCTGCTCCGCCCGCGCGGGTGAGCGGCGTACATATAAACCACGCGCCACTTTTGCAGTGGAGGCGGGATGTTGAAGAGGCGGAGTTGACCTGGATTGAGAGAAAACTGTCCACTGGGTGGCAGTGTTGCTCAGTGAAACGCTTTATGTCACAATTAGTGTTGCCAGATTGGGAAATTGGGCTTCTTATGAGCATGTTGGGGTGAGAAAAACAGCTTTTTGGAGGGTTGTTAAAATGTGGGCTAGTTGTCATTGTGAGACAGAAAAGCAAAAAAAAAAACTTTTACATTTTAATAAAATGCCGTGCTTTGCACTTATATTATTCATCTATTTTGAAATGCCTGAAATCTGCCAAGCATGACATCATCAGTGATTGGTTAATCAAATGTCACTCTACACCAGCACTGTAAAACAGAAATCCCAATGCAACTTTTTTAAGACTTAAAAGGACATGATAGCACCACAAAAAAAACATACGTCTCTCCCTGATCCAAGAGTCCAAAAAAAGAGACAACCAAAAACCCGCTGCTTTTTGTGTGGGGCGTGTTTTCACATTGTGTTTGTGCTGGAAACGGTCAATCAGATCTGGCAACCCTGGTCTCAAAGCACATAGCAATGGCCGATAACTCATGGCTGACTGGAGCTCCGCTGGGGATAGCAATAGCCGTAATATCAAGCTTTATTAATGGCTCGACATTTGTCCTGCAGAAAAAGGGAATACTGCGGTCTCGTGACAAAGGTAGGGGGGAAGAAGCAAGCACAGATAGACTCGGAAAAATACGTGACGGTGGTGACACTACTAAACAAATGTATTATAAAGTTGAGTGCAATCTCAGGCAGCGCGGTCTGAAGCCGTTCATGTCTTGCAGGGTGTTCGTACCTTACAGATGTGGTGTGGTGCAGTGGAACGCTGTGCAGTGAGTGTGACATGAAGAATGTTTTGTTCCTCGAAAGCTTTTGTTTTTCAGCTAAATGTGATCTCACACCCGTCTGCTTTCTCAGTGATCATTGGTCAAGTTGGGAATTTCCTGGCGTATAACCTGGCCCCTGCTGTGATTGTTACACCATTAGGGGCCCTTGGAGTACTGTTTGGGTAAGCCTCTGGCCAAATCGGTGGTGGCAGCATCATGCTGTGGTGATGTGTTTCCTCGGAGGGCACAGGGCAGCTGGAAATGTGAAAATGCAGTTTGTGTCACACTTATTTATGTGATTGGTGTTCAAAAGTAGCACATTGCAAACGGGAATATTTATTAAGAGCGCTATTTGTGTTTGTGGGGCCATAATTGCATACAGTTTCCTAAAAAATAAGTAATAAATAGTTATCGTCAAAAGTATTGTTATCACGATAGTATCGCAAAATATCCCGCGATATTTTGCATGATGTCATAGAAGAAACAATGTTTCTTGTGCCTTATTGACCAGTTCTGTCTGTCAGCAAAACAAATCAGGTTATCGGCTGTCTTAGTAGGGTGCTGTTATCTAAACTTAAATAATAGATGTGTCCGGCTTTTTACATCTATTAATGTGAAAAACAGAAATTGATAGGAAGGCCTTTGTGAGACCACTTGAACTCTGTATTTGTAGTAATGTTGTTCTCTTGGGATACAGAGCAGTCCTGGCTTCTTGGATCCTGGAGGAGCGTTTAAACGTCCTGGGGAAACTCGGCTGCATCATCTGTTGCTGCGGCTCCGTCGTGCTCATCACTCATGCCCCTAAAGCGGTGGCAACGTCAAGGCAGGAGCTTGAAGACGGACTGTCAGATCCAGGTGCTAATTTATACTCCGAGTTATTAGGGCCATTGTAGATAGAAAAAGAAAGAGGGAATACATTTCTGCCAAAAACCTAATTTTTTTTTTTTTCTTCCTAGAAAGAACAGGCAAATTTCTGCGCTTGAAAATGGAAAAGGAGGAGATCTTTCCTGCCAACAACCATCACCATCTACAATAGCTCTTTAAAAAAAAATTCAATTAATATGACTTTGAACAATTAATTACCCTTTGGGGTCAATAAAGTATTTTTGAATTTGAAAAGTCAAAAATGTGAAGAAAAAAAAATAATTAATTTTGAAATTTATATCAGAAATTGCCTAGAAAATCATTTGGGAAATTTTGGAGTTTCAAAAGTCAAAGATTTTGAAACTCAAAAATCTCTAAGGTTTTTCTCAAATTCTCAGATTAATCCCAAAATTCTGACTTTAGAAAAGTCAAATTTTTTTCTTGCAAATATTTGACTTTTGGATCTGAGAAATTTTCCTGTATTTTCTAGAAAAAAAACAACTGAGTTTAATTTTAAAATGTACTCCTCTTTTTTTTCAATCTATAATGGACCTAATATGCTGTCGTACATTTCTCTTTTACTAACACTTTTTAATGTGCGTGTGAAACATGGCGGACCGTGTCACTCATCGTCTACTCTTTCCTCCTGCAGTGTTTGTAACCTACATCCTGCTCGTGGTGCTGGCCCTGGTCACCCTGATCGTGTGGGTCGCTCCAGCTCACGGGACGTCCAACATCATGGTGTACGTCGCCATATGTTCGCTTCTGGGAAGCTTCACCGTCCCGAGCAGCAAAGGACTCGGCCTGGTGGCTCCTGATGTGTTCGGCGAAGGACAGCCAAACGTCGGCGCCGTGGCTCTCTTCCTTGGCCTGCTGGGGGCGCTGGCGGTCAGCATACTGATCCAGTTCTTCTTCATCAACAAGGCCTTGGAGTGCTTCAGCTCCAACATATTTGAAGCGATATACTACGTGACGTTCACGTCCACTGTGATTTTCGCTTCTGCCCTTCTGTTCAAGGAGTGGACGGGACTCACGTTCACCGACGGCCTCGCCATGCTCTGCGGCCTGACAACGGTGTGTGTGGGAGTGATACTCCTTCGAATTTCCCAGGAAGCTGTGATTACCTGGAAGGAGAAAAAGGAACGGAAAAAGACGGACTGATTGTGTTACGGTGTTTTTTCGAGGGGGAGGTTTGTTCTGCAGGACACAGACTCTGTTGCTCTGCACTACCTCCCCTTTAAGTGACCAAAGCTGTGAGATGAAACTCTCAGCCGTGACCTTTGACCACATAAGTGCGAGGAGGAAAGCATTGATTACATTGTGAGCATTTTATCGGATAGTCGGTGGGATTTGTCTGGGAACAAAATGGCGTTCTGTAGTGATGGGTCCGGCAACCGACGTGTCGGCGGATGTGTCGAGCCCTTAGACAAAACCCCGTGTTGGTGCGCGTATTGCTTTCAGCAAGTCACGTGACCGATACAGTGAACTGTTTTGAACACTGGCGCGCCAAACTGTGTTTATAAGGAAGCGAATCTGTCAACGGGATGCATTTGCCAAAAGAATTCTTGATCTTTTACGGTACAACGTCAACTATGGAGCCTCGAGGCAAACGAAAGGTATCGTGGTTTGGGACCATTTTGATCTTACGTCAGAAAACAAGCTATTGGTTATCACTTCGTTGTAGTTTCATCCGGTTGTCTTTTCCGTTTCTACTTGATCTATCTGAATCCAAACTCAGCTGAAATTGACTCTTAGTTTACTTTCATATTATGTTCTGCAGGTTAAGTGTTGCATATGTTTGACAGAACTGTTTTATTTAAATAAATCCACCTCCTCAATGCTGAGGCATTATAGGGCCAGGCATCAGAATGAAGTCCCAGATACCCCTGGATAAACTCAGGTATATAGCCATTCTACAAATTACTCAGTTTCTTTTTAGAAATTATTTCATATAAATGTATTATTTACTTAATTTTTTTCTTACAGCAGGAGAAGCTGTCAAAAAAGCGTAACAGACTACATTTCAAAATGTTGGAAAAACTTATTTTTTTGAATGAAAATTTGTGGGAAATAAAATCCCAGTCCCCAAGCATCCTCATTCCAAACACGTTCACTTAAATTTTCATCACTTGGTACATGTTCACATTATTTAATGACTGTGTCTAATAATATCAAATATATTTTGAATTTAACTGAAGATATGACATAATACAATATACAATACACAATAAAATACAACGACTTAAATCTTATTGTATAGACTAGGTCATCAAATCAGTCTGTCAACTACGTTGCCTGTAGGGATTTTTAATGTCCAGCAGGTGTCAGTATTCAGTGACACAGTATCGACACAGTATCGATACAGTTTTGCTATGGGTCGAAACGCTTCATAACGCCTCATTTACCCATCACTAGCGTTCTGCACCTGAAGGGCTGTACAAGAGTAAGGAAGTGTAGGGACTTTATACAGTGCTTTGCAGAAGTGGTGATATAACTAGAACTTTATTACATTTTGACAAAACACAACCACAAACCTCTGTGCATTTTATCAACTAGGCCAATGTAGAGTAATGCAGCATGAGGAAGAGGAAAAAAGATGTTTAATGATCACACGTGACATACACTCCACCCCTATAACTCAGTGAGGCATGATGGTGCCACTGCCATGTTTTACTAAGAGGCTGGCTATTTATACAAATAAAAATTAAAAGGTTGTGCCTGTTTATGAAACCCATACGGGTCTCTTGTAGGGGGTAGACTGAGAAATCAGATCAAATTTCCTTCGTTTTGGCAAATTGTCAATCGGTTTATACTTACAAGTGAAATAGAGCTGGACAATAGACCAGTAGCAATATATGTACAATGTGATCGATATCAATATATAATATGTCTAATAGGATTTTCAATAATGTCACTGAATTCTGATCCAGTACCGCACAGCATTCTGGGGGATGTAGGCAGAGGAGAGGCTTTAGCCGCTCAACCTAGCTGAGCTAAGCTAGGTTGAGCTTAGCTAAGCTAAGCGGTGGCATCAACTAACTCACTCACTCTTTGGTTACCTGGCAACAACCATATTTTTTGTTTTAAAGGAAAAGGTTTGAAAATCATGTGTAATTTCCCTTCCACTTAACGTAAGTCGGTCAGTCAAAGATGATGAAAGTTTCTTTTAATACTAAATAACAGAATTGGTATTCTGTTATTGACTCCTAGTTTTTCTATAATAACATAAGCCATTATTATCCCTGTTATTCTAACTTTATCTGTCAGTTCATTCCAAATTACTATTAAACTGCCTGCATTCGTCGTATCTAAACAAATCACTCCGCTTTGGTTCATCTACAAGGTTTCCCCACAGGGTACTTACGGCATTACCTACACTTGGACTTGAACTGTGCCTTTTGAATTATTCAGCCATTTCACCTGATGATTCTTGAGCACCGGTGTTGCATAAAAGATGAAGAGCAACTGCTTCGTTTCAGTCAGATGAAGGGAGTTTTAAAGCTGGCGATGGTTTACACTTTTATTTAATTTTATTACAACGTCGCATAGATGTTGTTTTTTGTAATCTTTATTGATTTTACATGTAATAAATGTAAAATCTGTGGGATTTTCATATTACAGTGTCAGTCGGATTTCTACATATTAAGTTATGCCGTTTAAGTCGAAACGTTTAATGATTCATTTGAACATTTCTCTTTCCAGGGTGGAATGTTCTCACGACAAACAACTTTTTCATCTTTTTAAATGTTAACTCTGGATCCCTCTTGTTACAATTATGCATACAAGCAAAAAATACTGTACACATACCTCAGCTACTACCTATTATTTTATCCACTTGGTGCACTGACTCTCCTGGCACCACAACAGATCCTCAGCATGGTTGTAGGATCGAAAGCATAAATTTTAAGTCAGTCGAACACAATTATTGTTACTGTTGTGATCAAAAAGGCCTTGTCGGAGTCATAGTAACACATCCAGATAACTTGTATTTAATTATAAAGTTTTGAACTGATTATTTTTGGAGGAGTATGTTTGTATGTTTTTGATGAGGGAATGACATTATTATATGACATAAACCTAAAAAAAACCAGTCGATTTTGCATAACACCAACCTTTATAGCAGCCCTAAAATATATTCTCTTTATGGCCTCGTGTTAGTTTGAGCCGCCTCTTCCGTTTCTTTGCTTTTGAGTTGTTTTTACACTGATTCTGGCTTCGTGTTGTAATGTAGAACCCCGTGGAGCCGGTGCCGTGTTCCCGGTCAGAGGTCTGTAAGTGATCTCTGTGGTACTGGGTTTCAGCCGGCGGAGGGCACACGGTTCAGCGGCCTCCGCTCTGCCCTGATAAGCAGCAGCAGCAGAAGAAGAAGAAGAAGAAGCAGCTCGCGGTGTGGCAGTCCTCCAGTGGCCGCTATCGGAACCTGGTTGAAGAAGGAGGAAACAGTATGTGACCGTCCAAAGCAGAGCCGAGACGCAGGCTGGCCAGTCGCTGTTCGCTTGGTTTAGAGGGGGGGAAATACAGCCGCCTTTGAGCAGGTAAGTAAGGTGGGGACTCAAACTGCGCTGCTCGCCGCTCACACTGACTCCTGTGGCTTAGCTAGGAGTGCTGTGACGCTAATGGTAGCTAACGTGTTCGGCTCGCTGTGCTCTGTGTCCATTTATTTGTAGCTGAGTCAAATAATGGGTTAGGCGCGTCAGAGCTTCTGCCGAAGCAGCTTATTGGTTGATAATAGAGCCTTAATTATAGCCCGAGCTTCCTCAGGTTAGCTTCCTATCAAGGCGCACCTGACCAATACAGGAATGCTGCTTCCTGATTCCAAACTCCTGAAAGAAGTTCATTTGCATAGCAGCTGACCGAGTTTCACAAGGTTTTGTGTCCGTGGCGGCGCAACACTCAGACAACCGGTTGGATAAGCTCAGCCTCTCATGTCTTTGTTTGGGATAAGGCAGCAGAGGGACTATATGTTCTTAAACGCGCTGCGCCCTACATGGATTTCTTCAACGCGTCAGGTTATGGTTTCCCGCTGTGTAATGTGTCCTGTGTCGCCGGTAGGTTCCCGCTGTAAGGGACGGACGTGAAGTCTGAGGAATCTGTTGTTGTTGTTGTTGTTGTTTCTTATTGTGCTCTTTCAATCTCCCCCCTCCCCGCCTCCTTCTTTCCTCCCTCCAGGTTGCCAGAGCTGCTCCTTCGGAGAGCATCTTCCCTGCTTGGTGGTGGATGTGAAAAATCACTCCAACACATCCAGGATCACCATGGGTCAGGACCGGGGGAAGTACGATTTCTACATCGGCCTGGCTTTGGCCATCAGCTCCAGCATCTTCATCGGTGGAAGCTTCATCCTGAAGAAGAAAGGTCTTCTGAGGCTGGCTAAGAAGGGATCGATGCGGGCAGGTACCGGCCGCTCTTTGTCTGAACACCCAGATCACAACATATCTGATTGAATTTGCCAGCTCCCCTTAAGGCACTCCCTGCTGCTGATGTGCATCGCTGACAGCCAAACCAGAAGTCGGACCAGTCAGGAAACTCGCTAATCCCTGCCCTGTGTTTTACAGGCGTGTTTATACCGGCTCCCTGGAGCAGGGTGTGTTCATGTGTGTGTGTGTGTCACAGAGTCTTTTCAACTCCTGGTAATCATTAATATCAGTAGCTCACTTGACCTTTTCCTCAGATCTGAAGGTTCTTCTTTTGGTTAGTTTCGATAATGCACTTTAGACAGCAAGTGTAATGAAGACCAGATGATATTTTAATGGTTCGTAATGTCTAACAGCATTTGTGTAACATAAATTAACTAATATGAGTTTTAAACAACGTTCTTTATAATCAAACCTACCAAAGAACAAGACTTTTAGTGTGAGGATCATCTTGATTCTGTCTTCTTCTTTTTTAGTCTAGGTTCCTGAAGAACTTAGGGTTCAAACATAATCTTCCCAATTACAGGTTTAGTCACTAGTTTTATGGAACCTACTTTTCCAATAATGTTGCAATGAAATATTGAGGCTTTTATTTGGATGAGTATTTCTACGCCTTATTTTAAGAGAATTGGCGATCTAATGCAGACATCCGCAGCATGGAGCTGAGTGTCTCTTTAGTCCTTCCGAGGTTTAATAATAATAATAAATGTGACCAAAAATGCTAAAGAACCAATTGATGTTTTTTTTTTTATAAAGATGTAATAAATCCAGGTCTTAGGAGTTGATGTATATGTATGGAAATAATTGCATTGCGTTTTTACAATAGAATGACATTAAAAGTATAAGTAGTCATTTTATTCCCCAAATATCAAAATCCCGTCCAAGAAAAGTGGATCAATCCTCGCGTTTTCCAAAGTTTTTATGTTTTTGTGCATTTCAAAACCCAGAAATAAATTAAACTGGGGTTCTTTAAAAAATATTCTTATTTAAATAGTTGATGTAACATTTGCATCTCTTAAAGTTTTATTTACAAGGAGTGAGGGCTGAAATGGCACTTTGGATTGTAAACGTTGCCGACTCCTGGTATGACTTGTAAGACCCTGTCCCCTTTTTTAATTATGGCATCTGTAAGCTTTATTTTGAAAGGCCGGACTGATCCAGTGTGACCAGTCTGGTCTAGCAAATTGAAATCCAGTCTAGTAATAATCTAATATGGAAGACTTAAAGTCTCCTATTTTGGGAAACTTACACAAAGTGCAAAGGGTCAAGCAAAATGGACGCTGTACAAAAAGGTGGTTTTGGGAAAAAAAAAACTTCTCAAAAAGTGAGTGGTAAGTAAGATCTGATGCCTCCTTATGATGATTTTTTTTTTTTTACTCTGTTCTTAGACGTGAGGTTGCTTCTTGATTCACTCCTCTCTATTTATTGATACGCTACGCAGTAATAAAATCTGTTGGTTTTTTTCTGTTTTTCAGGGCAGGGCGGTCATGCATATCTTAAAGAATGGTTGTGGTGGGCTGGTTTACTATCAAGTAAGTGATAAGCTTTGTGTTATTGTAATGTTTTTGATCACATTTCCAAATCTGTAGCTATATATATATATATATATATATATATATATATATATATACTTTTTTTTTAAACTTTCAGTTGATTTGCTTCTGTGATATGTGTGCTTCAGTGTGTTTGTACTCACCCTGTTTTATTGCAGTGTGGCAAACCTCCCCATGTCTGGCTCTATTGCGACATGTTCTGACTGTATGCTAACGTTTTTGGTTTTTAATTTTTTTTTATTTCAGTGGGCGCTGGGGAAGCAGCCAACTTCGCAGCATATGCTTTTGCCCCTGCCACCCTGGTCACGCCCCTGGGAGCCCTCAGCGTGCTCGTCAGGTACAGACGCCTCATCACGTGCACTCCACACCGAAAAGTTTTTATCAAAACCATCGTGCAGCTGTATGCCGTCTTGAAACTGGAGCAAACAGCCCTCTCTTTGTTTTTCAGTACATTCTTGAGTAAATGACCTGAAGTAACAAGATATTGTGGAATCTTGTATGTTTTGTTTCCAAGCATGTGCAATTCTAGGTTTAAACTTTCCATGACAGGTGGTGTTTTGTTTTTTCTGTGCTTCAGTGCCGTGCTGTCGTCGTATTTCCTGACTGAGCGGTTAAACCTGCACGGGAAGCTGGGCTGCCTGCTGAGCATCCTGGGCTCCACCACCATGGTCATTCATGCGCCGAAGGAGGAGGAGATCGACAGCCTGGAGGACATGGCCAAGAAGCTGGTCGACCCAGGTAGGGATGACTCGGCGGAATAAAACGGTGCCGTCACACACGAGAGAGGTGAAATGCTGCCTCAAAGCTTTCCGCAACTTTCTGCTCGACAAGCTCACACATGCACTACCCTTTTGTTGATCTAGCACAGGGGACAGCGAGACTTACAATGTAAAGAGACTTTTTGCTCTCAAGACAACAACAACAAAAAAAAAGGTTTAGAGCCACAAATGCAACATATGCTTTTGAAGAAAATAAAAGACAATATTTTAGACAAAATATCTACTTTAGGAGTTAAAAAAAAAAAAAACTCGCTCTGTTTTATTTCTATTGTTTAGGATTTAAAATAAAGAACATAAGAGGTTGGGGTTTTTTTTATTAAAAAAGCACAGATTCTAACCTAGTGTAATAAAGAAAACCTACCTAAAAACATATTACTGATACTGTTAGTGTCATTCTTTCTGGACATTCAGTGCAAATATTGCAGACATTTTTTTTTTTTTAAACAGCCAAAATAAAAAATTTCGCATTTGTTGCTATATCTTTATTTAAAAACACCAACTGTTTTTTTCTTAATTTTTAGTCAGAAGTTAACAAGAGCCGTTGTGGAAGGTGTAAAGACTGGCACCGGAACCGCAGGTTGCAGCCCCCCTGTCAGGGTTTCTGTAGGTTTCATCAATTTAAATTTAAGACTTTTAAGTTCATTATGACAGGAATTTAAGACCCGTGTCTCCGTAGGAATGTATGAACATCATCCAGACAACTGGCGATAAGTTTCAACTTTCCCATGATGGACCCCAACAAAACTAGTGAGCTAGCAACGTTATGTTAGCACTTAGCAGGTAGCCTCTACTGTCTCAAGAACACAGTGAAGACATTTGAGTGAAACTCAAACTTTTGCCTGAGAAAAAAAAAATCCCAGAATATACAAGATCAAAAAGATGTAAGACCTCTGATTAACATATGAACATATAAAATAATTTTTGAGAAACTTGCTTGTTCTAGCACATAAAATACATTCTTGTTTGTGGTTTGAATACTATTTAAAAAGATTATTCCTCATTGTATTTTTTTTTAAAGGGTTTTTGTTCTTCGCCACTCTTGTCATTATTGTGGCTCTCATCTTCATCTTTGTGGTCTCCCCGCGCCACGGTCAGACCAACATCCTGGTTTACATCACCATCTGCTCCGTGATCGGGGCGCTCTCCGTGTCCTGCGTCAAAGGCCTGGGCATCGCCATCAAGGAGGGCATCGCCGGCGTCAACGTGTTTAAGAACCCCCTGGCCTGGATCCTCCTCCTGGGTCTGGTGGGCTGCGTGAGCACGCAGATCAACTACCTGAACAAGGCCCTGGACATCTTCAACACCTCGCTGGTGACGCCCATCTACTACGTGTTCTTCACCACGTCCGTGCTCACCTGCTCCGCCATCCTCTTCAAAGAGTGGGAGCACATGGGCGCCGGCGACGTGATCGGTACCCTCAGCGGCTTCCTCACCATCATCGTGGGCATCTTCCTGCTGCACGCCTTCAAAGACGTCAGCGTCAGCTTGGCGACGCTGGCCGTGTCCATCAGAAAGGAGGAGCGCGGCGGCGCCCCGGCGGCCAACGGCTCGGCCGCTCACACCAACTACGAACTGCTGCAGGATGAGGACATGGAGGACAGGGGTGTGCCTTTCGACAGCGTCTCCAGGAGAAACGGAGCAATGACTTCCTCTTTAGATGCTTAATAAACTTTTTTTTTTTTGTCTTCAGACTCAACCGTTGGGTTGGTGCCGATAGCTTCTAAAATAATGAGACAATCAACTGTGAGGGGAGGAAGAGGGACACGGATGGACCAGTAGATTGTATTTGTTTTAATTTGCCTTAATTTACTCAGACTGTCGTATTTGGTTATAGCTGGGGGTAAGTAACTTGTGAGAAAAAGTTTTTACATATTGGTTAAAACTGTCACCATGTCCACACATGATAACAGACAGATAATCAGTGAATACATCGAGCTCCTCCACTTCATATTAGTGCTACTGGTGCCGTCGGAAGGAATCCACCACTCCTAGTCAGAAGCAACCTTTGAACTTTACATCATGTTATAAAGTTATTCCCTCATCAAAAAACACACCTGGAGTGTTGCCTTGACTCTTTCATGCATGTTTGAGAAATCCTTTCATTGCCCATGGCAACCATTCAGCTGTGCAAAACATCTGGTTGGAGCTAGCTCCGCCTGTGAGGCGCAGCTCCTCCTTGGAGATGCAGTTTATGAGCTTCCGCCTCACAGAGCGGCTTTCTCCCATACTCCTCCTCTCAGCGGCAGCAATAGAGGAGCCACGTTGCGATGACTTCCTGAAGGCGGAGTTTCAGAAAGAGCAGGTGTTTTTAAAGAGACAGAGGCCCAATTTTATGGCGTTAAATTAGGAAATAAAATTTCTTTTAGGTCGTATTTGACACATGTAGCGTTTTTATAGCAACTCAAGTTAACTTAGTTACTTTATTGAGCTCTAAATGACACTATATGGCTGGAAAATACATAATATTGCCCTTTTAAGTCTGACACCAGGGCAAATTATGGAGCGCAAGCTCTGCTTTTAGCCAAGTGTCGTTCTGTACCCTCGCTAAGGGTGTTAACCTGTTGTGGTTATTATTATGCAAGCGTGCAGCAGTGTGTGTGAGGAGATAAAAATAACAGAGCAAGGATGCAAAAATCATACTGCCATAACACGCCGCTGCTAAATGCGCTAATGGTGGAGAGACAACTTACCTTTCCAAGAAAACCGTTTATCCGCTGTCATCTGTGGCTATGCTAACTAGCCTTAGCATTCATGGCAGGCTCCGCTGACAACAGAAGCTGTAGATTAGCAGCGCTAAGAGCCTCCCTCTGGCTCTGATTGGACGACTGAGCGGCGTACGTCAGTAGTTAGCTATAGGAGGCAGAGGAGCTCCATTTTCTTTTTCAGATTGTCTGTAATGCTATATTGTCACGACTGTGATAGTTTTAATAAATATGAAAAACCAAAAAACACATTTATAAAAGTAACCTACCCCGGCTTTAACTGACCTGCATTCCTCTGTAGCTCTGTAAATATTTTCTAAAGAAATGCTTTGTTATATGTGCATGGATTTTCACACACTGACCTTCTTTCTATGAATCAAAAATATAAGCTAATATATTCTGGTTTGAGGACCTGCTGACAATGACATTTTGACAAGAACCTCACTATGATTGACATTTTGTTTTGTGATACTTGAAAGTAATTTATGTTTGGAGTCTTATCTGGCAGTAGGTGGGGGAACTTTTTACATAAAAAAATCTCTTGACAAAAAAACCATTTGTTACATATTTATTGAATTAAAGTGATTAAAAGATTTCAAACAAGGCACAGTGAATAATTTGCTTAACATAATAAGGATGAGGGTTATTTCTCATTAATCTTTAAAATGTTTGAGCATGCATGTAGACAGTACAAAATTACCATTTTTTTCCTTTCTCAAAAATAGGTTCACCCTTTTAATGTTCCACCACAGCAAACCCTTAAATACTCATAAAACTAATTTCCCTCCCTGAACTACAGCTACCTCCAAGTACAAAAGAATAGCTCTTTCAAAAAAGGGCGGCATCTATTCTTATAAGGCACAAGTGAAAACAAAAAAAAATAAAAATTAAAACGTTCAAAAAGTGGCCCCATATATTGCAGTTAATAGTCCTTAGCTACTGAAGGCCAAAGGGAAACACAGGAGAATGCTGACAGTGTTTGGAACCCAGAAGCGGTCCCAAAGTGCGAGCGGACGAGCAGCAGCGCCTCAGCTGCTGGCGAGCGACTGGTGGATCGGTGGCTGGAAGCAGCGGACGTGTTCCACCGGCATGTTCTCTCCGTCTCCAGACTTCATGTATTTATTCAAGATGGCAAAGATCTCGTCGTTCAGGATCTGGAATTTGCGGATTCTGTCCACCATCTTCTTTAGAGGCTGGAGAAAACACACAGATACGCCCCACGTTACCATATTTTTAACATTAATACACACCTACAGTACGTTTAGGGAAAACTAGTGATTTCCCACGGTGCCTCCCTACATGCTCATTTGTCACGATGAATCAGTGATGTGAGATGCAGCATATTTTATTTGAAGAGGACAGTCAATGGGGGTAATAAACAGTTCTGATTTCCCTCATAATTACTCGTGTTTGCCAACGATGGCGACAGAAATGTGAAGTATTTGTTATTTATTAAGTCATTAATTAGTCACAGAGTAAAACAGAAGTAACTGGAGAATGAGTGTTAGAAAATAAATGACAGGAACTCGGTAATAAAATCTATCTGTGCATTGCGGGTTGTGCTACTGATCTGCTCTCCAACTCACCACATTCTTGATGACCTCGTCCTTGCCGTCGTGTTTCTGCACCTTGAGCAGGTGATAGCTGAAGTCGAGGATGTCGAATCGTCTTTGCTGCCCCAGCAGGGCGATGATCATGCAGCCCGCCCAGTGGAGGCCGTCTCCGAAGCACTGCCTGGAGGAAGGGAGCAGGAAGCGGACACACGTTTCAGATAAACACGCTGACTTTAGCGGCTCATTTTGTGGTTGAACAGGAAGAGATCCTGCACTCACTCCACTGTGAACTCGTGGGCTCCCACAGGGATGCAGTAGACAAACTGCATGGCGCTCCACAGGCGGTGAAACTCCACACATTCGTCCACGTGCATCACGCCGTTGCTGGGCAACGGGCCACGCCAGATGGCGTCGTCCAAGAAGCCGCGCACGCGCGCCAGGATGACTTCGAACATGGACAAGCCGCAGCACAGCCGCTCTTTGGTCAGGAGGTCGCCTTCACGCGCGATGGCTATTTGCTGAAGGAAAGGGAGCGATAGTTTTCTGGTCATAATGTCACTCTGGCAGGATTTTAAAAAAGCACAAAGAACGATGCTACGATGTCGACTCTGCAACCACGGAAACGCTTAGCCTGGTTCTACCTGCGGTGTTCCGAGGCGCTCGATCAGAGGAACCATGTGCAGCGCCGTGTATTTAGCTTCCAGACGCTTCATCTTGGCATCCAGGCGTTCCCCATCTGAACGGCAAGGAGAACACAAAGAATGGGTTGGGACTACTTATTTGACTGGTGCAGGAAGATTTAGAAACATTTTATCAATAATATTTTGATTTGATTTCTGACAGTCATCTGTAGTAAGTGACCTCCAATCTTTATATTTGGAGCCTGTGGTATAGAGAAAATGATTTATGTAAAACATCTCTTTTTAAAGTCAGCAGTTTTTTTTTAAGAAACAAGAGATATCTAGAAATAGACAATATGGTTTTGCCAAATAATAGACCATTTTGCAGCACAAAAACAAAAAAAACCATAATTGGACTGTTATCTGTAACTCTACAACACCAGATATATATTGATTGGGAAAACCTAAATGTATAGATTCTAGGGTATTGCTTTGGAGGGAAAATCCAAATTCAAAAAATATTACATATTGTAGTGTCCAAAGTGGGTTTTTTTATGTACATCAACAACAGTATCAGAGGTATTGACTTGGTGTCATGTGCAGGTGACAAATCTTTTCTGTTTTAATGTTTTTAATTTTTGAAAAGTAGAAAAAGTAATTCCTGAAAATGCAAACAGAAGGAATAAAATAAAATTTCTTGGAATGACATTAGGAAGACATTAGTTACTTCCATATAAAACAATAGAAACTGCTTGGAGTGAGAAGGGGAGGGAATCATTTAGGAAAGGAACTCAATTCAAAAAGATGTGTGTATCAGGGAAACTTATATCCAGAGACAGAAATGTAGAAGGATCAGATTAGTGTAGACAAAGTACATATGTACATCTGAAATACTGTTTTTGTTGTTTTGCTGCTTTGCAGTATGAATGCTAACTGTGTCTTGATGTTAATGTGCTTACCTTTGACATGCACTCGCGGCAGGATGTTTTGGAAAGGCGCAGCATGCAGCAAGTCGCACACTTCTTCCTGAGACTGTAAGACACGGACATGAAAAACGTCAGCCGGCTGCAGAGCAGAGAGTCGGCGCTGCATCCCGAAGCGGGCCGATCCGTACCAGACTCTGCTCACTCAGCAGGCAGAACAGGAGGGCGTTGCCCACCTCTCTCAGGTTCTGGAAGCACACCGTCTTGAGCTCGGCATACTCCACTATGTCCTTCAGCTGGTGGTGGAAGAACTCCAGGATGCCTGGAGCAAAACCACAAGGCATGTGTGCTTAATAATCGTATTTGGGTTATATGCTGAATTGAGATATGATGCTCTCTTCTAACATTCAGTGCGCTGCCACCTACCAGGGGAGCCGTACTCGTGGCGTGGGAGCCTGCAAATCTTGGGCATGACCTCCATCAGCGTCTTCACGTACTGCAGGATGGTTCCCTGGAGCTGAATGACGGAGCAGAGGACGACAACGATGTTGATGATGGAGAAATGACAAGTGACAGAAGCTCCACTCGTGGTCTTCTAGATTACACTCACCAGACTTTTGACGACCTTAAGCAGCTCCTCCATCACCACGGCGATGCCCTGGTAGCCCAGCAGTCTGCACATGACCTTAATGTGCGGCGGGCCCAGAAAGTTCCTATAGGTGGTGAATGTGCTGCTGTAAGCCAAGTTCAGGGTCTGCCCACACACAAACACAAAAAGGCAGGTGATGATTAGGAAAAACCTTCTTTTTTTAATTATTATTTTAATGTAAAAGTCATTTGTCGTGCAAATTATTTCAAACTCAGCCACATCTGGTCTGTTTTGAAGGTCTTTTTCAGATGCAAGTTGGAAAGTATTTCATAAGCTCTCCAGTTTATGTGTCAAAATGCTCTAAATGTCAGTGTGTAAAAATACTCATAACCCCACAGACAAACTGACTTACAAGAGTTGGAGTGTCTTCTACATCTGTTTACATTAAATTGAATTTAAAAGGTTCAAAGATAAATAGAACCAACCGAAATAAGCTAAAAACGATGAAAGTCATAAAAAAAGAAAGCCTAAAACTAAACTATTTTTAGTTATTTAAGGCTGCCAGGTCCTTGTATTCCCCTCTCCCTTCAAAGGTCAGGTTTAGTGATCAAAACTGTGAAAAATCCTTCATAGTCCATAAATTTGTATAAAAATATTTCCAGATGCCATTTTCAATTAAGAAACAATACAGTTTTTTTTCATGTCCTAACAGCAAATGTCTAAAAAAAAAAAAAAAAAAAAAGTAAATTAAACAATATTTGCAATTCTAACCTAAATTTTTTTTTAAAAGAATTCAAAATCTTTGTCATAAAAAACTCAAAAATACTCACAAAACCAATTTTATGAAAGAAGCATTTATACGTCATGGTTTTACAAGTGAAAGGTGCTTAAATAAAGTTTACTTGGTCACAAAATGAAAAATCCACACTGTAAAAAAACAACAAATCAAAATAAAATTAAAAAATAATCTGATTTCCAGGAAGAATCTGAAAGAAGACAAAATAAGTAATATAATAAAACAGTTGGGTTAAAAAAAAAACCACAAAACGAAATAAAAAAATAAAAAATGGAGCAAATACCAAAACAAAGATAAAATGTTCAGCGTCTTTAACTAATAAAGCCAAATGCAACAGCTCTTCATTAAATTATTAATCATCACTACTTCAGGGTTTCTGACTTGCAACTTTAACAAGTTCTGACTCCTGAGGCTAAAAATAAAAGCGTGCTCGAGGTCGACAGATCGCAACAAGGCAAAGAAACAGATTTTAATTTAATCGACTTCATCAAACATTTAAACCAGCGTTTTAAAAACTACAAATGTGAACACCAGGCTCCATGACAGCGTGGTTGTTGCGCTGTGGGAAGAAACAGCTGGACAGATGGATGAAGTGGCTGCAGCACATTTCATCTCACCACTTAATATTCCAGATACGACACGCACCACATTCCTGGTCAACAGGAAATGAAAGATCTGCATCGCCACAATGTCGACAGAGGAGCTAGCAAGTAAAAAAAAAAAGGAAACGGAAAACAATCCCTGTAGAGAGTATGACCTATGACTGACCCACAGATGGGAGAAAATGTACTTTTTTCATCCCAAACAGGAGATTTTAGCTCCCTCTCCTGCTCCCTTTGCTCTAATCCGCTAACACTCCCTCTAGTGTTGCAGAATCTGAGATAAAGACGCACTGATCTGTGATTCAGTCCCTCAGAGAAGGACTCTGCACCGAGCATCTCCGTCTGGTTATAATGGAAGAGGCGAGCGAACACCAGCAGCGACGCTCAACACACTGGGAGGACCGTCACACAGCGGAGTGTTTCCATGGTAGGCCTGAATTTTATCCACGTTATGCTGTGAATTGTCTCAAAATAACTTCGGTGCTGTGGAGATCATATCTTGTGCCAGCACACGCAACAGAAAGTCGATAAATGTTCATCTGATCGAGAAGGAAAGTTACATGTGAGTGCATGTTTTTGATTGACCAACTTGAATGTTTTAAACATGGCTGCCTTTAAACTTACAAGTTCGAATTAATAAATGACTAAAAACATATAGCCAGGGTTAGAGATTAATGAAAGAGGAGAAATGGAGGACCATCTAAATATGAAGCCAAAAGTTGATAAAGAAGTAAAATCAGTGTAATCATTTATTTACTCTAGTTGTTGCATTAAAAAATGGAAATGCAGAACATTTAAACTTCAAATTATTTAAATCTACTAAAACCCAAAGCACGTTTTTTTTTTTCCAACGATGGTTTCGGCTGACAGATCATCACCTTTCCTTTCACATAACAGGTGACACAGTAAAGATAAGCCTCTGCACTAACAATCCTGTATTATGTAATTTAGTGAACATCTGCACACATCTTCATCTGCCTCCCAGCGGCTCACAGATAATCCATCATACAGAACTCAGTCGCTCCGATAGGTTTTTTTGCACTCTTATTTTATTTTTTTAAACGGTTATTTAAAGATAGAAAAAATAAATGAGCCTTCATTAGGTTCAATAATTGAAGCCCGTTTTAGCAACAGATGAAATTTGGTTGAAATAGACATTAAAATGAGTGGGTCGGATGAGAGATTTGCACCATTTACGTCTGGTGGCATTGAGTTACCGTGGTGATTTTTTAAATCCAAAAACTACACCAAAAACCAAGTAAGCTTTAATGGAGGCAGCATAATGGAAAAATGGCCTAGATGTGGTTTCATGCCTCCACTTTAAGATGTAGTTTTGGATCATATACATACAAGCTGTATATAAGTTGCATTCAGTGGGAATGGGATGGGATGCATCAACCACCATCAGAGTTTCTTTAGGAGTTTTTTTTAGTTGTGTTTAATGAGCGTTTAGCATTTCTTACTCTGTACTTCCGTCGCCTCTTTTACAGCTTGACTTAATGCTGTGAGCCTGTGGCTGGAAAATAAAGCGAAACCAAACAGGAAGCTCTTCTTCGGTCGTCATGGTGGTCACGGTCTACAATATCTCGTCCACCTCGGCCAGGGTGACGTGGCCCGCCTCCCCCGCCTGCCTGGACACCTTCTACAGCGTCATGTACGACCCCAACTGGAACAGCCTCATCATGGGCTACAAGCGCAAGAGCTTCAAGCACGAGGAGCGCATCCCCGTCAGCCAGACCGCCACCTACCTGGGCAACCTGCTGCCCCAAACCGCCTACTTCCTGTGCGTGACGTGCCAGGCCGCCAACCCCGTCCGGGAGCAGTGCCAGGTGTTCAGCACGCCGAGCGAGAGCAGCGAGGGCCACGACCGGGCGGGCTGGGAGGTGGCGGTGGGAGTGTGGCTGACCTGCTGCCTGCTGCTGCTGGTCATCGCCGGCATCCTGCTGTGGGGCTGCCTCCACAACATGTGCTCCCTGCCGGGCCGCGCCGCCGAGAGCCGCCCCGTGGTGACGGCCTCCGCCCGCCAGGACATGTCCAGCTCGGGACACCTGTTCCAGGCCAGGAGGAGCAGCAGCGAGGAGAGCATCAAGCGGGCCGCGGCCATGCAGACGTCGCTGATGCTGGCGCAGCCAGGCGGCCATGTAATTACCCCGGAGCATGAGGGCTGAGCCGGCGCTGACAGAGAGCCGGCATTAATCGAGCGGATTGAGGTCACCACGGTATTGTTCCGCGCTCCCCACCGACCCCGGCCGAATTATCGCCAAACGTTTTACCCCGCTCAATGAAAATCCTATTTGTGCTTACAGGGATATCGTCATAGCAACCACTCATAACAAGACTCTTTGAACCATTTTAAGTGAGTTAATTTAAACATACAAGCTGATACAGTGAAGATGGTCATTCTACTACAAATATTAAACTCATAAAGGGTTTTTTCAGCTTTAACCTTCTAGACTTTAACTTGGACTCTAGATTTTTTTTTGCAGAGAGGAGTTTTTCCCTAAACATTCTGCACAAGATGTAAGAGACATGAAACCCGGCACAACGTTTCCTTGAATAAAGTTTCCTTTCCTTTATATTCTGTAGGAATTTCATTAGGGCTGGGCAATAAATACATTTAATTGATCAATCAAATATTTAGTTTTTGCAAATGTAATATTCGGAAAATCTGGATTTTTTTTCCACGTATGCACTTCTTAGATTTTCACAGTTCAGTGATGTCATCTTGTTTGACAAACATGTTTTACAGCTTTTATTTATCTGTACTTTGAATTCAGGTCAACTGCACAGCCAAATATAAGAGTCGGGCAAAGATTTATTATTTTTTTTACAAAAATAAAGTAAATGCTACCAGAATACAGTCGTAGTAATAAGAGAATAAAGTCATATAACAATAAAGTCAGAATAATACAAGAATAAAGTTATTACCAGAATGAAGTTGTAATATTAGGAAAACTCCAAGACAAAAAAGTAAATTATTTGTCCAAGGTTTTTTTTCTTGGATTAATAAAAAAAAGTATTTTCTTATAATTTTAAGACATTTTTCTGGTAAAATTGTGTCTTTATTCTGTTAATTTTATAACTAAATTCTTGTAATTAAACAGAAATTCTTGCAGCCTGACCCTAATACTGTGCTGTACAACTCGCAGAAAGAATGACTGAAGTTAAAGCCACTTACTGACAATATTTTCCATCATTTGCAATTTATTTTTTAGAAAAGAATGCAAAAAGAAAAAGAAAGATTAAAATCAGAAATCAGATGTGGTTTGAAAAATTTCTGAGGTTGTATTTTTAAGCCATCTGGCTCAGCCCTTGATTTTATTATCATGCAGTAAACATTCAGCTTTAACATGTCTTTACGCACAGCTGGCCAGGTCACGACAAAAAAAAAAAAAAAAAAAAAATCTGTTGCTTATGGAATCCAAAGAAATAAAGCGAGTCGTTCTCTGGGAGCGGTGATAACAGAGGAATGCACTGACCTTTGACCCGTACAGATAATGGGGCTGAGCGTTGGGGGGCTTATCCCTCTGGAACTCTTGAGAGAAGGGCAGGATGGTGCGCACAAACCTGGACGCACAGAAGGAGATTATTCAAACACGCGTCACAGCGCAACATAAACAGCTGGGTACATTACACAGAGATGAAAAGTAAACAATGAACACACACAGCCATCAGCAGCAACTGTACAACCTATCAGCCACAATCCCATCTCTTTACGCACAAGCTGTTGTTGAAACTTTCAGAGCTTTCAGGAGCGCAGATTTTATGTAACTGTAGAGAAAATACCGTGTCCATTAATGCGGCACCTAACGAAGCACAATGAAGAGACGTAATTTCAATAAATGCAAACCAAGCTAATAAATACCTGGACAACCAGATGATGGTCATTAAAGAGTCAGTGTTATGGAAAATGTACTTGTTTGAGCTTTAAGTCATGTTGTAGTGTTATTCCCTCATCAAAAACATACCAGCTCCTTCAGACTAGCCAGCAGCAATTAGCAAACACCTGATGGAACTGTGCATCAGTGAAATATTGTTAAAGGATTAATAGAGGAATGATGTTCTGATGACTTTCAGGGGTAGTTTCTTAAAGAGACAGAGGACCAATTTCAATGTGTTAAATGCAGCGTTTTCATAACAACTGAAGGTAACATTGATTGTGCTATAAAGTGGCACCATGTGGCTGGAAAACACACGATACTGATGAGTCTGGAAATGGTGAGCTGGCCAGGTTTCGCCTTGATTTGCTCTGACCAGTGGCTGACTGGACGGACATTTAAAAATATGATTCTTTTCTAATCAGTAAACATGCCAGAGTTGCAGTAAGAGTTAAAAATGTAAAGTTTAAAGTAAAAACATAAAAAACTGGGTCATAAAGGAAAATTTAAAACGTATTTATCCGACTGCTGATTCAACAGCAGCAGTCTCAGTCATCAATAATAGCTTGTTTTGTTCTGTTATGCGGTTTATTGAAATTTATTGCAAAGGAAATGAGCATTGTTGTATTGTCTATGTACCACATTATATACTACATTAATGTTGATTAAAGTTTTTCTTTCTTTTAAATCAACACCTTTTATTCAGTCTTTAAAACTGCATTCTGGTTTGTTCTGTTTTTGTTGACGGACCACAAATCTTTAAGTGCAACTAAAATACAGCCAGAAAAAAATTAAACTCAATAGGAAGAAAGGAAAAATCAAAATTTAGGACAATATAAAAAAGACACAAACAGGTGTCATTTATTTATTTGAGTCAATCTGACAAATATGAGCAGAACAATTGTGGCAGCTGCAAACTCAGCGCAGCTGGCATCGTGCTCTGCTTGTGCTGAGTTGGCCATTTGCATTTATTTGTTTAAAACCAAGCTGATCCTTCTGACCTTTCACTGATCCTTCTGTTGTTTTTAACTGAAAATAAACACAAAACAGGGAATTTGCTGCTAAAACGGACTCTTAAATGCATCCGATTCTCATTTTGTTTTGTGTAAATGCATTCTCACGGAGTAAAACTACAACATGGAGGCCTGATTTTCTGTTTTTACAGTGTTTATGTATTGCTGGCCATCATTTCTAAGTAAATGAAAAGTAATTTGAATACAATCCCTGAGAATTTAACCGCAGCTGAACTAAACATGACGGCCTCTCTACTGCAGCCGACCCACCTGTTGGTGGAACCGTTGTAGCAATAGTTGGGCAGAAAGTCGTAGTTGAGCTCCCAGAAAACGTGCAGCGTTATCCTGCCGTACGGAGCCGACACGTTGTGGTTGGCCTCGCGGAACATGGCGTCGAAGCTGTCCAGGGTCAAGAACTGACTGAGCAGCTTGTGCGTCATGCGATTGACCTCCAGAAGACCTTCGAGCTCCTGGAAACAGAAAGTGAGAACAGTTGGCGAGCGCAGAGAAGGCGGCAGAAGAAGCCGTTTGCTTTCCAGATAAAAACCAAAAACTGAAGAGTCGACGTGCCATTATGGAGGTGAGGTCCTCGCTCTCGAAGCGGTTGATTGCGAGCTCCAGAGATTTGTGGAGCGCCGCCGAGACGCGCTGGGTGATGAGTCGGTTCAGGTCGATGGAGCGGCCCAGGAGCTGAGAGAGAGGTTCTGTTAGTAAAGGAAGCAGGGCTGCTGAAGGGGAGAGGAGGGAAGGGAGTAGCAGGTAAGGGACACACCTGGACATGGCGCTGCTTCAGCAGGGTCTCGTATCGGTTGGAAGTGGGCCAGGGAATGTTGGCACCCTGGTTCTTGCAGTCGGCTCTCAAGCGTTTATCGAGGAGAAGACTGAAGGATTCAAAAGGAGTGAAAAGACTCGAATGAAGGACCGCTTATAAAGATTTCATTCTGATGTATCGAAATATTTTGGATTGTTTAATAATCTTTACAAGTTTTTTTTCTTATTTCTTTAAATTTACAGCTAAGTTCTTCATCTATTATCTCGACAAATGAGATAGGAGAAAAACACTGAAGCACCTTTGTGTTTCATAAGTATAAAGACATTTTCGACTAACAAGTTAAAAAGAAAAATGAACCAATTCAAGGAGAACGCCATCTTGCTTCTTCTGTGCATCATACCTAAAAAAACCCCTCAAATAAATAATGAAATAAAACTTGATGTGTGATGTTTTTTGGTTTTTTTTTGACATTGTAGAAGACAGTTCTCAGATACTGAACTTGACGTCGTCTGGCTGTTGTCCAAACTTCAATCATTGGATCCTTCAGATGAAAATAAATTTGTCAGAAGACTAATTTTATGGTGGCAGTATCATGCTGAGGGTCTGTTTCACACATGGTGGTCTTAGCCACTGCACAAAGTGGATAGAATAATAAAGAGAGCAGACTCTCTTCAATGAGTCTTCAAATCGACAGTTAAATCTTAGACACAACTCGGGAGTGGCAGCGTCATGCTGAGGGGTTGTTTTGTGCTGCAGATGGTGCACAAAGTGAATAAAATAATAATGTAAGATGGCGTTACATGTTCAAATTCGCATTCAAACTCTAATCAACAGAGAAGTTGTGAAAATGTGGACAAAGTTGGACGTTACAAACGTCCAATAAATTAATTTCTTTCCATTCATGCATTTGGTTTGATTAATGGACCAATATAAAAAAAACTTTATTCTGATATATTAATTTTTAGTGTAATTATGTAGTTTTACTTGCACTCCTTTAGGATGACTTTTACTAACTGTCTAGGCATATTTACAGAAATTGTCATTATTAATATGCACTGCAAATGTACTGAAAATAAAGAAAGAAAGAATAAATATATAAATAAAAAAATCAGAGTAGTAAAATGTTAAGCCATAATTATACCAGAGGCTTGTTGATGGTGACAAAAAGCATATTTGTTCCTGAAACTTGCATCAAAATCCTATTTTCACAATCAATTCAAGTTACTTTTTGTTGTATAATCCATTCACTCTGGAAAGTGATATCTCAAAAGAATCATTGCAGAACCAAATTATTGACAATGATGAGAATAAGGAAACCTGAACTGAAGTTCTTCTAAAGAACTTCAGCTAAAGTGGCCAATTACCTCCCACTCTAAAATCATTTTTTTTCCTGAAATTATGAATCATTGCATAACAAAAATCCACTACAACCTCACATAACACGCAGAGATTTAGAAACACCTTTCTTTTCATTTGGAAAAGAGAAACAGTGGAAACAGAAGCACTCACCTTCCAGCTAGTATCTTGTAATAGGCAAATATCTGATCAGCCAGCTTGTAGACAAACTGATCAAAACACAAGTTGACCTGAAAAAGCAAAATAAAGAGTTAGAATCCCTCGTAAACACAGACGATTAAACAGTAATTAAGCAGTAATTTTAAACTGGTTTTACAGCAATTTGACCTACGCAATTTTTCAATTTGATTCAAGAAAAGAAAAAGGAAAAACCCTCAACATTTATAAACTGTTATGCAATGGCTCTATATATATATCAGAGATATGCAACAGAGATTATTGAAGAGAGCTGAATCATGGATTTATGGTGCACAACATGACTGCAAACAATATACAGTACTAAAGGGGGTGGGGAGCGTATTTCGTCATGAAGCTCTGCCACACCGAATATAAAAGATTAAGCTTTTCTAAAGGACCATCACATCATCCAGGACACTTTACAGTGCATTACCTCAGCCTCTATTTCATCATAGAGGAACTGCTTCTTGAATTTGGTCAGAGCGTAGTGTGCACTGTCGTTGTACAAGTCCAGGGGATACAACACGTACCTGCACACATTTGAGGAAAACTTTATGTTACTCATAAAGGTTTACTTCAAATGTGCCTGAAAAAGTTCCAGAATGCAATACAGTAACATTTGTACATCATTGAGTCCCAATTCTGCCATCGACTGATAAAATATGAACACATTCTGCCAAACTGCTCCTGCAAGGTGAATGCTTAAAAAAAAAAAAGAAAAAAAAGATGATGTCATCATGACACAAGCAAATGAATAAAGTTGATTTATTCTGGCGTCGGTTTGAAGAATTACAGAGTTCTGGCCGGTGCCAGAGAATGTGCTTAATGGCTTATGTAAATCTGTAGCGTACCGCGGTAATCCAGTGGCCAACATGAAAACAGGCCTGAAAACATGAAGAAACAACATCCAGCTTTGCAGAGCAACGCTGGAGAATCTGGTCAGAAAGGTGAGCATGTGGTGCACAGAGAAAGTATTCACGCCCCTGAGCTCTTACACTTTTAGCCCCGTCGCAACCGAAAACGTCAGTGTGTTAAATTGAAATTGTATCAGATCAACACAAAGTGCTTAAACGTGGCATAAACATGATAAATGGACTTCAGAGTCTTCCACTGCTATAACTCTCCAAAATTTTTAATAGATTAAGCCCAAGTAAAATTTAGTCCAGCCACTTGTTTTAGTTTTATGTCGCCCTATTAGTGAATAGATTTTACTAATAGGTCTGTCTGTGACACATCAAACATCTGGAAGAAGGTGTTGGAGACAGAATTTAACTTTCTGGGCTACAAGCAAAAACCCTACGGAAAAATAAACGCACCATCCCACTATGAAACATGGTGTTGGCAGCATTACGCTGCGGACAATGCTAGAAGAAAACCTCAGAGGACTTTCAAATAGGACAGAGGTTTGTCTTCCAGTAGGACAACAGCCCTCAAAATAAAGTCAGAAACGGAAAAGAATGGTGCAGATGACAGCATACTAATGCGTTAAAATGGTCTAGTTCAAGTCCAGACTTAAATTCAACAGCGAATCAGTGGGATAGCTTGAAATATGATGTTCATAGATGCTTATTATCCAACTTGGAGGATGAATACAAGCCACACTTTATTTTTTTTAATCATTACATAAGATCTTGATAAAATAAAGTTTGTAGTTGAAACATCACATGTAAAAAGGTTCAAGACGTATGAAAAAGGCAAAGGCACTGTGTCTAGTAAACACTCAGAGTAAAACAGCCTTTATTTTACTGGTGGGTCATTGTATCATGTAGATAAAACCAATCAGAAAACGTGTCAGTTTGTCAGATAGGGTGGGCGATGTTCATGATATGTTGTGGTATTATCGTGATAACAATAAAAAATATTTATTACTTCTTTTTAAAAACTGTATGACAGTCACAGCAATTACAGTCCCTCAAACACAAATAATACTGTTGAAAAACATTACTAATTTTAAACCAGTCACATAAAAAAAGTGTGATTTGTGTCACTAATCTGCACGCAGTATTTGCATTTAATCATATTTTCAAATTTATTTTTACTCTCATTAAACAAACAGTGAAGAAAACAGTAAAACTCACAATCCAAGCAATACGGACAGTTTTGGGCATTTTTAAACATTGCTAATTGCAATTTGCAATTTAATCAAAATTCTTATGAAAATAAATGTATCATGATAAATGATAAACGATACACGCCGACTGTCTGGGTTTGAAGAGAAGAAGAAGAAAGGATGAATAGCTTCCAGAACATGTTTTATCACACAAAGACTTACTCCATCATGGAAGCCTCCTTGGTGTCCAGGATGTGGTCGGTGAGGATCCACGGCATGGACATCTCAATGGGGAACTGGATCCGGCGGCCCATGGTGAGCTCCAGGAAGAACTCCCTGAACCAGAGCTGGGACAGGTCGCAGCACTGCTGCAGAGTCTCTGCATGAAGACACGGAGAAGGGTTTTAACTCCGGGCTTTTTTCTGTTTGTTTTTTCATTCAAATGGCTGCCATTACAGAATTAAACTCCTCACCACTGAAGTTCAGCAGATGTGTGTAAAAGAAGGACTCCTTGTGAAATTTTTCAATGTCCAGGATGGTGGGGCCCTCGAGGCTGCTCCGCAGGGTCTTCTTCGAGCCACTTTTGTCTGCAATGAGAGACTCCAGCATCGTCCTCACCATGTAGAGCTGCGGCGTTTATAAACAGAGAAAAGGAAAGTGAAGTGAGCCGTCTGGTGGCAGTAGAATGCACCAACAATGATTTTTAGAAAATTGGCTTGTTTGGAAGTTCACTGCATCTCTTCTGTTCTGGGTCATCCTCTCACCTGTAACATTTTTATCTTTTTATCTAAGAAACACTAAAAACACAAGTGTTGAAATCTGTTCTTGGAAGCAATCTGGACAGTAGATTGGTTCTAAGAGCAAAGCTCTAAGCCAGGGGTGTCCAAACTTTTTGCAAAGAGGGCCAGATTTGATAAAGTCAAGATGCGCGGGGGCCAATAGTTTGTTCAGACATTTTTTAACTACAAAAGTGTCATGCAAATACACACTGTTATAAAACAATTTTCATTGTCACAATTATCTTTATTTTTCAAATGACAAAATAACCAAATATAAGCCACTCAGGCAGATGAGAACAACTCTAAAAACACAAATTCTGCTTTTCTTTCATATCTGGAGAGTCAGATAACATTGAACAAACTGTATGAAATACCTTAAATTTACATGAGTTTAAAAATATCTTTGCCTCAAGAACATTTTAAACAGGAGTTATAAGTAACGCAAAGTTGTCTGTTATTATTAAATCTTAAAACAAGTGAATTTTGCTCTTGTCATTTACAATGTCTTTCAGAAAGTAATAGTTTGTGTCACATCTACAGGTTCATAACATCAACAGTAATAACCAAATCTTACTCAAGAGTTTAATAAAAATAAGTGCCATAAATCCAGGTGCATAAATGTTCGATTGGCTCTTCACTGCTGATAGTGACAGACGTTACCGTTCAAAACACTCAGTTTTATGTCCTCAACTCTCAGTGCCACACTGTTACGTGCCAGGCAAACATTTGCAAATTCTTGCTTCTTCTCAGGGCAAATGTTCTCCACCATTTTCATAACACAGTTTTGATAAATGTATCTTCAGTAAAAGGTTTGCCATGTTTAGCTATTAACATTAACATCGTAGCTTGCTTTGGTGGTATTTTCTTTTGACTCAGGCCCAAAGAAATCGCTGTTGTGATGCCAGTGCAGCTTGGAGCTGCTTCAGTTTTTCAGCACGGTCACTCCCTGTTAGCTTGTTGTATGTGTTGGCATGTTTAGTCTGGTAGTGTCTCTTTACGTCAAAATCCTTAAACAAGGCAACCGTCTCATTACAAATTAGACAAGCATAATTGCCTTGATTTTCAGTGAAGGAGTATTGTAATTCCCATCTCTCTTGAAAGCGGCGGCCCTCACTGTAAACTTTCCTCGTTTTCTTTGCAGTGGCCATGGCAGAAATGAGTGGAGAGGGGTTCGCTGCACCGAGGCAGAGACTGATAGTATTAAAGTGGTGCTGCCACCATTTGGTGAAAGGAGGAATTACAGTTTCAAGTTTTATGATTTATTTATTCTGTTTCACAATGCAGGCGGGCCATAAATAATACATTATAATACCGAAGCTGCGGGCCGTATGAAATCTGACCGCGGGCCGTGATTGGCCCCCGGGCCGGACTTTGGACATGCCTGCTCTAAGCTGATAAATCGGCGGGGTTTACGCAACGTAATGGACGAAACTATTAGACCGAAATGTTGCTCAGCAACAAAACTCCTGACTCCTGAACACAGATCATATTTTAATCGACAGCCATTTCTAAAGTCCTAAGGTTCATTCAGGACAAAGAAAAGCTCCAATAGAAGTCAATCGAATACAAAAAAAAACACAACACTAGACTACAGGACACAACATGCTATTAAGACCCAAAGAGTTTGGCTCATCTGTCTCGCCCAGAGTCAGTTTTGATGCAACAGTGCAAACCTGCGCTCTAATTGGATGCCACACCGGCTCCATGAGCTTCATAAGCCTGATGAATGTGAACTTGCGGAGCCTGATCTGGTGACACCTTCAAGGTGTGGGAAAGGATTATAGCTGGGATGATAATAAAGGATCATGTCTGCCCAACAATAAAATAGCACCATTTAAATTTAGCGTAAATGACACTGATTCATCTGCTTAAAGTTTATTTTAGTCAAGCTCTTGCCAGTTCCACGACTAGAAAGGTTGAAATGGAGACAGACCTGAGTGCTGGAGGGCCCCACGGCTCGCCGGGGGACTTTAATGTCGAAGCCCCCCTTTGGGTCCTTCTCTCCTCGCAGGGCGGGGTCGTTGTGCGGCTCCCGGCCCGTCTCCCAGTCACACACCGTTTTCCGGATGGCCTGAAGGACGCTGCAGTAAACGGGTCAGAAACTTTAATTAGTCTGAGCATAAGAGAAAAAAAAACTGACAGCAATAATCCTGCTGCAATAAGCAGTTAATGATGATGAATTTAAATGGGTTCAATTATTTCCTTTCTGATGATTGATATTTTTTGATGGCCAACTTTGTTTACAGAGGCTTCATAATCCAATTTATTTTTGGTTTTGCTTGAATGAGATTTTTATTTTTGGTTCATTTAGCATTTTTATTTTGGATACAAAATTGGTTCCTGTGATAAAAAATACAATCAGTTTATATTTGAACAAAAACAGGTTTGTGCATAAAGTACTGTAACGTGTGTTACCAGTATTGGGTTTGCTTAGCCACCAGGCATATTCTCAAAAAAAAAAAAAGAATTATTCAAAATTTATATGGTGGCCAGCATGCGATATGCAGCAAAGACGTACAACTTCAACGCTGAACGACCTTTGAGCGTTTTGAATCGATCCAGAATTCCTAGGACTAGGAATTGCGATTCTCTGTAGAATCAATTTTTTTTCTGCACCTCTGATCATCAGACTTTAAGCATAATGTGAAATCAGGCGTCGCTTTGGGTCTGACCTCTGGATGACATTCTTCTTCTTCTTGATGGCCTGCCTCAGCGGGTCTCTCAGGGTAATCTGAGCAAAGTCCTGCAGAGCTGAGTAGATGGTGTGACGGATGGCGTGGTTAAACACGCTCTCCATGCGTCCCATCAGCACCTGCAGCCCCTTTATCATCGCCATCACCTGCCAACAGCGCAACATGTGATGAGCGACCAGGCTGCCAGTAGTCTGAAATCATGTTTTCAGAGTGATGATGGGACAGACCTCTACGAGGGCGAACTTCTCCTCGCTGGTGTAGTTGTAGCGGGTGGCCCTCTCGTACTCCTCGGCGTTGTCGGGACACTCCTTGTTGGAGTATTTGTCCGTCGGGTGAACCAGTTTCCATGAGTACTGTGAGAGAGATGGAGACTTTCTTTAAATGGTCGGAAGGGGCAAACTGCATCAGTTGTGTTGTGAACAACTGATCCAAGTCTTGAGCAGACAGCCTGTTCTCTCGTACCACTTCCATAACGTGAGCGCTCCACTGGGAGAGCAGCTGCATGCCCTGCAGGGCCAGGTCGAACAGCTTCCTGTACTCCGCATCCGTCTTCTGGGACTCCTGACGCCCCGATCCGGTCACAACCTGCGATCACGAAAAAAAAAAAAAAAACACAAAACAAAATCAACTCACACCACATCCTGACTTTCCTCATATTTCTATGTGAATCACACTAACTCGTGAGCCTTCAGGAAATTAAAATTTCTAGGAAGATTAAAATTTTCCACCTATATCACGGCTGTCAAATTTATTTTGGGCCATTTCAAGATCATGAATATGCTTAAAGGACTGGCGGTTGCAGAAAGTGCTGATAAAACACATTCTGCATTTGATGAGTATCTGAAGTAGTATCCAATTAAATAATATTGGACATCTTTTCACGCTAATCAGTCCCTCTGGGAATTCATGATTGTTTTGGGGGATTTTTTTTTTGCAATTAATATAACAGATTTTCTGGAACTACTTTAGAAATATTTGCAAGAAATGTTGCACTTATGTGTGACAATAGATGTGACTTTTTGCTACTCATCGTATCGTTCACGGACTGTAACTTGAGGTCAGTAGTAGAAATGAGAAATAACTGGCACCTACAGGTGGGGAGTTCGCATAACGTTAGCAGGATTCAGCTTCTTTGCACCACAAATCTGGAACAAATGTCCAGAGAGATTGATTAACCAAATTTATTTTATATATTTTGAGGAAAATTTGCAGTAACCTTACAATTATCCATTAGCGCAGCAAAATGAAGAGATATGTTGATTTTGTGTGAATAACAAAAAAACTGGAGGGTCTGATTGATATAATATGGTAGTATATAGATAAAAACCGCTTTGATTTGACTGATAAAATAACATTTAAGCAAACAACTGTTATCTTGAAGGTTCTCCTTATGCGTCTCTCCGGAGTCTAGAGGGCCACATAAGAAGCTATGGTGGGCTGAATTTGGCCCCAGGGCCTCGAGTTTGACCACGTAACCAAAATGATCGACTTTTACATCATATTGCAACTGAAAACAACCTGAGCGTGGACATAGGGTTCACTTCTTTTTTTTTTTTTCCTTTTTTTTCTCCGAAGAGTTTTTGCGGCGCTAGTGGCTCGTATTTTTTCAACAGTAGGCAGATAGGAAGGAGGGTGAGGAGAGGGGGGAAGACATGCGGCAAAGGTCGTCGGGACCGGGAGTCGAACCCGCGACGTCCGTGTCGAGGACTAAGGCCTCCAAACGTGGGGCATGCTAACCCCCTGCGCCACCACAGCACGCCCCGGGTTCATTTCTTTTTTTAACTGGGCTCACAGTATTGAAGTACAAAGGTGGGATGCATTATTTGAGTGGATGACCATCAGGCCTGCGTCTCCCATACGAACCTCGCTGTTGCTATAGCGAGCAAGCTCAGAGATGAAGCGCATGTGATCCTCCCTGATCTGAATCATCTGCTCACATATGTTGTACTGCGGGCTGCTGGATATAGAGGTGCAGGTCCATCTGGAGGGTGGAGGAAAAAAAAATTTAAAAATTAAAATGTGTACAACAAATTGTAATTGTGGGTGTGCACTGTATTGTTTCCATGTTTCTGATGCAGATTTAGTCTCACTTGGATTTGTTCTCTTCAAAGTGAGCGCTGGTCTTGATGTACCGGGACAATTCGATCTGCATGTCGCCAAACAGCGGCACCACCTGCAGTTGCTGTTAATCCCAAAACACAAAGATGTCTCCTGTAAATGCTGCATTTATAATCCCAGATGGATTTTCAACAGTTTCAACAGAAATTTAAAACGTGGTTTAAATTAGACCATAAAATTATAATCTTGTCAGCATGATGTTTCCTTGTGAAGTGACAACCTGCAACTTAAGATGTGCTATATGTGATATAAGTTCTATTACACTCAAATTTCATCCCAACACATTAGCAGCAACATTCAACAGATGTTAGAGAGCAGACTGAACATATTCTGTAATTACAAATGAATATTTAGTCTGAAGTAAATAACTGCTAATGAGCTAATCTGCATTCCTGCCCTTTTATGGTCATTTACTATAGTAGAACTATTTATATCCAACACTTCCTCTAATGCGATAAATAAACAAAGCTTCAGAGCGCGAAGCTAATTTTTCGCTTAGAGCTTTAGTTAACTATTAAACCCTTAGAGCACTTATCTTTCCCTAAATGAATTTTCCAGATAAATGCTAATTAAACTAATTTGCATGGCTGTTTTGTAAACTTTTAGTTGAATGAAGTATGTTATCTGTGTTGCAGTTTTGCTTATTGACTGTTAAGAAGTCTTAAAATGGCTAAGCATTTATATTCATGCTCTTATTTTGAAGTGCATGAAGACCATTTGCACAACAATTCCATTTCCTTTCCTCAAGTTCTCTCTTGTTTTAATCCCAATACCTTTATTTCAAATGAGAAACATACTGGAATAAAATAAATCACAGACAGACACGGAACCAGATATTAACATAAAACCAATACCTAGTAGCACTATATTATGTGAATTATAATGTCGGGTTGTAGCCTTTCAAGGGAAGATATATTTGGAAGTTCACGTTTAGCATTAGCTTCCGTTAAGTACCATAGAGCTCCAGCATTAGTGAAATTAATGTTTATGATTAGTGCCTTAGGGTTAGTGCAAATAACATTTCAGATAGCAGCGCCCACCACTTTATCTGACCATCAACTACTGCTTTAAGGCTAGCTCAAGAACTTTGCACATATATATCAGTAGGAAAGGAAATCAAACTAATCTTGCTATAATGTGTCAGAGTCATGTTGGGCGAAATGCGCTGATCCATTCAGACTTTAGCTTCCAACTGAACAGACATTGCTACGATGAGCTTTGAGCCAGATTTATGCCCACTAACTCTGTGTGGCTGACCATCAAATTAAGATGAAGTGTAGAATATTTTATTAAAATGCTCATGTGTCTCTCTACCTTGAAAAACTTGTCGATCTTGGTGAGGTTGATCCTCTTCTTGGCGTCTAACTTGTAGATGTTGCTGCTGTTTCCATCCATAAGGTACAAGCCAAAACCCATAACCTGCACAGGTGAAAAAGTTACAAAGAGGATGTCTATATCTGTCAACAATGATCCACTTCTGCATTTGTATTAAAGACTGCAAATATATTGCCAAAACATTGTTGTTGCATTATCAATAGATGCAAAATGGATATCATAAAGAACTGCAATAAATGGCAGCTAAACATTTAAGTACGGAGCATTTGGGCTCCTTATGCTCCTAATAAACGAGGTAAAGCTTATTTAGTGTAGCATTAAAATGGTTTAGAAGGTAAAATTAGAAGCCACAAAATGTTTTTGACACCTGGAGAAGAACAATAAAACCTTCATGTTGAAATGAAAAGACTTTTTATTTTTCCCAGTAGCTACAGAGATTACTCACTATTTGTGGTCTAGATTTGCTCTAAACTCAAAGAAGGAAGATTACTTTTTAAAAATGATCTGGTTATTTATTGCAAATCATAAAATTCGAACTATATCCACAATATTATAAAAATGTTTTCCACAATATCCTGCAGCTCTAATTCATATAATTTCCGTTCCATTTACCTTGAGCAGCATGTGTTTCTCACTGGGTGTGAGATACAACTTATTCTCGTAGTAATCCACACACAGGTTGACGATGTCGGCCAGCAGCTCTTCATAACCGTTGATCACTTCCAGCTGCTGCTGCAGCGACTGATGGGCAGACAGACCACAAGCAATCAATATTTTTCAAATATGCATCACATGAAAATGAATATCAACTCGACTGTTGGCCATTCCATGTAGTATTTTTAAAGAAACGTATTGTAATAATGGTAATAAAGCCCAATACAAATAAGTTCCTGTTACAGTTCATGTAATCTTGTGATTATTTTCTCTTTATTTGAATTCTCTGTTCTGCAACATCATTTAAGCTTCTTAAAATTTTATTTGTGCATTTATTTTTCCAAAAGCGACAAGAAAAATCATGAGTGTGTGTCCTAAATGACCACTTTAACAAATATTTGGTGCAGAACAATAAGACAAACCTGAGTGATTTTGTTGTGGTTTGCCAGGAACATGGACAGATTCTGAGACTCCTGAATGGAGGAGGGTTCGGACATCTTCCTGAGAAACTGAGCAGCTCTAGACACAGAGAAAGATCCTTTTTACACTATTTTTGGTTATGAGCAGTATTTAAAATAAAAACAATCTGCAAAAGCAAAGATTAAAAAATGCAGTTTAGTGTTTTTAACAACCACTAAACAATCTGAAAGGGTCACAATCTGAACCGGAGGCGACCGTGTGACTTTCGGAGAAACTGGTGGAGTCGTTCCTTCACTTCCTGCTTGTTCAGGCGCCTATGCATGCACACAGAAAACTACAACTGCTTGTAATCAACTCGGCATGGGAACAGATGAAAACTAAAGGAAGTTCTAGCTGAATAAAACATAACTGTATATTATTAAAATGTATGTTTTGTTCATTATTTACACCAAAAAAATAAAAATGTTGAGTTAATGTACTAAATATTTCATTGTTTTTCTTTTAAATCACATTAAACTGTCCTTTATCCTCTTCCAGATCGGTACCAGCCAACGTCTTCCCTCAGCTTAAATCTGGACATCCTGAACAAACATCCTGCCATCTAGTGTTGGCACCGGACAGCAGCTGCACTGCAGCCTGTAAAGCTTCTGAATACCGTTTGTATGCAGAGTGGTCGTTCTTGACGCTGCACTTCATGTTCTTCAGCTCGTCCAGCACGGCGAACATGTTGATGAACTTTCCCAGGGTCAGCAGGTACGCCTCCGAGACAAAGTCCTTCCTGCGTTCGGTGTGGCAAAGACGACGAACCTCCCCACAGAAACGGTCGATGGCAGAACGCTGGATGAAAACAGAGAGGCTCAAATAAGTCGAACGTAGTAGATGATCAGCTGAAAATCTGGAAGTACATGGATGGTACCTGGAAGTACATGAAGTTCATCAGCTTGGTGACTTCTGGCTCGAGGACCTCCACAGTCTTCTCATAGATCTCCACTCTGTTTGGCTGCTCGTTACATTTCACCTGAAAAAAGAAAGGCGAAGGTCAAAGAAACATAGTTAGAACTAGAGGTACACCGATCTGATACCAATATCGGTACCAATATTGAAAAAAATTATAGTTTGTGTATTGGTGACAATGTGCCCAATTCATCAGAGCAGATCTATTCAGTCTAATTCTATGCTCTGAGCAACGTCATGCTTTATTATTTATTGTACATTATATTTCTAATTTCACTTTCTGAACAATTTGTAAGAAGGTTTGCTGCAATTTATTTTTACGTTTGACCATGGTAGTCAACCTACCTTGGTTAACCTATTGTCGACCTGTTGTTGACAATAGGTTTGTTTTTACATATTTAACCGGGTTTGTGAAGCTATTGGTGTATTTATGTGAGCCGTACTGGTGCAGAGTTATTAATTAAATTTGTAATTCAGTACATTTATGTCTGTTAAAGAAAAGAAACGTTTCAAGTACATTCAGTGCCGTTTTTCTGAATCAGATCGGTATCGGTCGATAATAACCTCAGATATCGGTATCGGAAGTGAAAAAAGTGAATCGGTGCATCCCTAGTCAGAAAAGTCCAGTTTACCTGTGGTATGGCGCGGGAGCAGCTCCTCCAGGTGTACAGCATGACAGCGTATTCCTGCCCCTCCTCCAACATGTCATTCTGACCCAAACAAAAATATTCAGTCACTTCACACAGCCTCAACTGAAACAAAACCTCACAAGATCCAAACATGCATGCATCGTTGCTTCTGCGGCGAGTTAATTCCCAGAGGGCAGGAGGGGGAACCCGCCCTTCCTCCAAACAAAGTCCGGTTTGATCCCCACCCCGAGCAATTATCTCTCACTAATTAGAGACAAAGACATGCTATTCCCGACAAGAGCGACTTCAGAGCCTCCGTTTGTCCCTGGGCCGTTCGCTCCAGGGTTTGGATCCCGTGAGCCTCCTGCTCCACAGCATGAAATGTGTTGCAGGGACGGCCAAGTCCCACATCCCAGCTTCAAAAGGCCTCTGACCCCGTTCTGGTGAGTTTGTGTGCGTTTTTGTTTCCCCCAGCTAGAGAACAGACGCAGAGCAGAGACATACCATGTTGGAGTGGACGGTGGCCTGCTCGATGTATCTGGCGATGCCGGTGACAAAAGCGTTTCGGTCCTCGAAGTTGGTGTTGAAGTTGGGCTGTTGGGAAAATGAAACAACAGTGAAGATGGAGCAACAAATATGGAGAATTATTATGAACGTTTTAGCACAGAGAGAGATCAGCTTGCCATTAAAAAAAAAGTAAAACAACAGAAATTAATTTTATCAATTAGTTGAATTTTTGGTTTTTGAAGATTTTATTTTATTACTTTTTCACCAATGCTCTCCAAAGTAATGTCAACACACCCAGTGCCGCCATCTTGTTTGACAAGCATGTTTTACTGCTTCTATTTATTTAGACTTTGTATTCAGGTCAACTATACGGCAAAAGGGTCAGGCTAAGATTATTATTTATTTATTTTTTACAAAAATAAAGTCAAAATCTGGGGGCTTAGCAAGTTTCCCCCAGAAAACTTGCTAAGCCCGGTGGCTGGGCATTTGGGCAGTCATTCATCCAGCGGCCCGCCGTGTTTTTGAGTTAAAAAATGTTTAAAGTTGACAGGAAATTTTAAAATGTCACTTGATAATCGTGTTATTGATAGATTAATACCTGAACACATTTTAAAAAGACTTGAATAAATAAGTAATGATAAGCCTGGTGGGGACACAAGTAAAGCCTAGTGGAACGCCAGGCTTATACTGGCTTACGCTGGGGGAAACCCTGCATAATGTTACAAGAATGCAGTTGTAGTAATATGAGGATGATGTCAATTGGCAAAAAAGTCAAAAGAACTTGAGAATAAAGTCTTAATATTAGGAGAATTAAGTAGTAATAGTATGAAAACTAAAACTAAAAAATGTAACAATCTAACAAGCTTTTTCCTCATTAAAGCAACTTTTTTCCCCATAATTTGAAGACATTCGTCTGGTAAAACTGCGTCTCTTTTCTGCCAATAGTGTGACAACTTTCCTGTAATTAAACAAAAAAAGTCTTGTAGCCTGGCCCTGACACTCCGTCGTAAAACACTAACAGGAGGGATGACTGAAATAAAAAACACTTTTTGAAAATATTTTCTGTCATTTGTAATTTCTTCTTTTTTTTTTGGAAAAGAAAGCAAGAAGGAACGATTAGAATTGGACCTGGTATAAAAAAAAATTATCCGATTGTATTTTAGCACCATCTCGCCCTAAAGAGAACAAGCACAGCGGTGGAAACGAGTCATCCCAGCGCTGACCTGGTACATGACGGAGGCAGGGAGCGGCTCGATGCACGGCTGCTGGTCCGGCAGCGGCAGCTCCTCCAACAGGTCCACGTTGGACAGAGCATCTTCTAGAGTCACAGTGGACGCCATATTGCTGTAAAGTAACAGGAAAGAAAAGTTTTAAAACTTTAGTCTAGAAACTCATCACTATGCTGCCGTAGCTGCAGAATTGTAGCAGAACTTTGAAACCAGAATAATCAATTTCAAATGTTGATTCAATTTCTGTTCAGTCGAAAGACATAGAGGAGATTCTGATGCTGTTCTGATGCACTTTACTAAGATGCTTTTTAAAAAACAGAAGAGGAACGTGAAACATGAGTCTATTTGAGCCAAGTCATTCAAACCATATGATAAATGCTGACAGCTGTACATTCATCTGAACAGCTGCCACAGTGCCTTGCAAAATGATTTTAAACAACAGACCAACAAAAGAAAATTAACAAATATGAAATGACTGGAAACTGTAAGAAACTTAAACCTTTGTTTTGCAAAACATCTCAAGCTCAACGACATTGGCGGGAGCATGTCTGGACATCAGTTTGTGGTCTTCCCACAGTTCCACATTTGGATTTAGCTTTGACCTTTGACTAGGACTAGACTAGAATGACCTGGATTAGGTCATTCTAACACATGAATCTGCTCTGATCCAAACTCTCTAATTGTAGTTCAGGCTGGTCGTTAGGTTTGCTGTCCTGCTGGAACATAAAACTCTGATCTTAGCTTCAAGAAGCTTCTAATAGGGTTTTTTTTTCTTCAGGAATATCCTGGACTGAGTTCCTTCGAAAATCCAAAAGGTCAAGGGCCCCCAGTGGCCCCAGGGCCATCTATCAGGTGGCCCTGGGGCCATTTGTGGCTCCCAACTATAGTTCAAGAATGATATAAATTTGACCTGTGGAGCAGGTGGGTGGAGGTGGTTGACACACATGGAAACTTTTTATTTATATTCAGGGTAAAATTATTACCGACATAATTTTCTTACAATGGAAAATATTAAGTATTTGTCCCAGGAAAACTATATGTCATTCTTTTAATATGAAAAAAATGAAAGTCTTTCTGGACTCATTTATTTATAGATGAATGTATTTCTGTGTGCATTCTTCTTGTTTTTTAGACATTTATTTTATATTTAGACATATTTAGATCATTGACAATGCCACACTTACTGTATGTATATATATTTATAAATACATTTTATATTGCTTATGGCTATGTTTGTATTTACTGATATTGAACACTTTGGATGGAGTAGCTGTCAGCATATAAGCAATTCCACCTTGGGGATCAGTAAAGTTCATTCTCTGAAAAATGGCCTTTAAGCAGATTTAAAACATACTTTTCATTAAGCCAACATTTCTGTTTTTAAAAAGGTTTTTATTGATCTGATTTAATAGTTTTACTTTAATAATGTCATGTTTTCATTAGCTGTAAGTGGAAAATCATCATAATTAACATAAATAAAGGCTTTCAAGAATAGAATTTGTGTGTAATGAATCTATAAAATGTCAATAATATTCTAATTTATTGAATATTGACTGAAGGTGTATGCGACTTGCCCCTGCTTCTCCTTAGAGCAGCTTCCTAGGAGGAGGATGGATGTTAGAGCTTCCCAAACACAGGAAACTAAAAAAAAAAGCTACATTTTTGGTTTCTTTTGTGCAAACAGCTGTCTAAAAGCCCAGCGCTTCCTGTCCACGCAGCTTCGGAATCCGGGTCGGTGTTAAATCCTGACCCGTGGGCCGCTGAACAGAACGTCTCACCGGTTTGGTATTTCCCTCTCATTCCTCTGCACACCTTTCCGTGTTTTACTTTAGACACGGCCTCGTCACCTGGCCGCAGTTTGGCAACAGCATACCAGACTGTTTTTTTTTCTGCTTAAGTCATGTACAGACAAGCTTGTGAGCACAAAAACGGAGAGAAGCTCATTTTTAATCACTCAGTCATTTCCAAAGCATCTAGAACACAGTCAAAAATTTGATTTTTAAAATAGAATGGGAAGGGGAAATTAAGGTGTTTACAGCATCATTGGGTATAAAGTTTCATAGAAAAATAGTTCCTAAAAAAACTATGTATAAAAAACAAGATTGCAACAGCGAAAATTGAGCAGCATTGAAGGGGGAAAAAAAACAACTTTATCGCACACCAATCAGTGTCTCGTGGACAGCAGATATCATCTGATGCACACAATATGATATGTGATGCGCACTAGACAGTTAATTTTTGTTCTTCAATGTCCCTTTAGGGGCTTTGCAGGTTCCAATAGTAGCAATGATAATAATAGTACACTGAACAAGACGATAAAAGGAGTTACTACAAATAAAAATATCAGACTCACAATCCAAGCCATTGAAAAAACTATCAGCAGTAAAAGAGAAGGCAGCTTTCTGTGTTGTGAAGTTTCACTTTCCTCAGCGATGTAGCCACCAGATTAGTGCTAGCTACAGTAGTGCTGTGGCTGTGATGTGATACGATTCGGTTTGCTTTCCCACAGTGCTGCTAACAGGTGGACGTCACAATCTGCAAACACAAACGCGCAGCAATCATAACCGCGTCCCACAGAAGAACCGACAAAAGCCTCGCAGGTCAGCGGGAGGAGGATCGGTGTCAGCGCAGGTCATCGGATCTCCAGAGGGAAGTGAAGGAAAGAGAACCGACAGCAGGTTGCAAGAAGACTGCATGACGTTTTTGAGCTGTAAGGGTTAGTGTTAAAAAGATGGAGGATCCCACCCTACTGACTCACAGCTGGCTGAGGGAAACTTTGGCTATTTTTAGATAAAAGATCTGTTTTACCCACATCAGGCTTTTAATGTCTGACTCACTTCACTTGACAGCCAGCAACTATGAATCAAACAAGTTAGCAATTTACCCACAGTGAGCAAAGTTGGTAAATTTTTCAACGATCAGCAGGGTTCATAACAAAACATTTTAAGGCATTCATTTAAAAAAACGACTAAACACAACACATTTTGTTTAGTCTATAAATACTACGAACAAGTTCTTTGCTGCATTTTGTTATGAATGTAGTAAATATTTGAAAGATTAAAGATTAATGACTTCATTCAGATAAAAATGGAAAATCGTATTCCTTCTTTTGCTGCACACACTATTAGTCAATGTTTGTCACATTTCATCACTGATTTCAAGCTACATTTCAGAGCTGATAGGACAAAATGGAATCGGTAGTAGGCAGCAAAACTTTGTTCTTAATACAATAAATCCAAAAAGCGTCGATTAATAGTAACTGGTAAATCAAGTGTCACTATAGTACTATAAAACAAAAATCCCAGAAATAAACTTCATGGTTTAAGAGGACGTGGTGCCACAAAGAGAAACAAGACCAGTGTATCAAGAGTCAAGTCATCTGGATTCCCAGTGGGTTTTGGTTCTGGTCAGAATGCAGACCAGAACCAAGCGAAACAAAAAAACAAACCAAAAAAATATATAGAGACTATACTTGCTGCTAATTAACAAGAGTTTCAACAGAGGTTGAGATTTGGGTTGGGGCTTTTTTTGGTGGTGGGCAGTTTTTATGTTGTTTTCGGCCAGGAAACTGGCACTAGCTTAATTCCCACTACAAATGTCAAGGAAAAAAAACATTTTGTAATTATGGTGTTTTCCAATAAATAAGAAACCATCTTCTTCGTGGTTTGCGCCAGTGGCAACGTCCAGTTGTTGATCATGTGACGCAACTCATGTGATGTGAAAAACGTATTTCCATTGGGATTTTCCAATGCCATCTCAAGCTAGCACCAAAACGTTTTATCGAAAAAAAGTGTTTTGTTTTGGGGGTTTTTTCAAAATTTTCATGTTTCCGTTAAGCAAATTGATTTTTGAAATGTGAAATTGCAAAATTATGTGGTCAATGGCAACACAGTTAGCCAAATCTGGCAACATTGTTTGCTGGGCATCTTTTACCATAACGTCAAAGATGATACTGATGCTAATTGAAAGAAATAAAATCCTTCATTCCTAGTTTATACTGTTTTAAATAAGATGGCAGAGAAAGTTCCAGAGGGCCTAGAAATCTGACTGTACAGAGCAGTGACTAGCACTGCATTTCCTCCCCCACCTGTTGCTGTGCACTGCTGCTTAGCTGGCTGAAAAATTAGCAAGTTACTTTTGCTAACCACAGCAAAGATGAATTCAGCTATTTGGAAATATCTTTGGTCACCAAAAGTACAGATGGTGTTTTCATGGTGTGAATAATAAAAAAGCTCCAGTAAAATACAGAGAAATCCCAGATAACCTGATCGGCAGCAAGGTGATTTTTAAAAAAGTTTTAAAATTAGGATTGTAAGAATGTTGTATCTGCATGAATGACTGGTCTAATGCAAACTTTGCATGCATGATACGACTAATGGCAGTCACTGCTAACTGCATAAGATTAAAAAAAATAAAAACTCCTCATGCATTACCCAATGTGTAATCTATTTTTAAATACTTCCTTCTTCTATTGAGACTGCAGTGCCTGAGTTTGTTCAGGGGGTTAACTGCAGCAAGCTGACAGTTTCAGAAAGTCCGTCATCAGAACAAAAAGCTTGATTTTACTTTATTTGTCATATTCAAGCTCTGAACGACCCGCTCTCATGAAGCTGTTAAGTCAAATAATAAATGTATGAACCATGTTAGTCGGTTTCTAACATCAGGTTGATATTTCCTTTCATTTCTAGAACTGTAACCCCATACAGTGAACTGGATGTGACTGAGGTTGGTTAGGAGTCCTTGATGAAATAATCAGGGTGCTTATCCCAGAGCGCTCAAATTGATCAAACCTAACAATCGGTGTGGTTAGGACAAAAGGAAACATGGTAGCAAAGAATGATGAGGATGGATAAAAAAAGACAGCATTACTAACATGTCTCAGGATTGTCACTTTGGTAAAAATGAACTTCACGCAGCGTCACCGACTGCAAATTAACTCTCTGAAAATGGGAAGTATGAACCTCAGAGACGGCGAGCACGTGACGCATAGCCGGCTTCAAGACAAGGGCCAGCTTTTCTTTCATGAGAAATATCCAACCTTTTTACAACTTCCTGATGGCTAGACAGAAATTCTTTGGTAACTCAAGAACAGAGACCACTTTCATAAAGTACAAGCGATCTTTAGCTGTGCAAAGACGCCATGCCTTTATTTGTCTAAAACAAGGAACCCTGGTGGGTTTTTACTTTAACCCAGTTCCTGTTGCTATTTGACAAGAAATATGGGAAGTCGTTTCTCTTGAAGGATTAAATCAGTCTGCTGAAGCAGCACACCACGTCTCCCTGAGTAAATACACAGTAAGGAGCTTAAGCCAGAATAAAGGAGGTAGCCCGGGTGTTCAGACACGCAAACAAAAGGCAACCATAACCCATCGGTTTGTGTGATATTTAAATCAGGTCCAATCATTTGGCCTTTTGAGCTTGGCAGGGCAGCCATGTCTGAAGTCTGGAAAAGACGCTAACGGGTCAGAGTACGGATAGCGGAGCTCATCTAGAACGTCAGTCTATTCTTGGGGTTCTGTTCCTGGATAGAACCACTCTTCTATAGAAAAACTTTTTTTATATATAAAGCAATGAAGGCTCCACACTTACTTTTCCTTGGAGCAGAAGAACGCAATAAAAATGTGTCACACTTTCTACTTTTAGCTGAATTGAGTGGTTTCAGAAGGACTCCTTCACAGCCTCACCTGGGTTAAAGATGAGACTTTAACACGAAGATCGTGACTATTTGGTGAGATTTCTAATTTACAGCTAATGCTAAAAACTTTTTTAAAAGTATGTATAGGTCAATAACAGAAAGTACTCTTTGTACCCAACAGTCTCCGTTTAAGAAAATATGTATAAACTTTGCAACAATTACCACTAGACTTTAATTTGGCAAAGAACGCTTCGCACTGGAACTGGAAGTGATCAAGTGTCCAAAATAGAACTTGACCAAGAACAATAAATAAAACAGAAATAAAAACCACACACTACGCATACTACACTATGTAATGAAGTTTCTATAAACAAAATTGCTCATAAAAAATATTAATCATCAGAATGGAAATAAATTATCAAGCTCATGTTAATTCAGCATGCTATTAATTGATTAATTGATTATTGCGACAGGCTTAAGTATGCGTGTTATTATCAGCAGAATCTAAATGACCCATTTGTGACACGACCAAAACTCGTAACCATTACCATATTTTGCATCTTATTCTGATTCAGTTCCTCCAAGATCTTTTTTTTTAAACAAAATATAAAAAAAGCTTGTTTTAGCTTATAGTAAAGTTAACATTTAGCAATTTGTGACTCTTTGTATAAGAAGTATCATTGAAATTTTTTCTGGTTTTACCAACAAAACTAAAAATGGAGACGAGTCCAAATATAATGAAATGAGGAAGGGGGGAAAAAAACTAAATTCAAATAAAGATTAGTCAGAATGAAGTTTGAATGTTTTGCATGCAGCAGCAGGTGGTGAGGATCAGAAATAAACCGGAAATAAGCTCAGGGTTCCTACAGATTTTCCATTTCAAACTTCCAGACATTTGCACTATTAGATTTTCTAATTTAGTTCCTCTTTCGATTGCTTTCACATTTGTGGTTTTAACATTTACTTAAATTAAATATTTGTGCTTCAAAATCCATGATATCCATCTCTAACATCATGTCAACTTAAGGGATAACTTTAGTTTGAAATGAGACAACACAGGAAACACTGCAGGACATGATGCACAGATCAGGTTTTTAAGGGCCAATGCTGATTCTTTCTGACTGATTTTTCTGAAATCCAACATGCCAATTTTGATTTCTTCTGATTCTGAATTTCTTTCTAAAGTTGACCACACATACAAACTCTCAAATCTTTTTAAGCTTTCTTTTAAAACTACAGTATGTATTTTTTTTTTATATAAAAAAACAATATTTTTATAAAAATAGAGTTGTTATACAGTTGGTAGCACTGTTGCCTTGCAGCAAGAAGGTCCTGGGTTTGATTCCCAGCCTGGGGTCTTTGTGCACGGAGTTTGCATGTTCTCCCTGTGGGTTCTCTCCGAGTTCTCCGGCTTCCTCCCACAGTCCAAAAACACGACAGTTAGGTAAATTGGTCTTTCTAAATTCTCCCTAGGTGTGAGTGTGTGTGTGCATGGTTGTTTGTCCTGTATGTCTTTGTGTTGCCCTGCGACAGACTGGCGACCTGTCCAGAGTGACCCTGCCTCTCGCCCGGAACGTTAGCTGGAGATAGACACCAGCCCACCTCCTGACTCCACTAGGGACAAGAGTGTTAGAAAATGGATGGATGGATAGTTGCTATCTTTATTTGTTTAAGCAGATAATCTGTGGGGAGAGTAAATAAAAATATCATGCTGCTCTGCCTCCTCCCTGTGGTCCTACTGCCATCAGCAGAAATATGCTGCTCAAAATCAACCAATCAGAGCCAGACGGAGGGTCTTAGCACTGTCAATCCTGCTACAAATATGTAAAAAACATGTTTTTATAATAGCAAACTTCCTAAAAAAAAGTTACCTTATATAAATAACAAACTTAATGTTTAATATAGATTTAATGAAACATTAACCTGCTACAATTTATGTCATGAAGCTTGACAACAAAATAGAAGCAAATGTGCTGCTGGTTGCTTGACAAATGCAAAAGTTTTGAATCCAACAGTAACTGGAAGACTTATAAAATTATCCCCACTTGTGTGACAAAGCAAATGGCTCTAAACTTTACCCGAGTAACTGACATTTTAATATATGTCTTAAATAAGGGTGAATTTGAGTATGATGCATTTACTAAACATAAAAATAGCTTATTCTTAAGTATTTGGCCTGCCAAAAACAGGTCAATCTGTTCACCTGTATCACTCCCACCATAGTCTAGTCTCTCACTAAAGTGAAGAAGCATTTTGAGGTAACAAAACAAATCCAACAGTAGCCTAACATTTTTTTAAAAGAGGAAACACCTTTGTGTTGGACAGAACGATTTACAATCATGCATAAAAAATGCAAGATGTGTGACACTTTTAAACCCTCTGTTCAAACAGAATAAAGTCATCAAAGTTATCTAAGGAAGGAAGCGAACATTTAAGTGAGAAACTGATGCAAAAGCAAGAATCTAACACCACCTTGAACGACAGTCGTGCCTCTTATAAGTGTGGCAGAATAAACACATTCAGCAGGCTGGTGCGTCGAACTGTATCAGGGCAACGATCTTAAGACAGAGGTGTGAAAACGTTTAGCTTTAACATGCTGCAGGTTAACCAACCACAGCTTCTGCGTATCAGTGCAAAAACCACACTCATCCAAAGCGCACGCTATGATGAATGTAGAAATACACTTTATAAATGTTAGAATGTTATAAATGCAGGAGGAGGGTTGAGTTCTGGAGAATTCAAGATTAAGTTTAAGTTTAGGTGTAATCAAATCTCAACTCAAGAAAACTTAGTTGAAAATGATTCGAGGCTGATGACGTTCTGGAGTAAAAAATAGTAAACATGCAACCTAATAAAGGTTTATCCACTCACCTGGAGCAGTTTAAACCTGGTTAGTTTCAGTGGTTGTAATGTGCGACAAACCGAAAGGTGTGTTGTTGGCCTAACTTGGCTTTATGGTATCCTTAATAAAGACACAGAACCACAGAAGAAGAAAAAAAAAGAAAATATGTGCACCGCTGTCACCAAAAACACTAACAGATGTGGTTAGAAACGCATCTTCAAGCCTCATCGCCTTCCTACCGCTCTTCCTTCCTTCTTTTGTAACTTCAAAGCCGACAGAAAACGTCTCAAACTCAACAAAGAGCAGCAGAGGCAAAATGAACATCAAAAAAAAAAAATACGCATAACAACAAGCTCATAACACATGAACTACTACAGCGTACATCAGGGGAGTCTAAGGTGTAGCGTTTACAACATTTGGAATTTGGCAAAAAGCAAATCAAATAAATCAAATGGAGTTGATGTTGTCGCAACAACCAATTAATCAAATGACAATGATGGCCATAAATTCAATTCTGATGATTAATACTGTTGGAAGAGCAATTTTGTTTATAGCTTTCATAATCTACTTCATTTATGGTTTCAGTTCTGTGTGGTTTTTATTTCACTTATATTTTTTGGTTATGGTCATTTTGTGTGTGTGTGTAGGTGTGTGTGTGTGTGTATTTGGTTATTTGAAATATCTTCCAGTTACATGATCTTAACAAAATTATAATTTATTGCTCTTTGAGAGTGTGAACTTGCATTATTGGACCATTATCAACATATCACTTGAAAATAGTCTGAAAATAAAATTCTTATTGTTTATCGCAATAATTTCTGGGATAATTTATCAGCAAAATCAGTTGTCATGACAGGCTTGAAGTTGGACATTTTTTTTCCACTGGGAAGTTTATACACATTTTCTTAAACAGAGACTGTTGGGAACAAAAAGTTTTTTTCTACTGTTGATTTGCTTTCCTTTAAGTTTCATAGCGAAACCCAGTGACTTTGCTCAAAAACGGAGCCAATTTTTAAACTTGGCTAAGTACAAGAAAGGTTGTCTGAGGAAGTTCTTGTATCTATTTCATGTTAAAATACTTTTTCTGGACCGATATAGTAGAAAACAGTTGACCTAAGAAGTTCTGAAATGCCTGTGGTGTCCAAATTGAGTCCCAAAGGTTCGGTATCCTGCAGCTTTTAGTTGTTACCCTGGTTCAACACACCTGAATCAAATGACAGTTCATTAGCAGAACTTTAGGAAATAGTTGGACCACATTGGAAACTGGCAGGACACTGAGGACTGAAGCTGGACACCCATACTGAACAGTAACATTCACTCTAACCAGTCAAAAAGGTTGTTCACTGAAGAGAGTTTGCGGAACATTTTGTGACGTACGTATTTAAAAATGTGGTGTTCGTTTCAGCTTTTCAAACATTACTCGGGTTCATTTGAAATGCTCCTTTAACGTGCTGTTTACAGTGGAAGAATGGGCAGTGAACGCCTCGTGAGGTCTAGTTCCTGAACACAGCAATCCTGGATGAGTTCAGGAAAAATGTCGCCAAAAAGAGGAAACAATTTGGAAAAGGCAACAATGCTCCAAAAGTACAGGTATATTTGTAACTTTCGCAGATGGTTTTGTTGGCTCGTTTAAATTACTTTCTTTAAAATAAGTTCTACGTTTCGGCTCCAGATAGTGTGTCCGTTTAATTCACAACAGAAAGTAACAACAGGTGGTACAAAACAACAGATACATCGATTGAAAAGTGTGAAAACTTGCGAATTCTTTGGTGTGTGTGTGTACGTGTGTGTGTGTGTGTAGTCCTGCCTCCAACCTGTAATGGCTCTATCCCTGTTCCGTGGCTGGGCCTGAGATTAGTCACAGCTCGGGCCTGTGAGCCAGGAAAATGGCTTTGCGCTGCAACAAGCTGTTCACCTCTACAAGCTAATTATCAGAAGTCTGTCTAAAATCAGCGCGTGTCCCACTGGTTGCTCTCACACAGCGCTGGTTTAAAGAATACAGCCAAAGCCGTGCAACAAGTTTTTTTTTTTTCCACCCTCAAGTCGTGGGCGAAGTATCTGAAAGTCCACACACACTGAAACCAACTTCAATCATTTCCACTCACCCGGAGTTGTTGGGAAACTTGTGCGTAAATACACTCCACTACTGCGCCATGTAGCCGGTGGCTTAATCCGTCTCGCGACCCCCGGGCGTCCCGGGCTCGAACGTTTTCGGTCCGTGGGAGTGTTGTCTGTCGTTGGCCGGTGAAGTCTTTCCTCGCTTGGTGTTATCATGGGCGGGGGAGAGAAGTAGAGCAGGGAGTTCCTGTCCCTCAAACAGGGAAACTCAACAGGAAACTGCGCTCCGAGCTGCGGTTCAGGCCTCCTCCACTAGGGCAGGGAGACGCAGGAATGTACAGTCAGCCCGCATATATGGAAGGTGATTAGGGCCAAAAATATACCCGCCCTGGCGACACTATCGCAAAACAAATACCGCAAAACAAAAAAAAAACCGCTTCATCAGGTTGGACTTTCATAAGAAAATTAAGATATTTAAAATTAACAGTAAATATGAATCTAACTGTACAAACTTTGCTTTAAAATGTATTTTCAATTATACAAAACAAGACAGCAATTTGTCATTTTATTTTGTTTAATTCAAGAAATATACTTCTATGATAAACTGCCACATTTCCATGTATATTAGGGAGGGAAATTATTTTTGTCCTGACTTGCACCTTGAATGCTACAGCTAGTTAGCGTGGCCACCAATGACGGCAGAAATGGTTTTTCTCTAAGGATGAATTCTTTCTCCCTCATTTGCACATTTAGTAGCTCAAGTAGGAGGAGCTTGATCTTTTCACAGATTCTTATTATGCTGTCACAACATGGTGACAGTTTTAAATAAGTAAAAATACCAAAAATTGTATACTGTCAGACAAATCAATGTTTTCAAACCTAGTATTGAAAAACTGACATGTTTTTTGGCCTAATTGGATTGTTAGGTTTCTGACTCAACAGAAATCCACTAATATACTGCATGTAAATTTGTAGTAGCAGTATACATTTAAATAAAACTTTTTCCGAACGGTCAGCCAGGTCTTACCTCAACTTTCTAATTTCCTTCTTTGTTGTTGAACTTTTGTGCCTTTTCTATCCAGAAGCAACAAGGCAACTTTATTTTGTGCTTATGCATATACACATGACATTATTTACAATCAACATGGCATTTTGTATAAAAAACATAACTTACAAAAACCATTTTTAAATAAAGATCTTGATGTTTTGTTGATGAACTAACAATGACTGTCACACTCCATCAGTCTGAGCAGGTTACATAACAACAGTCAAAGGCAAAGTGATGAATGGGTGAAACATGGAGGGTCGCTCAGCACTGCTCAAACCCTGCCATCAGCGAGAGGGCCAGAGACTCCACTGCAGGAACAAAAAGAGGGAAACAAACAATAAATCATTATCTCTGTCTGTGTAAAGTGAATCATTTGATGTTGGGGAATCACAAATGAACAGGATTGGCTTACGGTGAGGAAAGGAGCCCCGGCAGACGGCTTTATTAAGTATAGTCACCAGGAACATGTGGCAGTTTTTGAAATCAGACTCCATCTTATCTATAGACTCGATCCTGCACAAAGACAAAACGTGGGGTCACCATGGAGATCTCCGACAAACATCCTCGGGGTAAAATTGAGCAAAGTTGCAGTGCGGGGTTTTTATTCAGGCTTTACTTCCAAGCGCCAAATCCAGCTTGCCATCGGTCTGAGAAGATGAGGACCAGATTGAGAACCTTCATTATCGCCTCTTTCACAAAACTGACCTGAGGGAATGAAACGTGTTAGAAGTGAGATTTTCTTTTGGCTCGGTTCCTCATTTTTGTCTATTTCATGCTACGTGTATAGCGCTAAAGAACTGTGTGTGTGTGTGTAGAAGTGGCTGTGCTGAGAATTTTTCAAGATGACTTTGTCTACGGCCGTTAAAGAGAGCATTACGTTGAAGTAATTCACTCAAATTAATCACCTCAACCTGTGAAGACTGCAGAGCTGAACAGTTGGAACTCGAAACACCAAGTCATCAAAACCGTCATCACAGGTTGTCAAAACATGACGACCTGTGATGACGGTCAAAATGCAGACAAGTGTTCTCAAAAGATGTGTAAAAACCCCTAAAATAAATTCAGTGTGGATTTGTTATTATTGGTATTCACTTGCTTTATTTTGTATTTTAGCTCTTAGGACTAAAATCGCCTTATGTTTTTTTTCCCCTCTCTTTTATTCTGTCTGTCAAAGTGCAAAAGCTTCAGGTAAAATTCAATAAAATATTTTAAATGAGTAACTTTAATAATAATGATAACAGGTAAACCTTTTGGCAACAAACACTTTTTTTGGATGTGGCGTAAAACAAAAGGATGAATGTTTGGAAATGAACCACATGCCTGCTGTTAAATACGGTGGAGGTGCTATGATGCTGTGGGCCCGATTCTCTTCCCAAAGGCCTGAGAAACTTGCTAGAATGCTTTGTACCACAATTTTTTTCAATTGCCAGTGTATTTAACATAAATAATACATTTTAAAAAACACATTTTTTGGCAGTAAACTAAATATGGATCCTCACCGGGTCTTTTTAAATCAGGATAAATTAAAGCAGCTGATCAAATCGACACAGGATGGGTTCACCAGACATAAAACCCCTCCTAAATCAATTACCACCTTGGTGTCGGGTCCTAAACCTACGGAAAGCCTGTGGGGTTTGACTCTCTGTGCAAGAACTCCTTTTGAAAACACGGTGACGTCTTATTGGGTTTTACCAGGTACTGTCGACACCAATAATTGTGCCACTGGTTGTTGATCATTCTACCCTCTGAATAATTGTTTTCAGAATTCAGCACACCTTTTCCCTCAGCAGACAGCGGTCATGGATGGTCGCCAAGTATCTGTAGTGGATCTTGATCAGCTGGTCCAGGTCTTTTGCTTCCTGTACTTGGTGCTGAAACTCCAGACCAGTGCTGTGCAGAATCTGCCAACACACAGAGGAGACACCTCTCACTTTTCAGACTGCAAACGAGAAGATTATGTAAAAAATAAAAATTAAAAAAAAGTTCAGGTGGTTTGAAGCTCGTGCTTTCATCTCACAGACTCTGGAAGTAAAAAAGGTTGTTTTGGTTTACGGACAATCAGCTGCTAAAGTTTTGCAAAGCTTTAAGACGATTTGGATCAGAGGCTGCTCAATGACAGAGACCCGCTGCAAATATCCGCTATTGAAACTGTTCTGCAAGAAGAAAAAAACAAAAAGTGACATTTGGACAGCTGTGGAGAAAGCACTGCATGGAAAGCCAGAGAAATTAGCAAAATGTGAGACATATGTCAAAACTGGAGGAGCTTCAGAGATCAGCTGATCAAGTGGGGAAATCTAACAAGCACACTGTAAGAACACAAAATCTTACCAAGTGTGTTTGTCTAGTTTCTAGTGAAAATATCTTAGTACACTTAAAATAAGACAAAACTAACTTACAAGTAACTCTTCAAGAAGATCTAGCGGCTTGTTTCAAGGAAACAGTTCCTGAAAAAGCGTTAGTTGCACCAGCAGATTCATTTCACTTTTAACATGGGAAAAAATGTCTTGTTTTAAGTGAAATAATCTGCCAGTTGAACCAGCCTTTTTTTAAAAATTAAATAGTAAGCAATTATTTACTTAAAACAAGCTTCTTTATCTTGCTAAAAATTTACTTGGAAGTTAGTTTAATCTTATTTCAAGTGTACTAAGATAATTGTGCTAGAAACTACACCAAAAACACTTAGAATTTGTATTTTTGCAGTGCATCAAACCATGTCGCTGTGTTAGAAAGACCCAGTCAAAGTTCAGATCTAAATCTTATTAAGAATCTGTGTCAGATGAAAACTAACTAGCTAGCTCCCCATCCAATCTGACTGAGCTTGGACTATTTTTTTTAACCTAGAAAACGTTCAGTCTCCTTGTGAACAGGAGATAAGCCTCCTCTTACTCTGGTCATGATGTAGTTGTGGAGGCTGTTGACGAAGTGCATCAGTTTAACGCGCAGCAGACACATTCTGTGAATCTGCTGGCTTATTGGTTCTTTCAGCTTTGCTTCCTCAGCAGGAGATCCTTCCAGTTTCTTTGTGACTTCTGCAAAATCTAAATAAAAGCACAGGAAAAGCATTTAAGCAACAACACAAACGCCTTGGTATTAACTTGACCCGCCGCATTTAGAGGAAGACATGATCTCAGTGTCGCTCTAAGAACGCCTCAGTCACACCAGCTACATTTCCATTGGGCACATTGGAATTACAAAAATAAATTTGCTTAGTGGAAACACACCAATTTTGAAAATGACATTTTTTTTTCAACTAAAGTTTTTTAGCGTTTGGTTGAGTTGATGTTTCGGCTGAATCAAAATGAGTAGATTTTGCAATATACTAATCGCCGTGTGTTGCCATGGAAACACTTTTTCCACATCGTACGAGTCACATGATCAAAAACCGGATGAAAAGATGAAGGAGACGACAGGAAGCAGGATGATGGAGCGGCGCGTTTTTTTTTTTTAATGACTTATCGCGTGAACAAGCCTATTCACGTTGGATTTTTAATTGCATTTCATATTTAATGCAAACAACGCAAATAGAAAATTGCTTTTTTTTTTTTTTTTTTGCAGAATATCGGCAAAGTTCTGCAGACATTTGTAATGGAAACACAGCCAGTGAAGCACGGAAGTGGAACCATTATGCTTTGGAGCTTTCCCCTCCCCCCTCTACAAACGGGGCAGGACTACTTAAAGGTCCATACTGAGGATGTTCACGCATAAGCGATAACTGAACTGCTTCCCATCATGTGTGATGTGTCTAATATTAATAGCATTTCTAATGATAATGACAAATAAAAGGTGACTTTGGTTTGGTAAGATGTATTAATACCAAAATATTTAAGAAAAAAAAGAAAAAAGAGATAATCATTTTAATAATTTTCAGCTGTGGTGGATGTCAGCGTCTCAGTTCTTACCACTGAATCGAAGCGTGTCCAGGCTGTATTTAGCCCATTTAATCTGCAGCAGGAGAAGGAACACTTGATTGTAAATCTTCTGGCACTCAGAGCTGATCACAATATCTACGGGCCAGGGGACCTGAGGAGAGCAAACCAAGCAAATGTCAGCACCACACATTTACCAGGCATGAATGAAGCGCAACGCCTCCGTGTACCTTGTAACTCAGGGTCAGGACCTCTAAATTATTCACTGGGTGCTTTTTCCTGGACGCGTCCAGAGGCTCCAGAAAGACCGACAACCTATAGGATATGAAATATTTAAGGAAATATTTGCTTTGCAATTATCAGATTTATGACAACGTATTAGGGTCACAGTAAATGTTGGGCAAAAAAATATTGAGAGTAACCTCAGAAATTTTTTAGAAAAAAAAAACAAAAAAACAAGGACGTTTGTGAGCTCCAAAAGTCGAACAATTGTGAGAGAAAAAAACTTTTTAAAATTTTAAATTTTAGATTAATCTCTGGGTTGGAAAACTCAGAAATATGCACAAAAAAAGACAACTCCGATATTTTGAGGTCTCAGAAATGTACAAGGAAAAAACTAGAAAATTTCTGAGTTTCGTAAGTTATGAATTTTCAACTCTTGAAACTCAGAAATTTCCTTATTTATACAAGATTTCTGAGATTAATCTCAGAATTTCTGAGTTATTTCTGGCAAATTTAACATTTTTCAAACTCAGGAATTTCCTAGTTTTTTCAACAAAAATAAATAAATAAATAAATCTTACATTAATCTCAAAATGTTACATTTTTTTCTAGGAAATTTTCTGTCGCTCTTTTTTTGGGGGGTGGGGAGGATTGCCCTAATACCCCATCGCACAGTTTTCACTCTGCTACATCTATCTGACAGCAAAGACCTGTAGTACCTGCTGCTGTCCTCCGGGTAGCGCTGTCCCACTGCCTCCTGCAGCAGCATGTTGAGAAAAGAAGGCTGCTGCCAGCTCTCCTTCTCCTGCACCTTGTCAAAGATGGCGGTGTAGAAGTCATACATGGTGTCTCCGGCTTCCAGCAGGAAGTAGTTCCTCATGGCTTGGAGGTATTCCAGCAACCTGCCGAAAAACAACAACATGCTGGATACGACCTGACACAACGGTAAGCACTTAGAGCAACAAGAATAAAATATTTTTCAAAAAAATTTAAAAACACAACACAGCGGTGCCTACTTGTAGTCTTTCTTCAGAGTCTTCATGAGGTTGCCGCAGCACTCGATGTAACGCCTCTCGATGTGGGGGTAGAGGCAGGAGCGCAGGGTGAGCTCGAAGGTCTGGCAGGTGACCGACTGAGACGAGCGGTCCACGATGAAGTCGCCGCCAGAGAAGCGCTCGTGGAAGTCGCTCTGCTCCAAGTAGAGTCTGAAGAAGAAGGTGCATGAATGTCACATTAATTTTGGGCTTCTAATTTTTTCTTTGAACCCACTCTGTCTTTAAAGGGCAGTAGTATGTGTTTTCCAGGCACCTAGTGCCATTTTGTAGCACAATCAGGTAACTCTTTTATTTTAAAAAAATGCTATATATTAAATATCACTTAAAAGAAAATCTGTCCCTTTAAAAACTCTTGTTTTTTATGAAACTTGGCCTTCAGAAAGTCATCACAACATGGCTCCTCAATTAACCCTTTAACTATGTTTTTGCTGAGAAGCAGCTCCTATAATGAGCTCAGCAGACGCACAGTTCCACCAGGTGTTTGCTAATTGCTGCTGGCTAGTCTGAAGGAGGGCTGCACTGTAGAAGCTTAGAAACTGCAGCTCTGAGGAGGAGCTCTGTCCTCAAAGGCGGAGCTATGTCCACCCAGGCGTTTTGCACAGCTGAATGGTTGCAATGGGAGATTAAAGGATTTCTCAAACATGCATGAAAAAAAAATCAAGGCAACACTCCAGGTGCGTTTCTGATTATGGAATAACATTATATCATGAAAAGCTCAAAAAAGTTGATTTTACATAATTCTGCCCTTTTAAATCAGATATGAATACATGCCATTACTTCCAATGCATGTAGCTTTCATAGAAATACTTTAATTATTTTTCCCAGCACAGCCACAGTTACCATTAGTTAAGCAAAAAAGGTGATTCGGTTTGTTGCTACCTGGCGAAGTTGATGGCTAAGAGTGGATCGTGGACGTCCTCGATCTCCAGGTGCTGCGCCATGATGGACTGCATCTTTATGATGCTCCTGGTCGTGGCCTGCTGCTCGGTCATCTTGTCGATCGGGGATTCCTCTGGGCTGCTCAGGCGGGACTGCACAGACTCCAGAAACACCGTGTACAAACTCTTCCTCTCTGCATCTGCAATGTTATTTTTCTGAGGTCGTGAACACATTCCTTCAAAATAAAATCAAAAAAATACTGTAATGACGCACTAACAGGACAAACACCGACCTCTGGAGGATCTCTCGGAATCCTGGGCTTCTTTACAGTGCAGATTTTTGAGCAACTGCATGGACTTCCCGGCCATGATGATCTGCTTCAGCACTGGTTTGAGGAAGGACACCATGGTGAGCTGCCTGTTGCTGGAGCCCGGATCCCCACCGGAGCTCCCGCTGGCTGCGTCGTTCAGCTTTTCCTCGCTGTCCACCATCTCGGAGACGCTGTACAGGGTGTAGGTGGCGTACCAGAAGTCCCTGTGGTTTACTGGGACGTCCTTATTTCTAGAAAACAAAACAAAACATAGATGTTCTGGATTTCATAATATTAACAATTGTGAATCTACTTTGGTGGCTTTCCTCAAATAGTCAGACTGCTTGAACAGTGTCACAACTACAAACTTACACACCTTATCGAGACTCAAAGCGGAACATATTAACATGTTGTGGATATGGAAGGTGAATGATTCTTTTTAATCTTATTACAAATAAAAAAATAGTCATCTTCAAATTTGTGCTTACAATTTGCTACATATGTGGGAAGTGTGTGTAAGGATTCCTTGAAGCTAACCTTTGGATGATGAACTCTTTGGCAGGGTCGAACAGATGGCCGTGAACAATCCACTCATCCACAATCTCCAAATATGGCCTGACCGTCTCAGTCCACAGAGAAAAGAGCAGAGCCACCTGGTACAGAAAGAATGGCCACACATTTAACCAGCGGTGGGTACCGCTAGCTAAAACGTTAGTTACGCTAAAGCTAAATCACTGCACCAAGCCGGTATTTATTGGAAGCTAATGCACTACACCATCATTGTATTTAGCGGATGCTAATGCTAAAGTGGCACATCAACCTGGTATTTAGTGAAAGCTAATACTAAAGCATTATATCAGCTTTGTGTTTAGTGGAAGCTAATAGTAAAGCACCGACTTCAACTCAAACTATATCTGCCCTTGAAAGACTACAACCTTCAAACACCAATTTAATTTTGCCATGTATCATTTACATGTTCTATAATTTCCCTATATATTGTATTTATGTTTGTATGTTGTTCTCTACTTTCCATGTTTTCTTTTATGTTACGAAGATAATGGGATGGGGGGAGAAAAGAACAAAAGAGAGAAGAGGGAACCAACTGCTGCATAAGCAGTCTTCATCACTGTCAAAATAAGAGCATGAATATAAACGTTTAACTACTAGAAAAATTCTTGACAGTCAATAACCCAAACTTCCAACACAAATGTCTACCTTTATTCAACTTCAAGATTACAAAACAGGCGAGTAAATTACCGCTTTAGAAGTGTGCTGAATGTTTTCATAGTTAGCAAAAGCGCTATACAAAAAAAACCAATTAGCTCCTCTATTAGCACAGTAGCGGATTCGCGGAAGTATGTATAAAATTTCATTAACTCTGTTTCTTTGTTAATACCCAGAAACTCCACCTTTAGGTTTAGAATAAAAATTATTTTTAAAAAAACTCACCGCTTGCTCTGATGCATCTCCAACACTGTCATATTCTATAATAGCCTTGTAGAGAGTATTGAGCAAGTGAGAGGCCCGCACAACATTTGGGGTTGCCGGGGGAACTTCAGCGACTCCCGTGCAAAAGACTTTGTGCAACACTTTGATCTGGGCCAGGTGAGGGCTGAGACGCTCTAGAACGCCGGACAGGGTCACCGTCTCATCTGCAAACAGACAACAGTTCATACAAAACAAGAAAGCTGCCCCTCGGGAAACACATCAATACTCAGTAATAACATGGATAGGTTTTCCCTTTAGGATTAGATAGGCGCACACAGGAATGGAGCAGATGTCATCATGGTAATCATCAAAAGATTTTGTCCCTCGGAATATATACATCTGTGTTTGCATAGCTCAGACATTTTAGGTCAATTTAAGGAACAAACAGCAATTCTAAATGGCCTTAAACATAAATAGCCTATGGCCATTTAAAGCCGTATTTATTCAACCCTGAAAAATGACTTGAAAGTGAAAGGAACAGAGTGGGACCTCTCACTGTTTACACAGTTAATAGCGAAGCTCTGCTGTGGCTCTCTTATCAAAGGGAATCCAAAACAAACTCTTTACGATAATGAACTCGAAGCTTGCCGTTCTGCTTACCGTTGCTGATGACCTCTCGCTCGATTGCGGTCAGCTCTTCTTTGAAGCTGGCGGAGTATTTGTTGAGAGCCCAAACAAAAGCCTGGTAGGTCCTGAAAGGCGGCTCCGAGCCCTTCCTGTAGCTGTGGGAGGAGGCCGGGCCCGGCGGGCCGGGCTCTGAGCTGTGGCCCGTCACCTCGTCGATGAACCTCTGCAGCCTGAACACCGCCTGTCCGTACACGGCGACGTGCTCCAGCACAGAGTGCAGGCAGTTCTGCAGAACAAAAACACGACAACATCCTAGTACCAAAAAACAACAAAAAAAAAGCACTTGGTAAAATATCAGCAATTGGCGATGCAAGTTATCAATTAATGTTAATAAATCCAAAGTTGTAGGATCTCACCGATCGATGGGCGCTTAATTGATAAGCGGCCATTTTCTCTTCCGTCGTGTTTCTATAAAGGGCTACATATTCCACGACAAGCTGAATTTTAAAACTTCATTTAATTTTAACAGTATTTCGGATCAGCCAGCGTTATTCAGTTTGGACGGAATAAACTTAAAATTATGGTTTTCTCACCCTGGTAAATTTAGATGTAAAACAGGAACCCTCTTAAGAGGTGAAAAGATGAAAATAATATATAAAAAAACACTCAATTCCCAAAGAACAGAGAGATGTTCAGAATGTTCAAACTTCCCCCCATGACGTGCACAAACTCACAGAGAGCCGGCCCAAGGCACATGCGAATTAAGCGGCTGCTTAGGAACCCCACACCACCAGGGGGCACCCCAAGAGCAAAATGCTAGTATGACAAAAAAAAAATACATATTTTTAAAAAGAAACATTGAATAATACAAACTAATTGCTTTATACATGTGGAAAAAACTATTTCTATATTATTTCTATAGTTGGTTTATTTCTGTATCAGCTAGATTTGCTTAAGGATGACCAGCGGTGCCCTCTGCTGGATGGAGGGCAAACTACAACACAAAAAGAAGAAGGTCTAAGGGGACATTATTAATCGATTTGGAACTACTTTTAAACTTATAAACCATTAATCGACAACTAATTCCAACTCGATTAAGTGATTGCATCCCTGTCGGTAATGTTTGTGTTTTTTTTCCCCTCTTAAAAAGAAAAACAACAACAACAACAAAAAACTTACACTTGTCAGATGGGTTACCACCACGTTATTCCTCACCGACACTTTGCCGTCATGATGCTGGAATATAAAGTGTTTCTTCACCCCGGAGAGAAGCCTGAAAAACACACAGATCATCCTTGTGACAAAAAAAAAAAATTATAATCAATGCGCCAACATAACTACCTCATCGATCCGGGGAGGATCCGTGAGTCCGGGGATCAACAAGACACTTAAACTCACTTAAGAGGAGCAGAAGATCGTTTCCTGTGTACTTTTGTGAAGCGAGTGAATAGGCTCAGCGTCACCGGATTCTTACCATAAGGTTTCCCGTACGACCTGAGTCTCGGTGACGAAGGCTTTTTCTTCCGGCAGATACAGAGGATCTGTGTTATACAAGTGCTGGTCCCTGAGAGCGAGAACACCTGAATGTCACACAACCTTTCCACTCAGAAATAAGAGGAAAAGTTGCTTATGTCATGTGGAACATAGAAAAAACCATTGATATTGCTTAGTATTGAGATTAACGTCCTATGTATAGTTCCAAATGTGTAATTTGCAACTTAGTGACATTTCAACGCCCACTTTTATGATTTATACCACATTAAAATTTGATACCAGTACTAAAATAGAATTTTCCCTCTGAGTTCAGATCCACATGTTACTGATTAAAGTCAAATTTGATCTTAAAAGGAGTCTGAAATCTTACCAAACGTTGAGCAGGTTGGAGTGTAAATGCAAGCTGTGGGAGAAGCGAGGAGCGTGAGCGACCCAGTACGGAGTCACCACATGCTGTTCAAGCCAGGTCCGGGCGTCTGGTTCCCCCACTGGGGAAAAGAAATACATGCCAAAACGTGGTTATTTTAAAACTATAACACACTATTCCTGCGGTATGTTACAGAATGATTTATACCTCCTGTAATTTCCCACATTTTTGTCAGATTGCAACTAAAAAACTTAATGGATTCTGTTGGGATTTTTGTACCAGACCGACAAAGTAACAGAAAGTACATATGAAAAAAAAAAGATGTACTTTTTTTCTTTCTTTTTTTAATAAATAAAAATTTAAAAGGCTTCCAATGCACATGTATAGAGATATGTATTTAAAATAACTTCGTTAGTTTATAAACCACTGCATTTTGGCTTCGTGTGACAGTAAGACTAATACATAGCCTTGAACACACCATCCCAAGTAAAGAAAAACTGGTGGTGGCAGCATCATGCTGACGATTCTTTTCTTTTATTTAGGGACATGGGAGTGTAAATAATATGGATACAGGGAAAAACTGAATGGAAGGATGCAAGATTTAAAGTTTAAAATTTCTCCTCCTAGGAAGACAACCCTAAACATACTGCCACAGCTACAATGACGTGCTGTCAGTTAGAACGGCCTAGTCAAATCACAGACCTAGATCCAACTGAGAAACCAATAGGCAAGACTGGAAATGGTGACATTCACAGACACTTCCCAGACTGAAACCTCTGTTTTGGCAAAGATAAACGGAAAATTAAACACATCCCAGTTTGCGGGTCTAGCGCGAATAATTTCTACGATTGTTTCTGTGTTTTCGGCGCACCCGTCCACGCGACTGGCACCATCTTGCTGGTGGTGTCCTGGTCCTCCTGGGGGGTTCTGTCCAACTGGATCCCAGAGTCCTCCCTGCTGATTGGCTGCTGCCGGTCGTCGTCCTCGCTTTCGTCCTCCGACCACTCCTACAGAAGAGCGAGGTGACAACATGCGGCCACGGAAACGCGTTTAAATGGCGGCGTCGTTCCAAGACCCACCGGCGTGTCCGGGAACGGCCCGGCGTCCACGTCCTCCCCTTCCATGAGGTACTTGGCCCAGTCGAACTCGTCTTTCGGTTCTGAACGGACACGCGATTAATTGGTGGGGGGAGGGGGGAGAATAATTCCAAAGTGTAAAATACCAGAAGAAGCTCACCAGCATCTTTCACCCTGGGTCTCTCAGTGAAGTTTGTGTTTGAGGGAGAATCTGATAAGAAAAGCAGCAGTGACAGGATCCCGTAGTGTGTGTCTGTCTAGAAAAAAAAAAAGGTAAGTGGAACAGTTTGAAAGTTTAGTGGCAGATTATGCAATCTGGAGCGCTGTTTTCCCCTTCTGCTATCAGGATGTTGTGGTATTTAAAAGACAGAAAAAGAAGAAGAGAAACACAAGGCATGATGAAATGTGTTGGCCGACGCTGTTTGTGTTGGCTCGTGTCAGAATTTATGTTTTCAATTTCCACACTCGGTTCATTACCTTCGTTCCGTTGGTGTTGGGGAGTGGTGAGGTCAGGAACTCCTCGGTCAGTCTCCTCCAGCTGCCCGCCTTACTCAGGTCAGAGTGGACCATCAGCTTTTCATAGATTCTATAAAAAAATTAAAATTAAAATGAAGAAGAAGAAGAAAAAACAAATTATGCATAACAGCATTGTGCAAAGTGGGTCATTTATTTTATTATTATAAAACAAATTCTCATGCTTCTAATACACTTTAAGCTGGAAGAAAAAATTTGAGAAATAGACTAACTACAAAAAACTAATGTTTAGATCACTAAAAGAAAAGAACATTTTGAAAAATATAGTCTGAATCTACCTGGTTGGGTGTGCTCACTTAGAGATTATTGTCATTCAACTAAACGTTTAAAATCTACATGTTGAGCAAAACTTTGTTGCAATAATAATATTATTATTTAAAAGTCAATTTTAAAAAAAAGTATGAACATAAATGCAATAAATTACTATTATTCCAGGACTTCAACACATCTAACAACTAGCTTATTAAATTCAATTCAAAAACATTTTATTTATTCATAAAAAACGTAGGGAAAAATCATAATTCAGAACTTCAAAGTTCTGAGTTATTCAATGCGTCATAGTGGATGGAAATACTCTGAGCAGGAAGCAATTCTGGTAGCAGTCAGTCTCGCAACGAATCTGAAGTGGCCTCTTACTGAAAACTGTTGCTGCATCACTGACGGTGACGACATGCTAAAAGCTCAATATCCAGGCAGAAGAGACGATATGCAACAGTAACACGTCCTGGATGATACAATCAGTTATCGGCAAGGTCTGCTAATCTACCTCATTTGCCGCTTCTCTTTTAATCTGTTCGGTAGTTAGAAAGTAGTTAGGGTTGTGGATTGGAGGAGAAAGTTTGAACTTCCTCTCTCTGCATCCATGAAGCTTCATTTTCAACTCCCCTAGGGTTTGGGGTCATAGTTCAGGCAGGATTTGAGGTTTTGGGATGCCAATCAATTAAGAAAACCTTGTTGCCACGGTTACGCAGCATAACAACTGTCCGAAAGTGGGGAGAGGGGAGGGAAGTAAAATGTGATCAAAAGTCTAGAAAAAGAAAAATTCAGAACTAACGTTACAAGGTTAGTTCTGACCATGAGAGACACAATTCTTATAATTACAGGATTTTTTTGGCAGAAGTGTTTGATTAAAATCCTTACAAACTATCACAAAACTATGCTTTGCTCCTAATATGTTATGTTATCTATCTTGACACTAAAGGTTGTGCAATTTGACTTTTTTTGGGGGGGGGGGGGGTTTTGCTTCATTGCCCATGTGTAAATAAAAAAGCCCACTATGAATTTAATAAATATATTTATTTTATCAAGGCCAAACTTGAAATACAGAACGTACAAAAACCCGCAGAGTGCAATGATGGATTTAGACAATAAGACTTGGAATAGTCTAAAAATACACATAATTTCCAGACTCTACTTTCTTTTCCATACTAATCCAGAGCAGGAAATTGATTAAATCAAATTGTATATATTTCAGAGGGCGTGGGAACTGTGAATAGAGGAAAACAACCCTCTACCTAAAGGGAAGAGAGGAAATTAGACGACAGACCTGGAACACTTACTCACCCATTGATTGTGCGTTGAATTTTATGACTGTCGGCATCCAAATACCGATGAAACCTGCCGGAGGGAGCACACAGTTAGCCAAGCTCACCTTCTTGCAGCTAGCTAGCGTTGTTGACAGGCTAGCTCCGACTCAACCAGCGCAGGACGGACTCACTTGAAGTTTGACCAAGCGAACTTCAGCGCCAGTTGGAAGTTCTGGTCCTCCTCGTCTTGCACTCCGCTGAGACACCTGACCAGCCTCTTCGTCTCTCTCTCCGTCTCCTTCTCGAAGGTGCTCCAGTGTGCCATGTTGCCGCAGCTGCTGGTGCTGCAGTTAGCTTCAGGCTACTACAGGCTGCATCCAACCGACGGCCGTTGACATGTAGCCGCTTTGGTGGCTCTGCGGGAACCGGGAGTGGGTCGAAATGGGTTTATTTGCTACAAAAAGGTGAGACGTTAAGCTGTTTTTGTTAGTCGTTTTCTGCATTACCGCGCTCCGTTTGGCTCTGGAAATAAGAGCAAGTGCGCATGCGCAAGATAGAGGCGTGGGTTTGTTTTCCTTTCTCTCATCTGAATGGTTCCAAGGTTAATGCTAATAGTGGCTAAATTTACGGATATAATTAACTTTTCACAACAAAATAAATCTGTGCTCCTTCTCACCAGACGTTGTGCACTTTTATCTGCCTTTTAATACATGCTCTTCGTGTTTGTTGTCATTTTCTAAGTTTACTAAACTCCGCCCACAAACAGATTTAGCCATAGCCCCGCCTTCACTCTCACTAGATTCTGAGCAGCTCCACAAAGAGGAAAATAAATAGATTATTTCGTCAAGCTAAGCTAAGCGTGCTTAAAAATATTAAATTAAGGAGCAAAATTTATTTGGTGGTTTCTTTATTTATTTGTAACGGGGCGTGACTTGCCCGAGCAAACGCACGAACACAAGACGCGTTCCCTTGCAGTCAACCGGCGGATGACTCGGGTAGCGGTGATGTTGAGGCGGTGTGGAAGACGTTTTTGTGTAGGTAAGAGAGAAATGTATTATTCGATAAAGAGATGAAATTGTATCGAGTAATACAAATTCAGGTTTTTATTATTATTTCATTATTGTTGCTCGTTTATGGTTGCTAAACGAGCAACAATCAAATTCAAAGCTGCCTTCTAGTTGCTGAAACTGGAGCTTAAGTCACCTTTCAGTTGAGTTGAGCACATTTAATTCAAATCAAATTTAATTCAAAAAAATATTGATCCCAAAGGGAAATTAAATGTTGCTGCAAATCATTTAATGAAATAGTTATTGTAGATGGTAATGGCTGTGGGCAAAGAAGATCTCCTGTAACAGTCTGTATTGGAACAGATTTGAAGAAGCCTCTGACTGAAGACACTATTTTTTTCCAATGAAAAACAGCCTCAGAGTCAGAAAACCAGTGAATTGTTGTGGTCTTAATTACTAGTTGCCATACATAGTTCCCTCTTTTTTATCAAAACCAGAAAGGAAGGAATATGATCACTAAAATACTTTGAACTGAACTATGTGCCACTGGTTTAATATCCTAGAGAACAACAGAAGTGCCAATAGTTACACATACAATTTAGCAACATGTGATGATACTATGGAAATATGTAAAGAACCGTATCCAATTCTGCTGCAGAGTCTGCTGTTGAATCAAGACAGTGCGGCTAACAACTTGCAGCCTAATAACATTGTTATTATTGTTGTTGTCAGAATATTGTGCCACACAATATCATTCCTTTTAGCTTGGCAAAACTTAAGAAAGAACTTCCAGGGGCAGGGAGCCCGGATATTTTGGAACCCCACGGATTTTTCTTTTCTTTTTTTTTCTTTTATGAATGCATATTTTGCAACAATTAATTACTTTATCTATAACTCATAGGCCCATATCAGGCGAGTTGTATTAATATTTGGGGATTTTCATGACTGTAAACAATACTCAAGGAACTGAAAACTGTGAAGGTGTAGCTTATTCTTTGGAGAACAACACCAAGCAACTGATTGGATGACATATACATTTTTTTATTTTTTTAATAGTTATTGTTATGATCTGTTTTGGAAAGCGTGTGGACGGGCGGGTGTAGCGTTACTGTGTAGTCACGGGGATTGGATCCCTTTTTAGTGCTTATTGTCTGCCTCATGCTTGTTTTGTTGTCATAGCAACGATTGATGTTGCATGTCAAGCTGCTACAGATTCTATAGAGAAAGTTGGAATAAGAATTTTTCTTCTCTTTTTTGAATAGGGAACCAAAACCAGCTGCAGTCCAGAGGATCACATCCTTGCCTGTTTGCTTCCTGCTTCCAGTCAAGCAGGGTTTAGGAAGGAAACGAGATAAACGTGTATCCTTTATCCTCCGAGCTCAGGAAAGGTCAAATAAATAAATAAATAAATAAAATGTAGGAAAATTTTAAATTGATATATATTTGCATTTTTTCCACTATGCTGCATATTGTTGCCTTTCTAACGCAATGGCCAAAGTGAACGTGAAAGTCTTTTTTTAAATCATCTCTTGGCAAAAAAGAGGTAGTGACTTTTTTTTATTTATGCAAAAAGCATTTTGGCAACACAAAAAATGAAATAGACATAGGCCATTATTTTTAGGAACATGACTATATTTAATAAATCATCTAAAGCAGGGGTGTCCAAACTTGTTTTCACCGAGGGCTAAAGTCCCCGAGTTGAGAGTCCTCTGGGGCCAAAATTTGCTGCTTCTTCTTTTTTTTTCTTTTTTTTTTTTACAATCGATGACGCATAAATATTATTATGACTTTTTTCTCCTTTACCTGCACAACAATACATTAAACAAGTAATATTTTTTAATAAAACCAAGAGTAGTCTGACATTTCCCTGAATGTTTACAGTTATGTAACTTTTTTGGCGCTTATTTTTTTTCTATTTGGTCTATAAAATGATTTTAGCTCGTTTCTAGCCATAGAAAAGGAGCAACAACAAAAAGATAGCAAAAAAAATAAATTAATTAAAGTTTTTACATTTCTCATTTAGGGCATAAACTTGCCATGGAAATCTCCACCTGAAACAATTTACAAAAAGTATCCATCTTGCGTGTATTTTTGTGTGTTGATTCCTGATAACATTAGTGGTTGTCAGTTGCTATGGGCAACGAGTCTGCTTGTAGCCTGGCCGACACCGAGAGCGAGAGAAAAAAAAAGAAGATTATGAGTGGTTTTTAGTTATTCTTCAAAGGTTTTTCTGCATTATTTTTCCCCTCTGCTGTGGCGCATTGTACTAAACATAATAATACCTATATCTCCAGGTTCCTTTTTGTTAACAGAACTATGTAAAAGAGCAGTCTTTTCGCCCTCCAGCGTTGTGCGCAGGCGCGAAATTTCCGGACGTAAACAATAACAACACGGCAACGGGTCTATTCTCGCATGTCGGACCGCCTCCGGGTGGGGCGGTCCGACATGAATAGACCCGTTGCGCTGTCTGACACCACGCCTACCCAGAGCGCCGCTCTGCCTCGCCGGATGACAATTGATGCGCACCCACACTAACACACAGAGGAATAACTTTACAGTAGCGACCGGGGCGCTCCACAGACCGCTGCGCCGCCGACTCTTGTGAAAACAAGCTCCCAGCCCCCCTCTCGGCGAAAGGAAATGAAGAGGAGGCTCCACAAGAAGTACTTGGTTTTGATTCTGGCATATACAGGCTTACTTCTGCTTATCCCCTACGTGTTAGATAACCGGGATAAATCCGCCCAGAATGCCAAACTGCCGCAGCAACAGCCCAGATGCCCCGACCTGGAGAAGACGGTGGCGCTCCTCTGGGATAACGGGTTCAAAGCCAACGGCAGCGACGCGGCGGAGAACCCGGCGCCGACGAACAGGACCCAGACCCGGACGCACATCTACCTGCACGCCACCTGGAGGACCGGCTCGTCGTTTCTGGGGGAGCTGTTCAACCAGCACCCGGACGTTTTCTACCTGTACGAGCCCATGTGGCACATCTGGCAGGCGCTGTACCCCGGCGACGCGGGCAGCCTGCAGGGCGCGGTGCGCGACATGATGAACGCCCTGTACCGCTGCGACTTCTCCGTCCTCAAACTTTACGCCGGCTCGCAGAACATCACCACGGCGTTCATCTTCGGCTGGAAGATGAACAAGGTGATCTGCTCGGAGCCGCTGTGCGACGCGCACCGGCGCCACGAAATCGGGCTGGTGCGGGAGGACCAGTGCGCCAAGTGCCAGAAGCGGGACCTGCGGGAGCTGGAGAAGGAGTGCAAGAAGTACCCGGTGATGGTGATCAAGGGGGTGCGCGTTCTGGACCTGAGCACCCTGGTCCCGCTGATGAGAGACCCGGCGATCAACCTGCAGATCATCCAGCTCTTCAGGGACCCGCGGGCCGTGCACAACTCGCGGCTCAAGACCAAGCAGGCCCTGGTGAAGGAGAGCATCCAGGTGCTGCGCAGCAAGAAGCAGAGCGACAAGTACAAGCGGCTGCTGGTGCCCAGCAACAGGATGAACCGGGCGGAGAGCTACGTGGCGAGCGCCATGGAGCTGATCTGCGACAACTGGCTGAGCGACGTGATGCTGGTGATGAACGCTCCCCCCTGGGTGAGGAGGAACTACCTGCGCCTTCGCTACGAGGACCTGGTGCTGCGCCCCTTGGAGGAGCTGCAGCGGCTCTTCCGCTTCTCCAACCTCTCCAGCTTCCCGGCGCTGGAGAGGTTCGCGCTGAACATGACGCACGGCCAGGGCTACTCGTCGGACAAGCCCTTCCTCATATCGTCCAGGGACGCGAAGGAGGCGATCTACGCGTGGCGGGAGCGGCTGAACGTGGAGCAGATCGGCCAGGTGGAGGCCTACTGCAGCGAAGTGATGAGGCAGCTGGGCTACGAGAGGAACACCGCGGTGGAGAAAAGCACATGAGGATCGGAAAGCAGCGTGTGAGTGTATGTGTGTGTGTGTGTGTGGGGGGGGGGGGGGGGGTAAGAGCGTGCAAAAAGCAAAAAAAAAAATGCAACGATTGAGATTTTATCTCAGAGAGAGAAAGCAGCGACTACAGTACTGCAGTCTCTCTCTACCTTGCGTTATACTTACGTTTCCATCAGCACAGGAAGTGGGTGAGTGCTTTGCTGCTGGGTTATAACCCGTGACCTTCACTTGACTGAAACCAGAGCCCCAGAAAAACACACGTTCGCTCGTTTTGATCACAGAAAACGGGGTCAAACGCCGCTTCACGCAATCGCTGTGTGAACATTTAAACGCGTCCTCTTACATCCACGCAGGGACATTTGGGAGTCTGAACCTCCCAAAATGTAGAGCGAGGCCGAGGGCCACTTGTTGATCTCATTTTTTTTTTTTTTTATCAATCTCAAGTCATAGAACCACGATATCCGTTTGGCAATTTGCACTTTGCTCCCTGTTTTAATGTTATAGATAACAATAATATCTTGCTGCTGTGTTACAGTTTTACTGATCAGATGAGCCTTTCCCTTTCAGTTGCTAACCGGCCCTGGCTAATGAATGACAATGCCTTGTTACATAGTGTTGAACCTTTCCACTTTTTGACCTGTTGCCACCACAAATATTTTCTTGGGGATTTTCTGACCCAAAGTAGTGGATAGTTGTTATGTGACTGGAAAATTATAGACTTTTTTTTTTAATCATTATTATTATTATTATTATTATTATTATTTTTTTAGTAATACAAATTTTGTACACAAAACCCCTTGTGTTTGATGCCCAAAGGTGGATAGTTACCCAAAATGACTAAATAAGAGTCTATTTATGTGTAATTTAGTCTCAGTTTAAATCGGACAGGACAGGAAGCGACGAAGAGGCTCACAGTAACTCTGGTTGAGCTGCAGATTTGTCCACAAATCAGGTGAAGGAATCCGTTAGCCGGATAGCCGCTAGTGATGGAAGGCAGAGATCTGGCCTTTATGGGAAAGTGTTGAGAGGAAAGCCAGATGGTGTTCTGATCAGATGGGGCAGAAACTTTCGTTTTCACGCTTTCTGTGATGGGAAAGTAATCCTGATTAAGACCCTGAACACATCACTCCTATGGTGAAACATGGCCATGGTGGTATCATGCTGTGTGGATGCTTTTTTTTTTTTTTTGTCAAAAAAATCCCTTTAGAAACCATGTATCATTTTCCTCATATACAACTATTTGTGTATCTTATAAAATCTAAGAAAACCCAGTTCAGGTTTGTGCTTGTAGTGGGGGGAAAAATATTGAATACATTAACAATGCACTGCATGTGATTTATTGCGTTTGTAAAAAAAAAAAAAAAAAATATATATATATATATATATATATATTGCTGTCTAAATGCTAGTGTAAGTGAATAACAGGAGCCTTCAAAGTGAGACCATCAGAAATATCTCGACTCCCTTCAACGACCAACAGCTCTGCTGCTCCACAGAGGGCTCGTTGTTGTGTCCCTGGCACAGCCCGGTCCCCTCATGGGTAGCTGGAGGGGGGCTGGCAGTGAGTCACTGTGCTGTCAAGAAGAGAGCCATTGTTCGTTTCGTGGCGGTCCGCGACGGGGTAGGGCTCCCAGCGGGGTTACAACCGCGCTGTCACCAGCAGCTCGTACAAAGCGAGGTCCTTCACCGCCGCGAGGCCTGCAAGCCGTCAGTGCGGAGGTCGGGGTCCACCGTCGCCTCCCCACAGTGTCCCGGTGTCCGTACTGAGGTCTACGCAGACCCTTCATACCCACTTCCAAGCAGGTTTTCAACAGAAACCCAGAAATAAGCTATCCCGACGTATGGCGCCCCTTTTGGCGTGGCGCCCCTATGCGTCGCGTTCGCACATACCCACTTTTTTTTGCGCCACTCGAATGCCTCTGATCCACTGTGCAGCAGTAGCATGACTTAAATGTTTAACTTCTCTGTTTCTCCCCTCCTGCAGGGTCCTCCTAATCAAGGCTGAGGGGCAGAAGGTGGAATAACAAAACAGGCTGCAGGAATGCAGTCCGCTAGGAGCTCTCAAGCGTGCCTCTTGGGTTGTTTTTATCCTCACCCGAGCTGGGTCGATGAACTGGAGAAATGGTGATACTGAAAAGACGAGGAGGAGGAGGTTGTGTGTGTATGTGTGTGTGTGAGAGTGGGGGTGGTTGGGGGGAGAGAGAAACAGCAGCCAATCGGACTCAGTTGGATTTGAAACGAGGAGAAGGAAGCTTATTTTCTCACCGCGCTGCCTGTTCGACACCAGGAGGGTCCCGTGGAGACGCGGAGGAGTTGGGAGGGGGGGTAAAACAAGAGACGGGGGCTGGTTTGTGCTGCCATTTCTCTGGCCGACCTCTGTCCTTTTTAGAAGCACTAATCCCTCCTCAAATCCTGTTCAAACCGGGGCCATAAAAAAACCCTGAGATGGGGGGGGCCTTCCTCGGGACATGGATCCAGGGTGGCAGCGTTAAGTTCGGCCTTACTGCAGCGACTTCTCCGTCCGGCCTGTGACTAAGCACAACAGCAAACCCCAGCATTACTGACTTACCGATATTAAACAGAGACCTGCTCACTAAAAGTGCTGAAAGAAGAAACTACAGCATTTTTCTGGGGTGGGGGAAAAAACCCAAAAACCCCTCTGACTGAGAAGGTATTGTTCCGCCCCTGGCCCCTCTCAGGAATCCGGACAGCTGCAACAGCCTCTTTGACAAATCTCTCATGTGGGTGTGAAATTTTCTGATCAACCGCAGAATTCCTGAAGACCTGCTTCTGTCCTCCGACCGGTGGACCTCTTTGTTTCCTTTAATCGGCAACGGTCCACAGCGTCCTCCGATCCGGTGACGTCCCCGTGGTCAAGGAGGCGTTTCTGGGGGTTCAACACCGTCGACACGTTCGATTTCAGAAGTCGGTTCTGTTAGAATTACTCTTACTTGAATACTTGTGGAAATGTGAACAAAAGAAGGACCTTCGAGCTATTTAAATTCAGTGAAAGTTTGCTACTGCTTGTATTAATTCTGTAGTCATGGTTTCCAGATTCATACGGTTGATTATTGACCAGTAAGAACCCTCTTTGTTACATCAGCTGGGTTTTGTCCAAAACACTTGTACTGAAAAGTACAATTGGAACGTGGCTTCAGCAACAAAACACGTGACTCGTAAATGGGACATTCTTCAATAACAGCTGATCATCATGTATAATGCTTTGCAAAAGTAGTCAAACGTTCTTTGTAGGGATTTTTTTTTTCTTCCAGCAGACCCAATGCAAAGTGGGGCATAATTGTGAAGAATTATATTCTTCTTTTTTTTTTAAACAAAGAAATCTACATTCAAATCAACTTTGGCCAGTCTTCCCGTCCAATCATCTCCATCACGTGATGCAGCCACCACCATGTTTCACTCCATGTTTCATTACCCTGAGTTCAGGGTTACGGGTTGGGTTAGCTTTCTGAATGTAGGCCCAAAAAAAAGACATGTTGGTGTCTGAGCAGCAAATGGTAAACGGATTGTACTTGTATAGCACTTTATAGCACTTGTACATTCAGTAGTGTGAAATGAATTCATCTATTCATTCGCATGCTGATGGTGGCAACCTACTGGGTTGTAGCTACCGTTGCCTCATCTGACAGAGGCGAGGCTTCAATGTGCTGGCCCCAACCGGGCCCTCTGACCGCCACCGGCAGGCAAGGCAAGGCGGGTGAAGTGTCTCGCCCAAAGACACAACAACCAAGATGATGGGCGGAGCCAGACTCGAACCTGAAATGATGATAGCTATTAAATACAGAAAATGCTGGTTAATTTTTTATTTTTTTTACGGTGTAATTTTGGAACCCCCTCTAGCGCAGCATCCCTATGTGGCGCATACCCAACCGTCGCCAACGTCTTCCCAATGTACCTTGATGTTTGTTCACTACTGTTCTCTTAATCCTCTGCCATCCAGATGTAATCAGCCACTCTGAGTCGATACTTTATAGATGCACCTTTCACCTTTTTTGGGGAGTACATCTCTCCCAACTTCACACATCTGATTGACTGAAATTTTTCTATCCACTGCGAAAAAGCTGACATTCTCAGTCAGATTAGACAAAGGATATCTGCCAATGCAGATTTTCAAGTCTTGCCACGGATCCTCGATTTAGACGATACGATTTAAAACCCAATCGGCTGTAGCTTTAGCTGTGTTTTCAAGGTCATTTTCGTGCAAGAAAACAGGTTTTCTTCCAGTATTGCCTTGTTTTAGCTCTATTCACATCCACATCAATCCCTGTCTGTCCCCACTCAAGAAATGATTCTACCTCTGTAATGTTGCTCCCATATGATCACAGCAATCTTTTTTCTTTTTTTCTTCGCAGGCTTGAATCATGTTTCGCATGAATACTTTTGCAAAGCATTTTATATGTATGTATATATTGACGTACTAGTTCATAAAGTAAGCATTAGGTGCCAGTTTAAGGCCATTACAGTCATCACTAAGCACATTTACAACAGATTTGGTTATCATTTGTTATTATTATAATATCACTATAACTTAACATTCTACTATGTGACTGATGTATTTATTTTTTATTTTTTTGGAATTATAATGTCTAAACTCAAGGTGAGTTAGTGAGGAAGATCACATTTCAGCTCCACTCTGGTGCATTTTATTAAAGCTGCGGTGTGTAATTTTTATTAAAATTTTTTTTAACATATTTATTGAAACCGTCACCATGTCGTGACAGTATGGTATGAGACAGATAATCTGTGAAAAGATCGAGCACCTCCGCCTTCTCCCAGTGCTAACTTCTCCTGTAACAGTAAGCACATTTAACAGCATTGATCAACAGCGCTAAGACCCTCCTCCTGGCTCTGATTGGTTGTTTTGGGTCGGGAGCGGGTGCGTTTCTTCCGCTAGCAATCGTAGCTCTGCTGTGAGGCGGAGCAGATTGATCTTTTCACAGGTTTTCTGTCTCGTGTCATTCTCGCAAACAAATATGTAGCACCAAAGTTACATGCTGCAGCTTTAGATCCTTAATTTAAAAGGCTTTCTGAGGTAAGTGGAGCACACCACTGGGGAACCCAGAGCTTCAAGGTTTTTATTAACATGTTGACATGCAGACCATGGCACACAGAACCCGTCAGCCAGCCGCCGCTGGAAACGACAGGTGCACATATTGACACTTTGGCTACATCTCGTATTTCTCAGGTGCAGAGAGGGTTTAAATATAGCCGACAGGACAACTGACAGCACAGCAGTGTGGAGGGCGGGAAGTGCACATGAAAGATTAGCGAAGAGTCCAACAGGCGTCCTCCGCTTGCCGTGCTGCGTGACTCTCTGGGGTTTGCTGGTCTGTGAAGTACTCCCTCTTGTCTTTTGGGGGGGGGGGGACAACACTACATCATGTCTCAATCCATGCAAGTTCCTGTTCTGTGAATTGTCTTTCGAATAAAGGAGAGACCGAAAGGGACATTTTCAACACAAAGCGAAAGCATCTCCGTTGTCTGGTTTCATTTTCTGCACAAAGGTTCATTTGCGAGGTTCTCGTCCCACCTTTCTCCAGAGACGGCGTGAGCGCTAGCGGTGTTTAGTAAGGGCGAGCAGGTGATTGTTTAAAATTGTACATGCGGGTTTTCACGGTCGCACATAATCACCAGACTGTGAAGGGCTGAGATTACTCTGCTTCACAGCACTTCTCCTTGCAGCAGCTCGGTTTAAATGTCCTGCTCTGTGCACAGCCTGGCAACAGCTTACTCTACCGGATTCATTTCCTCCCGGACGTCTCTTGCGAGCCGTAAAACTGGCTTCGAGACCGTCCCCCGGCGTCAAAGGCCTCGTATTCAACTCCCAACAGTCATGCCTTTCACACCTGCCCCCCGTCTACTCATGCATAAAGGCAGCAACTACTCGGCGTTGGTGGGAAGGTGGATTTAAAGGGCTAAACGGGGCTGTGTGGTGAATACAACAACAACAACAAAAAAAGGGAAGCAGTTCAGTTGTCATATGTGTAAAAGTGAAAACAAACGTCAGTCCTCTGGCTCCTCCACGGGCTATAAAGTGCCAAGAGTGCTTTAACACAAATCACTGCTCGTGTTGTTTTTTTTAGTAAACCAGCAGAAACCTCAACTAATGCTACACTAATATGCTAAGGAGCTTTGAGATGACATTTCTGAGTTCCAAAATGAGTATTTATATGCTGTTAGCGTGTTAGCGTCCTTTATCTCACTGAAATTGGACCAATGATGTAAGAGCGGCGGAACGGGTCGGCCACTGTTGTGCCAAATTTCAATGCATCAAAATTCGATTGCATTGAGCTGAGCTCGTCTTGATGACCATCGAAAACATTTTTTTGGTTCCATTTAATTTCAGTGGACATCTTTAATAAGTCAGCCTAAAAAAATAATAATAAAATAAATTAATATTCTTGGAGAACTCTATTGGTTAGTATAGATTATAAAATTAATTATGAAATTAGAAATTGACTGACTATGTACTGTCGTCAATTTGCAATTGATACACAAGATTTATTTTACACTTTCAACACCGCAGACCAAGTGAGTGTACAGCTTCTCAAGCTAACATGGTTAGCTTAGTCTAAAGGGGGGGAAGGGAGACCGCTAACTGTGTTTTGTCCTGTCCTAGCAATAATCCAATCTAAGTGTGAAGTGATTGGGAATTATTTACTAGAGAGGGAATGTTACTAATGTTTACTTTGAACAATCATTTTGGCTGATGCATAATCCTCCAGAGGTTAAAATAAGAGTTCAAAAATTCTCAAGATGAAACCTACAGCCCATCTCTAAAGCTAATAATAATAATAATAAAAAGTTAAAACTATGATTTCTAAATGTTTTTTTTACTTAAAAATATTTGTGTTTATATAGATAGAAATGTGTTCTGTTTTTTTATTATGGATCTTCATGTTAAATAAGCTGGCATGCGAGGGTAAACGTGCAGAAAAATTTCCTTCCTCTTCAAAATACATTTTTACTCTGTGTGAAATCTGTACAGGTACGTCTCTAGAAGCCATCCCTGCTTCATACTTTATTTTTTTTCAGCTGTAACAAACTACCTACATGCTAATTATGAAGCCTTAAAGATGCTATCTAGGCTAACTGAGCTAAAATAAGCCACATCAATAAAAAAGAAGTAAAAAAAAGAAAAACAAAAAGTATAATTCTGATTAATCTGAAGTGTCGATGTTTTAAGGACAACCTGAGCCAAACCTCTGTTGGGCACTACTTAATTTTGATGGTATTTTTCACAGCTAATGTTTGGCCTTGTAGTGAGCCGTTAAACTTAAAAACTTTTTTTTTTTAAATTAAACAAAAAAGTATTTATAGTAATATTAGTACTGCAGCAGCGGAAATGATATCCAACTAAAAAGCTGTGAAGTTAGCAAACTGAAATAATTAATTTCACTTGTTATAAAATACAAAATTTCCAACACTTTCTAATAAAATTCTAATATCCGCCTTGTAAAGATTTGCGCACTTTGTCACACGTTTTGCAGCTGTAACAAGTGCTTCAGACATTCAAAAGACGATGCTGAGATGGAACGCTACAGCGACCAGCTCTTTACTTCACTGTGTAAGCTGGTCTTTAATCATGTTAGAGCGCAGATCCTCATGCCCTTTTTTTTTTTTTTATTCCTTAATGGAATTTAAACATGTCAGGATTCCTAAGTTGTGTCATGAGATACAATTTAACACAGAAGATGATCCAGGTCAACTGAATGACACGATGCTCACATACCATCTGTAAATGTGACAGGCCTTCAATGAACAGTTCAGCCAATGAGAAACAAAAGCCCGGCTCTATAGGCATTTAGATGCTTGTGTTAAATCACGACCGAGAAGGAAACACCTTCAACGTCCCTTTACGTTCTCAGCAGTAGATAACCAGAAACTGTGGTTTTAGCAGTAAATGTCTTCAGGTAGACTTTTACCAAAGAACTCTTTAGTCAAAGTCTTTTTATGTCAAGACACACTGGTCACGTCCCACCATGAGACCCATTTTCTCCTCCAGCACAACCACAAAGTGTTGAACATGCAGATAGTCTTGCATGGGCATACGTCACTTCCATTTCCTGTCCAAAAAAAAGTTTTTAATCCTCTTCTGCAGAGAACACAGTCTGTGAAGCAGCAGCAAGATTTTTTTTCTTCTTCTTTTCTCCTCAACACCACAGGGGTACTGTGTCTTCTTTGGAATAAACTTCTTATCTAATGAGGATGAAATGCTCCCGGAGCTCTGCTCCCCTGGCTTTGAAGGAGCCACAGGTCACGATGAACCCTTCCCCTCCTGTCAGATCCCATATCTCAGATCCGTCTCATCTCTGAAGCGCCGGGCACTCTGCCCATGTGAAAGTGGAGAGAACTGATGGCAAAATGGTGCGGGTGAGGGTCAGGCCGGGGAGAGCGGCTGGTACGGACGAGGCGGGGAGGTCAGATGTGATCCTCCATGGGGAAAACCAGGCGTGTGCCTCGGCTCAGCAGCTCCTGCTCGCGGGAGTCCAGCTCCCGCTCCAGGGCCTCCTCTGACGTGCTGCCGCTCCTCTTTCCGTTTGCGCTCCAGCCCAACCCCCCGGCGGCATCCGCCCTGCTGGCGGACGCCCCATTGGCGTTGATGGCGGTGTCGCCAAATGTGAAGGTCAGGTCGGCGTCGTTGTGGATCAAGTCCGTGTCGGGATCCCTTAGCTGGTCGTGGTTCTGAAATCAGAACCCAGAGTGAAACATGAGGTGAGAACAGATGAATGGACATCAACAGTATACATACTCACGAGGGAAGCAGGGATCTGAGGGGAACTTTCATTTCAGATTAGCTTTATTTTGGTAAACTAGCCATATTGAAAAAAAAAAAAGGAAACAAAATAAAACAAAATATTTTACAAAACAACAAAAAGGCAGAAGCCAAGTCTTTATAAATCAATAGAGCAATAGATAGAGATTTGTTAGTTAGCTAAAGATGTATGTTAATTAACTAGAGATATGTTAGTTAGCTAAAGATATGTGTTAATTAACTAGAGATATGTTAGTTACGTAGCTAGAGATATGTTAGTTAGCTACGGATAGCATAGCTAGAAATATCTTGGTTAATATACGTATGTTAGTTAATCAGCTTGAGGTAGGTAAAGATGTTAGTTAACTATAGATAGAGTTAACTAACATGAATTAGGAGACTAGGTGAGAGGGACTTTCATTTGATAGCCAAAACTGCAGCAACTAGTGAGGCAAGATAAAAACAGGAAACTGCAGGCCGTCTTGATTCACACATATGTCCAGTCTAACAGGCACAAAGATGACTCACAAACGCCCCAGAGCCTAAAGAAAACACATGTTGCATTCTGATTAAACGACACGCAGCTGAACAACCCGGACTGATCGGGAGTCTGGAAATCAATAGCCACCCCATGTCCACCGGGGGTGGAAAGGAGTCAATGCCAGGTCAATGAAAGGATTATTCAGCTCACTGGATACGACAACAACAAAAATGACATAACTATGCATTACTGCAGAACTATTTTTAAGGGGAAAGAAGATACATTTGGAAATGAATCCATTAGAAACCGGTTGTGCTCTTAAATAGTTTAACAGAAGCTCCCTCCAAATTAAAGTAGAAACACACAGCCATCCCTGATCGCACACACACCCCTCCTCCTGCTGCTGCTGCAGCGGTCACGTGAGCACAAAGAGCATTAACATCTGGCCCAAAACAGGCCCAAACAAATCCTGAATTTAGTCCCGTTCGAGCAGTAAATGTCAACAAAGTAGCTGGGGCGGGGGTTTTTTATAGAACAGGAAACTTTAAATTTTGTGGCCCAGTTGTAAAGATTAAGGTCTGAATTCAGGTCGTCACAGTGGGAGGAGGGAGGGAGGAGGATTGTTAAAAGGCAGACTGATGGATTTTCAATTTGTTCCCCTCTGTCAGCTTGTAATTTCAATTTCTACGAATAAAATACGAGAGGAAAAAAGAACCCAAAACAACTTAAGCCAGCTGTAGAGGCATTATGAATCGCAGCAGCATTTCAAGGTCTCGTATCAGTTTCAGTAGAGAGGCATGTCATAATATCCATAATTAAAGAGGAACTAGACACTGAGCTTTATTTAATCCGGGCTCTCCCCACATGGCCGGCTGCACTGGCAGCCCCCTACGTCCAGATTGGACGCAGCATGGCCGCAGCTTCCTGACCGCAGGGAGAAAACATCTTCATCTACATCGCTTACAGCTAAAAATGACAGAAACCAAATTAAATACAATTCATTTTTATTTGCAGGAATCCAATTGGGAACCAATCATTTTCAGTGGCAAGGGAGGAATAAAAAACAAACAAAAAAAATCCCCCGCATGTTTCATAGAACAGAGAACAAAAAGGAGCCGTGATGAAAGTGAAGTGAGTGTGACCGAAGCTTCAATGGGCATTTCTGCGTTTTAAATATCAGAGGGCAGTGTCTGTCAGAACACTGGTCATCTTTGAGCCGGAGCTGAAAAGCGTCTTTTGTGCCAGCACAATGCAGCCCCCTCCTCAACCCTCCGTTTTTAAAATGCTGCCTGCCGAAGGCCTCGGCTCTGTGTGGCTGAATGCTTGGTGGAAACTCAGAGAGGAAGAAACCAGTTTCAGTATTCAGGGACAGTCTCGGCTCTGAGGACAGTTTGTCACACCGATTTGGCTGTTTGTTAATTTTATTAAACCTACAGCACCAGAATAACCCTAGCTGGATAAAATTAAAAAAAAAAAAAAATCACATTTAAGGATCTTTACAAGCTTTAAACTGAAAAACAAATGCTTTAAAAAAAAAAGGTTATTTATCACTGCATATCTTTCAGTTTACCACAGATTAAATATAGTTTTATGTGATATTTGTGGCTGCTGCCGAACATGCATGCTGTGAAAAAGCATTTGCGATTTCAGCTTCTTTTTCTATCCCCCCTCACTTACAGGCAAAGATGACCAAGTAAATACAAAATGCAGTCTTCACATTATCATTTCATTCATCATGTGACAAAAATGAAACCACGTGATTTCTTTTCTTTTTTTTTGAAGCAAAAAAAAAAAAGCGCCATCCCTTCTAAGCTAGCTGCATGTGAAAAAGTATTTACCCCCTTTTAAAGGGAGCTGAAATTAAATCACAATTCTCATAAATGCTACAATCAAGAAATCCCTCAATTTTCTGCATATATAGTTGTGTTTTAGTCCTTGAGTTTTATGTTGCGTCTTCCCTTTATGCCAAAATGTGTTTTCCTATCCTGGTGTAAAAGCATTAGCAGCAGAAGGAAAGAGTTTGTTAGGTCAGGAGAAATCTGTTCTCTTCATTTTATTTTCATGACTCTCACCAACTTTTCCTGCATAGAAGATCCTTGGGGGAAAAGCGAAAGTGCTCACTCTCTTTTCTTTCTCTGTTGCCAATAAGCAACTACACATCCAATCAACAAATACCTGCTAAAAAGAGCTTTTTAAATAATAATAATTTTTAAAAATCCTTAGATATTTGTAAATAATAGGCCCTCTCTCCATATTCCAGCTGTGCCTTCATGTTTCGTGTCCCTGAAGGCTCTTTGACTGTCAGAAAAGTGTTTCAGAATCATTCACCAGATTAAATGGTGAGTAATTTGAGTTTAATACCTTAAGATTTTTAATTAAGTTCATTTTTTATTTTTTACCCTCAACTAAAGCATTTATCTTTCAAGTATCACACAGAAAATCTACCAGCTTCACACTGTACGTGTTCTACAAACCAGATATTTCCACACATTAGTACAACAATAAATGGGGCAAAACAGATGTGCATATTTTCATCAAATGTAGTTTTGAAAAAACTTTTTTTTTTTTTTACAAATACTCACTTCATATGCCCGTGGACTGGTAAGGCAGCTTGCCAGCGGGCCACAGTAACTGGGCAGAGTGGAGGTCAGAGGTGGACCGCTGTGTGTCAAAATGGGCTTAAGGTAACTGGGAAGTAATTAAGGGAAATCCAGAGAAAACGTTCAAACATTAATAAGAGGCACACATTGCAAATCTAAAAAAAAATAAATATATATATTCTCAATATAAAGGTTGAACTTAAACTTGGAGGACAAGATTTATAGAAGGTTTTAGTGAAACGTTACAACAGAAATGTAATATTTTAGAGGGATGTGTGCTGGTGGGATCGTTGTAGTATTTCTACACCTGATCCGGATTCTTCATTTTACAGAGAACAAATAAAAAAATTTTATACGCTGCAAAAACACAAAGTCTTACCAAGTATTTTGGGTCTAGTGTCAGTATTTTTGGTCTAGTGTCAAGTGCAAGTATTTATCCATCCATCCATTTTCTAACACCCCTATCCCTAGTGGAGTCAGGAAGGGTGCTGGTGTCTATCTCCAGCTAACGTTCCAGGCGAGAGGCGGGGTACATCCTGGACGGGTCGCCAGTCTGTCGCAGGGCAACACAGAGACAGACAGGACACACAACCATGCACACACACACACTCACACCTAGGGAGAATTTAGAGAAACCAATTAACCTAACAGTCGTGTTTTTGGACTGTGGAGGAAGCCGGAGTGAACCCACCATGCACAGGGAGAACATGCAAACCCCATGCAGAAAGACCCCGGGCCGGGAACCTTGCAGAACTGTTGCTGCAAGGCAACAGTTCTACCAACTGTGCAGCCTGCAAGTATCTTAGTACACTCAAAAGAAGAGCAAACTAACTGCATATCTTTTGAGCTTGTTTTTAGGCAATAATTCCCTAAAAATGTACCAGTTCCACTGGTAGATTATTTCACTCATAAGACATTTCTGCCATGTTAGGTGGAATAATCTGCCAGTGGACTGGCACTTTTTCAGAATTTTTAAGGAATTGTTAACATAAAAACAGCTTCTAAATATTGCTGAAAAGTTACTTGTAAGTTAGTTTTGTCTCATTTTAGGTTATTTGCACTAGAAACTAGACCAAAACAACTCAGTGAGTTTGTGTGATTTTGCAGCGAAGGACTCAGCTTAACCAGGTTAAGCTGCTTTGGAAAACTAAGTGCCGCGTTCAAATGGTGGGGACCGCAATCCGCTGGTCCCATGCACCACGTTTGGATATTTACACCCACAGTCGGTTGCACTCGGGAGAAACAACCTAAATATATCAAATGGTCTGTTGCTTTTCTTTGGCTCCAAATAGCGTGCGGCACCTGGGGGAGAGGATTTTCCCCTCCTGGAAAACACAGCTGCCTCGTTTAAAGAGACAGAAACACAATCAACCACCTGGGGAAGACAGTTGTTTAGCAGCGATGGGAAGATTGGAGGAAATGGGAGGATGCGTCGCTAAACGTATTACCTTGAGTCTGTTGTTGTGGGCCAATAGGAGGAAAAGGCAAAACATTTTTCACAATTATGTCAAATTATCTAATCCAGGAGGAACCAGTTTGCATAGCAAATGTGGACCAGGCAGTCATCCTGATGGATTATCTGAGATATTTACCTTGTGACTGAATCACATGGGATTTTTAACACACACACAAAAAAAGGATACTTGTGATCAAATGTATACCAGAGTCTGAAGAGCCAGGCACTCTCCTGTTTGGTTTTACTCTGGCCCTCATCCTGGTTCCCATCCTAGAGAAACACATGAGTGAAAAAACAAATCAAAAGACATTTTGCTTTGTTCACAGTGAATGCAATCAGACAACAGCACCAGTCACTTGTTATTCCTGCTACAGTGACTGATAAGGAGTCTGATGCAAATCGGTTTAATGTACTCTGACTTTTTATCGTGTGGATCCGACCCGCAGCGTGCGTCTCGCCTGTCTAACGGGGAGATTCCATGCAATGTGTTTCTGCCAAAAGTTTTTTGTGATCAACATTTATCTGTGTAGATCTCAGGGGCGTGCACAGACATTTTGCGGGTCAGATGCTCAGGTCGGAAAACAAAAGGACAGCTTGTGTGGCCCATGGTCGGCTGACATAGTGGTGTGAGATTTGCCGAGGGTAGCAAAAGAAGAGCACAGAATGTGGTGGCAAGAAAAATCATCTATATTTCTGTATGTAGCCAGGGTGATATAGGACAGAAATTATTCTTAGAGAGTTAAGACTAATAAACTCAACTAAAAGCCTTGAAAATTGGTAACAAGATTTGGTTGGACAGAATTGGAGCTATAACAATATAGGCTAAATCCGGACATGTTACCCTGGACCATGCACTATAAATGCTTAAAAGAAGCAAAGATTTCAGAAGGACACTTTTTTTTTGTCCAGAAGAAAAATGCAGGTGCTGTAGGACGTCCTACTGTCTATCTGTGCACATCTCTGGAAGAGTTTACTTTTTTTTTTTTTTTTTTTCTTTACCATTTTTACTTATATTTACTTACGGTTTGCACCACAAACAGATGCCACAGTGAAGAGATAATCAGTTTCATTCATGATACCCATCTCATAATGTCATGCCTCATCCATGTATTTTTCAATCAAACTTTAAAGCTGCTGGCATGTGAACCAGATTTGCTCTCACTGTAGCTGGGAAGACGTTTTGTTTAAGATTAAGATCTAGTAGCAGAGTATAATAACAGAAATCACATTGCGTTTTACAGGTCACTGTGAGTCAACAGGTTGGGCAAGAGTCAATCTAGCAGGTAGACTTGCAGGGACAAGTCCTAAACTAACATCTGACAGCACACAGCTTCCCTATTCTACTTTCGTCTTCTTCTTTCTGAGACTACATTTCAGTGTCTAGACTTCCTGAGTTTGAACCCACATAAACTACAAAGAAAAACCCCTAAAAAACCCCCAGCAGAACGTGGAACAGAACGTGTTGGGAACGTGGCAGAGATCCAGAGAATCCCAAAGTGGATGTGAGTGAGCTCCTCACCCCCTGGAGGACTTGGAAGCTGTCGCCAGAGGGCTGCAGGTCTTGATCTGGATCCACACCAACCCTGCAACACGGGAGACGAAGCAACAACATGGGTTAACTTGTTGCCTAGCAACAGTTACAAGACGTATTCATATCCTAGCACACAAAAGTGCTGAGGTGCTAAACCTTGTTCCCCAAGACGCAGACCAGCATCAGCATTTAACCCAAAGCAAGTTAGAGACATGGGGTAAGTATGACACAGACGTGGAGGTTGTTCTGTCCTGTTAGCATTTTTCTTTTCTATGAAAACATAAATTATTAACCTCAGAACCAAGTCATATTTTAACTTGTGCAGAAAATCTCCCGTTCACCCCTGACCCAAAGAGAGAAGGGCGAGTTTCAAGTGCAACAAACAGCTTAATGAACAATGGTTTTCCACAGTGCAGTTTGAAGTATTAAAGCTAAAACAGATTTCTGCTCCCAAATTAAAGCATTTCAATTAAAGTAGGCTAATGCGTCTTAACTGTCCATCAAGGATGGTTAATAAACCAAAGTAATTAAATCCTATAATGCTCCATAGATTGCCAGTGAGGTTCAACTCAGACCGGCTTTCTGGCCAGTTTCGATTTCCCAGTGGGGAGAATAAATCAACTGGAAAATCTGAGACTTTTTCAAAGGCAGACTTTTGAGTTTCAATATGGCCGCCCCATATCACAGTAGGCTGTGATAAAAACATGTTTATTTTACAAAACATGTAAAACTTTTACAACTTTTACAAACTTTATTTTTTTAATCTAAAAAATGTACATAAATAAATAAATTCAATAAATAAATTTCGCCTGCGAAATCCAAAAAGGACAAATTAAAATTCTATCGCTTCCTGTGATCTTGTTCGTCTTTTCCTGCAGGAGCAACGTCCAGCTGTTGATACCCGTCACTCGTGCGACGCGAAAAAAGTTTTTCCATTGCAGTTTTGAGAAATAAACACATTTCTATGCAGCCAAAAAATAAATAAAAATAAAAAAGCGCAAAACCTTTTTATAGAAAAATTAGGCTTTTTTTTTTTTATTGCCGCGTTTCCATTAGACACATTTATTTTCATGATTTCCATTAGCTGTTAACCTGGATGTAACGTCAAACCCACGTGCAACGTAACTGGAACGCACCACAGCTCCAGCCTCAGTCCAGATCTTTTGATTGTCCTAAAAAACGCTTGAATTCAGTTTGGTTTGGTCTTTGTAAGGCTGCGGCTAGTCAGTTGTTTGTGCATCTATTTCTAAGTATTTTTTTCCCCTTCCACTTAACTTTCCAAATTTATTTCTTGTGACCAAGGGCTCAAAATCAACAACTGTTTACCATCACATCAGCAGTGCGATTCGTGCGATTGTGTAGACCATGTCGCTATAATTATGTAATTTTTAAAAAGTTTTAATTGGTCTGCTTATATAATGTTCTGTTTTTTAGGTTTTCATTAGACATGAAACAAATGCTAAATATATCACTGTGTCTAATTTGTCTATGCAACATAAGAGCTTTACAACTTTTACATACTTTCTAATTCACCGAGACGCCCTTACAGTCACGCTGCTAACTACACTTTTTCTTTCTAGCCATTTCTTTCCATTAAGCTGAGCTAACCAGCAGATAATATAATGTTGCCGTACCGAAGTCTGCTGTAAAACTCTCTGCAAGACAAAGTGACTTCCAAGCAAGGAAAGGATTTATTTACATGGCATGAGCCCATTTCCAGTCTTTCTTGCCGCTCATGGTTTATTTCTACAACAATGTCTCTCAACAGCTGAAAAGTGTTCAACCTCAGCAGGCCGATTCTCAAGAGGGCGCTTTTATTTTTGGTTGAGCTCACTCCAATCCGTCTGGATGGGTGCCAAGGGAGAGACGCGTAGCCTGTCATGGATACGTTTTAAATCCCACTCGATCCTGCCTGCACAGCGGAACGTCCGACTGGTGTGTGTGGTTATCTTTAAAACCCCTCCATGACTGTCACAGGGAGGAAATGGGCTTTCTCTTTACCTTCGCAGTTTCAAAAGCAGAGGCCAAAGAATCCGGGTGTCTTTTAAGACCCTCGTCTCAACTAAACACACACACACACACACCAGAGAGGATCGGGGAGGGAGGAGGCTCCAAGGACGCCAGGGGGCACGCAAACAACATAGTGATGCAAATGATGCAGGGAAGTGCAGCGGAGAAGTATCTGGGAGGAACAAACTTGACACAGTAAATGCTCTCTTCCTGAAATAACAAACAAACACAAAAAAAAAAACGGGAGCACATGGAGCCTGACTCACATCTGACCAGTATAAAAAGAAACAAACGGCTCTACGTGAACAGGCTGTGAGGGAATCCTCTAACCACTTCATTACACCCTGTAATCCTAATCCCAAACAACCCACTCCTCTCCTTCTAATCCGTCAAATATTCCTTGCGAGCAATTTTGTTTCTGTCCACAAGCAAATCCTGAAAAGAGTGAGGAAGAAAAAAAAAAAAAAAGACGAAGCAATCACAGTTCAGATTTTTTTCCCCCCCTACATGTTACCCCACATGTCTGTGTTTCCGCTCTACTTGGAAACACAGACGTTTCCAAGTAGAGCGGGCTGGTTTTATTGTGATCTTGTGTGGGGGAAAGGAGAAAAAAAAAAAAACGAAAGAAAGAAAAAAGTGGCTAGTCAAGAGAGATTACATGAAAAAGAAAGAGGAACAGGTTTTTTTCACAACACAAAAAGCAGCCTTGACTGGAGCATTTTACAGCAGCAGAGCCTCAACCTCAGCCACAGTCAGCTCCACGCTCAGGTGGTTTCAAACCCTTTTTCTAAACAGATGTTTTTTTTTTAAATAGGCTATTTTTTTTAGATGCCCACTTTTACTCCCCTTCACCAAAACACACCAGGAGATTTTCCTCCCCCATCACCAATTAGCACCAGTGAACCCATTTGCGTTCGTATACGGCACCTGGAGTATTCCCACTTTCCGTGGAGGCGGCCCTCGTCCTGAAATCTTTTGCCGTTCCCATATCTATATCTATCATAAACACAGGGTTTGAGAACATTTAAAACCAGGCAGAGATGCGAGACGTTTGCCTGGTGGAGTAACAAACACTGGATAGAAACAGAGAATTCGAGTAAATCATAAACCTCAGGAAATGCTGTTTTGGTTTTTATTTACATGACATTTCTGGATACAAAAACGTCCTTTTTTTTCCACCTGCTTTGGAAAAGAAGATGATAAAGTAAGTCACATGCAAATTTTATGCTTTTTCATTCATAAGCCTCAGTTGTTTGGAGGGTAAAATTGGATAACAATAATTAAAAGAAAGAAAAATTGAAGTGAGGAAACATAATGCTGGACTGTGAATGATATTAAAGTAATATTACTTGACTCTATCCCATACTGGAGGTCATAGCCATCCCTGCCATGATACACGGTGGTGGCAGAATCATGCTGTAGGTGTGCTTTGTTTTAGATTCTTATAGGAAATAATTAGAAAAGCATTTATTATTTTTCTTCTGCTTCCTCATTACGCTCTGCTCTGCTTAGCAGAAGTGGATCACATAAGAGACACAGAACCTTGCGGTTGTACAATGTGACGAAACAAGAAGCAGGACAAAGCGAGTGACATTTTACTGTGAAGCTGAGTAGAAAAAAAGAAATAAAGTAAAAAGAAAAAAGAAGTTGTTGGCAACAGTGTGGGCTAAACATAATCCTCTTTTTTGTTGCACTTGGCAACGAGTCTTTGCAGATGTTCATATGAACACATAAAAACTACTGCCGGATGACATCACCACTGCTCTTCAGCTGATGAATGAGCGAACAGTGCTTATACTGGAACAAGGTCAACTTCTTCGCAACTGGGAGTTTGGCTATTTGGGGAAAATAACGTCTCAGTTTACTGCTTTTCCTCCCTCAGTTCTTGCACTAAGACAAAGTCTCATTTCTGTAGGAGGAGTTAAAACAATAATAGCCAGAAAACACAATTTCATTTGAGTCGGATGTTAATACACTGACATTTTGGTTTGATTGTGTTACATTGAAATGACATTTTAGATACATTTATCAAGTTTCGGCATTTTATTTGCGTTCACTCATAAGTCTATGAAAAACTCGAGGCGCATATTCACTATAAAGTGTGTAAATAATTCTTAATAAATCAGAGTCTCAAAGCATTCACAGGAATCTGCTGGAAAAATAGTCACAATGCAAATGATTATAATAGTATTTGTTAAACTACCATTATTAACAAAGATGTGAATGTGGTTTGTATCTATGGAAACAACGACCCAAGAAAAGCTACAACTGGGGAGAGGAGAAGTTATTTATATAAAACAGCTTATAGCAACTGAACTAATGGCAACTGTATATGAAAAGATAAAACAATACACAGGCTGGCACCTTTGAGTTTTACCATCTGTTTATGTCTGCATCAATTTTAAAGTAATGTAAAAGTAAACCAGTATGAAGATAATTCAGAGTGAGTGAGTTTGTCTGGGAATCACACTGAAACATTTATATCTATAAAAGATGAGTTTCATTTTGTAGGGTTGCAATAACCCAGGAAACTATGCGGAAGCTCATTTCCTTCTGTGTTTCTGCCTTGTTCTCATCATCACAAGTCAGAAGATATGTGGGAAAAAAATGACTGCGGGTCTAAAATTACCAGCAGTCAGAAGAATTACAAACATTTTAAAAAGATGGAGCTGTAAAATCCTCAGAGCTGCAACTAAGATTTCCATCTTGGCCTCACAAAGTCCATACGGTAGCTACTTATTTAAAGAATTTTGCACATATCTTTACAATTGACGCGCATCAACTGTGAAGAAAGCTGCAAATATAAAGCACAGTAGATAAGAAGCGAACTAAACTATAATTTCTGTACCCTCATATGATTGGCAGAAATCATAACCTGAGAGAAAAGTCAAAGGAGAAACTCAATTACAGCCAAAAACGATGTTGTGTGAACTATCGAAAGGATTACCCTGAAAATAAAAAAATCTAATGGATTAGCAGAACCTGTCCTGAACCACAATAAGCAACATGGGTCTCTTTTCTCTTGATGTCTTGCCCTGCCAAACATCGAGATAAGCAGCACGCTCGCCTGCTTACAGGCCCTCATCCGAAGCCAAAACACCAGCAGCGTTTCTTTACAGACAACACAGCAGCAGCCCCACATCGCATTTCAGTCGTCACCCAAGAGCCAGGTGATCCCAACAGCTTCACCGGATGCTCAGCCGCAACAAGTTACAGATAGCGTGACCCTCATTAATAAAACAGAGGAGAAGATGGAGCTGAATAACAGGCTGCCGTTACCCTAAGTGTCCAGTTATTTTTGTGTAGTCACTTACATAAGATTACACTGAAACCACGCAGCTGATATTTGCATGCAGTAAAGCACATGTCCCAGTGTCTACTGCGCCGAGTTCACAGGGGGGGGGGGGAGTTTGGCAGTGCTCTAAAGCCCCTGCCGAACAATGGCTCCAGTCCGGTCTGAGGAGGCATTACTCATATTAAACAGAGCCTGCTCGCTCAGGCCGCTGCTGCCGGGAACGGGATAATCCGCTTTATCGTGATAAATGCGAAGCTCTCAGAGCATCATGGGCAGACAACGGATAGAAGTGAAGCAGTGCCAGAACCCAGACCAAAAAAAAAAGAAAAAAAGAACCAAATCAAATTACTGCAACAGCAGAACACAGACACAGGCTTGCTTGGTCATGGAAATCTGACGATGAAATTTATTTTCTCTTCTCAGGCTCAGGTTTAAGTAGTCGGAGTTGTACTGGAGGACAAATCTGTTCCTCCCCACAGAGCTCCTGGGATACTTCTCAGAGAGCAGCAGAGAACTCTTGCCCCCTCTCCTGGCAGCCCATGGCTTATTGAATTACAAACTTGAAGCCTGGTTTACGACTCAAATATGTTTTTATGCCAAGTTTGAGGGTTTTGTGTACGCATTCAATACTGTTGACAGTCACAACAATACTGCAACACTTAAGCTAGCTGCACTGGCTGCACAAATGTCCATGCTATTAGGCCACGTCATACTAATTAATTAAATGATATGAAATGGTAGCATGTTTAGTTAACTCAAATTCTGCCCAGCAGTTCAGTAACACTCAAATTCACACGTTAGTTTAGCCTCAATGCACGTTGGTTGATTTGCTGAAACAAACCAGGTGAGGTTTTTATGGTTTTAGTTCCTTTGAGTAGCTTAACATTCTAATTAGTAAACCAATGTGCCAAAAAAAACATCGTAGTTCACTAGTAATGAACACTGAACATTTATTACGTAGTAGAGCCTTCGATGTGAACTGGTTCACCATATTTAAGGTGTCACTGTGTCGGACAAGATTGTCGTCAAATATTTTAATCAGTTAAGTCCTTCGAAAAGCCTACTAGTTGAGACATTTGTGAGACTAGCACAGTACTTCCAGAGACTACTACTAGTCCTGCAAGTATGACACAGACATGGTGATATTAGTAAATCCCAAGTCATACCTCCGTGTCTGCTTAAATGTTATTATCTGTACATGCCCACTAGGCCTCTTTACAGACGTCTGCATGCCGCCCAGATTTCTGTGGCCGTATTGGTTGTGTGCGCAGGCATGGAATAAAATCAGCCTAACTCAGAGGGTGGTGACAAACTCAAAGGATGAAGTAAACAAAAGGTCAGAACAAGAACACAAACCACAAAATAAAACTTTAAATAGAGCACAGTTGATTAGCTGGGGTGTGAATAGTATGAATACGAGTGGGTCCTTCTCCAAAACGTACAAGTCGTTCTCGTACAAAGGACAAGAAGAACCATGTCGAGTCCTAAGAGCTTCTTCTGAACTACTGTGAGCAAACGTCTAAACTAGTGGACTGTAGTTGCTAACAAGTCAGTCAATAGTGAATGAATACACAAATTGCTCCCAATTTTCCTCTTAGCTAGATACAATAAACATAAAAGCATGATTTAAATGTTATATAATGTAAACAAATAGGAAGTAGAGGGACTGATTGCCACTATGTATCTAGCGCTAAGCTAATGCATAAGTTAGGCTAATGTGTAGCTTAGCATTATCTTACATTAGCACAGCAAAAAAGGGCTACAGAAGAAGCCATCATGTCAATTTTTGATCATTCAATTTCTGACAGAAAAACTGTAAGAAATAATTATGCAGACAAACAACAATAAACATTTGTTTACACGCCATCAAGTTTGCTTTAACTATACCTCCATCTTAAGTCATTTCTGGATTCTGCAAGGATGCTTTAAAATGGCAACAAAGAGTTGTTCTTCAACACCTGACAGAAAATTAATTACAGTAAAATCCTGGACATTCTATATGCAACAATTTTATCTGTAGGACTTTTTTTTTTTTTTTTAAATAAACTGTCCATAATATGATGCTCTCCCAAAATGTTTTTTTTTTTTTTTAAATGAGGTTTTGTTATTTCCAGAGCGGTTCTGTCACCTGATATGCAGCCAGGAGAGCATGGGTGTGGTTCCCCCACCGAACACCCAGACGGTGAAGAAGACGATAAGCAGAGTGGTGGTGAACATCATCTGCCGGGCGGAGGTGGCAGTGTCCCGGATTGCCAAGGCAAATGCCATTGCACCGCGTAAACCTGGAAAGGTCGCCATGCCAAAACTGTTACACACCGAATCTGTTGAGATTAGTGATATTAGTTGAGCCTTTTGATTTTATGTTGTACCTGCAAACATCATCATGTGCTGGAAGTTTCCCCTGATCTTGTCCCTTCGACCGAGGTTGAGGAGGAAGGACAGCGGGTAAATGTTGAGAGCTCTGCCGATAAATATGGCTATCTGACACAAGTTGGTTAAGAAGTCCAATGCTATTCAACTGTGGAGTATTTCCAAGAATTAGGGTTTCCCTCATGGTCTTATAAGCCTGACGGGCCACCAGACTAAGCATGGTTTGTTTATTTACTATAGTTTGTTTTTATACACATCAGCAGCAGTGATAGCAAAGACAGATTAAGGAGCCTGTTTGGTGACACAGTATGGTCATTATGTGAACACATAAACCAGGGGTGTCAGACTCATTTTTGTTTTGGGCCAAATCCAGATCACGAATGCTCTTAAAGGGCCGGTTGTGCCAGAATATATTGATAAAACCTGTTCAGAAACTATTAAAATGTCAATGAATTCTTAAAATTAAATAATATTATTGAACGTCTTTTCAGTCCCTCCAGGATTTTCTGATACTTTTTGCAATAAAAATCAAAGTGTTTGTGGTACTAATTTGGAAATATTTGCGATATTTGTGCTTATTTATGACGGTAAATACGACTTTTTAGATCATGGACTATAATCTGACATCAATTAGGGCTGAGGCAACTGTTTAGTACAAGTAAAAACGTTTTTGACCATTTTTGGAAAAAAATCAGCAATCAACTCCCAATTATTAGCACAAAAAAGTGCAGGAATTTGTCAACAAACAGGAATTTGTTGACAATAATTCTCAAGAAACTGGAGGGACTGATTGATATAATTTGGCAGTAAATAGATAAAAACTGCATTGATTTGATTGAAAACATAATATTCAAGCACACATTGTGTTTAGTCTAGAATCTAGAGGGCCACATAAAAATCTATGGTGGGCTGGATTTGGCCCACGGGCCTCAAGTTTGACACGTGTAACAGAGAGACTCAGGTCAGTTGTCTTTTTTCCATAACCACTGCCTCTCTGTGCAACAATACACAGTAACAACTCCAGCAAATAAACTGACAACTCACGGATAAAAGATCAAACATTTTTGGACATTTTAACTAGGACAAAACAACAGTAGTGCAAAAAAATTTATATTGAGTTTAATTGTATTTTGCTAATGTTTGCCTTTTTTTAAAAAGACTTTTCAGTTGGTGTTTAGGCATTGTTAATATTGCCTTCCAATAACGCATAACTAATTAGTCATATTCTCAAATTTCCTGTGAACTTTAAACATCTTTAACTCAAAAACACAGTGGGTTGCTGGGTGACCACCATGGCAAACCCTGAAGAGTTATATATTATTCATTCATGTCTATTAGGATTGTTTTTCCCAAGAAAGTGAAGGATACAAAAGCTCCTATGATAAAGATGGGACTGAAAATGTGTTTCTGGAAGGTGAACAGAGCCAAACCCATGTACGAGAAGATGAAATTCTCAGCCAGGAAGTGAAGAACTTCAAAGAGCTGTGAATGAAAAACTATTTTAGTGTTTTGCCTTAGAAATAATAAACGGCACAAAGAGCTTTAAACAGCTACACTGTATGTTCAGGGTGACTGCCACTGAAACAGACCGACAAGGGTCAGGCTGCATACTGATCTAAATGTGTCACACTGCATGGTGTTTACATGCTAATCTGCAAGACCGAGTCCCCTCTGGGAAACCGAGCAGTCATGTCAGGACGGATGTCCCCAGACAGCCCCGATTAAGGTCACACGGGGCTGATCGTGGTACCATCTGGAACCATCACCCTGACGGATTATGGCGGAAGTTATAGAGGGTTCAAAATTAAGGGGGCTGCTTGATAGAGGCCCCCCTGGCTCGATATTACCTGCTTGGTGCGTTTTGTAGACTCCTCAGAGAGGTTGTTGCATGTGTAGTGAGCCTGGGTGATGCCACAGAACAGCACGGCCACAACACCTGTTGGAGAACAACACACACACACACAGGTGTTACAGCGAACGCCACCAACATGCTGCATCACACAGGCAAGCTGGCGGATTTCAAGCAACCGGCGGGACAATTCATCACAAAGATAAATCAACAAGTTCTTTCACCGCATCTCTGGAAGATTATTTGTCTCTGCAGTATTATTGTTCTTTAAACCTTAACTTGCAATTTTAGGGCATTGTTAGATTTTTATTTTAGTGCTGAAATACCTCATGATTATCTAGCAGATGAAGGCACCGTCTTGTTAAAATGCAAGGAAAATCAACCATATATTTAAGGAAAACTAAAACAAAATTCTTTTTCTTTAGATGATAAAACTTCTTGTAAAAACAGGAAAACATGATTTTATGCTTGTCCGGTTTTACCCTACAGTAATCTACAGAAGCTGAGAGTGGACAATTTCCACATATGCTTTTTCCCAATGTTTTTTTTTTTTCAACATGACGAGAAAACAATCGGGAAAAAGCATATGCAGAAATCGTCCACGCTCAGTTTCTGTGATAAACACAAATTGTGCTCTCAGATACTTTTTCATGTAAATATACAAAAATTAGAAGAATGTCCAATTTGTTTAGTTAGACGGTTTAGATGCCTAATGATGCTTCGTTTGACATCTAAACCAGACCCTGTGTGACAACATGACAAGTTCAATTTCATACTCTTCTTTTCTTTAACATGCTTATCCAGAATTATCCAAAGTGTCCAAATCAAGTTCCAACCTTCTAAAGGAAATTTCTTCATGGCATACACTTGAATATAACTAAATCAAGACGGCTCACCGGTGAAGCCGCAGGCCTCGGCCAGCAGGAAGGTGCTCCAGGACATGAGGAAGAAGAGCGCCGTCTCCAGCAGAGGGAAGCAGTGCAGCTTGGTGAACTTGGTGACGTAGAGTCCAGTTAAAGGCCAACAAGGCTTTGCGTTTTCATGAACCACACACAACAGAAACAACATGACTCAGGCTCTTAGCAATGGTCTAGAATACGGTTGGATTTTAAAGTGTGAGCACAGAGCAGGATATGAGAGCCGTGACGACGCCTGTGGCTGCGCCCATCACAAAGGAGCCGCTGAAAATCCCCAGGAATATTCCCACAGATTTGAAAAAGGCAGAGGCGTCAAACATGTGTGTGTTTGCACCAGCAGGCTGGTAGGCCACGATGGAGCTGAGATGTAAAAAAAAACACACAATTCATACCTAGTTAGTGTAATTCTGGTATGGGTCAAAAACTATCAACACTCACTTTGGTAACACTGAGCTTCCATTACATTTTTACCACAAGTGTCTTTTTGAAAAATAGATTAACCATGTGGAGCATTCTGACAATCTCTTCTATAGAAACAAGTGATTCATGTCTTCCACTAGAGGGAGGTAGAGTGCCATGTGTCGAGGAGGAGCAGCGATGAAAGGAAGCAGGTTTCACAAATCAGTGTGAAATTCAACAACTTGAAAAAGCGTTTTGGTTGAAACCCGCATTTCAGAAAGCAGCAATATGGAACATAAACATAAATAAAATACATTGATGACATTCAAAAAAAAAAGAGGTGAACTTCTACTGCAGAGTGCTTACATGTTGTGCATGAAAACAGTTTGATTTGCAAAGTAACTTGTAACCAAATCTGTTCAAATACTTTACTGGACTAGAAATAACATTATTTTTTTTATTATATAGAGCAGATAGATGATAATATTTCCCCTAAAACAATAGCTAGGAAAACATGTGTAGCACAATTCTGCTCAGTTAAAAAAGGGAGTTTGGATTTTTTTGGAATGACATTTTGAGAAGTCTCCTCAATATGACACCTTATGGTTAGGGTGTCATATCAGCAAGTTTATGGAAAAGTGAAGAAATCCTCTGTGTATTGGAAGGGGTTAGTCAGACAGGAGCCACCATTTTACTTCATGTTTTGCCATCTTAAGCAACTCAAACTGAACATGCTCAAGTCTGAGGCCATGGTTCTCTACTGGAAAATGGTGGATTGGGTTGTGTGTCACCGTGAGCATCAAGCGGAAAACTTCAAGTATCTGTTAAGTATCTAATTTTTATACAGTGGAGTGACTACTCACAACTAATCATGCAGATTAATGCAGCCCACAGCAACTCTTCTGAAAGTGAGCGTGTGCTGCACCTACTAAAGCAGCATTGCATCCAATAAACATTAACTTTTCAATGTGAGCTGAAACTTTTAAACAGTGGAAAGCTAAAAGCATAATCAGACTAATCCTGTTTTCAGAAATATCTACAAATTCACTACAATATAATATTTTTCCACTAAAGGTCAGGAACATATTTCCGACAATAGCTTCACTGAACTAATAACATGACTTACGAGGACAAGACAATGGCCACAGCATCATTCATAACGCTCTCTCCGAACAGCAGAGCGTACAGATCCCCGTCTGCATGGAGCTCGTTGAAAATCGCCAACACAGTCACTGCAAGTGCATGTCAACAATTAAGAAGAGATCCAAGCAAACAGCCACATTCACAGTTAGTTCACAGCTGGAACGCGTATTTCATTGCTCTCGAGTTGTACCTGGGTCTGTGGCGGAGATGATGGCCCCAAAGAAAAGGCAGTCAGTGTAGTAGAACTTATCAGTCAGCTGTCCGACCGCCCTCATCAGCTTCACCACGCCGTACATCAGATTCCTGGGGTTGGACAAGCAGAGGAGAGGCATTCAGTTGGAGGGGGGGGATAGGGAAGAGTTATCTCTCTTAAGATTGATGAACATAGAGGAGAACCTCACCCAATAACAAAGCATGAAATTGCAGTGCCAAGAAAGGCGTAGGTGATGATGGAGCCAAGATTTCTGAAGAAGTGTCTCTGAAAAAGGGGGAAAAGAAATATACTAATCAAACAAATCTAATTGTTTTGTGATCAAGGGTGAGAAAAAAAAACAACATCTGTATGCTTGAGTACAGCATTGATCATGCTGATGAATAAATACGCCTTGTAGCTGAAACCTTCAGGTCAGTGACTGCCACGGCTCAGTCAGCCACACAGCTGGTTGACTGCTTTTAAAACAAACAAGCAGCGAAACACAGATGACTTCCAAATCAGCCCATCTGACTGTCCCTGCAAAGTAAACCGAAAAAAGCTGATCCAGGGATTTTTTTCTTTTTTTACAGGAAACGTGCGTCTTCCTCTAGAACGGTCCCACTGATCAAATTTACTTGTTGACATTCTGATCAGTGACAACTTGGCTTAGCAATGTTGAGCTAATTTTATATAAACAAATTTACACATCAGATGCAAATCTGAGTGGCTTTGGTGTTTAAAATGCCGCTTAAAATGAGCAAAAACAAAAATTATACTTGTGAGTGTGGAAGAAAAACGAGCTTTTCTAGCTGACCTGACCCTCTTCTTCCTTTTCCTGAGGACTATCATTTGACTCAGCAAATTCTAACATGAAGAAAGCAACACAAAATGTTCAAAATTCACTAAGTGGGAACCTAAAAAGCTCCGCTAAACCCGTTTAGATAATAAATAATAAGGTTAGGGTAGTCGTCTGATGCTAAAGAGCTAATGCAATGCTAACTAGTACTTTGTGTTGTCATTTCAGTTGTACTCACTTCTAAAAAGTTTTAGAATAGTTATTTATGAACACATTATCTTGAGAGAAAAAAACAAGATAAACATCATGTGTAAATGTAATAATATGGTTGTTTTAACGAGGGCTAACGGTGATAGCTAGTTAGTCTTCACTTTTCTTGCTTTTCTTGTCATTGTCTTTTTGAGACTGTACAATTTTATTGATAATCAAAGGTAGATAAAGAATGCAAAATATTTGCTAGTTTCTGAAATGCTTACAAGTACGAACTAATTACGTTTAGATAAGGCAACACTGCTTAAACTGGCTACAAGCAAACCAATGATACCACCATGAATGTTCAATGAGAATTCCTGGAAAACTGGAGGCCCTCAACCAAACTGGGCCTCCAATATGGCTGCCAATGGCTGTAGGAACACAGTCAAGTACAGTAACTATATGACTGCACAGAATGAAGGGAAAATGCTTGTAATGCTAACAGTAATAAGCCTGGTCACTGCACACAAAAACTGGCAGATACCACCGGATTTGTCCAACTGCAACACATTGATGTTGGGTTTTATTTTCCAGAAGTGGCTACCAGCTTCCCAAGCTAATGTAACATACAATACCTTCAAGGGATCAGCATGCACCCAATAATAATTTAAATAAGCTTATTTTAAAACTAGCAAGCCAGGATTTGATAATAAGCACACAGTCCTATACATGGAGGAGAGGCAATTAAAGTGTTTTTTTTTTTTTTAGAAAAACCAAAAGTTTTTGTTCTATCCAGTATAATACATTTGCAAGCAAGACTGATGAATTTTCTCAGTCAACCCTACGAAGTTTACGAAGGCAATATTGTCATATTATTTAATTTCCCTCTGGGATCAATAAAGTATTTCTGAATGTGAATTAAATGCTTTATTCCCAGTTAACCAAAGTCTGTGAATCATAAAGATTTAAATACTGCATCTTGGAAAAGAGTGGACCAGTTACCCAGTCACACACCAAGGTTTTAAAAGGTTATGGCTTCCAAACTGAAGCCTTAACAAAAATAAATAAATTAGACTGTTCCTACACTTCTAATGAGATGCCAAAGAAAGTGTCAGATTGACCGTAGTTTTCTCCAGCAGCTTGAATCTTACACTGTCCCATCCCATGCATAGTTCCAATGTAACAAACATTATGGACAGCTATGAAGAGGATCATAAACTTTGCTGGAAATTGACCCCATGAAAATGGTGAAAACATTTGCAACTAAAATCCAAATGACCATTCTCCAAATAAAACCCAGTCACTTTAAGAAGACAAAAGCAAAAACTGTTTCTACAGTCAGCCGTTTTTCTGAGCCAGCAAAAATGTCAAAGAGGAAACGAAAGACATCTGCTCTGGACTTCCCTTCAAAGAGACACTTATGTTGACTGTCCTCACAATCTGGCCAATGACAGGTTTTGTTTGCGAGCCATCTGTCCAGTGAAACACTGTGTCAGCAGACACTTCAGCTGGACTCTGCCTCACCTCCCGTAAATGTGTCGCTTCACTTAATCCCAGAAGCAGTCAGACCGCGCAAAAGCTCACCTTCTTCAGACTGTACCCAGCATGGAAAATAATCGGAGGGAGCAAAATGTTGAAGAAAACCTCAGGGTCAAAGGTCACCTGGAGAGGGACGAGAAATTCCCAATTAATTGGTGAAATTAGCAGAATGAAGACAGCTTTTCCTTTTGCTTACCTTGCGCAGCATATCGTTCTGCTCCACATTGTGGATCTCCCTTAAGTTGATCTCCCCTTTCAGCGTGTACTCAAAGAACTTGCCGCTGACATTGAGCAGCAGGGTGCTGGAAGGCCCTTCCTTCAGCGAGCAGCTCGGGGGGGTCTTGTTGTGGTAGCTGGTGGCTGGAATGCCGTAACGCAGGATCACACCGACCAGCAAGCCTGATAAATCCAATCGGAACAAAGATGGAGGGTTATAGGAACATTTGACACACGTGCATAGACATAACCAACCAAACCAAACAACTCCCAAGCAACCAGACTCTAGTTAAAACTGGTGACGATATGTGATCAACAACCATTGTATTAGTTACACATGCTAGTACAGGGTTAGACTCCCTTTGTTCCACATAGATTCAACAGGGTGTCAGAAACAGTCATCAGATTTTAGGCCATACTCCAAGCTAAAATCACGCAGTTCATGCAGATTCTTTGGATGCACATCCATGATATCAATTTCCTGTTGCACCACATCACCAAGGAGCGCAACTGGACTGGAGCCACTGGAATACAGTGATCCCATTGCCATATATAAGAAACTGGTTTGAGATTAGTTGAGTTTTGTCACATGGTGCAGTATCTAGCTGGAAATTGAGATGGCAATATGGTTTCAATGTGGTCGTAAACGGATGGATGCGGTCAGCAAAAATCCTCAAGAAGGCTGAGGAAGTTAAAAGGGAAGTGTTGTGTTTTCTCCAGGCACTTTGTGATATAAAATGGCACTATCAATTAGCTAGGTTACCTTCAGTTGATATAAAAGTGCTGTATATATGTAGCATAATAAAATATTATTCGACATTCTGATGTGTAACGATGGGACTTGACAAAATGTAAAGCCTCAGTTGTCAACCGTCTTTCATGACTTGTATTTTTGTGTTTTTATGATGTAAAGCACTTTGAACTGTGTTGCTGCTGAAATTGAATACAAATAAACTTGATTGATATATCAAATATGACTTAAAAGAAATCTGACTTTGTAATTTAATGCCTTAAAATCGGACCTCTGTCTCTTTAAGAAACTCCTGCTCTTTCTGAAACTCTGCCTTCAGGATGTCATCACGGCAGTGCTCCCGTTTTTACCAGTGTTGAGATACTTCTCAACGCTCAGCAGATGAGCAGTTCTACTAGGCGTTTGCTAATTGCTGCTGGCTAGTCTGAAGGAGCTGAGTGGAGGAGAAGTGGGTTCTCTGTGAGGTGGAAGAACAAAGCTTCAAAACTGTAGCTTAGATGCAGACATTTAATATCACACAGAAGTGCAAATATTGCAAAATGTCTTGCAAATATTTCTAAATTAGCTCCACAAAATTTGTCATTTTAATTACTAAAAGGAAAAAGTCATTAAATCCTGGAGGGATTGATCAGTGTGAAAAGATATTCACTATTATTTAATTTTAAGCAGCACTCATCAAATGTAGACATAGATATATTTATTAATATTTTAACAGCTTGTTAATATGCATCAATCCATTCTGGCACAACCTGCCCTTTAAGGACATTCTTGATATGACCCAAAATGAAAATGCATTTGATACCCTCACCCCACATCACTACACCACCACCACCAGCCTGAACAGGCAAGACAAACCTAGGTGTTGGTTACACCTTATTCTGACCCTACCGTGTGAATGTTGCTGCAGTAATTCAAACTCATGAGAATAGGCAACACTTTCTCCAATTTGTTATCTGATATTGCTGTGCCTGTGTGAGTCATAGCCACAGTTTCCCGTTCTTAGCGGACAGAAGTAGCACCCAAAGTTCAACATTTTTATTTGCATTCAGAGATAGGATTCTGAAATCCTTGCTTGTAATGATAAGGTATTTGAGCTATTGTCTTTTTAATCATCTCAGACGATTGTCTGCTGACCTCTGACATCATCAGTCGTTTTCGTCCACTCCACTGTCAATCCCTGAAGCGTTTCTCATTTTTTCCCCCACCACTCTCTCCAGACATGAGGGATGACTTTTTATGAAAATCCCAGACCAAGCCACTAAAGCCCCCTTTTTTCAATATTCGGAGTCCAGCTTTAACAACTTTAACTTACCTCACCTAGATCCCAAAATGCTTTGAGTTGCTGCTGTAAGCAAGCGCTGTTTAAGATCTACCTAAGAACGTGGCTGGTGAGTGTAATTCTCCATGCATTTCTTGTTTACCAGAAGACTGGATCAAGTCGCAGCAGGGCAAAGAAAGAAAAATGAGAACAAGACAGGTAGAATCTGGTGGAGAGAGTCGGAGTCGGGAGGAAAGTGATGAGAGAGGCACTTAGAGGAGCATAAATCCTGTGATGGGACAGAGTAAAACAGAGTGCTACAGGCTTGCTGATTCACTCTGTCGGTGGGTTAAATGTGAACATCACACTCACACGCTTTGGCCTAACCACACACACACACATATGCAAAGGGGGTTTCGTGCAGACACCGGATCAAACCACCTGTTGTTTCGGTTTCTGGCAAAAAAATAAAAAAAAGAAGACAAAACAAATGGAGAAAAAAAAAAATTCTCGGATCACAGATAGTGGGAGTTTTAGGTGCTTTCCATAAATCTGGACAAGAAAGTACCGTAAGAACTTTTTTTGTTTAGGCTGTTCTTTATGCGGCTAATCGGTACTTTCAGCGTGCTACAGAATAATCCTTCTGTTCTTACAGAGCTTTGTTCAGGTTCACACAGAAAAGTGAAAAGGAGAAACAGCTCAGCTTGTGCACATCGTTTCTGCATTTCCCAAAACAAAAACTCCAAGTGTTTAAATGTAGCATTATTGCAGCGTTATATAGTGGCAGTTTTCTGTTTTGGATTGTCTGCTTTGCTAACATGTCCCACTGGGGCACACGGTTCAGGGTCGAAAAGCAGCAATGATTAAATTAAAAGGAAAAAAACAAAACAAATCAAAGTCTGCCCTTTTTCCCCCCCCTCACTGGTTAATAAGTGACATTTGTAGCCCCGACTGGACTGCCTAAGTTCTGCAGCAAAATGTGTGGCCAACATGCAGTACAGGTTTATATTGTTCTTCATACAGCTTGACCAGACAATAACCGAGGCACAGATTTGTGACCAATAATCAGAAGAACGTTGGTTTCATTTCTGAAATGAACTGAACTGATTTTTGTTTGCAAAAACTTTCAGCAGTAAAATGGGCACAAAAACACAAGAATTCTCAGAGTATCAATTTGTCTATTTGAGTCCCCATTAGAAATAAAAAAAAAAACATTAATGTCTTAGTGAAACAGCATTTCACAGAGATCAGTATAAATCAGTACAAATATTATTACACAGATCAAATCACTATCCTGACAGCTGAAGTCCTTTAGCTTGCTGTTATTCTTTGCTTTAAAGGAGAAGTATTGCATTGATGTAAAATCAACTTCTTTTTTTTTTTATTCCCTCATTAAAAACATATGCGGAAGTGTGGCCTTTATTCTTTCATGCATGTTTGAGAAATCCTTTGATCTCCATGGCAACCATTCAGCAGTGGAAATCTCCTGGTTGGACCAAGCTCCGCCTTTGAGGCGCAGCTCCTCCCTGGAGCTGTAGTTTCCAAGCTTCAGAGCTTCCTCCTCACAGAGCAGCCTTCCCCACAACTCCTCCACTCAGCTCCTTCAGACTAGCCAGCAGCAATTAGCAAACACCTGGTGGAACTGTGCATTAGATGAGCTCATTATAGGAGCTACTTCTCAGTGAAACGCTGGTAAAAACGATATTAAAGGGCTGATAGAGCGATTGTTGTGATGACTTCCTGAAGGTGGAGTTTCAGAAAGAGCAGGAGTTTTTAAAGAGACAGAGGCCCAATTTCGATGTGTTAAATTACGAAGTAAAATTTCATATTTGATATATACAGCATTTTTATAATAACTGAAGGTAGCAGAGTTACTTGATTGTGCTATAAAATGATTCTATGTGGCTGAAAAAAGCATAATACTGTCACTTTAAGCTACCAAATTTACACAGCTCATCAGCAGCCATTGTCCGGTCGCCCCTACCAACAAAGTGACAGAAAACCTCCAGCTTAGGGAACATCACTGTTGTACAACGTCATCCACCACATCCATTAAGCTGATACAGAATCAGAGAGCTGCTTCAGTGATGGATCCCTTCATCCTAGATGCACAAAGGAACATTACTGCAGCTGTTATAAACTGCATAACCACTAGATTTAATTCCTAACAAAGTCAACACATGTTTACATCCCTGCTGTTATTTGAAATTAGGAAAAACTGTACAACTAACATTCCAGCTTATTTTGGCACATCTCCGTTTCATGAACTTTTGTTCCCCCCTACTTCTTGTAAATGGTGAACAAATATGCATAAACATTTTGGACATTTTTTAAATGATTCTACTCAGATGCACACGTTTTAAAAAAAAATAAAAACAACATTATAGTATTTTAGTTTGGTTTTACTAAATCAGGTGCTATTCTTGCTTTCTGTTTTTATATTTTTATCTTCATGTGAATCTACATGCTTTGAGCTGCCTGTCACTTTGCTGCCGGTACGCCTGAATTTCTCCACAATAAACTTGCATTTAGTATTTGGTACACAAAACTTTTGACAGATTGCTTTGAAGAGTACATTTGATTAGAATCCATTTAAGGCTGGTTTTACACTCACTAACTGCATTTGGTGCATTTCCTTCCATAGTAATGGATGTAACATGAGACAAAAACACAGGTCTCCGTAATCTAATTCAGAGCAGCGTCAAGGCACAAACGGACCAAGTGAATGGTCAGCTTCGTCAAACAACACGGGAGGCTCCAGAACTGTCGCACAAGTCAGGATGTACAAGAGCTACATCAGTGGGAAATGTGCATCTACACTGCAGAAGTTACGATTTAAAATCGCCCTTATACCAGATTAAAGAAATTTTAAAACTACAAGCGATACGACTGCTAGCTAGCTACCTGAGATGCTGCGTCCATTTGTTGAGAGAGAACAGCATGACATCGACTAGAGCAGCACAAATCATGACTGTAAAACACCATCTAGCAGGAAAACCTTTGGACAGACGGACATTCCTGTGAAGAGTTATAAGCTCTGAAACTCATTAAAATCTGGTTTTTAAAAGAACATAATTGATGTTGAAAATGTTCAATTTCATGTTCTATGAGATAGAGAGATGAACCTGAACTGTACTCATTTTAGATCAGGAGTGTCAAACTCATTTTCATTTTGGGCCACATCAAAAATATGAATGTTCTTAAAGGGCCGTTCTTTGAGAACATTCGACATCGGTGTGTTAAAATTTCTTCAAATATTAACACGAATGTGAAGAAAAATCTGTGTTAAAAATCAGAAAAAGGTGTGGAAATCTGTAGATTTTGTGTGAATTTTGTGTGAACTTTTGAGTGAGTTTTGCAAATTTGTTAAAAAACATGAGGGACTTATTGATGTAATTTTAAGTCTAGAGGGCCACATAAAAAGCTACTGTGGGCCATATTTGGTCCCCGGGCCTTGAGTTTGACACGTGTTTTAAATATTGTAATTTTGGCCAAGTTGTTTTGAAGACATTGTTTGATGTTTCTTTCTGATCATTCTTGGTTATACCTGTTATTCTTCATTTTCCATTTAAATGAACTGTTAAGGGTCATTCAAGGTTTATAGTAGGCCTGTCACAATAACACATTTTTCTGAACAATACATTGTCCCAGAAGTTATTGCGATAAATGATAATATTGTTCCTCTGGAGACCATTTTCTAGTAATATAATGGTAATGGCATAATAATGCAGCAACTCATTCGGAAAGATCAATAAACTATAAACTCTAACAATATTTAACATTGGAAGACTCGATATCTAAAATAAAAATAGCAGACAGCAAATAAAATGAATTATGAGATCTCTGTGAACAAAATTATTCTTCAAAAAAGGGATAGTTGACACCAGAGCACCAAACTGAAGACTTTTGTCATCCAGTTTTTGGTGGGAAGAGAGAAAAAAAAAGGGAAAAACAAAAAAAATATGCAAATGGAAATGATTGAGTTTGTTTTAATTTATCATGCAATTAATTGATTTATTGCTTATTGCATCAGGCCTGGGCATCGGATTGTTTTGAAATAATGATGTTTATTGTATCTGACCAATAAAAATAAAAAAAACCAAAAAGTTCATGACTATTCACTAAATGGTCAAAGCCACACCTCTAACATAACCCTTGACCTCAAGCTTTGACTGCCTTCTTTCCCTTCGAGTGTGTGCGCCTTTCATTCACTGCATCCCAACACCACATGCAGACCTAGAAATGATGCAGCATGTATGAGAAACATTTTTAGAAATTACAAGCATTAACAGCATTTCAGAGAAACAATTACTAAGCAGATAAGGCATAAACGAAACTAAACAAACCTGACTATCAACCTGAGTCAAATGCCTGAAGGAAACTTGTGTGGGCAGGGCATGCAAACTCGCTCTAGCCCAGGGGCCCGTATCCCCCTAAATCCGGCCCTGGTGAAACCATTGAGTTCTGTCTATAAGTGAGGGGATGAGCCGCTGAAAGCACCTTCTAGAAATTAGCACGAGCCCAACCAATTAGAGGCTATGCGAGCGCGTGAGTGGGGGCAGAGAAGAGACTGAATCATGTAAAGCCTGCGGGAAGGTGGTGGTGGTGGTGTAGATGCAAGAGGAGAACCAGCGTCATGCGCGCCTGAAAACAAGCTCACCGTAAATCATTGCCAGCCCGGTCTCGTGAAGAAAGCGAACCCGCCTGTGCTTGAAGAGCCATATAGTGAGAATGGTGAGAGTCAGCAGCGAAATGAATGTCAGCAAATTGACGCTGTCCTGTCGGTGACTTTCCTCTGCCTCCTTCTCAGTTACAAGTTCCTCCACCATTCCGCCGTCCTCCGCCTTCAGTCCCGACACCGCGTTCAGTAAGGTCCAGGCCAGCAGCAGCGTCGCCCTGGTTCCCCGAGCCGCGCTGGCTGCGTTCCCGAGAGCGTCCATGGTTTAGGATGCTGCTGCTGCTGCTGCTGCTGCTGACGGTACACGCAGCCTCTGTGCCATGTCACAGCAGGAAGAACAGCGCGCGCGCGCGCGCACACACAGCTGAGCCGAGTGGGTATGACAAGCCGAGTGGAGACACAGACCGAAAAATTCAACCTTTTAAAGGCACACAGCGCAATGCAACGAAAAGCTCCGCTCTCACTGTGGAGGAGGAGCCCACCTGCACACCCGAACCGAACTGCAAGCTACTGAGTCACTGCTCCGAGATTTTGATGATTGTGCAATTCGGAGGTCACTCCTCTCGAAATCAGGAAATCTGAGCCGCCGCTGGCCAAAAACGAGAAGTAGGAATCCGATATCCCGTTTGGGATGATCTGGTCTGGAGAGGGAGATGTTGGGAGAAAAAGGGGGAGTGGCTTTCAAATGCGCTGCATTAGTCTGTAGTAGTTATGATGGCAGCAGATCGAAACGCATTGGGAGGAGAAATGGACTTGAAAACCAACAGTGGCGGTTCTTGCATGAATGCTGCCCCGGGCAAAGCTCCTCCTTCTGCACCTGATGGTGCATGTGGAGTATCGAGAGACACCGGCCCCTGCAGAGAATATTTCAGTATTAAGAATATAAGGTTTATTTATTTATTTATTTATCTATTTATTATTATTATTATTTTTTTTTTTTTACAAATTCAAGCTGTGTTTTCCCCCCTATAATCTCTTAATTTTGTCTTTTAGTCCAAGTTTGACCAGTTTCCATATTGCTGTTCGTCTGAATGCCAAAAACGGTTACTTTTTGCATATTCATAAAAAGAATAAAAACTTTGCAGACTTTCTTTTTTTCTTTTTTACAGAGTTTATGATCGGAGTGTAATTCAGTTCAGATTTGATTGGTCTTGGTATTTTAGATTTTGAACTACAGTTGCTCGAATGCTTTTAAGTGTCTTTAAAAACTGAAGAAAGCGTTTTGAAAAGTGGTGTCTTGTGTGAAGAGCCATATCACATGGCACCACTATCAAAAAAAAAACACTACTGGTTGCTATAAAAAAAAAAATAAAAATACACTGCTGACTTAAAATGAAGAATTTGAATTTCAACCTTATTCCTTCAGTTTATTTTCTCACTTTTTGGCTGCATTTGCTTTCCTTTCGGAGTGCTTATGACTCTTATCAGTGAACAGGTTCATTAAACCCTCGGTCTGAAAGGTCACACGCCTTTAAGTCACTGAAGGAACTTAAATGATTTCATAGGGTGATTGCTATATTTTGAATTTTGTTGAAAAATAACCTGAAAAATGTCTATAAAATCATTATATTTTAAATCGCTCTATAAAATAAGACCATAAACTTAATTTTACAGTCTGTAGATTTTGTTTTATGATTCCAAGCATTGGTGCTTTTGTTGATAATTATTAATTATCCGTTTGAAAGTTGAATAAGTGAATCACGGCTCTGTGTGCTTGGTGTGTTGGGAGGTACTGGGGTGGGAAAAAAAAAAATCAATTTAAAGACGCAACATCACTGAAAAAAGGTTGAGAACCACAGTATTAAAGCACGTTTGGGATTAATTAGAGCCAAGCTCTGTCGTCCAACATCAGTCCCTGATCTCACAAATATTTGTCTGGGAAAAAATCCAAATCGCCTCATAAGATTTGTAGAAAAAAAAGAGTTCCCAAAAAAATTTTTACTTTTGAGTTAAGAATGGGATATCGTTCAAGCTCATGTGTGTAATTGTAAGCATCTTTTTATTTTTTGGACAATATACAGTAGTGTACGGACTGTGAAGACCCGGTGTCAGAGCAAACAGTTTAGATGGGTGTTTTTTTGTTTGTTATTTTTTTAGTATATATTTTAATTTCCACTGGACACATCTTGTTCTTGATCCCTTCAATGTTGATCCAGGTGGTTAGAGATCAGAGTTTAAACATCACCTACATTATTTTATGTTTCACACTCTAATATTTGGTCACTCAGACAGAAATCAAGCAAACTGCAAGCTTATTAGTACTCGAAGCAGGAAACTGAACACAGTTCACGAGTGGTCATTTTGGATTCGTGTGGAGGCACATTCCCACGTCAGGTGTGACCTGACTTACTTGTTCCACTTCATGTAAAAATCTACAAATGAGATAGACGAGCAGGACAGGGCTTCATTTAGCAAAAAGAAAGTAAAAACTTGCCACTAGTGGTGGAAAAGTTGGAGTGGCATCTGGTGAATGTACAGCAGAAGTGCAGTTTTAGTTGCACCATTTGGATCTTATGCAGTTGCTGATCTTTTCAAACAAAGAAGGGGTGTTAACATATGGGAAAATGTGGCTGTTGAGTCAGAGCCAGAGTGAGGCTTCAGGGCTAGTTAAGGCTTCAAGTTGGTGTTGTTGCACTGAACCCTAGTGGTCATTAAAAAAAAAAAATCAAGTCAGTTTCCTTCATTTTTATTCCCGTTAAAGCAGATAATACTTCTAAAACCAAAAGATCTTATATTGGAATTTTATATGACAAACCAACACAAAGTAGTGCATAATTTGCAAGTGTGTGCAGCTAAATATAGATCAGAAGAAAAACTTTAAGAGGCTTGAGAATGAGGCAGAGGTTCCCCTTCCAGCGGGAAAACAACCTAAAGCATATACATATGAGATAGAAGGGCCTAGTTAAAGTCCAGACGTATCCAGTTTGACTTAGATTGACCTGCTTTGCTAAGAAAAGTGGGCAGAAATGTCATTCTCTGCTTTAGACCAGCAAAACTATTAGACTTTTGCGCAATATTGTGAAATTGTCTTCCACTTATCTGTTATGCACTAATGTTGTTTTGGTCTGCCACTTAAAATCTCAACTAAGATACCTGGATGTTTGTGGTTGCAACGTGAAGGGAAATGTGAAACAGACAAAAGGGTGTGAATTCTTTTGCAAAACTCCTTACACTTCAATATGTTTGTATTTAATCAGCGAGTCGATAAGAGAAATAGGCCACTCGTAGAGCATGTGTGCAAAGGGCGGGGAATTCAGAGTTACAGGTTAATCCGTCCCAAATGTTTCTATTTTCATGTTTCTTGCATCACGCTCTTCGCTCTGGATTACCCACGTGTGATGTCGAGAAGATGCAGACTCTAAACCCAAATCTTAATTGTATGAATTTGGACTTGAGTCAGTCACTGCGATATGAGCAAGGCATGTTTCATAGTAGCATTCATCATCCCTGACCATCAAAAACAGCTGCTGTGAGGAATGCAGTCTGATTCATGTTCATGGGACCTCAAGCTGCAACCTTTTAAGCTGTGATTCATTTACGGATGGCCTGTCACTGGGTTGTATTTATTTCTTTAGTTATTTTTAAATCATCTCCACATTACTGGAACAAAGCTGGAGAGTATTGCAATGGTGCCCATTTTGTGTTTCAATTGTGCATATGTCGTTGTGGCTACAGGAGGGAAAAGAGAGAAAGTACTGAAAAGACAGGATGAAGATAGTTGTGATAGGGATTACCTATTACTAGAATAGCCTAGCAGTTAAAGTAGGACGCTAATCTGACATGTGGTTGTCAGATGGTTACGTGGTGTTTGGGGTTTGTTGTACATGTGTATATTTAAATCCAGTTTCAGAACATCCTCATAAGAACCAGGTCAGCATGTATAAAAACGCCAAACAACTATGAGCGAATACATCATTTCGACTATCAGCACATTAGAGCTAAACTGAGTGTTCTTTAGTCATCTGATCTTTTTTTTATTTATGTTTCTGGTACAGTTTAATGTGTTTTAAGCAAAGGAAGCACTGGAAGGGGAGTGTCTGGTGTGGAACTGGTGATGCGTTCAGGGTAGTCAGTTAAAATAACATCTGTTTGGGTTTGCTTCAATTTGTTTCATTTTCTACTCCCTGCAAATGATGCATTCGAAAACAAAAAGTAGCATGCGGCTTAAAAACTGCCTTTTCCCAAAGCAGAGTAAAAGAAATAGAGTAAAAGGAAACGCATGTTTCATAATCTGATAAACTGCATCGTTTTTGTCAATAAAATATGCAGTGTTTGGGCATAAAATTATGGCTTACTTTTAATACGCATTACGAGTGTATTCCCACCTTACACATACGACGCTTCAAGTGGAAACTCCTTTTACGCTGTTCTTGCGGAAATCGTATTTGTAGTTCTAGTGCGTGAATGTTTCACGGCTGTTCGCCACGCCTACGTACATACGTCACGCTGTTTGGTTCAGTCATTGGCTGTTACAAGTACCACCACGTGTGTCTATTGGTTGGAAAACGAAGCTGCGAAACAGGAAGCTAAAAAAAAAAGGGGAAAAAAAACCTGTCAACTGTAGCTCACGTAGGTACGGTCGCGCCTCACATTTCGTCGTGGGTTTCTCTTCCAGGCTGAGGTGACCGTGATATCTGGTCGCTGCTGAAAAGGCAACATGGGATGCTTCTTCTCGAAGAAATCCAAAAGAAAGTCGGCGGAGAAGGAGAACCTCACGCCGACAACGACGAGTGCTGATACTGCAGGTAACTCGGTTCCCCTTGGCAACAACACCGACGAGGCTCCGAAGCAGTACAGCTGGGACAAGAGGGAAAAGGTGAGGCGACTGGACGGTACAAATCCAAGCAGAATAGCAACTTGGTAGCATTAAACAAACGCAATGTAAAGTAGGTAGGTATGTATAAATAATCTTGACGTCCCGCCGTTGCTTGTCTGGTGTGTTGCGTCAACTTCCAGGTAGTTATTGTTTGTTAATGGTGCAGCTAGCTACACATTTACTATAGACAGGGGGGGGGGGAAGTTAGATTTTAGGGTTGGTGTAAAAATTTGAAGAGCACAAATGCAGTACAAATTGTTACTCTGAGCTAAAATTATTGTGACAGTGATGGCTTTTAGTAATGAATCGCATAAAACAAATGAACATCCAGGTCGTGCGATTAAAGACGGCAGATCAGGTCTCCTAAATTTGTCACTTTTTTTTATTTTGAATGTTCAAGATGTCGCCCACCTCTCTCTAAATGCTCCCATGTCGCCAGCCTGATCTCATTATGGGATTACAGTCCTACACAACAGAACCCAGCCTTATGTTGCCTTGTTGAGACCTCAGAGGCTTGGCAGTAGATGAACTTCCCTTTACAATCGCTGCTTGTTGACCGTGTAATAAAAAGGTCACACCACCAGCTGCATTATGATTTAGGCCTAAAAGAGCATACTGAGACACCTTTCAGGTCATTAGGTGGAATCGCATGAACAGGATGCTTAAATACTATTTATTTTTGGTTACAAAAACATAAATGACGTGAAGACATTTCAAGAGTTTTATTTTAAAATAAATGTTTTTCTGTATCACAGTTTACGTTTTAGTCATATCAAGAAGATGTGGGTGACATGGACTCCAAATTTAACTGTGATTATGATCAAAGTTGTGCTGCAGGCTACTTAGAGGGGCAACATTATTTATTTTTCTGGCACGTGACGTCATTTTATAGCACAATCAAGTAACTATGTTAACTCCAACTGCTATAAAAAATACTTTTTATATATCAAAAATGGCTTAAGAATTTTGACTCCTCCATTAACTCTTTTACAATGTGTTTACTAGTGTTGCACTGAAAAGTAGCTCATATAATGAGCTCAGCAGAAGTGCAGTTCCACCAGGATTTGCTAATTACTGCTAGCTAGTCTATAGGAGCAGAGTGGGGTATTGTAGGGGAGGGTTGGTCAATGTTCCAGTGAGTCAAGGAACACGTGGGATTTGTGGTCCATAGAAGCTGAATGCTGCTTCTCCATGTTTGGCGTGTATTTAAATATTTTATTCCAAAGATATTGTTTGAGCACAGGTGTTTCTGCACAGGTTGACCCCAAGGATTACACTCTGACTGGACTCAAAGACGTCACCGTGGGCCGGCTGCCTGGGACGCTGAACGGCAAGCCGTTCGTCATCCAAGACTGCGAGAACTGCAATATCTTCGTCTTGGACCACTCGGCGACCATCAACATCGACGACTGCGTCAACTGCCGCATCGTCTTCGGGCCCGTGAAGGGCAGCGTGTTCTTCAGGGACTGCAAAGACATCAAGTGCGTGGTGGCCTGCCAGCAGTTTCGCGCGAGGGACTGTAAAAAGATGGACGTGTTCCTGTGCTGCGCCACCCAGCCCATCATCGAGTCCTCCACGGGAATGAAGTTCGGCTGCTTCCAGTACTACTACCCGGAGCTGGCCTTCCACTTCAAGGACGCCGGGCTGAGCATTTTCAACAACAACTGGAGCAACATCCACGACTTCACGCCCGTGTCGGGGGAGAACAACTGGAGCCTGCTGCCGGAAGACGCAAAGGTGGCGGACTTCGTGCCGGCGCCCGACCCGGAGTCCGATTTCAAGTCCGTCCGGATCTCCACCGAGGCCGCCCGGAGCATCGTGCCTTTTACGAAGGGAGGCAGGCGGAAAGACAGCGAGGAGTCCTGCCTCTTCGTTTTCTTTGCCGGGGACTACACCACTGCGAATGCCCGGAAACTGATCGATGAGGTGAGTGTCGGTGGGAGAGGAGGCGCTTTTTGTTCGAACCCTGTGGTTTTGGAAAGTGTGTAGAAAGAGGAAGTCTTTGTGGGTAATGGGTGAAAGGGTGGTGCTAATGTTGTCAGAGCTTATGTCAGATGCTTCTTTTTTTAAATGAATTAATCATTGTTCCTATTACTAACACAGCCTAGATAAGCATAAAACAGAAGGACCTGCATGTTCAAATGGTCCTGACTGAGACATACAGAAATGCTTGATTCTATCTAATATTCTGACAATTAATCTGATGAAACAAATTGGCAAATTCTGCAGCTTTTTCATTTAACTGCTTGAGCCTTTGCTACACAGTGGTAAAATACATTAAAAGATACAACTAAGCAAATAATTAAATTACTTTTTGAATAAAAGAGTAAAAATGTTATTGCCTAAAATGCAGAACAATGGGATTCTTTTAGTGTGCGCTTGATCATTTGTAGCAAAGGATGCATAATAATCTGTTTTTTGGATTAATAAATGGATAGCAAAAGATCCTTAATAGGAGTTTTTTTATTTTTACAGACTTTGAACCAGGTGAGGAATTTTGTGCAAAACATATTTACAGACAAAGAAGGTTTTTCATCTTAAATGCAAAATGTCTCCATGCAAGTGTTTTTTTGTTTTTCTTTGTACAAATGCCGGCCACCAGGCTACAGTGGCAGTCTGTCTGTGTAAACATTCCAGAGATGTTTGGTGTCACTTAAAAAGAAAGTTCATCGCCGCACAAGCATGAGTCCGGATTCCTGAGGAAGGATAAAACTTCTTCCAGCCAGGCACATCTTTCAATGAGGAATCTTTTAAAGGCTCCATGATTCACTTTTAGCCAGCGTGGAGTGGACTCACTTCTCTCCTCTTCTTGCACAGGCCACTTCTAAAGGATTTGTCCTGATCCAGACTAAGGAGGTCTCCATGAAGCCTGAGGATGCAAAGCGTGTGTTTCAGAACAACGCAGACGACCTTGTGGAGTGGATCAACAAAGGTACTTTCATTTACTTCATCTAATTCCTCAACTTCACTGTAATTCAGTTTAATATCTCCCAGTCAATTGAGGAAGTTGTTTCATAATTCTAGCAGCTATTTAGTGCATTTGTACCGCCTGTTGTAATCATAGAAGGGGTGTGTGCGCGCGTGTGTGTGCGTGTGTGTGCGTGTGTGTGCGCGCCCTGCATTATACAGCAGATCCATGTGAAACACAACAGGGCATGTCTGAAATTCTTTGGATTCCTGTTCTGTGTTGTTCCGATCACTTCAAATATAAACAGAAACGTAACTTTATTTCATTTTCTCATGTGATTACGGACAGGGGAAGAATAAAAATACAGTAACCCTGCAAAAGTAGGCATGCCTGGGCGTGCCGTGGTGGCGTAGCGGTTAGCGCGACCCGTATTTGGAGGCCTTGAGTCCTCGACGCGGCCGTCGCGGGTTCGACTCCCGGACCCGACGATATTTGCCGCATGTCTTCCCCCCTCTCCTTCCCCGTTTCCTGTCAGCCTACTATCATATAAGGGACACTAGAGCCCACAAAAGACCCCCTGGAGGGGTAAAAAAAAAAAAAAAAGTAGGCATGCCCCTTGAGCTTTTCCACATTTTGTTACTTTAAAAACACCAACATCAATATCTCTTTTTTTGGTTTCATACCCATCATCTGAAAATGAGAAGAACACATCCTAATCATTCTTGGTAAGATAAACCTATGGAGAAGTCCCGTTCGCCGTCAGTCATGTTGGAAACCCACAGTTACATGGAAGACTGTCCACTGGCCAAACGAAACAAAAACTAAACTTCCTGTCCTGTATGCAAAACATTATGTGTGGAGAACAGATGAGAGATTTTCCACTTAAATGTAACATCCATCTGAATAAACTGGGTGGTGGCAGCATCCTGCTCTGCAGATGCTTTTCGAGGGCACAGGGAAACGGGTCGGAGTTGTCGGGAAATGAATGAAGCTAAATGCAGGGCAATCCTGGGAGAGAACCTGTTGGTGCCTGCAAAAGACTGTGAGCCAGGCCTTCTTGTCCAACATCAGTGTCCGATCTCACAAACGGGCTTAAGGAACATTGATTTAAAAAATGCAATAAACACACTCATGGAAAGCCTTCCTAGAAGAGTTGAAGCTCTAATAGCTGCAAATAGTGGGCTGATATGTTAAGACTACAATTACCCCTCAACGTCTCGTGTGTGGGTGTGTGTGTGTGTGTGTGTGTGTGTGTGTGTGTGTCTGTGTGTGTGTGAGAAGGTAAAACCTTTAGCACTGTAGTTTATTAAAAATACTGGCAGCTGGAATTGGAATGAAAGTACCAAAATATAAACACGTTTTTGTTTCATTTACACTAATGTGTACTTTGTAGTGTTTGTCTGTCACAATAGAGCCAGTTAAAGCAGATTACAGTAGAAAATGTAGGGATGAATACTTTTGCAAGACACTGTAGGTCAGGGGTGTCAAACTCATTTTCATTTCATTATGAGTGTCCCTAACGGCTGTGCCAAAATGTACTGATAAAACTATCTATTGACAAACTGTTAGGTATTATAGCTGTCTCTTATAATGGTGTGTTAGGGCCATGGTAGATAGAAGCCAATAAAAGAGCATTTTGTCTGAATTTCAGGACATTTTCTAGAAAAAACATGAACATTTCTAAACTCCAGAAGTTGAAAATTTGCAAGAAAATGTCAGAAATTTTGAGATTATCAGATTTTTTTGATTTTATTTTATTTTTTAGAAAAAATTGAGATAAATCTAAAAATTAGACAGGTTATTTTTTTTTGGCAGAAATGTATCCCTTTTTTCTCATCTACAACGGTCGTAATGCTGTCATAATCTCTGCATTCGATGAGTACTCAAATGAAGTAATATTTTAACATCTTTCTACATTATAGTTTGGCACTATACAAATAAAACTGATTTGATTTTACTGAATTAATATTTAAGCACACAACTGTCACCTTTAAGTTCTATTTATGAAACTCTCTGGAGTCTTGAGGACCACATAAAAATGTTGTTATGGGCCAGATTTGGCCCACAGGCCTCAAGTTTGACACGTTTTTTTTTTTTTTCTGTCATGATCTCATTTGGATACATTTGTTTTGTGTGTTTGAATGTGATAAATGTTGCATAAGTCTGCCAGAAGCCTCAATATGAAACCTCTGCCTCCATGGGAAAGCCCTTTGCTGTTTCCTGGTTGACATACAGTACAGACCAAAAGTTTGGACACACCTTCTAATTCAATGGGTTTTCTTTATTTTCATGACTATTTATAAGACAAGAAATCCCACTTATTAACCTGACAGGGCAGGTTGACCTATGAAGTGAAAACCATTTCAGGTTTCTACCTCTTGAAGCTCATCAAGAAAATGCAGAGTGTGTGCAAAGCAGTAATCACAGCAAAAGGTTGCTACTTTGAAGAAACTAGAATATAAGAGGTATTTTCAGTTGTTTTACACTTTTTTGTTTAGTGCATATTTCCACATGTGTTATTCATAGTTTTGATGCCTTCAGTGTGAATCTACAATGTCAATAGTCATGAAAATAAAGGAAACTCATTGAATTAAAAGGTGTGTCCAAACTTTTGGTCTGTACTGTACGTGAGCGGAATGTTTAAGGGATTGGGATCGGTCCGAGTACCGACACTGGGATCAGGAGTGTGGATGTCCTGACTCTGAATTTTTCTATCTCGCCACTCAAGGCCCGGTCACTGCCCTGGAGCTGAACGGTGATGGAGCAGTGGAAGCATGCAAGACCATCGCCAGCGAGGTTTTTAGTGGCACTAAGGTAGGCATTTTTCCTTTTTTCTTTTTCTCCTTTTTTTTCTATTTTTGGAGCATTTTTCTTCTTTAAACACTCTCACACGTAGGCTCACTTGTGTTCTTCTTTTTTTTCCCTTCAGGTTTTCGTTTCAGACAATAAGAATACGTCAACCCGAGACATCGACAGCTTCTTCAACTTTGCCGACATGCAGATGGGTTTGTAAATAAGTCGGCCGTCCAAACAAGCTGCCTGAGCTGATTGAGATTCCTTTTTACGGGATGAAAGACGGAAAATTCTGCAGACCGTTTGATGTTGCCTTGGATCGAATGAGTCAGTTTCCACAATCACATGAAAAGGTTGTTCCCTTTTTTTGGTTTTGTTTTGTTCTGTTTTAGTTTTTTAATGCCGAGGGAAGAAAAGGCTGCAAACCACTCAAATGTTAGTTCCTAAGAGTGCTGTGATTATTTATGTTTCTGTGAATGTATTTTGTAACTCTGCTCTCATTTTTCGTGAATGTAGCTGTTTCTATAAATGCGCTTTTTTTTTTTTTATTTAAAATTTTACTTTTTATTGATTTCTAGGATAAAGGAGAGCAAATGGGGGGGGGGAACATGAGTTCAACCATATGGTTTCTCTTAGAATTATGTGTTTGTGGTTTAAATACTGGATTTTTCTCTGTTCAAAATGTGTATATATGAAATGTGCTGTATAGGTGATGACCATGTTTTTACTCTTACTTCTTAGGCCCAAACCAGGTTGTGAAAAGTTGATTTTAAGTTATCTGTTTTCGCCAACACATAAACACAGGAGAGAGGCTGGCTTTTTAAAGTAGGCAACTTGTTTTTTTTTTTTTTACATATATATATTTTTTATATGCATTACTGAACTTCTTTTGTATAGAAAAAAAAATCATCACCTATATATGAATATATATTTTGTAAAATGTTATTTTGTAAGATGACTGAAAGAAAACTTCTGTTTCTTCTTCACACCTTTAAAAGCTGAACAACAGAATGTCTAAAGTAAAATTTGCATAGTTACTCAGCTTGATAACACATGTGAAAAAAAGACGCTGTTCAAAAGGGAAATGCTCTTCTTCCTCTTTGTGAATTTATCTTCTTTTTTTTTTGTTCAAAGCCTCCAAAGGTCAATTTAAAGAGACTGAAAATGGAAGCACACTAGTTGATTCACTATTGTTGAATAATTATTTACTATTAGTCCTACTAAATTGGTTTACTCTCTCTTCTGGATGAGGAGTTTAGTTGGAGTTTTTGCTAGATGAAAAAAAAACAACAAATCCTCCGTAATTCACATGTATTCCACTTACATGAATCATATGTCTCATTATAAACCGATGACCTCGTTTACAGACTTCACTACACCCAGAGCGATATAAAGACAACAAAAAAAAAGAACGGCGTATAAATCATTACTATGCCATACTGTTCCTGTTTTTATTTTAACCACATCACTTCTGACTTATCTGTTTTTACAGTCACTTCCAAGGACACCCATAAAAACATGCCATGTGAAATTTGTCAATTTATTTGTATCTGTATGTTGATTTAATTTTTTTTTCTAGGAAGTGCATGTCATCTGTATTTTGTTTCTGAATTTTTAAGTGCGTAACTATGACCTTTATGAAATGCCAGATTCATATTAAAGTCCGTAGATTAAATGTTATTTTCTTTGTCTAGACGGTTATTTACTTGTAGTGGATATTCTCCCAATAAGGTTCAGTGTTTGCGGTAATCCATGGCGGCAAGCGCCAGAGTGCAAAATCGAGCGCACCCAGGGCGGAGGAAAAGCGGCGGGCTTTAGGACCCGTCGCTGCGGGCGGTACAATAGCGCTGTTGTGCCGTGTTGGTGGTGGACATAGTGCAGCCTGGAGATTCCCACTGTGGTGGGATACAAAAAGCCCTACATTTAATTTAATATTAGGACCACAGTCCATATTTTCATAACTGTATGTATGTTCGGTCCGTGTGACCGTGTGTTTGAAGGGAGCGAAGCGGAGAAAGGCCGTGGACGGAAGGTAAGATGGGAGGAATGTGAACAATATGCTCGTGTGTTCAGGGTGCCAGGATTTGCCCTGGATGGTTTATTCAGGCCACGGGGCCTGCTCCTTTCATGCTATACCGAGGCCATTCCTGCGCTTTTACTTAGCAAATACTACCTCCTCTATGGAGGAGTCTCTCTTTAGAAACTTGTAATTATCTTCACAGAGCATTTAAGCAACTTGAGCTGTGCAAATACTCGCCTTAATGTCTGTAGGAAGTGACATCTTTGTACGAAGGTGGCGCCATGTTTGACTTTACAGCCTGCAAGGCAGCCTGGTGTAGGCCTGTGCATGGGAGTGTTTGGCGCCAACAACTCCGTTTAGTTCTTCTTTTTAGTAATGCAAACCACAACATAAATCCCCCAGCTTGACTTTTAGCTCAACACAATAGCCACACGTCACATTTATATCGGTGGAAATGAGTAAAATCCAGTGGAAACCCCTTAAATCATTGTATTCTCAAGCCAAAGTGCCTCTAGTTAAAGAGTAGCATGTAGACATGCCATAAATCAACATTCATAGATCCTTCCAAAAGTATTCAGTCCCCTTGGATGCCCCAGCAAGGTACAATTGTTCCATTTATGACTCCAAATAAAAATCTGGAAAGTGTGGCTTGCATTTGTTTTCAGGCCAACTGAGCAAATTTGTCCGCCTGCTGTGTTCATCTGCAACCTGAAACATTTGCCCATTATTCTCTGGATAATAGCTCAAACTTGATCTGATTGGATGAATAGAAGCCGTGTTTAAGTTGTTTTCTTCCAGGGCCATATGTAGCACCGTCCGTCCAGGTAAACATGGAGCTGGAACCACCATGTTTACCTGTGCGTACAGACATTTCAGGGATAATGAAAACCGCTTTAAACGTAGGCCATGAAGTTCAGTAGAGAACGCCTTCTTCCGGTTGTTTACTGTTTCCTCTGTGTGGTTTGTACTAAACTGCTAACAGGACTTTATTAGCCAGTAGCTTTCTTCCAATTCCTTTTCTATTAAAAACAAAATGTTAGAGAAAACCACACCTCTTGGTTTTCAGAAACGGTTCGGAAGTCCTGTAACGCTTTACTTCCACTTCATAATTATGCACCAATTTGTATTGTTCTCTTCCATGTGACACATTATTGTTGTAACTTGACAAAAAAAGAGAAAGAAATTCACATTCTATGAAAATATGTGCATGCCATACATTTACACTCGACCATACATTTTCAGCAACAAGCACTCTGAACTGCGTGGTTGCTGAAAAAGTGCTACATAAATAAAACTTCTACTACTTCTCAAAAAAAATGTCTCATTTATGCAACATTAAAAACCAAAAAAAAAAAAAAAAGATTACTGCTTGTGCTTGCAAAACCTTTCTCAACCCGTTACGACTGTTTTGTTAGTTTCCACTCAAGCATGGCGAAGTCACTGAGAAATCCCCCACACCTACCCTTCTCAGCGAGTGGGTATTTATCTCACGACTCACTGAAATTCACCGAGGTTAAGCGTTGGCCGTCGCTCTTTGGCGAATCTCCGTGTACTCGTGAAAGAACACAAAAGTCAGGTTTTTGGCTTAAACAAAAGTTTTTAAACGACTAAAATTGAATTGCGAGTTAATTGAATCCAGCGTGTGAGGGCAAACGAGGAGCTTCGCTGCAGGAAAAACGTGCGGATGAAATCAGTCGAAAGCCTGGGCAGATTTCCTCTGTTCTCGGTGAAAGAGGAACTAGTTTGATGCGTCTTCCTCCTCCTGCTGCCGCCGCCGTCCTGTCCTCATGGGGAATGTGAGGCATGTCCTGTCTGTTGAGACAGCGTACTGTATAGGAGGTTACTCCTGGTCTGTGAGCTTTTTGAAGACTTTTAATGAATAAAGACACATGCTGTTGGCTTTATTTTTTTTATTATTATTATTATTTTTCCATCTGTTTGGCTTCAATTCTGCTGAAGCGTAACCAGAGTGAAGGAAGTCTGATTTATTTTATTTCAACCTTTCACTGGAAACGTTTTGTTCTGGACTTCACCTGGCTCTCCAGCCGTAGTCTAAACAGAAAACAATGCCTTCCTGAAGTGCTTGCACCTCCTTGAAGTTTCGCTTTGGTGTGTTACCATGACAACCTCGACATATTTTCACGTCGCAGAGTAGTATCTAGTAGTAAGGTGGACGGATGTGATTCGTGGTTTTAATTAATTGTTTTCAGATGGAGACATTTTTAAAGGTGCGACATTCGACCACCTTTTACTGTGACAATCATTCGAGTTTTATTTGCGTCCTCTTCTGTTGACTTGTACAACAGTGATGCTTCACTTTGTGTTGATTTGTCACATAAAATCTTACTCTTTATTTATGTATTTAAAGTTCAGCAGGAGCACACATATTATCGTAAAACACGATGTTGACTTACGTTTTCCCTCCTGCAGATATGAAACAGAGGTTAGTTATCAGAAGACTCCACTAGCATGCTTTGTAGTCTGACGTTTATGGTGAGTACCCATCATCCTCTCTGTCGACCACATCTAGGTTTAAAAATCCATTTTTAGATTTTATTTTTTCCAAATTTGATTTCCAGTTTTTATGTAATTTTTTTTTCTTTTCACTTTTTTGTTTAAAAAAAATAACAGGAAATACCTTAAATGGATTCAATTGTTTTTTTAATTGATACATTTGTATTTTTTTGTTATTATTAGGATTTCGCTAATAGTGTGCACCCCAATATTGCACTTTTTCAAATGTCCTACAGAAAATAACTGAGAAGCCCAATTTTCAATTTTAATAGGTTTTTATTATATATTTTTTCCCTTCACTTTTTTTCTTTGGAAAAATTACAAATGACAAAAAATATCTTTTTTTTTAAAAAAAATTGGCTTTTCTTTTATATTTTCTTGAATAAAAATTCCAAATAAATAGAAGTTGTAAAACTGTCTTGTCAAGCAAGATGGTACTTCTCATCACTCTGGAAACTCAACTAGTGCTAGGTGAAAAAAGAAAAATCAGAATTGTTTTTTTCCCCCATGCCTCCCCAAAATAAAATCTTTAATATATATACAGTACAGACCAAAAGTTTGGACACACCTTTCTAATTCAATGGGTTTTCTTTATTTTTATGACTATTTATAAGGCAAGAAATCCCACTTATTAACCTGACAGGGCACACCTATGAAGTGAAAACCATTTCAGGTGACTACCTCTTGAAGCTCATCAAGAAAATGCAGAGTGTGTGCAAAGCAGTAATCACAGCAAAAGGTTGCTACTTTGAAGAAACTAGAATATAAGGGCTATTTTCAGTTGTTTTACACTTTTTTGTTTAGTGCATATTTCCACATGTGTTATTCATAGTTTTGATGCCTTCAGTGTGAATCTACAATGTCAATAGTCATGAAAATAAAGGAAACTCATTGAATTAAAAGGTGTGTCCAAACTTTTGGTCTGTACTTTATATATATATAAATTGTTAAAATTGGAGTCGCGACTGATGCTTTTAAAAGCTGCCTCGTTGCTCCTGCAGGACGTTACAGGATGAAACGTCTCAGGTCGTCCAGCAGCAGCGACAGTTCCGACAATGAAAGTGAGTCCCGTCTGTCCGAGACGCCCGCTGACACAAGAACCTGTACTTCCTTTGTGTTTCTCTTCTTTGTAATCAACACTCACTCATCCCTTTTTCCTTTTAGGTCCTTCAACCTCTTTCTGCTCCTCCAACAAATATGAGAGTAAATTTGGAACCCCGGCCTCTGACCCGAAAAAACCTGCTGAGGTAAGAAACTCTAATTTAAAAAAAAAAACATCATGACTTGCACTAGACTTTATCTCTGCTTTCGTTTCTCTCCTCCAGGTGTTCAGAAAAGACCTGATCAGTGCCATGAAGATCCCCGATTCCCACCACGTGTCGCCGGAGGACTACTACCTGCTGGCGGACGCCTGGAAGCAGGAGTGGGAGAAGGGCGTCCAGGTGCTGGCCAGTCCGGACACCATCCCCGAGCCGTCCGTGAGGTACGCCGCGTCCTGTCTTGAGCACTCAGCTCTCCGCCCTCAACTGAAAGGTTTTCCTCGCTTCCCTCCTGTTCAGAGTCACCGCAGAGAAGTCCAAAGAAGTGCTTTACACCCACCAGAGGAAGTACATCCAGTGTTCGGGCCAGGAAGCGACAGAACCCGGATACGTCAACATCAAGGAGTTGGCGGAGGCCATGTGCCGCTACGACCTGGACGACATGGACCTGTACTGGCTGCACGGGCTCAACAGTGAGCTGAGTCACATGGGTAAGAAAATCCAGCTGATTAAAGATTGGCTCTTTTTGTTTATGCCCCCAGGCTGCTGAGATAGGTGGAGAGGTAAGTCATTTCTTATAATTTTCCACACTTTTTTATTATTTTTAAAGTTGTTTTTGTCCATTCATTGGCCCACCTATCTGTTGGCCCATCCACCTTGCATTTTAGATTTATTTATTTACTTCATAATGTGAAAATGTCCCCTTTAAATTCACACGGAACCATCGTATCTATATTTTTTAGAATGGTCTATAAAACAATTGAAAAGTTTGAAATTTTCACCAACAAAAGGCTGATCAGCCACCTATATTAAGATGTTTGCTGATTGGAAAATAAATTAACAATATTCTTTGAATCCTCAATAGCTTCTAAATGCAGTGAAAGTTAATTTTGCATTCATCTCTTGTTTTGAAGCAGCAGACATTTTGTGCCAACCAGATTTTCTGCTGCATAGCTTTGACATGCTAGCATAAGTTAACTCTGTTATGTCTGTTCTGACTCAACACACCCAGCTAAGGTTCTCAATAAATTTGCATTTGGCTGGTGCTAATATTTTAAAGTGAAGTAGTTGTGCTGTAAAGCTAGGCTAACATTAGCATGCTGCGGTATGACTGATAATTTGGTTTAGCATATCTCGGTACAGTTCCAATTTGTGCAAGAACAAAAAATTTTCTGTTTCATAAAAACTTGTTCTGTTTTGAACGTCATAAAATTTAATGACTGGTGTTTCAGCTGCTCTCATCACAGACACAGACAGATGCAAGCGCTCGTTAGTGGTAAATGTCATTGTGTAAAGGGAGAGAAAAATCTTACCTTGTTATGGAAAATCAATACTTGCTGCATCAATGAAATACTGTGCAGGTTCTAAAGTACAGTCGCTCAAAAGTTCCAGCGTCAGCAGCCGATCCGATACTCGGGATCGGACAGGTTCAGATTCGGTTTAATTCTAAAGGTTTGCGCTGTGCCTTTCATCAGTGTTGGTGGTTTCTATCCATCGTTCAGGGGAGGTGCCCATCGACGAGCTGATGATGGAGCGAGTCATGGAGGCCCTGGAGAGGCAGTGCCATGACAACATGAGGCACGCCATAGAGACGGTGGAGGGCCTGGGGATCGAGTACGACGAGGACGTGATTTGTGACGTGTGCCGCTCCCCGGACAGCGAAGAAGGGAACGACATGGTGTTCTGTGACAAGTGCAACATCTGCGTGCATCAGGTGGGGGAAAACAGACAAAAAGCGCGAAAAGGGTAATGTCCCTTTAAAACAAAAATCTTGTTTTGTGTTGTTTAGGTCTGCAAGAAACTTTTTCTGACAATTGATTAATTGGATAAAAATTTGGAACTTTCTGCATATTTTTCATTTCACCATTTAAGCCTTTTTTAACACAATATTAGAAATACATTAAAAGATGCAAATAATTAGATTTTCTTTTTTTCTTGAATATGAAAAGAAAAGCTGTTGCCTAAAATGCAACAAGATCCCATCCAGTTTGTGTATGCTTGATCATTCGTTCTAAGCCTCTGCCTCTTCCTCAGGCCTGCTACGGTATAGTCAAAGTGCCTGTGGGAAACTGGCTCTGCAGGACGTGCGTCCTCAGCATCGACCCCCAGTGCCTGCTGTGCCCCAAGAAGGGCGGCGCCATGAAGGCCACACGCGCCGGCACCAAATGGGCTCACGTCAGCTGCGCCCTGTGGATACCCGAGGTGTGTGTGTGAGGCCTTGCAGCAATACGCCCTGATAGCTGCACATCTGGCTGTAGCAGGCGTTTGATTAATGGCGGCTCTCTTTCCAGGTGAGCATCGCCTGTCCGGAGCGAATGGAGCCCATCACCAAAGTGTCCCACATCCCGCCCAGCCGCTGGTCGCTCATCTGCAGTCTGTGCAAACTGAAGACGGGCGCATGCATTCAGGTGAGTGTGGCTTAGCTTACATTTAAGGCAAATTTGACTGTTTTGATTGACTTTTAATGGAAGATTTAATGCAACTTTGCATAAAGGTGTCATTATTTACCAGCTAATGCTAAGCTGACACTTTTAATGCAAATTTGCATTAATTTTATTTTTCCAAATGACACTTCATGACAACAGCTATAAACAGTATAAGTACAATTTTCATGTATCTGTACTTTACTTAAGTAGATTTAATAATGGATCGACTTTTACTCCACTACATTTTACAGTAAGTATCTGTACTTTCTACTTCATTACATTTCTACAAAACCATCGCATTACTCGTTGCATCCAAGTCGCATTGAGCTATTCGTTAAAATGTGAAGTTCAGGGACTTAACGTGGCGCTGTAAAATCCAAGCAGTAACGACACACTAATTCCGGGTGTCTGTTGTCTCCCATCGCCTCCTCCTTTCACCCGCACGCGGAACTCCAAGTCATGCGCAGTGGTTTCCTCTGAGCGGGAGAAGATGTCTGTCTAATCGTCAGTAATAGAATTCCGCTACATAAATCATAAGATTTGGCGACATGTAAAATCAGCAGCGCTTCGCTTTCATAAATGGTGGGGACTTCATCCAACTTTTAGCATCACTTGGAAAGGAAGTTTAAAGAAAAGTAAGCTCTGTGGACGTGATGTTAGCAAAGCTAGCTGTACAGAGACACATACTGTATGTTGCATCTGCGATGAAAAAAAGTTGTCACTCATGCGCTGAATTATTGTGTGGAGGTGTTGACTGAGGTGTCGCATATATGGGACAACTTTGTGACCAAAGTCTGCTATATAGTGACATGACATTCACGAACTATCCGATTCTTCTGGACGGATCTTTACTAAGTCCTATAGGACTGAAGCTTCACTGAGAACCGTTCTTTGTTCTTGTGATGCTCTGCGTACACTGCAGTACCTATTGTTATTTTATTTAATTGGCGAATAAATAAAACAAGAACGTAAGAACGCAGAGCATGCTCATTGCTCTTTGACTGTTTTTGTCACCTGTTATGGTGGCAGACAGGGTGAGAACCGTCACTTCCTTCTGCTTGGTTACTTCTTGTTGTTCCTTGGTCAGTGTTCATAGTTGAGTGTGGTTTACTGTTTATGCATTGCCTTAATTGCTATGTTTAATGGTGCAGACAGTTGTGGTCTCTGACGTGGGCAATGTGGGCAGCTGCCCAGGGCGTTATCTTTCTAGGGACGGCAGGAGACCTCCGCGGATTGTAGCACAGAGATGGAAACAAAGCAGAACGAAGAAGAGTTTGAATTTATTTTGAATTCATTTTGTCTCCTAACATGACAAACATATGTCATGTTAGGAGACAAAATGTTTCCATCCCTGAAATGATGATGCATAGAATCACATATCTAAGTCTAAACTATGTTACAGAGAGTAAACAGAATAAAAACATGCATTATCTATGACATTGTTCATTAAAATAGCACATTTCTGACATTATAATTAAGTACGATAGGTACACTTAAAGGTATTGTGTTAACGATTAGGTAATGCATTCAGCAAGTACTTTTGCTTTTAATACTTAAGTATTTTTAAAGCCAGTATGTTTTTACTTTTACTCAAGTAAAAATGTTAATGTGCTACTTTTACTTTTACTAGAGTACTTTTTTGTCTGTGTATTTGTACTTTTGCTTAAGTACATTTTTTGAGTACTTTCTCCACCACTGGCTATAAACATTCATACAGACTCCTTCATGTTTATGACAGTGCAATGTGTTACAGATTATTCTAGTTATTGATTAATCTATCAAATTTTTGACTATTAATCAGATAAATTGACACGTTTGATTGAACTTATAGAATAAGAAATGTTCATTTTATTGCCTAAAACACAACAGCATTCATTTAGTGAATGCTTGATTGTTTATAGCAAAGGATGGAGATGTCACACAACAACAAAAAAAACTTCTAACATCCAACATGTGAAGAGTTCAGCCGTTTCAGCTTGACTGAACATCAACACAGCGTACGACTGGTCTGTTGACTTAAGTTAATTTAGATGAATAGATTTGAACTGGGTGAAGTTTAAACTTTGCCACTTGAGAAGTTTCGGAAAGAGCAGATTTACAGTTTTGTTTTTTGTTTGTTTTATCTTAAATGCAAAATGTGTATATATTTTATACAGTTTTGTCTTAATTACGGCGCTGAGTGTGTTGTTCTTTCAGCAAATGTCTTTTTTTTTCTTTTAGTCTATATAAAGCTCTGGAAAAAATGAAGAGCCCGCTGCACTGAACCCCATTGAAAACCTGGTTATTCCACCAAAAATTGATTTCTGAACTCATCCTGAGTTAAAACATTAGTATTGTTGTTCCTCATGAATGTGAATTTGTTTTCCTTGCATTACTTGAGGTCTGAAAGCGCTGCATCTCTTTCATTATTTTGAATAAAAGAACAAAGTTCATTTTGCTCAAACATAGAAAAAAGTAAAATCAGAGGAACTGATCATCTTAAGTGGTCTCTTAATTATTTCCAGAGCTGCACGTACCAGTTAACGAGTAATCGATTGCTAAATTGACGATTATTTCAACAACTGGTGAACATGACATCAGCTTTGAACGCCGTCACGCTTGCGGAGCGACCCACTAACATTTCGGCTCTGCTCGTAGTGTTCGGTGAAGAACTGCACCATCCCCTTCCACGTGACCTGCGCCTTCGAGCACAGCCTGGAGATGAAGACCATCTTGGACGAGGGCGACGAAGTCAAGTTCAAGTCGTTCTGCCTGAAGCACAGCAAGCCCGGCGACGCCGGCCTCAGCCCGGGCCGCTCCAAAGCGCCCGGCGAGGCGGCCAAGGTGGGCCAGCGCGCGCAGAGGCTGCAGGAGCTGGAGGAGGAGTTCTACACGCTGATCCAGCTGGGCCAGCTGGCGCAGGAGCTGGGGCTCTCCGAGCGCCCGCTGGACTTCATCTACCAGTACTGGAAGCTGAAGAGGAAGTCCAGCTTCAACAAGCCTCTGCTGCCCCCTAAGGAGGAGGAGGAGAACCTGGTGCTGCAGCCGCAGGAGGACAGCATCCACACGCGCATGCGCATGTTCATGCACTTGCGACAGGATTTGGAGCGGGTGGGTGCTTTTGGTTCCTTTTTGGATTTTTTTTCTTCTTCTTCACTTCCATTTTTACTGCAGTGAAGCAGTGCATAATGCTGAGTCGGTGTATTTTTAGCCTCAGGAGCAAAAAAAAACAAAAAAAAAATCCCTCTGCCCAGTAGTGGTTTTAGTCACTTCTCTATAAACCAGACAGTCTAGGAGATTCTAATGTTGTGACATTTTACCACAACTTGACATGATTTTTCTGCAACATATCTTTGGGATTTTGTTGCTCGTTTTGAGCCACACGCATAACAAAACACATCAGAACAGATCTGCATATTAGACATGGTTGATGTTGTTTTCCAGCTAGATAATAACTCTTTACATGCAGTTCACTTTCTGCCGTTTGATGATTTTCACGCCGGCTTCCGTTCGTTCCTGTCCGCAGGTGAGGAATCTGTGCTACATGGTGAGCCGGCGGGAGAAGCTGAAGCTGCTGCAGAGTAAAGCTCAGGAGCAAATGTTCAACCTGCATCTCAAGCTTCTCAACCAGGAGATGTCCTCTGGTGAGAACAGGAGGCATTTCTATATTTCTACAGTGTTGATACATGTCCTGTCGTATCTGGGCAGAATTCCAGTACTGTGGTTTCTGTGTATTTATTGTCAATAACTTACATTTTGTTAACATTTTAATTTTTATTGAGTTGGTTGCTACCTAAATCTTGCGTTACTGTCTTTTTTGGAAGAGGATGTGCGGGGTTCCTTAACTGTCTGGAAAAGAAGGACATTTAATTTCAGTATTTTTTCAGCGTTTCGGCAATGAAGATTTTGGAAAAACCTTTTTTATTTCCAGATTTTATTCTTTTATTGTATTGATCAAATATTGTGTCTTTACTTCCATCCTTTCGTTTTTCCATTTGTTCTCTCTGTTTTTTCCCCCTTGTATTTCCTAAATTATCTTTTCTGGTATCATATTTACTAAACATCCTTTCCTTCCTTTGTTCCCTACTTGCTTCTTTTCTTATTGTCTACCACAATTAATTAATTTTCCTTTCATCCTTTTTTTTTCTTTGTTTTACGTATCGGTAGAAGAATTTGGGCCAATATTAACATTGAATTTATGACTAATAACTGACATTTATGGATATAATTAAAGGGAGGTTTATTTTAAAAAATGTATCTTAAAATGAACCTAGAATATTTGGAATATTACATTTGGAAAAAATTGCAGTTTTAACACAGAGGGAGAAAACAAAACCTAGGAACAACTTCTAGGGCTTTATTTCAGCTCAAGTGTTGTTGAAAACTTGCTACATTTTCTTAAATGTCATTTTTCATGACGGCATAAATGGACGATTCTGTCACTTTTCAACCAGTTTCACTGAAATACCTTCAGCCTTCCTGGTATCTGCTGAGAATCTCGCTCCCCGTTTAGCAATCTGAACGAACTCCCGACATCGCTCCGTCAGAAACACTGCTTCCTGATGCTGTCGCCCAACTTGTTGGGTCAGGTTTCATACCGTCTCGTTTGCCTTGCCAGCCTAAACCATGTTTCCCTGTTTTACCCCCTGCAGATCTTCCTGCTTCTCTCCCGGTGGAGAACATGCTGTTCCGGCCTCCTCCGAGGATCACCCTGAAACTGAAGATGCCCAAAGGTTCCGGTCTGGGAAACGGAAACCGCAGCTCCAAGCTGGGCAACGGGCCGCTGTGCCCGGACAACAGCGGGAACGTCAACGAACACGCCGCCGAGGGGCTCGGCCAGGGGAAGCCCCAGCTGCACGCCCGCAAAGATGACCGACCCAATGGTCGCCTGTCGTCCTCCGGCGGCGGGCCGTTAGCCGGCAAGCCTGCAGGCAAACATTTGGCCTTGCACTTCGTGCACCACGCTCACTCTTCCAACAGCAACGGCAAACTGGACCAGGACCGAGCGTGCGCGGTGAAGTGCAACGGCGTCCTGGACAGGGCGGCGGCTCAGAAGGACGGCTCCTGCCAGACACAAGGCACCCGGGACGTTTCCAAGGAGGACCTGGACAAAAGCAGCTTCTGCAAGTCTGCCATGGAGCGTTTCGGCAGATCCTTCAAGGAGGCGACCATCAACTTGGTACGGACGACGGAGGACCTGTGGGTCTCGGACAAACTGTCCCGAAAGAGCGCCGCCGAGGAGAAACAGTGGACCAAACCCGTACTAGAACACAAAGCCAAAAACAGACGGCCGCACCAGGACAGCGACGGGTACTGCCCCGACCTGGAGCTGAGCGACTCCGAACCCGAAGCCAAAGGTCGGCTCGGTCAGCAGGTGGGGCTGCAGCAGCCAAACGCCCAGCGGAAGGGGAAGCACTCGGCGGGGTCCAGACACTCGGTGACGAGGTGACACCGTCGGCGGACGCTTCCAGCTCCTCTCATCAGGGACCAAGCCACGGCGCCGACGGTGCTGCAACCACAGGACGCAGCGTGTCGGGTTCAGGACCATACATGAGGTTGAAACGGCTAATATCAACTCATCTGAGAGAGATTTGTACAACCAACTGCAAACTTTTTTCTTTTTCTTTTTTTTTTTTACATTTGTCCAGTAAGGTTTTATTTTTATGTTTTTGTTTTCCACATCAGCTGCCTTTTCTGAAAACGAATGCTCCACACTCGACTGGGTTATAGTTTGTTTCCGGTGAGTAAACACTACATGTGTGTCTCAAAATGGGACGAGACTCGTCTTTATTTTATTTCATTCCTTTTACGTCGCGCCAGCATCCCGAGTTATCCCTCAACGATGAAAGTGGTGGCAGCAAAGTATTACGAGGCGGCGGTCGGACCGCCTCGTTTCCTGGGGTCAGACGCTCACGTGAGCAGCCTTCATCGTCAGAGTTGAAATGTGAAAACGAGCTGTGAAACAACCATCTTTACTGTTCTACGTCCTCCTGTTTCAGTAATAAACGTGGCATAAGAGCTTCAAACCTGCTGGGTTGTTTTATTCTTTTACATAAAGGCCAAATCTAAAGTTTTTACTAATTTAAAAAAATTAATTAAATCCCCTTTGAATAACATACCCCCACTCAGAAGCATCGACAAACCGAGTGGATACCGATTTAAAAGGAGCACAGAAGTGGGTTTTTACAAAGCTGTGCGCTGATACTCGTCCCGGTCAGTGATCCGTTTCAGCTTCCGGAATCGATCACTAGAGGGCAGCGTTGTCAAATCTAAAGATTTAAACCACAGATTCATGGTTTTCTGATCTGCCTTAGGAACAAGAGAAAATGAGCTGGTTACCTTTTGACTCGAGCAAAGACGGAACCAGAACACTTTGAAGACCAAACCCAGAGGGATTTGGTCTTCAATGTTCCCATTTTACCATCTCTGCTTCCTTCCCCTCTATGGTTGGGGTTGGTGCTGCTTCAGGGTTTATTGACCTGCTGAAGAAGCTCCGGGAGACCTGAGCAAACCAAATACAGCAACAGACACTTGGATCAATTTTCACCTGGGGACAAAAACCTATTCTAGTACAAAGCTGGAGCTGCATTAGTTTGTTCTGCTTTATGTATCTCTAGAGGAAATATTTATGCATACGTTCATGAATGTTGCCTGAAAGTACAACAGAAGTTGCGTAACTATCAACTTAAGTCTAGAAAATTGACACATGGCTTCTAACAAAATGACAAGAAAAATAATCTAATATTAGGTACTTTTAGGTTCCTTCTGTCTCCCCCCCCCCCCAAAAAAAATCCATGCAATTTATCCATTAACTTGAAACATTACTAAAAATCTGCATTTATTATTCAATTTTTGTTTAAAAATATATCAATAGTAAAAGAAACAAAACAAGTGTCTTCAGTCAGAGGCATCAAATTCGCTGTAATACTGAATGCTACAGGAGACATTTAAAGCTAATAGCCATTAGCATCTACAATTTACCCTAACTGAAGAATCTTGAATCACTTGAGTTACAGCAACATTTAATTTCACTTTGGGATTAATGCAGTGTTTTTGAATTTGAATTTAGGCAAAGTCATTGTGGAAGGTCCAAAGAGTCACTTGGGGAGCTGGCAGACATCAGCGGGATCAGACCTGATTCTGGTCAAAAGGTCCAGCATCTTTCCAAGTCTGGTAAAAGAAAATTTAAAAAAAATAGAGAAAAAAAACACAAATAAATAATATGATTTTTATAGGTTTTTTTTGTTTTCTTTAATGTAAAAATTCCAATCAGTCACTCCATCTTTTTCAAAGCATCATTTGGTCGCCGTCACTCTGACCTCTGTGTTTGGAACATGGTTTACCTGAGGGTCACACTCCATCACCTGCTCCCACCTGGCGCTTCTTGGCGCTGCAGAGACGCAGGCCATTTAAATCTGGGGGCTCCTTTAAGAGAACTGCCTCTCCGTATCTGCTGATCGGTCAGCCGGCTGCATCATCCTGCTGCAACTCCCCGCGGGACAACAGCGCTGTCTGCCCCGTGCACCTGAGGAGGAGGAGGAGGAAGAGGAGGGAGTCATGCTAAACTATCGGTAACCGATGATGAAAATCTAAAAATACAGAATAAAAATTTCATTTAAAAAAAAAAGCGCCCTCAATGCCAAAAAAAAAAAAAGTGAGCTGATGGCAAAAACTGAAGCGGCAGATTTTTATTTATTTATTTATTGCTGTGAAATGATGGCCGCGCAGTAAGCAGCGCTGTTTCCGGGCTCTGCGGGATGGGCGGCTCGTCTTGATACCTCGCTGCTGGTGCTGCTGTAAGTCAGCCTTGTCCGGTGGTTCGGCCGGTTCCGCCGGTCTGCAGTCAGCAGCTGCGATTTGAACAAGTAAGTGCGCGAGACGAGCAGGGCTCCGGTTACCGGAGCACGCGCTGCACAAGTTTCCGCCTCATTAAAGTCTAATCCTGACCGCTGTAGCTCCTACACGGGAGATGAGATAAGTTTCCTTACGCGGTGCTCCCGTTTGTCATGCGTGTTTCTAAACGTGTGGCTTTCTAAGGGAGAGTGAGCGACGGAGCTCAGCATGTCCGGATGCAGCGAGCTGAGCCTGAGGGAGCTGCCCATGGAGAGCTGGATGTCTCACCTGCCGTGCGCCCTGTGGGACACCCCGCTGTACCACCTGGCCATTCCGGGTAGGCTCATAAACACGAAGCCCCCCTCTTCCTCTGCAGTGCTGATAATACTGTGTTAAAGGGGCAGTATGATGTGTTTACCAGGCACAGAAGGCCATCGTATATCACAATCAAGAAACTATGTTAACTTAAAAAAAAAAAAAAAAAGAAGCTATGTATGTTAAATATGACACCTTGAAATCGGCGCCTCTGTCTCTTTAAGAAGCACCTGCTCTTTCTGAAACTCCGCCTTCAGGAAGTCATTACAACATGGCTCCTCTGTTAATCTTTTAACAACCACTTTTACCAGCGAAGTAGCTCCTATAATGAGCAGATGAACATTTCCACCATGTTTGCTAATTGCTCCCGACAATTAGCAGCTCCTCCTGCAGGAGGAGCCGCGTCTCGAAGGCGGGGCTGGGTCCAACCCAGGCATTTTGCACAGCTGAATGGTTGCCATGGAGATTAAAAGATTCCTCAAACACGCGTGAAAGAGTCAAGGCAACACTCCAGGTGTGTTTTTGATGAGAGAATAACTTTATAACATGATGTAGAGGTAAAAAAAAAAAAAAAGAAGTATATTCTACATAATACTGCCCCTTTAAGGATATTGGCTTGGCTCCATCATCTAAATGCTTAGTGAGACAAGCCAAACCCTGAGACAGAAGGACAGAAGAAGGCATGTTTTATACATCCTATTTGAGTTCAAGTTTATTTTGTATAAATGGGACAATAAGTATTAATAAAGATTTACATGGAAACACATGAGATTCTAGCTAATAAGGTGGCTAATTTCCATCTCTAGCCCCACTGGCAGGTTGATGCTAAAGTACATATTAAATACAGAGATAAAAACCAGAAAAATAACACTGCGCAATAAGAAACGCATTAAACAATCTTACAATCTATACATCTTAGCACATAATCTATGTTGATATTTTTGGATTTCCAAGAGCCAATTTGAATATGTTTTTTCTCTGTCATTATTTTACCATTAGAACGTTTTCAGACATGTCAAATTTTACTGCGGCGCAAATATGTGGATTTAACCTTTTATCACTCAGTAGCTCAAGCTAGCCTGCAGCAACGAACGAGCGGGAGTTTCTGTCTGCCGGTGTGCAAAGTATTGACTGAATCCATATAAGCACGCCACACTTTTCAGAATTTTATTTGTAAAAAAAAATCTTGTGCTTGTGATGTGATTTAAATATGGCAAAGTCCAAAGGTTAAGATTAGTCCTTGCAGGGCTCCGTCCACGAAACCAAACAACCAAAAGCGTTTCTCCGTTTCCTCCCTCAGGCAGCCACAACGCCGTAACGTACTGCCTGGACATGAACGACAGGTCTCCCGTGGACCCCATGCAGCCGGACATGCTCCAGAAGCTGGACAAATACATGAAGCCCCTCATTCGCCCTTTTGTGTACAAGTGGGCGATAACGCAGGTAATACAGCTGGGACGCAGCGCACCGTGGAAGAGACGTGTAACAGCTCTATCACTGAGAATCCTGCGTGTGTTTTCAGGAGTTCACCATAAAGCAGCAGCTGGACTGCGGGGTTAGATACTGCGACCTGAGAATCGCACACAGGCCCAACGACCACTCCACGGACCTGTACTTCTACCACGGCGTCTACACCACGCTCACCGTCGAGGTAACCTCAAGAGGCGCGCAGATCCTAGTGGTTCTGGTACGAAAAAACGCCCCTCGGGTCATAAACCACCGCCAGCGAGCCGAGGCTTGCTGAGTTCGCCCTAAAAACCCAAAGATAAGGGAAGTGAAGAGCCTCTTAGTGCGACGTCAGCCTCTTCCGCCCGCAGGCTGGATTTATCGATACCCAACACCTGAACGCTCCGCAGAGGAACTCTGCAGTGTTTACATTTCTATACCCACATAGTTGCAGCTTCTATTTGAAGGTTTTTCCGTTTCACCTGTTTTATTTTACTAATATTTTTAAGAGTTTTGTGGCTCTAGTGACCTGTATTCATTAGACACTGGACATGAAGGAGGGAGTTGAAACGGAAAGTGTTGAGAAATTTACTGTCTGCATATTTTTGCTCATATTTGTCAATGTTGGAAATTAGTACACAGTATAAAGCACAACTTTAGACACGTTTTCTCGTTTACAGGTCCAAACATTTGACTCGTGAATGTACTGTAGGACGAAGAAGTCCCAAGTAGTGACTTTTTAACAGAGTGTCCACTCGTCCTTAAAAAGTCTTTAATTCACGCTTCTAAAATCTAAAGAAAAACCATAATGTTTTAAATTCATTTAAAAAATGTAAGTCAGCCTTCAATACAATAATCATGTGGCAGGAATATCCAATATGTTTGAACTTTTTTTTTGTTTTTCTTGCCGGACTTTACTGTCACGCTAACATTTGAGGCTACTGCTAACTACATGCTAAAACCCTTGCTAACTAGCTAGTTAGCTTTTATTTTTTCCTGTATTATGGATAAATGCAAATTGGCTGGACATTTGTCTTCGCCATCGTCTCCCTTCTGTTGCCAAACCATCTTTTTGGCAAAATGCTAGGTTTTCAATGAAAGATTTACAACAGTTTCTTTTGTACTGCCCCTTTAACAGTACAAATATATGACTGTAATATTACTACATCGACTACATCACAGTGATCTTATTGTACTAAAATGTATTGGAAAAATAAACCCTGTCTCCAGTTTTCAAGTGTCGACCTTGAACTCCGTCTCCCCTCTTGTCTCTGCCTGAGAAAGCGTCCCCACAGCATGATGCTACCAGTACCGAGCTTTCACAGAAAAGCGTTGCCCCTTTAAACGACATCTTCTCATTGACAGACCGTCCTCACGGAGATAAAGGAATGGCTGGACGCTCATCCCAAAGAGGTGGTGATTCTGTCCTTCAGCCACTTCCTCAGTCTGAACCAGGAGCTCCACGTCCGGCTGCTCACTAACATCCGCGACACATTCGCCTCCAAACTCTGCCCCAAAACGGTACAGTTAACCTTTGTGCTCTTGTTTTTTTGTTTTTTTCCCCCCCCCGAAAGTTCAGTACTCTTTCGGTGTTTCGTGTTTTGATTACTTGCCTACAAAATCCAAAGCGTGAGAGGAAGCCTCATTCATTCACAGGAACTTGATGAGAACTTCTCCGTTTCAGGAGGTGCTGACTCTTCGAAATCTGTGGGCTTTGGGCTGCCAGGTGATTGTGTCCTACGAACACAGTATTTCCAGCTCCCACGGCGACCTGTGGCCTCACATCCCCTACTGGTGGGCCAACAAGTGCAGAGCCGAGGCGCTCATCGAGGAGTTTGAGGCAAGGAAGCAACACGGTAGACCAGGTAACGTGCCGATTGTAATGCCCTCAAGAGTGAAAAACGCTAGAAAGATGGCCTTTTCTGGCGAAACTCGATGCGAACGATGTCAGCTGAAGGTTTTTGCTCAAAGTATTTGACCTAGCCCCGCCTTCAAGGACGAAGCTCCTCCTTGGAGCTGCAGTTTCTAAGCTTTCTAGTTCCCACCTCACAGAGCAGCCCTCCCTCATAAATACCCCACTCAACTCCTTCAGACTAACCAGCAGCAATTAGCAAACACCTGGTGGAACTGAGGATCTGCTGAGCTCATTGCATGAGCTGCTTCTCAGTGCAGAGCTGGTAAAATCGTTGTAAAGGGTTAATAGAGGAGCCATGTTATGATGGCTTCCTGAAGGCGGAGTTTCAGAAAGAGCAGGAGCTTCTTAAAGAGACAGAGGCCCAATTTCACGGCGCTTTATGGCATCCGCACAACAAGCACTTAATGCATGTTCTTTCTCTGTTCCAGGCGGTTTCTTCGTCACCGGGATCAATCTGACGGAGGACCTGAAGTACATCTGCACCCACCCCACCGAGTCCCTGAAGGACCTGGTGATGTCCACGTACCCGGCGCTGCTCGGCTGGGTCAGGGAGCAGACGCCCGGCCCCAGAGCGGGCTCCCTCAACATCATCGCCGGGGACTTCATCACGGAGAGCCACTTCGCGCCCACCGTCGTCACGCTGAACGAGAAGCTGCTGAAGTGGTCCTCGTGACTTCTCGCTCCGGAAAAGTGCCGAGCGTCTGCAGACATCAGAGCAGTTTGTTTTGATCGGATTGATGAAAACATTTGAATTATTTATTTGACCGTAAATGCACTCACGGGGGGGGGAGCAGCGGCGTGCACATTTCAGTTCAAGCAGACTGTGTTTTGGTTTTTTTTACGCGCTGACCCGAACTTCTTTGTTTACATTCAGTTCGTGCTTTATGCAACGCACCGTGTCGGTTTTCACAAGTCAGCAGCGGGTTTGACAACTTGCTGACCGAAGCAATAACGGCACAACTGAACTCCCCCCACCACCGCAGGGAGCACAGACTCTGCTCTCACCGAGGACTCGTAAAGGTAAATAAGAACATTTTGGAGGAATTATGCCGGTGAAAGCTTTGACACGTCAACTGCGAGACCTGGGGGTTGCGTCATGGAATGTGGAAACTATTTATGCAAGTTTATGCAAAATTAAAAATGCATGACAAGGATTTCTTTGCATGAACCCAGCACCGATTGTTCTGTTTTTAAAAGTAGCTTTTAACCTCCTGCTGAGGTGTGAGAAGCGAACGCTGCACCGCCGTGCCTGTGGAGACGAGCTGCTCAAACGTCAATAATCCCCGAAGAAACATTCGGGTCTGGAACGAGTGAGGGGAAAATAAAAAGAGAGATATCCGTTATTGAACTGTTGGAGAGCAGATTATTTATGTTGCAATCCACGACGTTTATTTATGTCTCATAATTCATTCATTTAGATTAACATGCATCATTTCTGTCCTCTTAGTTATGTACTGTAGGTTGTCGCTTATTTAGCGCCAGTTTCCAACAATTGTCACCTCAAGGCACTTATGTAAGACAAACACCCACTTTATATACAGGAATGTATAATTAAAGCAGGTGAAAAGTGATCTGTGTCCTGAGGAGGCATGAAGGAAGAACTGATTTTTAACAGGCTGAGACCTAAACCAGAACTAGATAGACATTTATTTATTTATTTATTTATTTGTCGGCCAGTTTGAACTTTTCCTTATACACGTCAAAAAAGAGAAAAGAAACACAAGACAAAACAAGTACAGAACAATATTTACATTTCCATCAATGGCAAGAACACAAAGTGTAGACATAAAAAAATGTAGTTGAAAGGATAAGATTGTTACACGTTTATTTTGTCCTACATAAAGCATCATCAGAATCCAAGCGGCAGAATGTCTTCTGCATGTTTTACTAAAACATGTTTCCGAGGAATTCCACCAAAGTCTGTACACAAACTCATAACAGAAAACATAATCCAAACCTTATTGAATTTAAGATCGCAAAATTTCAAAAGTAGCAATGATTACAAAAACAAAACAAAACAAAAAAAATTGCAGGGGCAGGTTACAAAAATGAATTCATAGAGCAGTAAGTTGTTGAAATGAATCTTGAGGCTGTTTTGGTTACTTTTATTTTTACCCCTCCAGGGGGTCTTTTGTGGGCTCTAGTGTCCCTTATATGATAGTAGGCTCTGTTTTGGTTACTTTTTACACAAGAAAGTGCAAGTTCTGCCACAGCATCACGCCTTAATAAAAATAACTGAAATCCTCCGACGGCTTTTGGGTTTGGTGTTTTATCTCTTACAAGAGTTTAGTGGAGGCGCCACTGCAGCTGCACATAATCCTGGGGTCACCAAAGTGAAAATGATTTTCTAAATGGTACTTGGCAAAAAAACCCCCAACAGTTCCACTATACATTCTCAGTGCACAATGTTTATAAGAGATATATTGTAAGATATGTCCTTACATAAAGATGGAGGATAGAAACATCATATGTCATGGGTTCTGTTCGGTTCTCTTAGAACTGTCAACTTATCAGGCACATTTGACTCATATATATAGTATATATATAAATTTTTTTTACCTGTCTCAGTATGTAATGCAAATACAAATTGCAAAAGTGACAACAAAAAATTAGATTTATACAAAATATTTGTACACATATCATTACATAAAAATACCTTAGGATGACCTAAACACATTATTGGTGACAATTTTATCACCAATAATATGATATTTAACTTAATCCTGGGATCACCAAGTATTAAGACTATAATATTGTATAGCTATATTGTGATATAACTATCGCATTTTTCCACTGGATCCTCAGTGGAAAAATGGCCGACTCCCTACGAACCCAGTTCCAGCTGCTTTATTATTATTTTTTTTGAACGTGCGCCCTCTGGTGGTGCCTTTGCTGCCATTGGTCAGTGAAAACCAGGAAACTGCGAGTTTCTCCTCCCTCCTTCGGCTTCCTCCTGCTGCCGCTGCTGTTTGCGGTCGATGGCTTTGAGGAATCAGGTGGAGGGAAGCAGATAAAACCATGTGACCCACGGTAAAAGCGGCTGCTCGGAGCCGCAGCTCGGACACCGACGGCTCGACATGGACGTCAACAACCAGGACTGGATGTCCGCCCTGCCGGAGGAGCTGTGGGACTTTCCCCTGACAGAGCTGGCGATACCTGGTAGGTCACTCTCACTTCACGCTGAACCCCGCAGCCTACAGTAGGAGTTATACTCTGATGTTGTAGATTATTTTTAATGTTAATCCGGATTTTTAAAAAAATATTTTAATTAGCAGTTTCATTTATATGCTTGAATTCAATCGTATTGCTATCTTGATACAAAATTCTTCATTTTATTCAGGAATGGAAAGTCATTTTACTCAATGACTGAACATAAAATGTCCCTTCTTTAAGTTTTCATTTGAATTGCTTGTGCTGTTTTATATTTATTATTATTTTTTTTATCTTGAAAGGGTTATTGCTGTCGTAGTCTGCAGTTTATGTGAAGTTTGTTCGTGTCGTTGCTAGACATCCACTAGGTCCGGTGGTGTTTATTCTGACTTTATGGAGTATTAAAGGTACAAGGTACACATCTTTGAAATTTGTTAGTCGCTTTAGTTGATAAGTTATTCCATTGTTTTTCTTCTGTTCTGATGTTAATATGCATTTAACAAAGATAATATCTGCTCTCCCAAAACCAGGTTTCCACACAGCTTGTGTGACGTGATGACATCACACAAGGCTTTTGGCATCTGATTAGCATTCTTCCCAGAATGTCTCTTGTGTTTTTCATGTTTCCTGTTTTTGCTCCTTACTTGCATGTTGTTGTTGTTGGCGGCACAAAAGCTTCTTGTATTCGGTTGAAAAAAAATCTTTTTTCTTCGTTTTTGTCGTACCTGTTTTTAGGAAACTTTGTCAACTCGTTGAAGAGGCTGGTCAAGAAAATCAGGGCAGACTGGAATGGCTAAGAGTTCGTTATCAAAATTCTTCAGAGTTCATAGAGAGATACATCGCTACTATTTGAAATTTAATGATTCAAACAGGCATATAACCAAATACATACCAAAGTTCTGAAGACAACCATCTTTACTGCCGTCGCTCCCTTGCCTTGGGAACAAATCGAAGTCAAACTCTGACCCACTGAGTCGACTCTCTCAATTCTTCAAAGTCTACGTTGAAACGGATCAGAAATCGCACCCCTGCTTTCATTTGTACCACTATTAGCTCGACGGCATGACCGTTATGCCTCTTGTGATGTCATCAACTCAAACTCAAATGAGCTTTTTCTTCCGTGTGCTTTTGTGAAACATATTGTGTGAAATCCTGCTATGGACAGCCATACTTCAGTCCCCAGCTGTTTATCTACTGCTAGATTAAGTTTAACAAAAAGAAGAAAAAAAAGAAAACACCGCTTGGGTGTTTTTTTCTTTAAGGGTAATTTTATTGAGAGAATTGTGCTCTAAAAAAAAATATCATTTGCACAGAAAAATAGAAAGTGAAGAACACGAACTCTTGGTCATTCAAGGAAACAGAAATTCCTTTTTGCTTTGAAGTCTATTATATTTGATATACAGTATATATATATATATATATATATATATATACTGTATATCACTAAAAATACAAGCGAGACTAAAAATAACACAAAGGTGTTTCTTTCAACCTGCCGCTCCGGTTTGAGGTGACGTCATTTTACAAACCCGTTTCTCGTTCCTGGAAGACTCAAAAGTTACGTTTGGCGTCTCGTCCACTACAGGCAGCCATGACGCCATGAGTTACTGTCTGGACATAACGTCGCCCCTGCTCAGGTCCGAGTCGGACTGCTTCTGGCTCCTGGACGGGCTTTTCTACTGCGTCACCAGGCCTCTCATCTTTAAGTGGGCCACCACGCAGGTACGGAGAAATGTGGAGCAACACAAACGACCCGTCAACGTGTTCAGAGCTCATCTTTAAGAAAGGACATATCGGGGTTCATTTTCTCCTTCCCCAGATCAAGTGTGACACAAACCTCAACGTGTTCAATGGAGATTTTATGAAGAGCAACTCTAAGCAGTGATTAATTATGAAATGGAAGGAAAAGGACTGAGGTTTATTACAAATAAAAACCACTGTTTCCTGCCTTATTTCACCCAGAAACAACAAATAACATGCAGTGCCATTCAATACTTAGAACAAAAGGTTGGCTTTTCTTTCTGACGGATCTTTTTCCTCCACGTTCGCTGAGACTCTTAATGAATGAAACTCTTTCGGTCGGAGAGACCTTAATACTGTTCAACTCTTGGATCAAGACCAAGCCTCCTGGTGCTCTTGTTTTCTCATGAAGCCGTTCAAAAGTGGATTGTCTGAGGTGTTGGCTGGGTGGATGAGACGCCCGGCTCGGTTCTGGTTCTGGTCGGACAGGAACTTCAGGTTCTACAGGGAGAGGGAATGTTACAGTAAAGGGGCCGACTCTGAATGCCATGTGGCTGGTTTCGTGTTTCCTGGCAACGGGAACCATGGCTCCGCCCGCTTGGTACGTCACTTCAAATTTTATTGAATCCAGTTAAGTCATTTCATTTAAACTAGTCAAAGGTCTGCACAGCAAAGTAATCGCAGTAGTTAACTGACACTGTCCACAAAATGGCGACAGAAATAGTTGGGAGAAAACATAATAATAATTGGACCAATTTTCTGAAGATGGTATCTACCGTTTAATATTCACTACCAGATAGATGCATAGGCAGGTCTGAAGTGCTGTGTAAAAAAAAAGTCTATTTCACTTCAGTTCGAAATGCTAATAAATAGATTTATAAACATGAAAGCAGAATTTTAGTTTGTTTTATAAAGGTATAATATAGTTCCTGTTATAGTTTTCCCCCTCATTACTTAGTTTTATCAGTTGACAAAAATGTTTGCCATTTCTTTCATTTTAGTAACCTAAAGTAACCTTGCTACAAAAGCACGCCACACTTTTCAGATTTTCACGCGTGAAAGAAGTCGTCGAAACATCGCTTTCCTTCCACTTCAAATCCTGCACTGCTTTGTGTTGATCTGTCCCAGAAAAAACCCCATAGAATAGATTTAACTTTGTTAGGTGAGGAAATATAAAAAAAAACATTAAAAAAAAAACCTTTAATAGTGCATATATTTAAATTGCCTTGATCTCATCAAGAAACAACCTTTTTTGTTTGTTAGGTTTTTGTTTTTTTTTAAACTGACCTTACCTGCACAACGGAGATGAGGGGGTCGCTGATGTCGGCGTTTTGGAGCCAGAAGTCACAAGACTGTCATGAAGGTTTTCAGCTGAGATGGTCCAAAGTTTAACAAGACGCAGATAGAGCAGAACCTGACCGTTTGTTCGATGTTCTGAGAGAACAGGGGCTGGAAGCCAGAGGTCAGAGTTCACAGGCACAACAGCAAGAGAGGACATCCCACGGAGATTAGAGAAACTGCAGAGTTGACTGATTAGGTGTTTTTTTTTATAGTTTGTTTAGTTTTTAGCTATTAATACAGCATCATAGGAAATGTTTCTGGTATTGGAAAAAATATATATATAATAATATATATATATATATATATATATATATATATATATATATCGGACTTTGGATTAAAATCTGAGTAGGTGGCTAAATTCAAACGTGGAGTTTTGTTCTTGTGTTTAGGACAAGAGCATCGAGGAGCAGCTGTCAAAGGGAATCCGGTTCTTCGATCTCCGCGTTGCGCACAAACCCAACGACCCGTCCGACGACCTCTACTTCACACACGTCATATACACACACCTGACGGTTCTGGTGAGCTCCGGTCACGTCAGCCGCTCTCTCGCTTATCACGGCTTTTCCCACCATAACTCGCTCCCGCTCCACAGAAAACCCTGGAATGCGTCGAGCACTGGCTGAACTCTCACCCGAAGGAGGTCGTCATCCTGGCCTGCAGCCATTTTGAGGGAATGGACGACGCGTGCCACGAGTTGTTCATTTCCCACTTGAAGAAGCTGTTCGGCTCAAAGCTGTGTCCCCGGAAGGTTGGGCTCCCTCCTCCCGCTGGCGATGTCGGCTCTGAACGCCAGTCGCCGCCTCACCGTGTCCTCTGTCCCCCGAACAGGAGCCGGTCCTGAGCCTGCGGAGCCTCTGGGCGTCCGGTTACCAGGTCATCCTGTCCTACGAATCCCAGCTGGTGGCCAGACACCCGCAGCTGTGGCCCGCCATACCGTACTGGTGGGCGAATAAAACAACGGCACAAGAAGTGATCCGCTACCTGGACTGGAACAAAGACATGGGACGACCAGGTGAGTCGGTCTGCTGTGACGGCGGCGGATCGGGGACATTGGAGATGGAAAAAACAAAAAACGGAGAGGGGAGTAAATTTCCTACTTTTTTTTTTTGTTGACATTCTCTAGAAAAAACGTCGACATCTCTCTTGTTTTTTTTCCCCTGAAGATTTCTGAGAATAATCTGAAGATTTTACTTTATGGAGGAAATGTTTAACTTTTGAAACTCAGAAATTTCTTTTTTTTTATTTCTAGAAGATTTCTGCGATTAGTCTGAAAATTTCAGTTTCTTTCTAGCAAATTTGTGACTTTCCAAACTCGGAAGTTTCCAAGGTTTTTTTTTTCTTGAAACTTTCTGAGATTAATCTCAAAATGTAATTTTTTTTGGGGGGGCAAATTTTTGACCTTTCAAGCTCAAATATCCTTGTTTTTTCTAGAAAATTTCTAAGATTAATCTGAAAATTTCTGAGATTTTTCTTGAAATTATTTGACTTCTGAAGCTGAAATTTCCCTGTTGTGTCTACAAAGTTTCTGAGATTAGTCTGAAAATGTCTGAGGTTTTTCTAGCAAGTCTGTGACTTTTCAAACTCAGAAAAGGTCCAAAAGTTGAACACCCAGAAGTTTCCAAGTTTTTTTTCCTTGAAAAGTTCTGAGATTTATTTCAAAATTTCGGGGATTCTTTTTAGCCAAATCTTTGAATTTTTACGCTCAAATATCTTTGTTTTTTCTAGAAAATGTCTGAGACTAACCTGAAAAGTTTTGAGTTGTTTTGGCAGAGTTATCTTTCTGCCTCCAATGGCCCCACATTTTGTCACATTAAAATCTCAGCTGTTAGACTTTTGTTTGGTTTCACGTGTTCATCTTCATTGCCAAATTTCTCAAGACGTGAAGATTCACACCTTCAGTCAGATTGAGTACAGTGAAGCCAGTTTTCAAGTTTCGCCACCGATTTTCGGGTTTCGTTCTGGACTTTGATCAGTGGCGCCTCCAGGTGGAGAGAAACGGCATCAATCAGGGTTTCTTGTCTCTACAGAGGGCTTCTTCGTCTCCGGCCTGAACCTCACGGCTCCGAGGTCGTACATCGCCAAGAACCCGAAGGAATCCCTGCGGACGCTGACCTTCAGCAACTGGGAGTGTCTGAGGGAGTGGGTGGAGCAGCAGAGACCCGGGTCGGACCCTCACAGCCTCAACATCATAGCGGGGGATTTCGTGGGTCCGCTTCCGCTCTGCTCCCTGGTGATCGGACTGAACCACAAACTGCGACCGAAGATCTCAGCCCGTCCCATGAAGGAGCAGCAGCAGCAGTGATTTCGGCTTCACGTCTGGATTTCTTGTGTCTAAAATGTTCACCGATTTAAAAAGAAAACCAGCTGAGGTCGTTTTGTTTTCTACCCGAGAAAAGTTTGCATTTCTTACGTGAAGCCAAGTATATATTTCGTACAAGAAAACGTCTCGTTCTGGCTCAGATTTGTCAGCTCAGATCTTTTAATCGCTGCAGAGTAAACACAGTATTTTCCTAAGCTCTTCGTGGTTCTGAGTTCAGTCATTTTCTTTCCTCTCTTCCTCTCTCACCTACTTTCGAACAGTTTCTTGTAGCGTCCGTGAGCAGCGGCGCTGATGATGACCTTGACGACGGCCGAGCCTTCCTCTGCGTTCACCTGCACGTCCTGGACGGTGGCCTCCTTGTACAGCCAGCTGTTGACCGGGACACACACACACACACGCGCGCTCACCTCGTGTTCATAACGGAAAATGAAACCGGCTGACCGAACGTCACGTTCTGACCTTAACTGAGGAGAGCTGAGGTTTACTCTCAGGTCTAGGATTTGCTTTCCGGTGGACTTTACGACCTCCTGCTCCACAACTTTCTTCAGCTCGTCCAGGCCTCGCTGCTGCAGGGCAGAGATGAGCACAGCACCGGGCTCCGAGCTCTCATAACTAACACACACACACACACACACACACGCAGACAGGAGAAGTTTGCCATTTCAAGCTCGTAAACATGCCAGCAGGAGCAGATTTAATCTCAGATTCCAAAGTTTCCAAAGCAGAAACCGAAGCAGGTCCTCCTCCGCTGAGGAAGCGTAGACTCTCACCTGTCAAGCAGGTCGATCTTATTGTGGACCTCGATCATGGAGGCCAGCAGCTGGTGTGGGATCTGCAGGTTCTTCAGGACGTTCAGGACGTTCGCCTTCTGATTCACCGTCTCTGGATGACTGACGTCTCTGACGTGAACCAACAGATCCTGGGGAGCAGAATGGAAAGAGTCTTTTTTAAAAAATATTTTTTTAACCGTGACAATCTTAGGGGTGTGTTGGGTCCTGAGGGAAGGCCTCGTCAACACCTTTGTAACTTTATCTAGGTTCTGTTCATCTTCAAAACAACATTCAAAATGATGTGGCATAGAGGGGCTGACGTCTTGTTGGAGTGTTTTAAAGGGGCAGCATTATGTGTCTTCCATTTTATAGCACAATCATGTAACTGTATTACCGTCAGTTGTTAGAAAAACGCTACACATATCAATTATAACCTAAAAGGCATTTCAGTTTGTAAATTTTACATTTTAAAAACTCCTGCTCTTTCTGAAGCTCCACCTTCAGGAAGTCGTCACAACATGGCTCCTCTATCATCCCTTTAACAAACTTTCCACCAGCGTTTCCCTGAGAAGTAGCGGCTGGAACTGCAGCTGGTGTCTACCATGTATGATCTCAACGGGATGAATACAAATCCACAGCACACCTCTAGACTTTTATTTCGAAAAAATTTTTTTTTTTTTTACTTCAAATCTCCAATTATTCCCTGCTTTGTGTTTTTTTTTTTTGTACAGCAGAACCCCAATAAAACACAAAGTCTGCGATTGTAATGCAACAGTTTGTGAAGAAGTTCAAATGGTGCGAATGCTTTGGCAATGCATTGTGGGCCAATATCAATATGAAGGTATTTTTGCATCATACATAGTACATGGCTGCATATTAATATATATATATATATTTTTTAATGCTAAACTATAACAACCACAGCTGCAAAGACCCGACATTTTCCCCACCTCTCTTTGTCATCAAAGCTTCCAACAGTCTGTGGTCTCCAGCATCTACTGCTGCTGAATATTTCATCGGCATTAAAAGCTCAAATTCATCAAATATTACAGTCTTTTGCTGGATAAATAATGCAGACGCGGCTAAGTCCAGGTCTGCTTTTGTGCAGACCCTTGTGCAGCTCTGGAATGAGTTGGATGGACCTCGCTGGTTTTTTGGAAGGATGACGATGACGAAACCCACCAGACAACGTGCAGCTGTCTGCTTCCAATGCCAGCCTTAGACTTACAAAAAGATTTCCTGATTACTTCTTGTTTTTTGGGGGTTTTTTTATGTTTTCCCAAAAACAAAGAGTGCTTAATTTAAGACTTAGTCATTCTAATAACTGAGCACAGAGCTGAAACGATTAACCGATTATTGAAGTAATAACTTAGCAATTGTAGAAGAAGAAACCGGACTCCCTACCGAGTGTACGATGTCCTCCAGGGTGGCGGAGAAGGAGTCGATGAGCTGGTGTGGGAGCTGGGACAGGAAGCCGATGGTGTCCACGTACAGAACGGTCATGTGACTGGGCAGCTGGCCGGCGTGGACGGTCACGTCGAGGGTGGCGAACAGCTGGTTCCTGGGCTGCAGGCCGCTGTCGCCGGTCAGAGCTTTGATCAGAGTGGTTTTTCCTGAACAGATTGGGGGGAAAAAAAACAAAAACTACTGACACGGATACGAGCGAAAACGAATGAGAACGATGTTCCCGAGACTTTCCGAGCGGCGTCTCCAGTGGCTCTCACCACAGTTGGTGTATCCCAGCACAGACACGATGGGGAACTCCCTGTGTTTCCGCTGAGACCGCAGCAGGTGCCTCTTTTTGCGAAGTCTCTCCAGGGCCGAGCGGATCCTCGTCTCCCGCTCCTTCAGCAGCCTCTGCTGGACTTCGTACAACGTTTCCCCTGGAAGAACCGATCAGGAAGGGTCAGTCGGGTCTTTAGTCGACGCGGCGGACCGCAGGCTGTCTCAGGGCTGCCTCACCTGAGCCTCCGATGTACCTCGCTCCCCCGCCCTGCTGATCCAAATCCGCCATGTCGTTTTTTAGACGAGACCTGCAGGTGGAACACAAAGTGGGTTTTTACCAACGGAAAGACGGCAGAAATGGGCAACACTGAGACGTAAGAGTGCAACAAAAACGAGGTTAAATAAAAACCTCATGTTTTCGTGTCCAACTTCCAAACTTTACCAGAATCAAATTTCCAGAATTTTCAGTATTTTATTACCAAATCTTTAAAAGTATAAATTGGGGGTGGGCATTTATTTTTGATAAGTTGTTCAGACCTTTTTTTTTTTTAACCAAATACTTTTTCTTTTTACTCTTACTTGAGTAAAAAAATATATATGTTGAAGTGGTACTACTCTCACTTCGGTCTAATTTTTGGGTTCTCTAACAGATGGATGGAAAAACTGGATAAATGGTGGACAGATTGACCAACAATGGACAAACAGATTTAGGGACACCCCCTGTTATCGGCACAAAGGTTCTTCCACCTTCATAATCACTCAGTGTGAGAAGCCTGACACACAGGTAGTGTGTGTGTGTGATCACCTTAGTAAGGGGATCTCTGCCAGGGAGATCTGGAGCTTGGCCTCTTTGGTTCTGGCGTTGCAGCGGAAGATGTGGAGAACAACCGAGTACCTGTCAAAGACCTTCACCCCCCAGGCTTCCTCGAACTCCCTCTGATGTTGGGTTTGGAGACAAAAGGCATCGGTAAGTCTAGTGAACCAGTCAGCGCGGTCGGTTCCACGCAGTCTCACCTCAGACACAGAGTACAGGCGGTCCACATTCACGAACACAGCAGTGACTCCCGGGGTCTGCCTGATCTTCTCTGGACAGAAAACACATTTTCATTCAGAGCCAGACTTTCCCATCGGGCAGGACTGCTGAGAGGCCGGTGGTACCTGTAAGCAGCTGGAAGTTTCCCTTTCCAAATATCTTCTTCTTCTCTGGTGTCTTTGTGGAGAGGATGATCTTGTCCACCACTGTCCAGTTGTCCAAGGTGTTCACCAGTCCCTCGGCCTCGGCCATCATCAGCTCGGCTGTAAATGAAACACTCAGTAAAAAACCCTCTGAGGAACCGCCTTGTTCAACTGAGCATGCTGGACTGGTTACCTGTGGTCAGGTACTGCTTTCTGCTCCCCCACTTCACATCAGGGTGGACGATGAACACCCTGTGCTGTCCCTGTCCGATCCCTGCAGGGACGTGCTGCTGGAACAGCTCCTCCACCTCCTTCTCCTCCAGGAGGTCTCCATCTTCGTCCTCCTCCTCTTCTGTGGGTGAGCTGCTGCCGAGGTCTTTCCAGTTCTTCAGGCTGGAGGCGGAGAGCGCCAGGGACCTGCTGGACGGCAGGACGGGCGGCTGTCCTCGGTGAGACGCGGGGAGAAGCATGCAGGCGGCTGCGGGTCTGTGACAGCTCCGTGGTAAGAGAGGCAGTCGCGAATGAACGAACCTCAGAGTCTTCATGCTGCCTCGGGGGGTTTTACCGTCGATACATGATGCGAAACGCTGTTGCTGCAGGTCAGCGTGGACTGTTTACGTCTTTCAAGCTGAAACTTCTTCTCCCGGCGCTTTCAAAGTAGCGGCGCTGCAGCGCCCCCCGCTGGCGCGGCGGCGCTGTACTGCCACCTGCTGGCGCGGCGGCGCTTTTTATTTAGACACGGGACAGAAGCAGTGGCGGTTTGTTGAATGAACGCTGCCTGCAAACTAGTTACATTTACTCAGTTACATACTTGAATAACTTTATAATGGGCTGGAGGGGAATACTTTTATTAGTATTTTTTACTTTTACTTGAGTAACTATTATGATCCATTGCTACTCTTGAGTAAAAACTCTGGATTCTCGACCCACTGTGAGCAACTTCACCAAATCAATAACAAGCTTGCTTTAACCAAAGAACACACCACACAGACACACACCTGCAGTTTTGGTCAAAATTTCCTACGTTTTATATTGAAAGAAATTAATTTTAAAAATATATTTCCAACTCATTCAATGACATAAATCCAAATTTACGTCATTTACATTACGTACATAAATTATTTCCATGAATTATTTTCATTTTGATCTTTAGAATACCAACATTTCCACATAACTTTATATTTTGGTCCATCTGATGATGCAATTTTTAAAATAAATTGTTGATGTTTACATCAGATACTCCTATTTTTTACTTTCACAAAATGTGCATAACAGGGTTTTTATGATTATGTAATAAATTTATTATACTGTAATACCAATAATACATACATACACAATGGTCTTGGTTTAACCAGTATGCATTCAAATATCTATGTCTTAGGTGATCTTGATGCCAACCTAAGATACATCTGTTATATCTTAACATAACATAAAGTTGCTGTTGTGTGAAAAAATTGCACATTTATTTGTGAAAATCAGCATTGAATTAACAGAATGTCACAATTTGGTCATTATGTGAATATCAAAATATCATTTGTAGAAAAAAAACATCTTCACATGAGGTTTCTATAACCATAACTCAAAATATCATGTTAACAGGTTTTTTATGAGTCTGTAAGAATGGGAGACTGACTATAACCAAGAGCAGGTTTTGGTTATTTGTACAGGTAGATCCTTCTTTAACTTCATGGTACTAGGAAAACTGGTAAGGCTTGGACAAGGAAAAGTAACGTAGGGCTTAAACTATGGTAGACAATATAATGCTGGGTCCCTGGGGGGGTGCTACAGGGCTTCTGCTCCGAGTCATATATGGCGTGAGGTCTGGGCAGTGGATCTGGGGATATGGTCTTTTTCAAGAGTCTCAAAACTTAAATCCTTGGATGTAGAAAAAGAGCTTGGGCCCCGATCCGACAGAGTTCTTGTGTGTTTTATGTGGCTGAATGAAAGGTGGACTTTGGACTTTAAGGTCTCTTTTCCTGTGTACCGTAGCTGTACAGTTGCTGTTTCATGCAACCGAGTCCACATCTACGAATGGCGTGATCTGAAATATCAAAGTTGAAATTCAATAGGCATATTCAGTATTCACCATATAAAAATGAAAACATATATAAATATATAAATGCAAAACACTAGAATACGAAGGCTGATCTTTCTTTTTACTATGGTTTTGTATAAATCATTTACATTTCCTTTATTGACCATATACAAATATAAACACATGCATAATATACCCTAGATATGGAAAACAAACAAACAATTAACCACAATTAATCAATGAATCTCTGTAGGACACTGCTTTATTAAAATGACCACTCAAATGAATCCCGGTCTTTGACAGTTTTTGTGGGTTTAAAAAAAATCGTCGCTCACAGAATGGACAGTGATACTGTGCAGATGGACTGCAGCGACACTTTTTCAAAGATGGCACCGAACGCCCCGTCTGAGCTGTTACATGGAGCTGGAGGAAGACGGAACAGGGAATCTGATTCATTTAAACTACGATGCGGAGGTGACCTGCCACGGTTCATTCCTTCTCACCAACAGGACGGCTTGGAACTGATCCCAAGGTAGCACAATGTGAGATAAGTGGCATCTTCTTGACTTTTCAATGTCTTTTTTTTTTTTTTACATGAAGCTAATCAGTGTTCTGGTTTATTTGATCAAACTAAAAAAAAAGTATGAGTTCTACTAAGACCCAGAGTCTCACAGACCATATAGTAGTTATGTCAACACATGTGCAAAGTTTGAAAAGCCACGGCTGCCCCCATTGTTCGCCATTTACAATAGTAAACATCAGCTGACCGCTAATGTTTTCCCATTAGTGTTTAGCTAACACGTCATGGTAAGAAACTCTTCTCAACAGCACACTTAAAAGAAGCTTCATAATTAAAGCAAAACTATATGAATAAAAAGAAAGAAAAAAAAAGAAAACTCACTTTGTTTTCCTCAATGATTGCTCACCAACGTTGTAACCATCATGGTCCTGAGCGTCCGTCTTCATTTGATTCTCCTTAACACGTTTACCACCACAATCTGGAGAGCAGCGAGGTTTCACCACAGAAAGTTGTTTGACACATGTTTGGACTAGAGGGTTCTGAGGAAGGCTATACGGGTCAGTTTTGTTTGGTCTTTAATGCAGTACTTCCTCTAACTTAGTGCTACAAGCTAGTTTTTGGGGGTTGAGGGGAAGTGAGGTTGGCTTTGGGCTCAGGACAGACGTTACAGGACTTTGTGTCTGGGCAGAGGATGTAGGGGTCAGGGTTTGGGTAGGCATCGCAAAAGAAGAGTTTAAGCTCTGGTCAGAAGCTGGAGAAGTTTCCGTATGTTTTATGTGGCATGAAAGATGGACTTTCAGGTCTCTTTTCCTGAGTACCGTAGCCGTACAATACAAACAGTGAAAGTGTTGCTGCTTCCTGCAACTGAGTCCACATCTATGAATGGTGTAATCTGAAATATAAATAGGTGAAATTTATTAGATATTTAACATCCAGTCCATTAAATATTAAATAAAAAAACAACAACAATGGAAACATACCTCTATGGGGAATTGCTTTTTTAATATGTCGACTCAAATGAATCTTGAGCTTTGACAGTTTTGTGGGTTTAAAAAATTCTAGACCACAAAACGGACAGTGATACTGCGGAGATGGGCAGCAGCGGCACTTTTTCACAAAGGGCAGTGAACGCCCCGTCTGAATTGTAATATGGAGCTGCAAAACATAAAAAGAAAATGAAGCCACATTTCTCCAAATATAAGGAAAATTATTTAAAAACGTTCCTTAAAAAAACCCCATCATAAACAGATTTACTTTGTTCTCCTTTGGTTCAGCCTCAGCAAGGTTGGAACCACAGTCATGATCTTTGGCCATCTTTATTTTATTCTCTTTCGCACATGTACCAACAAGGTCCGGAGAGTGAAGAGGCTCAAGCTCGGAGGGTTTCTCTGAGCGCGGGTGAACTACAGGGTCCCGGAGCATGGTACAGAGGAGAGTGTTGTTAAGCCATGAAGGCAGAACTTCCTCTAACTTTGTGCAGTAAGCAAGTTTTGTGGGATTTGGGATGTGGGTAGACTGTGTAGGTTTTGAGTCCTGGGCAGACCGTGTGGGGTTTGGGTCCTGTGCCGGCGCTGAAGAGTCCGATGTCTGAACAGACGTTCGGGTGCGTTTCATGTGGCAGAATGAAAGATGGACTTTAAGGTCTCTTTTCCTGAGTACAGTAGCCGTGCAGTATAAGCAGTGAAAGTGTTGACGTTTCCTGCAGCTGAGTCCACATCTATGAATGGTGTAATCTGAAATATCAAAAGGAATTTGATTTAAAATCCAATATTTGCATCTTCAAATTTACCACATACAAATATAAACACATAAACGTACACGCCCTATATATGGGGAAATATTGCAATCACAGTTTAAATGATTGTAAATAAAAACACCATACCTATATAGGAAACTGCTTTATTAAAATGACCGTCCATATGGATCTTGACCTTTGACAGTTTAGTGGGCTTAAAAAATCCTGGCCCGCAAAACGGACAGTGATACTGTGGAGACGGACAGCAGAAACACTTTTTCACAGACGGCAGTGAACGCCCCATCTGAACTGTTATATGGAGCTGGAGGAAAATGGAACAGGAAATCAGATTAAGCTCAACTAAAAGTGTGGCTTGCATCCATTTCATACTCCTCCTAAATTAGATCCTGTCTAACTAGTTTCAATAAGTAAAAACGTATCATCTGCATTTAATTTTATCTTAATGTAAATCCTAGTGGGTAGAATACATATTTTTGGTTGAAACCTGACCACACGTCAAAATATTTCATCTTCATTTACTGTTTCAGGGATTTTTTTTTTTTTTTTTCAATAAAGTTTTTTTTACGCAAAAAAATTATATGAACCGGAAAAGACCTGACAGTGGCGGAGCCTGAGAGCGACGCTTACAGCTGGATACTTCGCGGAAACGCAACTCGACACAGCCAAATTAAAAAACAACAACAACAAACAATTTAATACAAAAGACGTATTTTTATAATAGGGCTACATGTGAAAAGTTAGAGCTAGCTTACTTGTTGGTGTTCAGCCTCAGCATTGGCGAGAGGGTAACTGTAATCATGGTCAGACGCCTCCATCTTTGTTTTGGGCATGCGTGCAAATGGTCCGGAGAGCGTGTGTTTCTTGAGAGGGGTTGCGACGTTTAAGCGTGCTATGCGCATGCGCAAAATTTCGGGTCCTGAACCCGAGTTACGACTGTTTTGTTTCGGAGAGTCGTGTGCTTTTTAGATTAACATTCACAGATAAAAAAAAAAGAAAACTTCAAATAATCAGTCAGACGTTTTAGGAAAATTCTTTTTATTGAAATATTTTTTTACATTCTTATTTTTAAAATATTGCATTTCATATGAAGAGGCATCACCTTTGAAACAGAGAATGAAGAGATGTTTTGCAGCCTCATCATCGAATATACAGTAGTTGTGTTGTAAATTAAATATGTGGTTCCACTTTCGAATTAAACATCATTAGCCCTTTAATATGAACATCTTCATATTAAAGTAGAAAAACCCATAAAGTTTGTGCTTTTCTTCCCTAAAATAGAGACTGGTTAATATTAGACTGGTTAATATTAGACTGGTTAATATTAGACTGGTTAATATTAGACTGGTTAATATTAGACTGGTTAATATTGCATGATGTCTTAGGAAAATATTCACACGCCTAGAACTTCGTCTCCACAATTTGACTAATGGTATCCCACAGATTCACATATTTAATTTCCTTTTATGTGTGGAATATATATGCTTAATAAATTTTGACATTATTGATTTGTATTGATTATTGTTATATTCTAATGTAGAATTACAATATAGCATCAGAACAATAAAAAAAATCATTTTTAAATCAGAAATGTATCCTTAACTAAAAGTATGTTTAATACTTGCTTTAAAAAAAACAACCTTTTAATTTATAAAATGAGCATGAATTGAATATGAATGGATGCGTGTGTACTAATTTGACATGTTGGAACATTTCTGTCCGCATAACATTTCACTAACAAACTTATATCGCCACAGTTCTTCTCACCTGTCCAGGTTTTATGTTATTATTATAAATACTTCTCTACATGTTTGTTTCATACTTCCTTATACTTCCTCATACTTCCTTACCAACATGTGTGTGTGTGTGTTGTCTAAAAAGCGGTCTAGCAGGTTAAACCAACCTCCACCTATAAAGTGGGTCCTTACCTGATCTTTACTGACCGACACTGAAGAGCCTGGAGTCTTCACTGTTCTTACATCAACTCCTATCCGCGGTATTTATTTATTTTATTATTTTTTTGCTGATCTAAAACAGGAGATCAGGTATGGCAGAACAAGCCGCGGCATGACTGAACGTGTGGAAAGGTGCGCGTACGGCTCGGCGCGGCAGGACGAGGAAGTGAGGCCGAACCGACATATTTTCGTGCGTGTGTGGAGTGTGTCAATAATGGACGAGTTTCGCTTTTCCCAACTGAAAAGCCAGACGCCGTAGGAGCCGCTCCGCGGTCTTTGTATGCGCTCCTGTGCGCCAGGGAAGGCGCGATGCCGGCGGCACCGTGGCGCGGCGCGGCGCTGCTGCTCTGCTGCGCGTGTTTGTGCGCCGCTCTGGGTAAGCTGACCAATGCCGTCTGCTCACGCTGCGGGTCGCACCGACCGACCTCACTCGTCTCTTTCCGTTTCTCTTTCTGCACAGAGCAGCGAGGCTGTATCCTCGGTGAAGTGGGGAAGCCGGTGCTGCTGCCCTGCCACCCCAACTTGGGGAGACTGTCGAACTTTTCCGTTGAGTGGAGGAACCACGACGAGGCCGTGTTCAGGTCGCTGTGGGACGGGGATGGGAACGTGGAGACGTGGAGCGTGAATTATGCCAGGATTCCCACAGACGCGGCGGCCACTGGGAACTTCTCCCTGGAGCTGCCGTCAGCTCAGCCCAAACACGACGGGAGCCGATACGGCCTGTTCCTGCTGTCAGGGGAGAACCAGAGCGCGCCTCTGTGTACCAGGTGTCTCAGGGTCGCAGGTTAGTTCCGTAACATTGAAATAAATCAATTAAAAGGACTTGAAATAATCAACTAAAACAGAGAGGCGCCACAAAAGGAGTGTTGTGTTTTGAGCACTTTTTCCCTTCTGGTTTTGGTGATTCTGACTTTCAGATGTGATCTGGTCTGCAGGGCTTAAAGGGGCAGTTTTACGTAAAATCGACTTTTTCAGCTGTACATCATGTTATAATGTTATTCCCTCAACAAAACGTTTTCATTGTTTCATGCATGTTTCACAAATCCTTGAATCGCCCACGGCAACCATTCAGCTGTGCAGAACGCCTGGGTGGACGAAGCCTCCCACTCAGCTCCTTCAGACTAGCCAGCAGCAATTAGCAAACACATGGTGGAACTGCGCATCTGCTGAGATCAGAACAGGAGCAAATTCTCAGATAAAAATGTTGTTAAAGGGTTAATAAGGAGCCATGTTGTGATGACTTCCCAAAGAGCAGGACTTTTAAAAGACACAGAGGCCCAATTGCAAGAAATTAAATCAGGGAGTCAAATTTATTTTAAGATGTAATTGACATATGTAGCATTTTTATAACAACTGAAGTTAGCGTAGTTACTTGATTGTGTTAATAAAATGGCATCATGTGTCTGGAAAACACATAACACTGTCCCTTTAAGGCTGCTGACTGGACACTCACAGTCACTGTGCACAAGCGAAGGTAAGCTACTCTGTGTCGTCACCAAAGAAGCTGGTTGTTGGCGTGGTATCCAAGCATGCTGATGGAAAGTTGAGTGGAAGGAAAAGATTATGTAGAAAAAAGGTGCATAAGCAATAGGTGCAACTAGTGGAGTCTGGAGGAAGAGTCCAAACTCCGTGCAGATCTGCACCAAGAGGTTTTACAGCACCTCATGCTTCTTGCTTTCTACTGGCAAGCCTAACGAAGACGCTCTCTTTATTAGCAAAAGAACAAATCTACATAGTAAATTTTACTTTTTCAATTTAACTATTGAGCAACAGCCATCTTTTCAAACATATCCTAATTTATTCAGATGTGCTTCTTGCAGTAAATGATCACAAAATCATTTAAAAAGCCTGACGTTTGTGAGTTTTGTCGTTGTCGCAGCCAGTTTTAGGATCCCCGAGGTGAGGAAGGAAGAATCGTCCTACCTGTGTCGGTCCTGGGGGGGCTACCCCCAGCCTGTCGTCTACTGGCTCATCAACGACAGCCGGCAGCCCCCCGACGGCGCCGTGACGACCCGGGCCCAGGCGCTCCCCGACTCCCATCTGTACAACGTCACCAGCCGGCTGACCGTCAACGTCTCCAAAGACGACACCGTGTCGTGCACCGTCACGAATCCGTCCACGAATGAAACCCTGACGGCCAAACGTGAGTCTAACGCTGGCGCTCGGTGACGACGGTCCTCCTTCTAATTAAACGGGATTGGTGTCAAACATGCAGCAGAAATCTTTGTGCAGCAGAAATGTTCGTTTGTGCCGCTATCATTTTGAAGATGTTAAGATATGTTTCCAGAGGTCATCAAAGGTCAAGCAGTCAGTCCACATTTACAAACTCAAACAAAATACGGTGTCCGTCAACTATGATAAGTTTGTGCAGCAAAAACATTTTGTGCCGCAAATGTTTTTGTTTGTGCCGTTATAATTTTTAAGACTTCAATACAAGTGCAAGATGAACAAAATCTAACAAAATTGCTATAAATTGATTGTGCAATGTTTGTCCAGCAAATATATTTGCAGCACAGTTGATTGACACCAAATTTGCTTGATTTGGTACATGCGGGGGAGGGAGGCTGATGGACCTTTGATGACCTCTGGAAACATTTACTAATATCTCTAGTAGTGGCACAAACAAAAAATCGGCACCAATTTTACTTAATTTGAAGAAGACCTTCTGTCAGGTCTTCTCCGTCGGATGCCAGAACACGCCGTCACTCTGTTCGCTGTTTGGGCTCGCAGTGGGAGCCAGCAGCAGCGGGAGTCGCGCGTCGCAGGGCATGTGGATCTTCAGCACCGTCCTGTGCGTGGTGGTCGCCATAATGGTGCTTGCCGGGATCTACTATCAGCTCCACCTGGACAAGATAAGCAAGCGGAGGAAGAAGGAATACGAGGAGCCACGGAGAGGTGAGCCCATCGAAACTTTCCGGAAAGCGGAGCGAGGAAACCATGAATGCTCTTCAACTCAGGCCGTTCGAGTTAGCGTGAAACGGCGTCTAATCTGCACAAATAGCTATATGTGCAAAACTAATAGTTTTCATTTAAAACCATTAAAACTCTAGTTTCACAAAACTCTCAAGCTAGGTGTGAAACTCTAACACAGAAGTTCCTTTTATATATCTTTGTTCCTGCTTCTTCATCTTTTTAAATATCAATGTATGTACCTTTGTTGTTGGGGGGGCTGTCGGTACAGAATGCAGCTCAGTAGGAATTTCATCATGTGCATTGAGTTGGATCTGTTTATTTACAACCTCATTGCTCCTTGATTTCAGTATAACTATAAATAAATTCACTCTGAAGGTGAACCCAGTAAGATCCAACATGCGAAGTGTCCAAACTAGGATTTGACTCCACCTTGATGCGTTTTGGCTACAGCTGTTCCAGGCTGAACCAGGCCAGGTTTATTTATACCTCTGAAAAGTGATTCATGCTGCTCTAACTTTTTCACATTTTCGTCACATTTCAAACACAAAAAGGAAAAGTATGTCTTTTTTTTTTTTTTCATTTTTCCATCCATCCATCCATCCATGGAGTTTGAGCAGCAGTTGCAGGTTCAATCATTATTTTTTTATTTATTTTTTCCCAAATAGAAATCTGTGTGACATTTACTTCTCTTTACTCTGATGCCCCTAAATAAAATCTGTTGAAATCCCCTGATTAATAAATGGAGCCCAGTGTGTGGTTTGTTTTGCTTACAAGTCCAGAGTTTTGTTAGTGACCGACAGAAAGGTCAGGGATCATGTTGTTTTAGAGGTTTGTATTATTATTAGACATTATCTCAGTTAGCTATTTTCAGTCAATCATTCTGAAGGTGGTGGAAGAGGCTCTTAAATCGTTTTGGTCAAAGATCAAATCAAACTGGTCCGAGATGTACATACGACTACGTTAGTTTTTGGCACGTTGGTCTTTTGAGTGTGTTTATGCAACACACCTGCTTAGAGTTTGAGCAGCAGTTGCAGCTGCGATTGTTAACTGTGGTGTGAGCCTTTTTTTGTCTATATTTTCATTAAAAATAAGGTTATATTATTCCGTAATGACGTCTAGATTTTTTTAAAAACCTAAAAATATGGTTAAAAATGTGGTTAAAAATGTGGTTAAGCTAATTACAAAAATCAGTTTTGGATGGTATGTTTGGAAATGGTTTAGGAAAGTCACTGCGGCTCAGCATTAATTTCATTTAGAGGGAACGAAGGCAAAAATGGCGTATGTGGGGAAAAAAATGATTTGGTCAAAAAGTTCTCTTTTTCAGAACCTATGGCAAGATTTGGCCGATGTTGACAAGCACTCTTCATCCATATCATTTTCCTCCACTTCTATCACAATAAATCCCGATAAAATACGCATCATGACAAAAAAAAAAAAAAAAAAGAACATCCAGGGGGTGTAAATACTTTTGTAAGTCACAGTATGGATGTGTAAACAGAAAGCTCCTGTGACAACAGTGAGCCGCCTTGCGCTTGCCGCCGTGTCTGACTGAATGTTTGTTTCCATCAGGTCGACGATATCAGTACAAGCAGGCGACCGAGGAAATGATGCCGGAGCCAAAAGAGACCGACGTGTGAAAGAAAAGGACAAGAAAAAAAAGTTCATCTATGGATCCACCGCCACTTTTTTATGATCAGTCCAAACAAACAAACAAACAAACAAACAAAAAAACACTGACATGTAAATACTTCTGAGTCATTGTGTTGCATTTTCTAGATGCTTATCCTAAGCTTGCCGTCTACTTTTTTTTTTTCTTAAATGTGCCGGCTGATTGATTCCAGTCAGAAATGACAAGGACACTAGTAGCATGGCACATTCTGTTCTTAATGAGAACATGCGTCTAATTTCCTCTAGCTCTACAGGAAGTGAGGAAAAATGGACTTTTGATGGTGAAGTCCAAAGATCGGGCGGCTAACTCCATAATGTAATGCTGTTACTGGTCACTTATTGGTGTTTTGGGCGGTCATCATCCTGTTCAAGCACCAATTTCCTCTTCAGTATAACGCGGCACCACCTCCTCCTCGAGTATTTGGAACCGATTCCTGGTACCCAACAAACAGACCAGATGGTGTAGAATGAGAAGTTTCCACATATTGTGATCCCAAACCCTTCATGATTATAGTGTAGTGTAGCTTGAATTCAAAGATTGGGGTTAATTGTTGGAATTATTTCTCTTTAGCAAACCACAAATTCTTCTGAACGTTTTTTTTTTTTGCCCCAACTCTGGGACATTATTGATGCTTTTTGCCAAAAACGTGCCTTCACACAGACACTGTTTAATTCTTACAGCACTCAAAGGCAACAGAAGAAACTTCCCCCATCAACGGCTCTGACTTTTTTCCATTGTGACTATTTTTTAATCCCTCGATTGGATCGCACGTTTTTCATTTTGCTTCAAGTCCTCCTGGTTTTGGTTCATGCTGTAAAGCATTTCAAACCATGTTGGCCGCATTGTTTACGTTTTTTTCCGCTTTCACCCAATCTGCCTTTAAGTCGAGTAAAAGCCCTTCTGTTTGTTCAGGAAATGAAGAAACTCACTGGAGCCCAAACTGATATTCTCATACTATGTCACCACTGCTGATTTCTATTAAATTATTTGCCTTGTAGAAATATAATTTCTATTAAAAAAAACAAAGCGCTGGCTTACTTGGTGCTGCTTTTATGTTGAACACAGCCGCAAATGTTTTATGTTTGGCGCTACTGTTAGCCATGGAGTTTATGCATGTCTTTATTGTGTGTGTTGTTCTTCGTTATTGAAGCACTTTAAATTGTCCGTAAACATTTTAAAGTTCCCTTAATTTAGAGAGGATGCTTTCTAAATAAAGCTTGTCTGTTTTAATCAATGACACGCCTCCATAAGTGAAGGTTTATAAGATATTTCCCTTTTTTTTCTACATTTTAAAGCCACAAGGGGCTGAAGTAAGGATTTATTCTGACCACAAACAGGTGCTTTGGTGACTTATTATTAAAAAAAACGTCTTTCAGATGTGGTGTCTGTTATTGCATCTGAATCGCATGTCGTACAGCTCCGTCTGCTACTTAGCATCTCCGAGTTAATCAACACTTTAGTTAGTGAGTCTGGGATTTTTTAACATTTTTTATTAACCTGGATTTCAGTGGGCAACCAGAGCAGAGAAACACACACGTACAACTGCGGCATTGAAACACGAGCTCAAATCACACATTTAAATGGTTCAGGAGGAAAAATGAAAAAAAAAGAAAATAAAGTTCTCCTTGACCGTTTTCCCTCCCAGTTCGTCGTTCTTCACGTGAAGGCTGGTCCTGAGTCAGAGCTCCCCTTCTGACTCAAACGCACGACTGGCTAACGCAACCGCTCCATCAAGCACTAAATATTAACACCCAGTCTCCTTGATGACAAGAACCAAGATTATTTAATGTTGGGATTTTCAGAAATCACATATTTAGAGGAGCGTGATCCTGTTTGGAGCGTTCAGCCCGATCCCTGCTGCACGGCCGTCACGGCGTAGAGGTCGTCCCGACGCTGGGAGCTGATTGGGATCTGCTGCCGGATGTCGGCCAAGTACTGCAGGTCTGGAGTCGGGCCACACACATGCAGAGTCAGAACATGCAGAACCTCATCGCAGAGGAAAACACAGTCTGACATGTGGAAGGGAGGGAGGGAGGGAGGACGATTGGAGGGACGACATTTACTGTGGGGAATAAAATCTAGAAACAAAACTATCTCCTTTCTCCAGTCCAGATCTGGAAAATCCTGAAATCAAATCCCAAACTACTCCATAGTTTTACCAGACCGCTTGGAAGTCCTGTGTATCGAGTAATATTTTTTTCTTAGCTTCCTGTACCAAAGCTCAGATGGAGGGAAAGACCTCTGATTCTCACCGATATCAGCGTAGATGATGGATTCCTCAGGCCCGGCCTTGGCGATGACCTCTCCCCTGTAAAAACATCCAAACAGGTTCAGATCGGATCCAGCGGCCGCACAGAGCATCAGCAACGGTTTGCAATATGGCTGAAACAATTAAATCAGATTGATAAGCGATTAATCGGTTATCGAAACGGTCGTCAACTAATTTAGTAACCGATTTATCACTCACAGACTCGAAAAAGGCCATTTTCTAAAACAACAACACAGTTGGAGCGGTAAGGAAGGCAAAACTGTTCAAAAAATATTTACATTTTTATGTTAAGATTTTTTTTAAAAAGCCCTTCCATGCCAGGAAATATGTTCAACCAAGAACTCCTGAAGTGACACTTGTAGCCTCAAATTCTTTTTTATTATTATTTTAAATCTCCTATGAACCAGGAGACGTTTGATTTCAAGTTATTAAATTGGTTAATCCAAAAAATAAATAAATAAATAATAATAATAATAAAAATCAACAGATCAGATCTTTACTGTATGAAGCAGAACGGGCTGCGGCTTTTCACAGGTATCTTTTCAGCTACAGCTTCATCCTTTGCTGCAAATGATCAAGCGTTCACCAAATGAATGCTGTTACTGCGTTTTAGGCAATACGACGTTTACTTTTCCCATTTAAAAAAATGACTTGAGTCGTTGGTTTATTTACAGTTTTAATATCGTACAAATTAGTCTTTCGTGGTTAAATGAAAACCCCTCCCAGTGTGCCATTTTGTTGGATCCGGTTACACGATCCAGAAGAGTAGATCGATGAATCGATTACTAAAACAGTTTCTACCTGCAGCCTCAGTTTATAAGAGCACAGGTGTTCTCAAAGCGTTGACTTTCAGCCTCGTCACATCTAGTTGAATTACGCGGTAACAAGTTTGTTTTGTTTTTTAAGGATAAAGACTGACTCAGAATGTTCCCGTTGCCGCCCGTCTGTCCGTGCTCCTGCGGTCTTACCACGGGTTCACCACGGTGCTGTGACCCCAGGCCACGTAGGACGCGGCTTCGTCTCTGGCAGGCGACGCCGTGGCCACGTACATCTGGTTATCGAGGGCCCTGCGTTACACAGATGACGCAAAGGAATTGGATTATTAAACGCGGCGGTGGATCTCGACGGCCCGACGCAAACCTGCAGGCGTGCTCCAGTCTCACCGTCCCCTCTGCAGCAGCTCCCAGTGGGCGGGGCCTGTCGTCATGTTGAAGGCTCCGGGGTAAACCAGCAGCTGGCAGCCTGAGCACGGTACATGTTCTTCAGCCGTTCTGTCAGGCAGTCCAAATGAGTCGTTTTCAGTCGCTCACCTTTCCTGTTGTAGAGCTGAGCGAGCTCCGCGAACCTCATGTCGTAGCAGATCCCCACTCCCACCCGACAGAACGCTGCCAAAGCCAAGAGGACAGGGGAAGGAACAAAACAAAACAAGATTCATCTACTTGACACTGGTCGTACCACTTGAACATTATAGATTTTGTCAAACGTCGTCGTGCTTTATGTGAAAGGGCAACCCTAGAGACGGGAGTGCTTGTCCGTTCCATCTGCTTTTAGGTTTTAAAATAAAGAAAAACAGAAAATGTTTGCTGAAAAGAGGATGGATACGCGTCTTTATGCGGAATGGTGAAATAGATGGAAAATGAAAAAAAAAAAAAACAGTTTCCGACTTAATTACAAATAAAGGATCTAAAACAATATCGTTTGCATTTTTAGTGTCATGGAAAATCAAAAAATATAATAACATAAAGCCAGTATTTGTTACTAAATGTATATTTAAAGCATTAGTTAATTCTAGGGATGCACCGACTGCAGTTTTCTAGCCAACTGCGGATTACGACCTTTAAAAATCCCGACCTGCTGTCTTCGAGTTTGGCCAGTACAGAAATTTTTGTCTGAAATGTTGATAAATGTGGCAAGAAAGTTGCCGAGTTGGCAACAGTGGGGAGACGATTGTTAACTGCAAACGTGCAGACGTGACCTGGTGGGCCGGGCTGTCAGCCAAACCTCTCCCACCGGACAGCAGAAGAAGACAAATCTTGATTTTTATACCTGTGCTGAGGTAGATGAGGTCAGCGTCACATGTAATTTTTGGCCGATCACTAATCTTCCCAAAATTAAATGAATCGGGGCCGATTTATCGTAGCACCCCCATTTAATTCTTTATCATTTTAAGTCACAGTTATTAAGGGAAATTATGGAAGGTCCAAAGTGCCAGAGATTACAGACCAATGAAGTAGAAGTTATTTGGTCCCCAAACATTCTTCAGATTTTTAGTTGTAGAAAAATATGGGGGGAAAAAAAAGTTTTGTTTTTTAAATTCAAGTAAAATACATTAAAGTGTGCGATTCTAACGGTGATGAAACGCGGAAAAGTTCAAGGTGCACAAAGAGAGCCGCCCCCCGTCCGCCACTCACGCGTGTCGAACGTGGACAGGCTGTTCCCGGGGCTCAGCGTCTCGGACTCCTGGAAGCGGATTTTCCCTGGAACGTCGATGTCGAACAGGTGAATCTTTTGGGAGAGAGCGCAGAGGGTAGGGGGGGGTTACACGAACGCAGCGGGCGCTGGGGCGCGGCTCCGTCTGTGAAGGAGACCTGAGCGGGTGAGGAACTCGCAAACCTTCCGGTGTTTGAGAATCAGCTCTCCTTCAGGACCAAACACGGCGCAGGTGTTGTACAGCTTCCCTCCGTCCTCTTCAGGGATCGAGCCTGTTCAACAACAAGGAGGAGGCTTCAGCCATTCAGTCACATGAACATGGAATATGTTTGGATTGTTTGCTAACTGTTTGTTAATTTGCGTTCATTTTTCCACAGTCTCCACTGGCCCACCAGCTCCGGGTGATCCGGTTCATCTGGTTCATCTTTTCTATTTTATCAGCGACTCAAATGTGATGATGATCAGAGATGTTTTGATCAACTCTGAGAAAAAGTTTCCAAAATTCTGACCAGCTGCAACCTTTTCATCTGTATTAGTCGGTATTTTCTGGAAGTGGAAGCCAATTAAAAAAAGAGAAAAACGTATTTCCATATAATACTATTTCCCTCCTCACTTTGGATTATACATAAAACATCCTCTAGATGGCAGCATACTTTGCCCTAAGTGTAGAATCATTTATTTAGCTTCTTGAGAAAACATATTAGCTTACTTCCACTATGCCTAATTATTTTGTGCCGTTTTAAATTTGTTACACCATAAGAGAGCTTTGCTCTTTCTTTTATGCATTATGTTAATATAATGTAAATAAAAAAGACCAATTTCTGTGTTCACTATTTGTTTTCCTGATACACTGATGCAGATACTAACCAGTTTTTTCCCTATTTTTCTTTCTTTTTTTTCTTTTTTTACAAATTAGGTGACTTCTGAAGGTAATTAGATGCATTGGGTCGTATTGAGGTGAATCGGATTAAAAAAGGGGTGGAATATTTCTAACTTCTCAGAATTTCTTCAGGTGAAAAAAATCATTTGTACATCTATCTTAACCTGAGAATAAACAGACAGGATGTGAGTGAATGTCAATTTGCGACATTGGTCCCAATAAACTGCAGCTCGTTCAGCTGCAATTTCTAACAAGACATCAACAGCTTTTTTTGGAGACAAGGTTGCAACTTTCTTCTCAAATGTGAAGGTTTAATGTGGGTGACCATGGCGACGCATGAGTCCACACCTCCCACCAGATGCAGCTTGTTCTCCTTGGCCACCTCTGACAGCATCTGCGTGGATTCTCCTGGGATCTTCTCAGCATACTTGGAGAAGAAGCCAGTTCCGTACGGAGAGTTGAAGCATTCCTGAATCGGGGTGAGGAGGAAAACTATCAGAGTGCCTTAAAAAAAAGTATTCATACCATTTAAATATTTTTTCCACATTTTGTTACTCCCTGTACTGTCAAGGAGAGTGATAAGAAACCTAAAGGTCACTGTATACAGTAAATAATAATAAAAATAACCTCCTCACCGGCAGCAGCACCACTTTGCTGCCCTGTTCCGCTGCCTCCTTCACCAGCCTCCGCACTTTGCTCAGGTTGTCCGCTTTGACGCTGCTCACCTGCAGCTGGACCACAGCCAGGCGGAACTCTGGGACAACAGAACCCGGTCAGCACGGAGACTTTACTACTGACAACACGGCATGAGTTACGAACTGCTGAGGTTTTTATTTTTATCAAACCACGGCTAAATTTAAACTAGTTAGAAAAACTGTAACTCACACAAATACTTTCATACTTACTCGACATTATTCTCGTCACAGCGCTCATATGTGCAGAACTCGGCTCATCTCCAAGTCTAAAGCGGAGCAGGGTGCTGAGCACTTCCGGGTGGATGTGTACTTTTCAAAATAAGAGCATATCTACTTTTCTTCCATTTCAACAACAATCAAAAATTTCATTAACTGTACTATTATATAGCCATGGATAAAGTATAAGTATAAAAATGTTTTTTTTAACTACAACAACAAAAAAACAAACCACACAAATTAGTTGTCTGAGATAAATTCGGGAGTCTCTTGTACTGACCTTAAACCGTGGTCTTTTATTGTGAAAAGGCTGAGATTCTCGTCACAGTGGGTGGTAAGTTGGTGTCCAACCAGAGTTCAGTCCAAAGTATAACTGCTCATTGGTAATCAATTTGAACAAAACAGTAATAGATTTGAAAAAGATTAACACCGGTCAGCACCTGACCTTAAACTGTAGTTGCTTTTTTCAAACATTTATGTAACTAGATGCAGCTGGTGCAAAACTGCTTCAGTATGATCTTAACCTCTAAGGATCACAGACTGAGCCTGCTTACATTTCTCTGCTCAAACTAATAAAATCTAGCGCTTTATAAGACCACATCATGACTCTTCCGCTGCCCTGCTTGACAATTGCTGTTAACTTACTTTGACATTTCTCGAAACACATTGTGTATTATTGCCAAACATCTTTTCCTTAGTCTCATTTTTACAAATAACATTAGTACCAAAGTGTTGGAGCTTGTTTAGATAAAATATATTTATATATATATTTACTGCTATGACCTGTAACAACTAGATGCCGAGATTGAATCTGTTGCAACATCTTAGCATTAGGTCAACTAACCGCCTTGTTAGGATTACGGGCAGGAATTTATCTTATCGTTTATTGTGATAAATTTCTCATAAGCATCTTATTTATTGTTGCCACGATAAATTCCAATCACTGATGTTTAAAACGCCCCAAAACTTTCCTTATTGTGGGGATCGATAGTTTTACTATTTTCTGCACTGCTTGTTCAATAAAAGCATCAATAAATACAAGAATAGTTATTGTGTGCGGTGTATTGATACAAATCACACTTCTTAATGAGACCAGTTCTAAAGCAATGCATTACTAATGAGAATGGTAATCAAGAGCAGTATTTGTTCACACAAAATAATGTGATAAACCCTAAGTTCATGAGATGTCTAAAGCTGATAGGCTGGCGGCCATTTTTAATGTTTTCAACTAGTAGAAAATGTTTCCCATTGCAGGAGTGTGTGACCCTTAAATAATTTATGAGGCATTGTATCATTTCCCACTAACCACACACACACACACACACACATTTAGTTTAGTACATGGAACTTTTTTTAATAAACATGTCTACAAGTGCGGTCCAATAATCTCCATTTATTAAAACCAGAAATGTTTAGAAAACAATAGCAGTACAGTAAGGTGCAAAGTAAATTATGCTTCTTTTGTTTCAAAATAGTGGTCGGCGTCCTGTCTGATGCTACAGAGTGACGTAAAGACTCGCTCCCGGTCGAGGATGTTCCAGTCAGAGAGAATACCGACAACACAACAAACAGGGCGACACAAGAATGGATTGGACCAAAAGACAAACCCGATTAAGACCTTCTGTTTCAAGTTTGGCTTTCTTTTTTCCCCATAGCATTTCTCAAAAGATTTTTAGTTTTTATACGGGCGATTAGAAATAAATACAATTTACAGAGTGCTGTAGAAACTGAAATTTCCTCTTAAATAGATCCCCATGCTGCCCGCACAGGAAACCTTAAAGCAAAAATGCGTCGGTAAGCAAAAGCAAATGTGAGAACATAAACTGCATGTTGATGGGCGAAGCCGCCGCTGCTGGTGCCCAAAACTGACATCACAGCCATGAGGCCAACCGAAGCGGCTCGGTTTGGTCAATACAACCAAAAACACCAAACCGGTCTGGAAACATAACCAGTCAGCTAATATTTCATTCCTATTTGGAGCGAAACATTTTCTATGCGAGTCAAGGAGGCGAACAAAGAGACCTGCATAATAAACTGAATGAGAAGGAAAGAGCGGACGAGTTTCTCCGGCTTTTGTCGACTGCAATCACCGAACCTCCTGGAGTGATCCTAGCGTAGCTCTTGGGTGGGGCTTCTTGAGCTACAAACTGCTTAGAGACGAATGCTAAGGAGGATAAATGAGAATAAATTGGCCCACAGAAATACTCAAAGGCAAACCGTTTAGTGTAGGAACAAGGGATGTTTCAAACCTCCACAGTTTCCTGTATTTTCTCCATCAGGATGTGCTTTCATAATGACATTTCTGTTTTGACAGAGCAGTTCACACAGTATATACATTAGATATATATATATATATAAACACCTTCAAATAACTTCTGCTTAAGGCTACCTGATGGAAAGGGAGAAACGTTATCAGAAAAAGAAAGAAAAAAAAAAGCAGGAATTCTGTGCCAGTGTTGCCAATATGTAGCTTAGCTGACACATACTAAAAATGATGAATAATAAATTTACCGAGTATGTAAAGAAAGATCACAAGAAAACTAAAAGACAAATCAAAAGGTCAGTTATGCATGGGGGTTTTATAGATTCGCCACTGGGTGGCCAGTATGCTACGTTAAGGCCAGAGCAACATCAAAGCCAAACTGCACTGTAAAAGGAAGAACACACGACATAACCGATTTTTCTTAAATTAGTCACAGGAAAATGGTTGGATGACTGCGGAGCACCTAAGTTATTCGGACACGGGCAGCACTGACCCGCAGGCCTGCTGTTGGCGGCGCGTCCCAAAACGTCCCAGGAACTGGAGACACGGGGAGCGGGAGGGGGTGCGGGGGCGTCAGAGTCAAACACTGCACTGGGATCTGTCCAGGAGGGAGGACGCCCAGGAACGGGGGAGCGGGGGAGGAGACGGGTCTTCTCACAGTTTGTGTCGCCTGCTGCGACCGCAGCCTGCGCTTACGAGCTCTCCAGAGCGTCTAATACTTTCATGATCTGCTGCTTGATGACTTTTGTGGCGTCGCCTGCGTTTGGTATCAAATATCTGGGAGAGGAAGAATGAAAATATTTGATTGGCTTCACGAAAACACTCAAAAAACCCAAATTATTTTATTGATAGGAGTGATTAAAAGTTGACCAAATATGCTTTTTCAATTTTGAATACAGGGCTGGGCGATAAAAAATTGTATCAAATTTTCTGTTTTTGAAAGTTACATTTTTTTTTTTTCACTCCTGTTTTCTTAGTTCAGAGTGATGTCAGCACGCCCAGGGCCGCCATCTTGTTTGACAAGCCTGTTTTAAAGCTTCTATTTATTTGGACTTTGCATTCAGGTCAACTCACATACAAGATGATTGAAATAAAAAACTGTTTTTCAAAATATACGAGGCATAGTTTTTGAACATTAAGAAATAAAAATATCTGAAAACTGGGCCTTAAATCTGTATTCAGCCCAATTTACTCTGACATCCCTAAATAATATTTATAGGGCTGAAACTAACAATTATTATAGTAACTGATTAATCTATCATTTATTCTGAGGATTAATCGGATAAAAAAACAAATTGGCACAATTTGCTGAGTTCTTTTATTTAAATCTAAGATTTTTAAGAGTGTGTTGTTCTTTCAGCAATTTGTCTCTATGCTCCAGTTAATGATTAATCAATTACTAAATTAGTTGACGATTATTTCAATAATCGATTCATTACAATTAAGCAATTTAGACCTACAAAAAACATCTCAAGCTTTCAACATTTCAAAACTGAATGAACTGCAGAGATTGACTGCTGAGGCGAGAGAACCTTGCGCATCATTGACAACCTCAGTTGAGCAATTTACACGAGGAAAGCCACTGTTAAAAGGCAGACATTAGAACTTTTTTTTGTTGTGTTCATAATGCAACTTGTATCTTGACGTCTCTGTAAGCTGTCAAAATTGAAAACCTTTTTTTTTTTTTTTTTAAATATATTTAAAAGGCGTGTTTATTCACACGTGATCACCTCTCAACTGCAGATATTTCCACTCCAGCTGAATTGTTGGTCCCGAATTTGAAGGTGATGAGTTCTGGGTGCTTCTTTTTGGATGTGATCTTCACCACGGAGCTCAGCGCCTGTCTGGACTGGATGTAAGCAAATCCTTTCCTGGAGGCAATCTCCCTGAGGCAGTACATGTGGGTCGCCGTGATCAATAAGTGACTGGAAGACACACAAAAACACACAGAGTTCAAGAGGCACGTTTTCTCATATCCTTGTTTTTTTAAAATATGTATTCTGATGTGTTCAATGTCATCATATGAGCCAAAAAAAAAAAAGACTAAATCACCTGGGAAACATGTGACCGGTTTCTTTAACTTCATTACAGGGAATGTGGTGTTTAACGTCGGGCTTGTTGATCCACGTCTGAATGTTCACAATCTCCTTTCGGTCGTCGTCTGACATCGAGGAGCTGTCGATCTCATCTGGGAGAACAACACATGCTGCTCATTTCATCTCCTAAACAGACGTTTCGGCTAGAGTTGCACCGACCCACTTTTTCACTTACGATATCGATATCTGAGGTTCAGTACCGGCCGATACCGATTTGATACAGAAAAACAGCTGAATTCACTTAAAATGTTTATTTTTTTTAAAACGCAGATATAAATGTACTGAAGTACACATTTATTTGATAGCTCTGCGGCATTAGAGCACATTTAAACATATAAATAGCTTCACAAGTTTGGTTAAACATATAAAAACAACTTTCATTTGCTCAGTCAGTGCAACTAGGAGAATAACAGCCAATTTAAATAAATAATAAATTGACAAAACAACAGATTCACTATGTTGGTCAAACAGATAAAAAAAAATAAACTGCAACAAACTTCAAATAGTTCAACAAGTGAAATTAGGAATGCTAAATATAATGTAAAATAAAGAATAAAGCAAGACGTGTCACCGATATCCAATCTAGAATTCTTTTCAATATTGGGACCGATACAGATATCAATATCGGATCCAGCCTTTACCTGTGTCGTACTCCTCTTCGTCGCCAATGCTAAAGACCGGCTTCACGCCCCGGTACGGTTTCCCAACTCGGTCGCTGCTGCTCACGTGTCTGTTTGCAGAAGGAAACAAAACGGTGCATGTTGTGATATTACCCAATAATAATAATGATTAAAAAAAATAGAAAAAGATATCAAACGGTTGTTAAAGAGACGCTTTCAGAAGCAGAAGGCGTCCAGTTTGCACACAAAAAGCGATGACATGGAGACTCTCAGACTGCTGAGAAAAAAGGTTATATGCTGGTGAATATAAAAAGAAGTTAAGCAAGAGCCTTGCAGCTTGGTTCTACTTTACAGATTGACATGATATTCAGGGCTACCGACCAACGAATCACAGCGTCGAGTTTGTCTCCAACATTCTGCGCAGCCCTGACTATCATGCAAGAAGACACTGAAATGGAAAGATGGACTGTCAGGCGCATCGCAACATGGACTAATTTAATTTTATTCAAAAAACGGATGTACTCGATGTATTTCAAGCATTTATTTCTGAAAAATAATCGCTCACAGGTCATGAAAAGTTTAAATTCAGTTTCCTCAAAATTTGAAAGTCACACAAGACCAATAAAAAAAGGAGCTTTGATAAAGAAATGAGGAAGACTGCTGACTTGACAGATGTTCAGCAGACAGTCACAGACTTCCTCCATAAGCAGGGTAAGCCACAAAGCGTTCCTCAATACTGATGAGAAAGTACTAGTTCCACTGACAGATTACTTCATTTATAACGTGAGAAAAATGTCTTGTTACAAGTAAAATAATATGCCAGTGGAAATATTACAATATTAATGAATCAATGGCTTAAAACAAGCCTGTATCTCACTGAAAGGTTACTAGTTTTGTCTTATTTCAAGTGTACTGATATATGCCACGCCACACTGATGACGCAATTCATGCAAAAGGAGCCCCAACCAAGTACTGAGTGTATATTCTGCGCAGCACATGGGGACAACAGAAATAAATGCTTGAACTACATCGCTTTCTGAACGGAACTACTGAGATAAACCGTAAGCATATTGAGATGCGCCTGCAAACAGTCGAAGCTGACCCTGAAATGCCTTAAGATTCAGCAAGGATGACTGAAGACTTTGTTAAAGGCTGCAGCTTCTGTAAATGTCGTTAGTGAAAGCATGAAAAACAGACCTTAAAATAAACATGTTAAACGGAGCCTGCCCTCGCTGCATGGGGAATGTGTCGTTATGAGTGAGTGAGCAGAGTAAGGCAGAGATGTTGGTTGCTAAGGCATGCTTTAATGCGTCTCGGGGGGGACAGGTGCACCTCTATAGCCAGTGGGCATGCTGGTGACAGACAGCTGGATGTTTGGAGCTCTTACCGATCTGGAATCACCTTCTCTGGCCAAGGCAGATTGAAAGATATTCTAGTGTAGAATAAGGCACAGGGACTTTAACAAAACTGGTACGTTAAACAGCAGCTTTCATCAAACAATTATGCGTTCAGTCGCGATTGAAGACGTACTGCACCCCAACAACGAGAGGTGTTAAGAGTGAGTTAAGAGTTAATGGAGAAGAGGCGTTTAGAGAAACGAACCGGGCTCCTACCTGTCTACAGGCGTAGACGTGTTCTCGATGAAGCTGATCATTTTCTCCTTTACGTTAACAGACTTGGACTTGAGAGCAAAAGTCATTTTATTGACCAGAGACTTCACGCCTTTGCCGTCTCCAGGGCTGCTCAAAGACTCTCCCTGTGTTGTTGGGAAAATTTAATTATAACATTAAAAAACAACCAAAAAAAACCCCCCAAAAACAAACAAGAAGCAACTGACAATCATGAAAAAACAATAGAAATCTTAAACAAACAAAAAAAAAAATTATAGGTCAGTGAATTGAGAAAGTATTCATATGACTTAGACTCTCTCTCACTTTGTCAAGCCACAGTCTAATTTATTGGGATTTTATGTGACAGAAGGAACCAAAAGTGGTTTATCATTCATAAACTGAAGGAAAAGGTCTTTATGTTGTCTTCCAAAAAATATATATATACACAGTATATATATATATATATATAATTTTTATTTTAAATCAGAAAAGTGTGCAATGCATTTTATTTTTAAAGGGACTGCATTCAAGTCCCTAAAAATTAAAAGCATCACCTACATGTTTTAGCATAATAGGAGATACTTTCTTTCAACACTTCCTTTCTTCATACTTCTCTTCCATTTTATTTAGGGGCATTAAATAAAAAAATAAAGTCAAACACAAAGAGTTTACATAAAAAACCCAACAACTTAAAAACCATTTATCCTTTTCCTCCCACTTCAATATGCTTTGCACATTACAATAAAATCCCATTAAAAGACGCAGAGGTTTGTGCAAATTGTGAGAATACTTTTGCAAGGCACCGTAAAGTCGTTTGTGAGAAACTGTTTCCTTCCTTTTCCTCCACCTACATCCACAGAGCTGAGGCTGCTGTGAGATCCAGATGTGCTGACTATCCAGTTCATGTATGAAGAGTCGAGGCCTTCAACGTTCATGTCCACCAGGTGTTTCTGCAGGGCTGAAACGGCACAAAATGTTGGCTTTATGCTGCGAAGCTTTCACTGCAGCATATGTAGGAAACACTACTGAAAGCACAGCATTTTTTGCAGCCTGTGTGCCACTGTAAAAATACTTAAAACATTTTTAAAAAATATTTTGGAAACTGCGTGTGAATGACTTTAACCTACTTACCCATAAAGCCTCCCTTAGCAATGCTGACATATTCTTTGTTTTTCTGTAATATGGAAACAAAAAAAAATGCTTGAAATGCAGAACTGAGGTTGCAAATCAGGAAGACAATGAAACATGTTCCTGTTTCCTGTGAACTAGAGTTTAGACCGGGTATAAAAAAATAAAGTAAAATAAAAATCCAGCCAAAGCCCATAGGCATTGTGCCCGAGCCCAAAGTAAACCCGACATATTATTTTAATTAAGATTTTCCTCATTTTGATTTTATACTACCATTTAAGTAAACAGTGTAACTTCTCCTGTTTAAACCTTTAGTTTAAAGTGGCAGTATTATGTGTTTTCCAGCCACATAGTATCATTTTACAGCACAATCAAATAACTATGTTCATTTCAGTTGTTATTTAAAAAATGCTTTATATATCAAATGTAACTGAAACAAAATGGACTTTGTAACCTAACACCTTGTAATTGGGCCTCTGTCTCTTTAAGAATCTTCTGCTCTTTCTGAAACTCCGCCTTCATGAAATCATCACAACATGGCTCCTCTATTAATCCTTTAACAACGTTTTTACCAGCGTTTCACTGAGCAGTAGCTCCATAATGAGCTCAGCAGATACGTAGTTCCACCAGGTGTTTGCTAATTGCTGCTGGCTAGTCTGAAGGAGCCGAGTGGGAGGAGTCGTGAGGGAAGGCCACTCTGTGAGGCGGAAGGTCGGCACTATGTCCCCCAAAGCGTTTTGTACAGCTGAACGGTTGCCACGGGAGATTAAAGGATTTCTCAAACATGCATGAAAAAAAAAACTCAAGGCAACACTACTGGTGTGTTTTTGATGAGGGAATAAAATAGCATGTTGTGAAGCTAACAGGGTGAGTCAAGTGCAAATCATCTGGGATGTATGATTGATTAAGAGTAGAGGCACATGCATGCAGTTCGCTGTGCTTGTTACAGTCTGATTAACTTCTGCCCCTAATTTCCTCCGCAGGTTAAACTATCTACTCCTCTATTAACATCATAATATGTGGAGTAACACAACTTTATATTGTGCATTCTCCTTTGGTTTTCTCTGTGCTGTACGTTTTGCAGGTTTATTAAATGTGCCACGGAAGCCCGACCCGACCCAGACGGTAAGCAGATAATTGTGGCCCAGTAGGGCTCGGGCCATAAATCTAAACTCTACTGTGAACAGAATGAAATCGGTATGCGCTTTTTAACACGGGGCCATGCTCTTCACCTGTAGGAAATGGGCCAGCACCATGTTCATGTACATGTCCTCCTCCTCTCTCCCGCTGCCCATGAAGCACAGGTGCTCTCCGCTGGCGATGGAGCCCGACTCTAAAGACTGCTTCTGAGCCTCCAACAGGGACTTCACAGACAGAGCGAACTCGGACGGGTTCTGGAGCATCTGCAGGAAGAAAAGTTCAAATGTTTCAGGAAGAAAGAACAAAAGCATCCATATGCAACGTTCAACACCGTTAGCGTCTCTCACCAGGTCAGAGTCCAGATGGAAGGCCGTGGACAGGTGTCCAGCGTTGTACTGCTCTGCAGGTCGACAGTCCACCACAAAGAAGCGCACCCCATCCTAAAACACCAAAAGCATCTTTATCGGTCTGTTTACCAAACTAACTGCTTGCTCTGCAAAGGCTGGAAATTTTCTGGCTAAAATGAAGCCTGTTGCAATAAGCAATTCATCAATTAATTGACTGATAAATTCAAATGAGCTCGATCATCTCCAGTCTGATGAAAAATATTTTTTGAAGAGCAACTGTGTTTACAAGAGACATACAGTAGTAATCCATTATTTATTTTTTTGGTTTTGTGTCTTTTTACTTTTAGTTTTCTTTTGATTGTTGTGTTTTATTTGGGAAATGTAAAATATCCTCCAGTTCCACTGTTAAGTGTTCTTTACTAAATTAAAGTTTATTGGTCTTTGAGAGGGTTAACTTGCATTATTAATATTATAATTACCTATATATTACTTGAAAATGGTCTCAAAACATTATCATCATTTATCGCAATAATTACTGGGCCTGAAATCGTGTGTGTGTGTGTGTGTGTCACTGACCTGTTGAAGCTGGTTGGCCTGCAGGATCTCTGGGACAGACACAGGGAGACACAGAGCCTGACTCAGATCAGTATCTTCCTCTTTAAGAGCCACCAGGCTGCTACCAAACAGATTCTGATTCATCTAACATGATGACAAAGATGGAAAAAACATAAGTTGCTTTAACAAGATAACAAACACACATAAAATGCTTCATTAATCTGCACACAAAGCCTTACCTTTCTAAGTGACAGCGGGGTTTTGCTCTGGTAATGCTGGGCCAATGAAAACAAATCTTCAATGTCTTCTGCTTCCAGCAGAGAAGGAGACATCTCCAACATTTCTGGAACAGAGAAATTCTCTTTTGAGTGTACTTTACAAAAAAAAACAAAAAAAAAAAAACAGGCTGAATAGTGAACAAGTGTAAACATGCACTGCAAAAACAAATCTTGCCAAGTACTTTTGGTCTAATTTCTAGTGCAAATATCTTGGTACATTTGAAATAAGACAAACCCAATTTACAGATAACTTTTAAGCAACGAATTGGGATTTTCTTTAAGTCTATAATTCCTTGATAGTGATTTTATTTCAACTGGGAGATTATTTCATTTATAACATGGGAGAAAAATATCTTGCTATAAGTTAAATAATCTACCCGTGGAACCAGTACTTTAAAAAAAAAAAAAAATTAACAAATTAGTGCCTTAAAACAAATTCCTCTATCTTGCTAAAAAGTTACTTGTAAGTTAGTTTTGTCCTATTCTGATATATCCGGCACTGGAAACTAGACCAGGAATATTAGAATTTGTGCTTTTGCAGTGTAAAGTCAGGTAAAACAAACTGACTGATGATGTCCTCTTTGCTCTCTGCTTCTTCTGCAAGGATGGTTTCTCTGAGGGTGAATAAACATAATCAGAACAAAAACAACCGGTGTTGACAATCCCACGGCTCCCGCTAATGGATACGCACTTGGCATTGACGAGGATGATTAGCATGAGGAAGAAGATGAGGAAAGGATCTGCCTGCTGGAGGTACGAATCCCACAGAGCCTGAGTAACTTCGGGCCTGCAGTGACTAGAAAACAAACTCCCCAGCTAGAAAAAGAAAAACACACTTCACTCAACGCTACGGAGAGAAAAGCATCAACTCGACCCGACTGTCAGAAAGTCCTGACTTACCCAGCTGATGGCGTAGGAGTCGGGTGTGATCTTTTTGGTGTCTAGGAAGGAGCACAGCTCCGGCTCATGGTACTGCAGCAACAGTCTGTAAAGGTGGAAGGGTCGTCCTTTCGGGACGCACTCCCTGAAACGAAAGCGCCCGGTTGATATTAAAGCCCGCTGGCGAGTGAGGATGTGGAGATGGGATGATGGCGAGGAAGCTCTACCTGGGGATGTATTTGTTCACGATGGCGTAGAAACAGTTGTAGAGGTCGCTGCGGGGCAACTTCAGCCCCAGCAGCGGCTTGAGCAGGTGAGGCAAGCTGAGCTCGGGGGTGAAGGTGATGTTGCGGGACTTGCAGTAGAATGTGATGACCGACTCCACGTCGGACACCATCTCGCCCCTCTCCTCCTCTGAAACTCCCAGCTGGTCTAAACGTGGCAGGGAAGGAGGGCGGTCACTCATGAGCCTGATTAATATCTTCACAGACAAGTTGTCTTAGGCGTTACAGTCGAAAACAACGCACCAGGAGAACAAGCTCTGTCTAGTTTTACTTTTATCCGTTTTTAGAAGAGTTTCTATTCTGAGCCTCACCAGATTGGGCGGATGTCAGGATGTGAGACTTCATGAAAGAAATTTAATTCTATGAACTCAGAATAAAACAGCAGCCAGAAGACTCCTCAGCTCGTGCTATAAAGTAATAATCCCGTGTTCAGCAGATAATGACACATTGTTCAAGAACAGCCTTCAGACATCTTGAATTAAACAAAACATTTTAGTGACGCATCGTTCCGATATCAATATCTGTATCTGTGAGGATATTGAATAAAAAAATCTAGACTGGATATCGGTAACAATGTGACCAATCCATGAGGGCAGATCTATTCAGTCTAATTCTATGTTGGGTGCTCTGATCAACATCATGCTTTCTTATCTATTTAACTTTATATTTAGAATTCCTACTTGCACTTTCTGAACCATTTGAAAAGAAGGTTTGTTGCAGTTTTCGTGTGTTTGAAGGTAGTGAATCTATTTCTGTGAGTTTATTTATGATTTATTTTACATTGCTGTTCTACTCCTAGCTGCACTGACGTGACAAATTAAAGTTTTGTTGTTTTTACATGTTTGACCAAGCTTGTCAAACTATTGGTGCATTAAGTGTGCTGTACTGGGGCAGAGTTATGAAACACATTTGCAGTTCACTACATTTATGTCCGTGTTTAAAAAAAAGAGACATTTTAAGTCAGTTCAGTTGTTTTTCAGTAACAGATCAGTATCGGCCGATACTCACATCTGTACCAGTATCAGAAGTGAAAAAAGTAGATCGGTGCGTCCTTGAAACATTTGATTTGTTTTTATATTCCATTTAAAAGTCTAAATAACAATATTTTCACATTTTAGACTTGTTTTTTCTGCATTTGTCATATTAATCTGAAAATGATTAGAACCCAGAATGTTGTAAATGTTTATCTGCTCAGAAGTTGCTTGTTGTCTTCCTAATGTTTTTTTTTTTTATAGATGACACCTACAAGTAAGGATTGTTGCGATGTTCATGTGAATTGACTCACCAATCAGCTGCTGACTGCGGTTGTGAATGAGCGTCTGTTCTGGTAAATCAAGCACACCGTCCCACGGGGACAGGCTGTCTCCTTTTCCGGAGACGTTCAGGGCAATCTGTTGACATTTAAAACAGATTAAATGTGAAGAGATCAGCCTGTGAGCTAAATGTAGCGGGAAGCAAAGACAGAAACAAATTTAATATAAATTCTTGATATTTTATCTTATATTCTTCAAATTAATCTTTTGGAGCGTCCTAAAAAATTGTTCTGATTTTCTCAGTTGTTGGTGCTTGTCTGCAAAATTATAACCAGCACTCCATTTACAGACAATTGTGATATTTATATCAAACGCTACTGGACTTCTGTGGATAATCCTACAGATATCTCAAACAAGTCCCGCAGAACCATATCGATTAAATGGTCATTGGCGAAACAAAAGGGAAATAGAAAAGCAAGCAGTTATGAAAGGGTTCCAAGCCACCGCCACTGAGACCCCGCCTCTCACGGTACGTAAATGAAGGCCAACAGTCACCTCTCTGCTTTACTATAAAGATTATAGGGACCGGACCATTCAATGTAATAAATAATGCCCATGTTTTAGAATGCCTTTTAGCTTTAATAAAAAGTTTAAGGCTTATTTAACATGATCATGTTCTTTTGTTCTTTGACTTGTTAAATATTAAACTAAACTTTCACAGAGGTTAGACTGAAACTACACGTCTTTCAGTAATTACTTGCATACCTAACACAATAATAAGTATGTTAGGAATGCTGTTTCAAAAATAACAGACTGGAGGCGTGTCAGAAAGAGGCGTATAAGTGACGTCAATAGAACATGAACTGATTGTCTGTGGCCTAGTAAGGGGCAATATGGATTTAAAATGTTGATCGCAGTACTTCAGAACTCCTTGTTGTCTATTTTGCAATGATTGCAGGATTTTACATCACTGAGCAGATTTGTGGACATAGCAGTAAAAACTCAGTGAAAAGGCATAAACAGATTCTAAGGCCTTTCTCACATTTGGTTTTGTGTGCCCTTGTAAATGTGAAAAATCTGTGTAAATCACAAACATATTTGGCGATGTAATGATTTAGGTGTACGGATACAGCGGTAAGAGTCAGACTCGTATTTACTCTAACCTCCCTTTGCTCTTAATACTGTATTATTTTAAGGCAATACTTTGAAGTGCAGCACATGAGGCATCTTAGACATAAAAGACAGGCTCTTTACCTTCCACATTTTGGCTTTGTGTTCAACTGAATGCTCTTGGATCTGCATGATGCCCCTCTCCATCTCACTGTCTGACCCACCAGAGTCCAGAGCCTCAGCTAAATCCTGGTCCCTGGGGGGCAACGTCACACAGTTAAAATAAAAACAAAAACAAAAACAATAAGATGGATCATATAAAACCCTTGTGGAGTTCTTCTATAGCTAAAATCAAACTTAAGATATTCTTACAGAATCCAGTTCTAAACAATTGTACATTGCTAGCATCAAGTGTGGGAAATGTCAAAGCTTTTCCTCTTTATAACCACGGTAAACTGTTATTCTTCTAAATGCCAACTATTGCTTTTTTAATTACTGAGCCGAATATGAATCAAATGCTGATAGTAGACAGTTTTAGTAATTGATCAATACAATAACAAGACTATTTACACCTGTGGAAGACAGTTGTTAGGAAACCTTCAGTAGCGGTCTATACAGGCTAATTTACAGTAAAATACAGTAAACAAAATTGTTCTGATGACAAAAGTACTTTATGAATCAACCACTACTTCATAACATGGATAAAAAAAATATTTACATGAATTCTGGTGATATATTACACAAAATGTCATCACACCACGTAGTTTAAATATTACAAATGAGAATAAAGATAGAGAGGTTGGAAATGTTGGATTTAAGGAAATGCTAGTTACTAGCATGCTGGCTAACAAGTACATATAGTGAACCATATCTGGTTCAGTGACCTAAAATGATTCTAACATGAACCGCAGACAGTTGTTTCTACAGAAACACTTCACTTTTTGTGCTCCATTTTTCAATCTTTGATGTTCTGATAAGAAACTTGGCTAATTGTTATATTAGCAGGCTAGCTGCCGCCACCGAACTGGATTCAGATTTACCACTTACTGTCAGATGAGCGGCGACACAAAATACATTTTAATTATTTCAGAGCGGGAACTAAACAAATGAAACCCTCACCGCTTCCTGACGACCGACCAATATTCTCCAAACATCTAAAGCCAACAACAACCCGACTCACCAGCTGCCCTGCGCTTCCTCCACGGTATCCGCCATTGTTCTGTTGACAGAGACACGTCACGTGTCGTCACCACGGCGAAGACGTCACGCACAGCTGTCGCTAATGAGCAGCTGAGATTACCCGGAGAGCTCCACGAGTTCAACGGGAACTCGAGTAAAAACCGGATACTCTCATTATGAACAACTCCATAACTACAAAAACAACTTTTTATTTTTTATCTCTGTTGTTTTTATACACCTTTTTTTTTTTTTAGTTTGCTAGAACGGGACAAGCGCAGCAGTACTGAATGACTTGAGGGTTGTTCAAGGTAAGGCCCGGGGGCCATTTGTGGCCGTCGGATTGATTTCCTGAGGCTCTGACTGCAATTCAGAACCAGCAAATAAAAGAACCCTTGAAATTCAATGGTAATAATGCAAATCAAAGGTATTGTAAGACGCCCCCACCCTACCACCGCTCCCCATACCCACCATCACAGATGGAAACTTTCTTTTTTTTTTGTTGTTGGCACAAATTGTTTTTACTGACATTGAAATGTTAAAATGGAAAATATGAGGAACAACATGCATATTCGTCCTTTAATCATGCCATTTGCTGTCTCTTTTACTTAAAGTTAAATAGGACAACCAATAAATAGCAACTAAAAAAATATTTTGGTTTTTTTTGGCAAAATATTTTGGACACCACTGACTTAAAGACATGTAAACTTCCACAACACGAGAAATATGTTATATTTATACAATCGAGGATAAATCTTCAGTTTCTAACTGTAAAAAAAAAGAAAAGCAAAACAACTTTTGCTGTTTAGAAAGTAACACAAGCACCTGAGAAGTTAGACCAAGAAATTTCTAATCAAATATCAGATTGTGTATTAGTTTTTAAAATTTGTCTGCTTAGGTTAACTCTGCAGTCAGCTGCTTCCTCACATGAGAGAACTGGTTGCAGTGTACCGAGTGCCAGCCAACACAAATAAAACTATTTTTATTTGCTGTGTAAAAGAAACTTCCAGGTTTCTTGACTTCTGTTTAAGAAGTCAATAAACTAGATTGTTCATGATGTTTACTTTAAATCAGCAGGTATGCTAGTCTGACCACTTTTAGATTTTAATAATGAGAAAATAATCTGGATTTGGGCAACAAGGCAGTGCATGGCATAAAATATTACCAAGACAATATAGGGCTAGGTGAGCAATATTAAAAAATAAACACTGCACTAACATTACACCAGAACTCAATTTGCATCTTAATTCCAGTACTAGATTAGAACAAAAGAAAAAAAAAAATCTTAATATGTCCCAAAACAAACTTTGAATTATGCTAGAAAAGTTTCAGAGAATTACAAAAACAACAGAGGTCAGTTTAAACAAAGAAACATTTTAGAGGTAAAATTCATTCCAAGAATTATGACTTTATTAGAACTCATTCCACTTTGGTCACCATGAACATTGATGAAGTTTTTCTATCAAACAGCCGTAACTTTACATAAAAAAAAAAAGAAAATTACAGTTAAATCCTGTTTTTGACATTGAGGAGTCACCACACACACAGCAGCAGTGGTTCTGATTCTTTAATATAATCAATGTGCTAAAACTCTGCCATACTGCTGTGAGAGGCGTTCAGAAGTGGAGGGGGTCGCAGTTGGCTCGGTAAAAACTGAGAACTCTTTGTGCATGTCAGATTCAACAGTTGACTACTTTAATAAAATATAAGTCATGCTGGGAAGCCATTTGATGAGAGGCAGTCTCTTAGATCCAGAGGCCGTCTGGGCTCCATGTGGGCAGCCTGAATGGGACCCATAAGGTCAGCATGAAAATACTTTTAGAAAATGAGAGGGGAGGAAAGGTAGCAGAGCAATGTCTTACGAACTTGGACAAAGTGTTGGACTCAATCAGGAACGGAAAAATAACCATAATAAAAAAGATTAATCTCTGTTCAGTTATGAGCTAGAAAAAAGAAAAACATATTCCAGATGATATCTCCAGAGACTAGAGGCAATTAAAAAAAAAACAACATTTAACACACACACAGATGGCTAAGTTTGTCTGATCAGAGGGGTTTTGCCCAAACCACATAGATTTTAAGATTTTTTTTTATAGTGTTCAAGACAGCTTGAGCATTGCATTTACATTTATAAAGTGAGCATGCTGCACAAAGTTTATATATTAAAAAATAATAAACAGGCAAACCTATTTAAAAAATGACAAAATAGACTTCTTTTAGGCCCAGTACCCATGGGATCGATTCCAGCATTGCAAATTCAAACATTTCACGACTGACTATAATTATTTCGCATTCAGAACTGAAGATCTATGTTACAAAATGGAAGCAGCTGAGAAAAACCCTTCAGATCAGGATGAATTGCCAAGTGAACAGTCCTTTAGAACCTCATAGAACTCACAGTATTTTCTGTAGACGTAAATGTCACAAAAGCCATAAAGTCATTAATTGGTTCAACAAAACGGCACATTTCTGTGTATTACTTAGAACAGCTGTACATTGACATTCGTGTGCGTTTTTTTCCCCCCTCTACGCCGACTAATGAAAATATTTCACTATTACGTTGGGCCGAGTTAGGTGTCGGGAACAGACTGCGATGGTCAAACCACGTTCCCGACACCGAGACTAGCGGAGACAGAAATAGAAATCCTCTTTTCCTATCCCGACAAACCCTTTTAAATGTGAAAAAAACCCAAAAAAACGCACAATCGCACTCAGGTTTCCTTCTTTTCATTATAATATCCAGTATTTTTCTCTCTCTCTATCTTCCCACAAATTAGGTTTTATTTGAAACGGTAACACAGTTGGGTTCTGCAGCAAAGACTTGACGACGAATTGGCGGAGACGTTACAGCGTGGGGGGTTTGAGGCCATACTTCCGAGCCACTTCAGTCTGAGCGTACGCCGCGTCGCATAACGAGTACAAATGGGACATCTCCATCTCTGACTTGGCCAGGTTGATGGCTTTGTTGAACATCTCTATCGCCTTGTCCAGGTTGCCCCTGAAAAGATAAAAGCTCCAGTTACTGCAAACGTTTATAGTACAAATCTCCGATTATTTTTTGTTTTGTTTTATACTTACCTTTGAACTTCAATGGTTCCCATAGTTTCATAGGCAAAGTCGCATTTGTTGTCGATCTCAATTGCCTTGCTAATGAGCTCCAGACCCAAGTCGAGGTCTTGTTTCCACTGGAGCTGTAGCAAACTGAGCATACATTTAACAATTACTAAAAGAATCTCAAAAATCTGTTACGAACATAAAATAATGAAAACATGCCCACCCTTTGTGAACATATGTAGTAGCATTGTCTGGTTCCAGTTCGATACACTTGTCGTACATTTGATCAGCTTTTCCAAACTGCTGCTGGTCAGTTAAAGCCTGAAAAGAACAAAGTCATTAAGTCTGTCACAATTCAGGCTTCCTCTGAGTGTAGTATAAGCCTGGCGGGCCACCAGGCTTTACTTGTGCCCCCACCAGGCTAAGCATCGCTTATTTATCTAAGTCTTTTTAAAATATTTGCATTTTAAGACTTTATAGTTGGTGTTCAGGTGTTAATCTTCAATCTTTCAATATTGAAAGAAATATCAAGTGATATTTTCAAATTTCCTGTCAACTTTAAGCATCTTTTAACTCAAAAAGACGGCGGGCCGCTGAATGAATGACTGCCCCAGCACCCAACTACCAGGCGTAGCAAGTTTTCTAGGGGAAACCTTGCAATTAGTCAATTAATCTCATGATAAATTAAAATGAGCTTGATAATTTCCATTCTGATGACTCAGTTTTGAAAGGAAATTTCTTTTACACAGACATTATAATCTATTTTATGGGTTTGGTTGTGTGTGTTTTTCTTTATTATTTATTGTGTTTGGTTGTTGTGTTTTATTTTGGATATTTAAAATAACTTCCACTTTCACTGTAAATTGCTCAAAAACATCTATTGGTCTTTGACAAACCAATAACCAAACCTGCATTATTATGCCATTATCAATATTATAGTTTATCGCAATAATTACTGGGACATTTTGTCGTCCAGAAAGATTTATTATCCTGACAAGTCTAGACATGGTCAGGTTGCAGGAAAACCTTTTTAACTAGAGCTTTTTTTTCAAAGTAGAATTTCATTTGATCAGTTTTGCTAGATTATGATTGCTAGACTACTTTTCTTACGTTAGCTCCCAAAAGAATAAAACAATCCTACCTGAGCATAAAGAGCGTAGCCCTCAGCACATTTTGGAAACCTTCGGATCACATCCTCAAAGCCATCCATGGCCGTCTGTACCTGCGATGGGTTGTTTCCAGTATAAGCCTGTCTGTACTGAGGATTACAAGAGAAGAATTCACAAATAGCATTAAAATACAGTAGATACAAAAAAGAAAAGGGAAAATCCAAAATCTTTGTTTAAGTAATTAAAAATGGTATCAGGCAAAAGATGCTCCCCGAGTTCATTTTCGGCGATTACTCACAAGGGCGAAGCACTTTTGTGCCTGAGCCAGAGCAGAATCGGGCCTGAGGCGGATGCACTCGTCAAAGTCTCCCACTGCTTCGTCCACCTGGTCCAGCAGGATCTTCAGCTGAGAGGAAAGACGCGGGTCTTGTTAGCAAAATGTCGAAGAAACTCCAAAATCACATCCTCACATTTCATGATAACAGTACATCTAACACCTTTTGTAGATTGAAGGCAAAGCAGTAGAAAGTGAAGCTGATTTGATTTAGTTCTGCAGAGCTTATATCATGCACTTCCTTCAACAGTAACTCAGAGGATCCCTGTTGCTTGAAATAGTCAGTTTTTTCTCACCCATCACCCAAAAAGGATTTTACTGTGAAGAATCCTGAAACCCGGAGGGACGTTAGTTGATGTGAACATTCTCTGATATGTTACCAGGAGTTCTGATTCTATAACATGGCTACATGTCATAAAAAAAAAGAAAAATAAACTAATATATTCGGAGTTCTATTAAGAGTAATGTTATCAAACTCTAATCAGTGACATGATCTTATGCTTTTCTCAACAGACCACCCTTTCAGCTAAAAATGTGGCATACAGTTTACTTAATAAACTAAACAGTAAATTGGGAGTAAAAAAAAAAGATGACGACTTGACTCCTTCCTACCTGACCCCTGTGGTGGTACACGTCTGGGTTGCGGGAGTCGATATCGGCGGCCATGTTGAAATCTTGCGTAGACTGCAGAGGCTGCTGCTGCTGCATGTACATGCTTCCACGCTTTATCAAAGCGTTCGCTCGTAGCTGCAGGAATGATGAAAGGCAGGTTCCAACATTTAGCTTCTCCAACATGCACTCTGAGTATTTATTGCTGCTTAGCATTTCTGACTGAAACACCAACAGTGTGTACCTTCACATTAGCCTCCTGCATGTTGATGACCTGGTCCAAGTCAGGCTGGGCGGCCGTAGCGTTTCCGATCAGAAGGTAGAATGTGGCCCTCAGCAGCAGGGCCTCTGCCGTGTAGCGGCCCCCTGACTCGATCTCCTTGGTGCATTCACTGATGATTTTGTCGTAGTTCTCCTCGTCCATGTACTGCTTCGCCTTCAAGTAGCCAGAGCTGTAAAACAATGGATGACAAACAAAATCTAAATAAAGCTGCAGTATAACTAACATATAGCAATCCAATCAAGTCATTTGCATTCTGGAGCCCTTTGGACTTTTCACAGTGGCTCTTAAAAACTTTATAGAACCAACTAATGCTTTTAGAAGGTAGATATAACAAAAAAGTGCAGCTTTTAATTTTATCAGAGAATAATTTCTGTGAATTTTCACACCAAAATGACACTAAGAGAACCAAAAGTATTATTTACATTTTATTTATTTTTCGTCAATCAATTATTTCTTTAGAACATTTCAGCATGCTGTTTTGTAACAACATCCTCCGAGGTTAGTAAAAAACAAACAAACCCCCCCCAGAGATTTTATGAATGAAACTGATATGTACTGAATATTCTGACCTCCCAGTGATTTCGGCCGCTTCCCCCTCCTTATCCTTATCTTCATCTTTCTTCTCACCCTTCTGCTGCGGCTGGGAGATGATGTCATCAGTGAACGAGCTAAAATAGGACTTGATGAACTGAGGGGAAGGCATCATTGGCTCACGATTCTGCAGAGAGAAAAATAAAATACAATAAGATACCTGAGTCAACCTGTTTGTTTATGTTTCTGCAGATTCAGCCTCAAGTTTTTAAAGACAGATCTCACTCTCTTACAACGAGAAAGTACCACTTTGGCTGACATCATTTTTCTTTGGGCTTCTAGTCATTTGTCAGCAACCAAAACTGAAAGTAGTTCCTTGAACTCAAAATGTAACAACTTGTTTTTCTGAGCATATGCTGTTTGACTGCAAGCAATTCAGGCAGAGCAAGTTACATAACACACAGAGTCTCAATACTCATAATAAGTCTCTCTTTCAACATAGTAATATAAAACAAAAAAACAGCCTGGTGAAATTTTGAAAAGTTGGCAGCTAGAAGGTTACAGAGGGCGCAGTTCGGCAGGGTTCGTAAACTTTTCCTACATTATAATTTAAACATTTTTCAAACTTTTCCAGCACCAAACTTCGGAGATAGAATCAATACAAATCAAATAAAGAAGGCAGTTTCAATTCACTATCAAAAGATATCATTTATTACGGATATTAATAATATCTAGTGGGAGTATTCTACTAGGTAAACTAAAATATGTTTTTAAAAATTGTTTGGAAGCGTCTCACACTCACACACACACACACACCTTACTGGTCCGAGAACAAAACACTAACTTAACAAAAAATTCATACATTTTCATAATGTTTATGTATTAAATGGGGAATTAGGAATGATAAATATTCATTACACTGAAACAATCCAAACAAATCATGTTAAGGCTGATGACCTTGCTGCGCTAATTAAATGTTAAAACACAACACACAAAGAAAGTTACAAATAAAATCTCTAGAAATGTTCTTACGTTGTTTTCTGGCATTTAAATAGAAATAATTTAGGTTATTCTAACTTATGTAAAACAAAGTTCAGTTTGATTTTGCTTCAGACCATGAGAATGTTTTTTTTTTTTTTAATTAGGCGTATAAAATAATCTGGTTTCAACTGTAAATAACATTTTTCAAATTTGGGCTTTTAAATCAAGCATTAGATTGTACTTTAATACAAAACTGTGCAGTATGAGTGCCAAGCACTTTCCAAACCTTGAAAACACCTCATTTAAATTCAAGCACCTCCAAGAACCTCAGTTGCAGACCCCTGCAGCACACCAACACAGAGTTTAGATGTCTATTATTTTAAAATGTTGTGACTGGGACATACCTTCAATAAATACATTTTAATAAACACAACTTTCATACATGACTCAAACTAAACCAATACCTTGTATTTTTCTTTGGCCTTCTCTTTTCCCAGCTGTTTGAGCACTTTGTCGGCGAGCAACATGCTCTGCTGGTTCTGGAAGGCCTCAAGAATACACACGGCTGTGACGTCTGGGCACAAAGAGGGAAAGAGTCGGCAAGAGTCAAACATTTACAGAAAACTGTTGAAGGACATCTAATCTAAGACACAACAGCAAGCTTACCTTCTAGGCACTCCTTCTTGTTGTCCAGTTTCTCGAGAGCTTTGGCCCTCCTGAACAGAGCCTTGATGTAGCGCGGGTTCAATTCCACAGCCTGGGAGCAATCCTGGACCACTTCTGTCCACTTCAGCTGAAACAACAGGGTAACCTCGTTTAACGCATCCAAACTCCAGTAAGCAGAATCAAACGTGCTGGAGAGGGTCATTAATCTAACAGATTACAACCCCCACGGTCTGTAGAAGACCATTTTCCACCATGTTGTTTTGGGTTAAAACAAAATGGCCGCGATCAAGGTGCCAACCTGCTGTTCGTAAGCCGCTGCTCTGTTCTGGTAAAACGTTGACAAATCCGACTTCTGCTCTTTGGGGCAGAGAGCAATGGCCTCTGTGTAGCATTGGATCGCCTTGTCGAACTTGCCAGCCTTAAAGTACTTGTTGCCCTTATTCTTTGAAGCTTGGGCTCGGTCCAGAGGGCTCTAAATGAAAAGATGGGCAAAGTAAACGCGAGTTAAACGAGGGAAGAAAAACAAAACAAAACCATGGAGTCTGATTTGAAGAGTAAGTGATGCATGAATTTGTGTTACATGTTGAACTTTTTTTTCCCCCGGGCAATTTAAAACAAAATACTCTGACACATAAAGGATGGTATTTATTTATTAATGAGAGTCATCTCTGCTGAAAACAAGTAAATATTTAATAGTAATGTGTCATTTTCCAAGCATTAGAGAGAGCTACACTCAGAAAGGCTAAGATGGGCTTCGAACTTTATTTTGTAGCAATGTGGTCATTTTTACAAAAGTGATTAAAAAATTATCTGAAAAAGAAGCATCAGATGCTTTTTGGTCAAAAATCTATCACTGCACACAGTCAGTCTCACAAAAACGTCTAGTATAATAAAATCCAGCCATTACCAAACCAGCCACTTCATAAAAATGATTCAATTTAGTAGTGAAACCGTGCAGCCAAAAGGCCCACAAGGTATTGTATTATCTCACATCCTAAAACCTAAACGAAGCTTTTGTTGATGTTCTCATGGGAACAAACAAAGTAGTTCAAGCTGAAAAAGCATCAATCCAAACTTCACTCTGCCAGTTCTTGGGTTTGTAAGCATTAACTAGATCCTTGATAATACATGACGACTGATGCTGAACTATTTCTCAGTTATAAAGACTAGGGATGCAAATTATCGATAAATGATTTAATCTAAAGTTGATTGATCCTATCGATTTAACTATCAATCAAATGATAAGTGGCCATTTTCTCAAAAACCTTAGTTTCCCCTTGTATGAAAAGGGTCGACCGTCTTGCCATCGCACAAAGGCTACATTTTTAATACGCTGGATTTAAATATTATAAAACTTAAGGACCTTGTTGAGTGTTTTTCAAAACAAATCCACATAAAAGTGCTTTTTCCATCCTCCACTCGACTCGTTTCTCTTTCCCATTCTGGTATGACACCGCCATCTTTGTTTCTGTATCAACTGGCTCCGCTTAAGAATGACCATCAGCGCCCTCGTCTGGATGGCGGCCAAACTACAACCACAAAAGAAGGTCACAGAGGCGCCATCAGAATTAAATTGCAACTAATTTTAATCTAATAACCGCAAATCGACAATTGTACGTCGATTAATTTTTTGCATCCCTAATAATGCATAAGGAGTGTAAGTGCATCACACATTAAAATACCAAAGAAACCCATATTCACTTGCTCCACTAATAAAAACTCCAGGTTTGTTTATTTCTCATCAAGTATGACATATCAAACGCTTCGCTGCAGCCACAAGCAGAAGGCGGTGAAAGCAAAGAGTGGATATTTTAACCAAGAAGCACCAAGAGTTAAACTTTGATGTAGTCTGGACTTTTGTTACTCCTTAAGGAAAGCCTTCTGAAGACATTTTCTCTTGTTGTCCTCCATAAACAAAAGGACAGTAGTTCTCAGCCTATTTAACTTGCTAAAAGCATGTCAAATTTATTGGACTACAGCTATATTATCATCCAGCACTCTCCTTTTAGTACAGGAAAGCCAACATGGTGAATCAGTTCACATGAATAATGTTGGCAGTCTGGGTCTGTCAAGATTTTATTCTGTCCATAGTGTGAAAACATCAAATGAGCTGACCTGTTTCAAACCTCTCTAATGAGAGCCTCTGTCCTGGTTTTGTCCCTCTCAGTGAATTTCGGTTAAACGTTTAACTAGTCCTCTACAGACAATGGAGGGACCTTTCATCCTGAAGCTGAACTTGTCGTTTTCAGTTGAACACAGTCTAGACTGTGAATGTACACATTCCACCTAGAAGTGCCTCCAAACATGGAGACAATCATCTCAAAATAATTTTAACAAATATGAAAAGGTGGCGTCTACTGCAGTTTTTCAAATGGAAATATTGGTGTTTATAAAAACGGGCAGTGTAAATCAAAGGTCTTTTAAAGTAGCAGGAATTTAAACTCAATTGGTTAATTCTTTGAGGTTTTTCCCCTTTCCTTTATCTTTATTTCTACTCTAAAAATGTCCAAGTCTGTGTTTACTTGTCGTTTCCATGTAAGCATGAGCTACAGTCTGTTCTGTGGAATAAAAAGTTAAAGTAATGAAACTGTTTGAATGATGTGCGCATTGTGTGGTTGGACTGCAGACTATTTTATACTCAAAAGTCAAGCAAAAACAGTAGACATCATGTGAATGATGCACAGAGAGGCGATATGAAACATGTTACCAACAATCATGCTGCAAAAACAGTTTGAATTTCAACAAAACTGACTATTAATTGTGATAAACAGGGCGAATCTGCACACAATCTGAATAGAAAATGTATATTTCCTCACACCCCTTTACAACAGGTGGGATCACATACACGCCTACTGGGACAGGTGTCCCTCTACATTAAAACGTTGTCTGGGTTTCACTGTAGCTTTACTGAATGAAAAAAATGAGACCGTCCAGCTAGCTCACTGCGTCCCGTAGGACATGATGGGCTCCGCTTATAACTCCATAAATGTGAAGCTACTGTTTACTTGACAGCAATTCCCGCCCACCTTGACTTTCTGACCCCGGTGTTAGCCAGCTAGCATGGAACTCGTGCAACATTCAACAGCGAAGATTGAACATGGGATATATTTTTGTTACTTTCAATTAGGTTGGTTTAATATATAGGAGGCAATAAAGAACATTTAATCACTAATGGAGGCTTTAGATGTAACTGGTTTAATACGTCAGTCACTGTAGTTAACCTAGCTCCACAGATAAGGTTAGCTTGGCAGACAGCTAGTTAGCGCAGGTTAATCCACCGCACCGAGCCACTGGCTGTCGGCCTTGCCTTCCCGCAGTCACTGACAGCGGCGCTGCCGTGAGGTGTCCTTGACCGGACTTGAACACAATGACGACTGGCTGAGCCAGCAGCAATATTAACTGTGTCAAAGTGAGGAGAGTTGGGATAACCCGCAGAGACCAGAAGACTCCTCTCTGGGCTACAGTACCATGTTCTCCTCCTCTCGGTTGGTTCGAGTCGCGCCGTCTTGGCCCTGAACGGGGCTGGCGCTGCCTTCTGGAGTCTTCCGCTCCCCGGTCCCTTTCTGTTGCTTCGCCTTGTTACGGTTCCACAGGTAAACCGCTCCGACGCCGAGCACAATGGGAGTCCCGACTAACAGTGCCAGCTGCCAGCGGGGTAGCCCGCTCCCGGACTGGGGCTCGACTGGCTTTGAAGCAGCCATGATCCACTCCGTACTTAGCAATGTTAGCCGCCGCTACCACCAGCACACAGCGTGAGGAAACCGATGAGGGCTTCTCTTTGGCTGATGGCGCCGCAGCAGGTTGGAAAATGTGATGCTGCCCCCAGCAGGCGAGACGGTGCTACTGATTCTTTAAAACAGACTATTTTAAGAAATATCTATTCCAGGCAGACGTAATGCTGTTTTTATTAGATTTTCTGTCCACGAGAAAAGGTGAACAAGAGCTTTATTCCTCCTTTTTTTTGGCAAAGCAATCACTGAGAGTAAACTGAATGTATGCAGAACTTGGAGTTCGGTGGATTTTCCAGTGGCACATTGACAGGATGGGAGGGAGCTGGAATCAACCTGCCAATTGTTAAATTGCCAATTGCTAAATGTCAAGTACAGTGCAGGAATTAGATGAAACTGTCATTGCTCAACTGGCAATAGGGGACTCCAATTGAACAAAATACTTTAAAAAATAGGCTAACTTTGAAAAGGGTTATGTTCATATAATAAACAACTGAGCAATTTAAAGTACTTCAACTCGCTGTCAAGTCATTTGGTTCACTCCTCTTTGCACTATTGCTTTAATTCAGCCATATTGGAAGGATTTCGAGCATGAAAAGTCATGCTATGTCATTCAGAGTTAGGGTAGGCCTTTCAGAAGGACACTCCAACACTTTCATTCTGTATTTGTTTTCAGAAGCGGACTTCTTGGTGTGTTTTCAGTTATTTTCTTGTCGCATTTACCCAAGAACTTATGTCAAGTACTAATGGCCAGACATTCTCTTTCAGGATTGATTGTCTGAAATGCAATGTTAGTTTTATCAAATGTAGGTGGGACATCCTCCAAAATGTTTGGTGTTTGGTTACTTTAGTCTTGGGATCTTCAAGACTTTTCTGGGGGAAATGTGAAATGGGCCGTGTTCTAACTGCTCAGCAGTGATTTACGCCTCCAAGCTCTTCTATAGACAACATTTTTGCCCTTTGTTTCTTATTGTTGAATCATGGGTTCTTTGTGACATCCTTCATTAGTTGAAATAAGGGAAATCCCACCTCTTGTTGTATTTCTAACTGGGAACTGCAAAATCTGCCAAAAAGAACTTGCCTTTAGCCTTTATGAAGAAGTTGTGATATTAAACTGTGTTTAAACAATTTCTGTTCTTTTTATGGCCAGACATTTAAACAATTAGGTCATTGAAATTAAACTGAAACTGTATGTAGCCTAAATCACCTGAATATCTGTACTCTTCCTCATAGTCTTGATTATGTGAAGCGGCCGTGTTTACTTTAGGGACAGCGGTCCAGCGGAAACGTCATCATCACCTTTTGGCAACCTGTAACACCTCCTTTGGTCATTTCTGAACGAGTTTACTTTATTTCATATTTTTATTCAATTTTAATTTAATTGAAAACATCGAATTGTCAAGTGTAAGAAAATATATTCTTCTACCAAAAACTGTCTTTTACAGGCAAGGTTTGGTATTGCTTTAGTGTGTGTATAGCTTCGGTTTCACTGAAGCCACTAGATGGCGGTGTTGCAGTCTTTTAATCAGCCCAGTTCTGGATCGCACAGGAGTCGGATTAGCGTGACGTTGAAAATGATTTATGTACAGTTCGCAGTTTCAAATACTGCTAACTGTACATAACCTTAACCCTAACCCTTTAATGAAGATAAAAGCAATCATGTAAATGTTTTACTTTTCAGTTCTTATTCAAAATTGGAGCTGCACTTTAAAAAATAACCGTTTTTTTTGTTTTAATGTTTGTGAATTTATCATGATAGCTGTTATTTCTGCTACCTCTGCCTCTCATTTCTGAGTTTAGACAGCTTTTGTCAGGACACGACAGGAGCCTAAAAACTCAATATGTGCCCACGGCCGTCTGTTCTCAAACAGAGAGCAGCTCTGGTCCATTTTCAATGTCAGGTGAGTTTGTTATGGTTCTTCACATTATATAACCCAGGTAAAGTTCTCAGTTATCTGGTTACATGTGTAAAGTGTGGGGCACAATAAAACCTTGTTGCTTTAAAGGTAAAAAGGGGAAAAATCATAAAGAATATATGATATCCGTCTGTCCGTCCGTCCGTCCATCCATCCATTTTCTAACACCCTTGTCCCCAGCGGGGTCAGGAGGGGTACAATATATGATATCAGATATCTGATATTACACATTCTGATACCTGATATCTGATATTATCGCTGTGTTTTTTCTCTCTCTATGATGTGTTCACTTTTCTCTGTGCTCCCAGTGTTTCTTTATTATTAGTTATTAGCTTTATGTTTATTACTAGTTTATTATTAAATGGATGGATGGATTCTATTTACTCAATCAGGTGGTTGTACAGATTTTATTTACTGGTATTCAAGTAAAGAGAAGTTTATGCATATGGAAACTACATTTCAAAAGATGTGGAAGCCATGTTTTATTCCATTTAATTTATCATAAATTCCCAATGAAACTGCAGCAACATGACATAATGCAAAAAAAAATTAAATCAGGTTTACAGGGTAAGAATCTTGTCGAAGTGAATTATTAATGACTATTATTTCATAAAGGTTTTGAATACTTTTGAATACTTTTTATTATCAATTACTTTTATTATTTACTCTTATTGATTACTTTTATTATTTGAGTTTATTGATTACCTTACTATTGATTGCTTTATTACTTTACTCATTTTATTACTCATTTTATTCCTTATTCATTTTTATTGTATATCTAAATGCATTAAAGGTCACAGTTTCTGACACCAACTGCAGTTTATGTCGGGATCTGTTCCTTATCTGTGTTTATTTTGAGTTTCTGTCTCCCTGAGTCTCCGTGTTGTCCTGTCTCCCCTTGATTGTTTCCAGGTGTTTCTTGTCTCCTTGATTACCCTCTGTGTATTTAACCCCGCCTGTGTTCTTTGTTCCTTGTTGGGTCCTCGTCGTGTTTGTCCAGTACCTGTTGTCACTACCTGCGAGCTTCTGCATCCTCTCCTTTGTGCTGCCTGGACTTTGTATGTTTTTGGATTTCTGGACTTGTTTTCATTATTAAACCTTCTTATTCATCTTACCCTGGGTCTGCTGCCTCTGCCTCACCACCCAAATCATGACAGTTTAAGTGTGACAAATTGTCTGCCTTCCTGAGGCTGTTTTAACAGGAACTTCCTGACCACAGCTGAGTTGGCTCAAAGGCCGACTGTTAATTGGGGCCCCTGAGCTGCACCGGTGCAAGACTTGTGAGTTGAACAAAGGAACAATAGATAGGTTTTTTCCCACTTAACTGTCTAAGAATAAAACTGTTGATTCTGCAGTAAAAGACGTACAACAGAGGTCAATTAAGATAAAGGTCTCGTATGCAGAGGCGTTTGTGGTTAAGGTGTCAAAGCTTCGAGACTGCAGATCCAACGGTGACCTGTTTGTCACCTATGCCCTATTTGTCAGAAACTGTTTGTACTTCTTGTTTTTTTTTTCTTTCTTTGTGTGGTTAAGGAACTCAGCCATTGGCTACGTGTTTGAGTCTGTATAAGAGGAGGCCCCTGAGCAACGGACTCGGAGAGACTCCTTTGACACTCATGTGTGTTCCAACTTTGATGACCACTGTGTGTTAAATGATCTTTCTCCAATTGCAATTGTTTTAATAAACTTGTACTTTTATTCTGATAGCTGCCTCCTAGATTGATGTTGCTTTAACAATCTTTTTGTAGGTGTTTGCATATTGTGTTCATAAAGCCTACGATTTCTGTTAATTTTATAAATTTGTCTTTATGCGTATGCAGAGTCAGATAGCTTCTGGTTCCAACTAGCAATGATGTACATTTTCTTTATGAATTTCTCAGTTTAGCATTCACAAAATCTATTAACAGATGAACATCTTCTTCCTTGTTTTGCCTTTAAATTGATTTGAATCGACGTCTGCATCTAATTTGCCAAACATTTAACGAGCCTTTAAAGTCATTCAACTGTGATTTGAATGTTGGATAATCTCATGTAATGTTCTGGTGTTTTAGCATCTAGTTTGCATGGAGGAGAGCCCTTCGACTTTCGGTTTGACCTTAACTCACTCCCATCTTTGACATAACAGATGACTGTAATCTTCAGGAAGTTTTGAAGACATCCAGCATGTTTTGTAAGCCTACCTGCCCAGACTAGCCCTCCTCCCTAAGATTCATGTTGCTAAATGGAGACAATGTGGGAAAAGCAATCCTCTTATGGGCCTGAGAGTCTAGATTTGTGTGCTTGATGTCTCCGCTCAGAGGCACTGTGACCGGAGTACATTTTCAAACCTCGATATATTAGGTTTGAACATATCAAACTCAAAAGAGCAGCTCAGATTTTTCGAGGCGGATTATGTCACTCCCATCGTAAAGTAAAAGAAATTCCACCTCCTCATATTGGTCTACTATCAGTTTGAACCTGGAATAACGAGGCATTCACTGGAAGTAGGAAGTCGAATTGCTTCGCTGTTAACATCCAGTTCTCATCAGTCGCATATAAACTTAAAAATTAAAACAATTTAAAACTTTAGCACAGCATTGGTGTGCTGTCAGATGTTCTTTTCAAGATGAAGTTAGTCATAAATCAATACTAATTTAGATATTAGTTCATGTAAACCTGTAAAATCTTAAGAGATTGTCGAAATGGATTATTAATGACTATTATTTCATAAAGGGTTTGAATACTTTTATTATTGATTACTTTTATTATTTTACTCATGTATATTATATATATCCAATGCATTAAAGGTCACAGCTTGCCGTGATACTAACTGCAGTTTCTGTGTGGCAAACTGTTTGCCTTTTGGAGGTTGCTGCAACAGGAAATGCCTGACCACAATTGAGCTCACTGAAAGGGCCAAAGGTTACTCTGGGGCCCCTGACCTACACCGGTGCAAACTTGTAAGTTGAACCAAAGGACAATAGATGGGTTTTCCACCCAACTGCCTTAGAGATTAAACTGTCGACTTTGCAGTAACGTGTGTACACCGGAGGTCAGTTGAGATAAAGTTCTTTAATGCAGAGGTGTTTGTGGTTAAAGTGTCGACGCCTCAAGGCTTCAGGTGTTCCAACTGTGACCTATTTGTCAGAAACTGCCTGTACTTCTTGTTTTTTTTTCTTTTCTTGTATGTTTAAGGAACTCAGCCATAGGCTGTGTTGTTCCAATCTGTATAAAAGGAAGAGAACTCAGAGACTCCTTTGACACTCGTGTGTGTTCACTCTTGATGCTCACTGTGTGATTTTCTCCGATTGCAATTGCTGTAATAAACTTGTACTTTTGCTCTGATATCTGCCTCCTATTGCTGTTGCTTGAACAAGATACTCAGTGAAATGACAGGAAAATTGCAACTTTTTAGACCCAGTCAGAAAGGATAAATGCAACAGATAAACTACTAGTCTCACATTATGAAGCATGAACTTTAGTTTTTGAGCTGCATAATCTAACCATCTGAGTTAAACACACGCCTGGGATGTGCTTAAAGTCTTTTTGGGTTTTTTGTACTTTTTTTTTCTCTCCAGTTTGTTGATTGCTGCTTTGAGTTTTCCCTTCAGGATTTGCAGGCCTCCTTTAAGCTTTTGTGTGTCATTTTTGGATAAAATGGTCTGCAGAGACACGTCCCACAGGCAAGAGGGGAGGATATATCTTGTTGGATGTTGCTAAATCAACTGGAAACACTCTGTAGAAAAGATACAACCTTGCGTTTTGGTCAAAGCGATGCATGTTTCATTTAGACTTTAGGAATTTCTGTGGGCTTGAGAATACTGAAGCTTTATCTGTTAAGCAGGAATGGAGTTTTTAGTGTTTCATTTCTTCCTGTTGAAAAACAAGTGTGCTGCGTGTGTGTCTATCCCCCACACCCTCACACACCCCTCGCTCCCAAATCAATACTTTTTTGGATAAATCTTTTGCTGCAATAGCAGCTACAAGAGGTATTTTTCTTTTAATGAAATGTTTTGTTGCTAGCTAAAGGCTTATAAGTGTCTTGAACTTCCTGTTTATGTTTTATCTGTATTCTATTATTACAACCTAAGCTTTTCATTGTAGATTCTTTTGAAATATCAAATTTACGGTGCAGAAATAACTTTGTTGTTTGTCACTTAAAGCTACAGTATGTAACTTGTACAAATAAAGATGTTATTTTTACATATTTGTTAAAATTATCACCATGTTGTGACAGCATACTATAAGACAGATAATCTGTGAAAATAAATTGAGCTCCTCTACTTTCCTCACTATGGTCCTCCTCCCAGAGAAACAACCAATCAGAACCAGGAGGAGGGTTTTAGCACTGTCAATCAAGCTTGTGTACACACTGCTCACAACCTCCCCGTTTCTCTCTGCTGTGCTACAGCTAGTTCACCACAACAAAGCCTGCCATGAATGCTAACGGTAGTTTAGCATGGCCACAAATGACAGCGGATATCTGTCTGTCTGTCTGTATTACATAAACTCCCAATATAACCAATTAAAGTTTGTAGTTCTACTACAAACTGCAAAGTTTCAAGAGTGTCTTGAAAAAAGACACTATGAAAAAAAATACAGGGCGGTGTGCAGCGGTAGACAGGTTATCCCGAAGAGACGTGGTTTGCCCCATTTGCCACAGGGAGCCCCGGGCTCTGAGTGTGGGAGACACAGATACCGGAACTCCATAATTATTGACAGGTTTGATGTGGCCTGCGAGTGGAAAGTATGGGCAAATTGGACGGGTATCGGCTGTTTACCCGCAGGCCCGCCACTGTAATGGAAAGATTTAAAGCAGAGGCCACAACAGCCACCCACTGAAAAAAACTACTAGCTGTAACTCAGTGTCTCCCAGCATCTCCTTTTTTTAAACTCTGCCAGCCACACAGTAAAGAGCTTACCGAGGATTCTCTTATTTAAAGACTCAAGCGAAAGCTCTGCTGTTTTATTTTTGGCTTATCCAGGAATAACACAACAACAACACAGACGAAAAGCGCCCAGAGGCTCCGTAGTGGCATCCAGTAGACGTTACCTTCCCCCTGTGGGACGTTCGTGTGTGGCAGGACTGTCAGAGACTTTAGTGGGTCAGCTGAGCGTGGTCTTTGCTTTCTGCATCACTGAGCTGGGATCTCATTTGAATCTGTCCTGCTGGGTTTGCTGAGCCAAGAGGCTGCCTGTGCCTGTGTGTGTGTGCACACACAGCAGTGATCATGTCCCTCAGACTGCTGCCCGCTATCGTGATGGAAAACGACGAGGACGATGATGGGAACTTCACCAATTGGATGAGTAGCTACTGGGGTCACGGAACGGACCGCGGACACTCCAGAGAGAGAAAACGCAGTTTCAGGCGGCCTTCGAAAACAAACCTCGATCGCAGAGCATCACTCCCCACCGTGGTAAGGACAGGAGCAACACCCGGATGCACTCAGTTCCACTTGAATTGACTTTTGCAGAGCAGCATAATGTACACAGAAAAGCAGCTTTTCATGTCTGTGCTATTTTATTACAGCAAGACGTGACTTTTATTCATGTCTGGACTGTTCCCTTCCACGTGAATGCCTGATGTTTTATGACTTGTTGTAGAAAGAAGTCCTGACCTGGAATTTGCCTTGATAAAAATTTATACCGCATGTGTAAGAAATACTCAGGGCCGTATTTACAAAGATGTGGGCCCCTGGGCTGGAAGCTGTTTTGGTGCCCGATGTACCAGAGAAAAAAATGGCCATTAGCTCAACATGTTGTTCCAAAAAGGAATTATCATAACCAATACTTGAGTATTGTTTACTTTAATAAAGCAATCCCCAAATATTTGTACAACTCACCTGACATGGACCAATGACTCTTAGATAAAGGACAATGACTGCAAAACATGCGTTCGTTAAAAAAAAAACTTTTAAAAAAGCTTAAAAATCTGTGGGAGTCCCCTATGAACTGAAGCCCTGGGCTACTGCCACTGGCAACCCTTTCTAAAGTCTGGCTCTGCATATAGTAGGTATTCATGCATCTTTGTGGAACTCTGGGCCCTGTTAAAGATAGTGAAGGGAGCTGAGAGGGTCTTTAGAATCTAGGATGTGTTTGTTCCACATCTGACTGCTAAACCGATCTCTTTTTTATTATTATTATTTATAGTTTTTGCTAAATTGATTTCTGCTGAAACCTGGTTTTTGTTTTCTCCTGGTATTTAGACGTCAAATTTTAAGATCCCAGTTGTAGGAACAGTAAGAACGCCCTCTGCAGTCTACAACTCAAAATAGCTGTGTGCATTCAGTAGATAATGTAGCAAACGTTGCTGAAATTAACATTAAACTGATGATTTGTTGCTCATTCAGTAGCACATAAAATATATATATATATATATATACATATATATTTAAACCTGATCCTTTTTAAACTATATTATATTGCTTTGGAAAATCATAGTTAGCACCCTGTTGGTCTATATTATTAAAGTTTCATCAATGAAAGAGAAACCTTAAAAAGTTTTAATGTTTACAGTTATTTAGAGATACGGGAGAAATGAATGAAATACATAGAGCCTTGTTTTGTTTTCGTGGGGGATGGTGGCTAATTCTGGATCAGACTGGATGGCGACGACGAACCGTTATGTAACCTAAAATGAGAAAAACAAAGAAGAGACGGATCGCTCATTAATGTCCTGGCTAATATTGGTTTACAGTTTTCTCTGACTTCTGACCTGCTGATTCTCATATCAACTGACTCCGATGCTTTCTGACAATTAATCAATGGAAACCCCCTCCAGCCGCTTCGCTACGTGACTCGACCACTGATCAAAAAAACTGTCTGATTCGTATTGTTGTTTGATCGACTGGTCCATCTACGAATGAACTATTAAATTGATTTGATTTATTACGTTTGTGCATATGTCAATTCGGACTTGGTCAAAGGTTTTTATTATTTTTGCTTGCACGTGTGTGTGTGTATGTGTCGGACATTTTTCTCAACGACTCAGTCCCAGCAAGTAGACTTTGCATAAATAAATCATTTTGTTTTACCTGCCATGACAGATGAGCTTTATTGGATGAGGTTTTTGTAAAACAGGGAGCTGCTGGGTGTTATCTGACACATTCATGGTCCAAATCTGCAATGGAGCATTTAGGGAAATAGTTTTTGACATGTGTATTTCGCTCACTCATAAAAGTGGGGATTTATTTTCTTTATTGATCATTTTTAATATTTTTATTACCAAAACTAAGACTACACAAAAGATGCTATAAAGGTGCAAAACATTGAAAAATTACATGGTTGATGAAATCATCTACGTTAAAGCATGAAATCTTGGCTCTTGTTTTTAGCTCATATTTTTGTTAGCTCATTATCCCATCCACGGGACAAATCTAATTTTTCGCTGCCAGTTAAGGGGTTAATTGAGTCAAAATTCTTAAGTACTTGTTTTTTTGCTGTGTTTGTGATTTTTGGTTTGTTTTATAAAAACAGGTCTCTCTTACAAATGAGATCTTGGATGTCAATGAGACAACCTGTATGACCTGGTTTGAAATGTTTAGATGCATGAGTGATATGACCGTCTCTCTGTCTGCTTATGAATTAGTAGGCGGCGTTTCTTTAGTCCCTTGACTGTCACCCCAAAAATGTTTGCATGTAAACCAATGGGTATATGAATTAGCCATAAACAAAGGAACGATAGCGACATGGAGTCACTTTCCACTGGATAATTGTTTTTTCATATAACACATAAATATATGTTTTAATGTATATTTTGCTTTTACTAGGGATCCATCGCCACGCTGTTTTCACTTCCGATACCAATACCGATATCTGAGGTTTAGTGTTGTCCGATGACGATCCAATACAGAAAAACAGTGCTGAATTGACTTCAGACTTTTTCCTGTTTTTTTTTTTAACACAGATGTAAACGTACTCAATTACAAATTTATTTGATAACTTTGCACACTTAAATACACCAATAGTTTCACAAACATGTAAAAACAGCACAACTTCAATTTGTTCAGTCGGTGAAATTAGGAGCACAACATTCAATGATAAATAAACAAACGGACAAAAATGCAATTAGCAATTTCAAATGTAAGGTAAAATAAATAGTAAAGCATGACGTCTCTCAAAGTACAAAGCATAGAAGTAGACTGAATAGATCTGTCCTTATGGATCGGGTACATTGTCACAGGCGATCAATCTAGAATTATTTTCAATATCGGGACCGATACAGGTATTAATATCGGATCGGTGCATCTCTAGCTTTAACCAGTATAAGTGATTGTGTAATATAATTCCTGAGAAGCAGCTCAGTACATTTTGTTCACTTTGCTTGGAAGTAAAGCACCATTGAGCTCTGACATAACTTAGCTTTAGTCAGACAGAAAAACATCGGGGAGCCGAATTAAACGCAGAATATTCACCTTACATCACCTTAAGGAATACTTGCCTTGCATCTCACAGTGGTCAGATTATAGCTAATGAATTAACTGGCTAAACTGAGTCCAGAGGTTAGCTATAATTAGTTGATGTTACCTAAGGACATTAGTGGCAGAGTGGTTTTCTCATTTATTGAAAACGGTCTCACTGAGGCTCTTTGTATTTTCAGCAGAAAAAAAAAGAACAAACCCCACAATGACACCCATTTTCTCTTCGTTTGTGTGACGTACAGACACAACTGGATGCCATGAAGCTGAACAAGATCCACACGGCGACCAACGCGCCCATTCCCAAAACGAGGGAAGACAAGGGGGAGGTCAGGCCTCACCAGAGGGTTCATCGCATCTCCTCGGACGAAAACCGGCCCAAGACGGCCGTCATGGAGAGCCGCATCACCCCCATCCCAGAGATCACAGAGTCCTTCCAGAAGAGGCTGTGCTTCACTGACAAGAAAACCATGTGTCTGGTTAGAACTGATGTCTATTTTATCATTTAACTTCTTGATTAGTCATTTTTGGTGAAGGCTGTCAGGATTAAGGAGCGCTTAGAGGGCATTAATGTTCTGTTACCTTAATGTGCACGCAGGATAGAAGACATGTAAGATCTGCATCATGTAACAACAACAATAAAAAGCTCCTATTAGCAGAACTTTCAGTCCTAAGTAAGGAGTTTGTGGGGAATCTAAATGTAACACTGTAACGCTAGTACAGATTTGTGACATCAGCGTCCCCTCCTTGCGAATGGAATCACTCACATGTCCCTTTGTAGTTTTGTATAACAGTATCAGAAACAAAAGAACTGCTGACCCTGACGCTGAAAATCTCGTTCCTCTTTATGTTTCATAGAGCGATAAAGACAAGATATGCCTGATTTGCCACGAAGACATGTGCAAGAACGGAGAGGGAGTTCAAGAACTTCACTGCACACACTGCTTCCACAAAGAGGTAAGAGGACGTGTTCAGGTCAGATCCACCGCATACTTCCTGTCTGTGTTCAACGTGATCCCAAGCATGCCACAGATCAGATCTCACATCTCAATCCTGCACATGCATGACGGGGCCTGGTATGAAAACAGCGATCCAGTAGCAAATGACTCTGTAGATGCATGGAGCGTCCTCGCAAACCGTTGACCCCCAACTTGGCGTTTACTGAGTCTGATGTCTCCTTCTGGTGGGTGCTGAAGGAAGCCCGGCGGTTAGAGGCGAGCGCGCCACGCAGAGGCAGCAACACGGTGGCCTGTCTGTTCAGGAGGCTGACGGAGGAGAGGAGAAAGTCTGCGGATGGGTGGATTTCCTCGGCGAAGGAGCAGCACGCCCCGCGTCGACAGCTTTCCCTGCGAAGGCATCGCTGAAATCTCTCAGAAGGGCGCCATCTTTTTTTTATTTAGTGATTCCTTCAATGGTCAGGAATCGCTTTATTTCAGCAACGTGGCGGGTCTGAATCTGCAAATCCTGAAAACGTCTCCTGAAAGCTGACCTATGAGCTTTTTGGGTCTGGTCAGACTTTGGTGTTCCAGTTAACCTCTTCCCCCTCACAGTGAGGCATTAAATTTACAGTAGTCTAAAGGTTTGAATTTACAATTAAAAGCATGAACTTGTCAGAGAATAACTTAGTTTTTGTGACTGTATATAAATAAGTGCGGCCATTTGAGTTTAATAATATGCAGTATTAGATGTACCAGAGGTTTTTGTTGTCTATGAGCTTGAAGAGATCCTTGCAAAAGTATTCATAGTGTTTGAACTTTACATTTTGTCAAGTTGCAACTGCAAAATTAAATGTATTTTCTTGGGATTTTGTGTGGTTGGCCCACAAAAAGTGAAGCAGAAGGAAAACGATAGTGATTGAAGGGTTGCCCTGTATTTATGTCAATCCATCATTTCATTATCTATTAGTAGCTTCTTTGACCCCGTTTAAAGAAAACCATATTCAAGGTGATGTACAGTGATAGTTTATCGCATCCGAAAGCATTTTGCATGAAGCAAGACTCATTTTGGTCATTTCTGACTGGAGCACCATATTCCTTATGATTCCTGCGTTCCCTGCATGACCTGCGGCAAACTGCAAATGAGTCTTCATGGATTTCTTTTAACAATGTCTTCCTTTTTGCCACTTCTCCATGAAAGTCCAGATTGATGGTGTGTACAGTCTGTGCTGCTCTCCAGAGTTACTGTGAAATCTTTCCTTGGGTATGAATACTTCTGCAAGCTACAACACCTGGTGTAAACATTGTCTGTCAACTTACACTTTACAGTAAAGAAATGTATAAAGTAGGTAAAACATCTGCATATGTGTATATATATATTTGAGTATGCTCAGACATCAATGTACTTTAATAGGTGACCCTGTTTATTACAATCCAAGTGTTGACCTTGAAACCAGAGTTGATATTGTGTTAAATTTCTAGTGATGCTCCCAGAAATATGATTTTTTTATTATTATTTTTTATTTAATGGGATTTACATTTATGCCTTCATTGAGGAAGATGACTCCGCTTGCTTTTCAATGACATGAACCGGATTCTCTGGGGTGGCCAGAATTTTCAAGAAGGGGCCACGGACCCCTCCGGACTCCCCTGGAGGCCACCACTGGTTATATCAGCTTTATCCGTTTTTAAACACAGGAAACTGTTTTCTGAGGATCTCACAGGAAATGAACAAAACACGTGTTATTGTCGTCCTTCCCACATGGCCTTGTTGTGCATGTAGTTCCTACATGTGGGAAATGACGTGCTGCCATGAGAACATATGTGTATAAATCTCCGACTCAGTTAGCCAATAAATGTGGGTGACGTTCCCGTCTGTTCTGTGGTGTGTTTCAGTGCATGGAGCAGTGGCTGTGGAAGAGACAGACATGCCCCACGTGCCGTGTCCACGTCTCCGTCATAAAGCCTCTCTACTGGTCTTCGTCCCGCACCACTGTCCCATGACGGCCCTTGCACTCGCATGTTCATCCCTGTGACCTCCCGGCCCCAGAGACCTCCAGCACTTCCCAACTACCCCTTCCCTCTGCATGGTCACCCACTTCTAGATTGTCTTCTCGTCTCGGAGCGGCCCGGATCCTCCAGCTAGCAGGCAGACTTTGCCGCTGAGCAATGAGATCTGAGGAGCCCACGTTTCAGGAGAACCTGCGGCCAAACTGGTCGGTCTGAACTGCTCACAGCAAAACTAAAGGACACACTAAGCGAACTCAGCTACAGACAAATGGCAGCTTATTTGTATGTATAACGTCAGCTGAAACAAACTCCTACGAAAGAGGCCAATTCACAAAGGTTTTACCTCAATTTGTCATAAAAGTGGACTCTAAAAATTGCTGTCTGGATGAAAAACAATATAATTCGGGTAATTTTGATGTCTCAGTCCTGCATATGCCAAAGAATGACTGATCCATGACTGGGCTGATTTGCCACAACAGCATACTGAGTGTGGGTTTTAATTAAAGCTGACAATATCAAACGTAAAGATTACCAAAAAGTAAGCAGAAAAAAATGTCCACAACTTGAATTGCTAAACAAACAATAAAATGAATCAACCCTGTCTGTCTCCAGCAGTCAATGGGTCTAAGAGAGGGTGAGATGGACAGCTATGCCTGGACACATAATCCCACTGTAAACTTGCACAAAATCAGAGACCGATACTCAGGCAAATAGTGGAGAACAAATCAGATTTAATGAGAAACTGCAGATAGAGAACAGCACAGGCAGATTAAATCCATCAGTGATCTCTGAACAAGGTTACAGAGCGTGCATCTTATATACAGATGTTTGCACTAAACATGGGTTGTGGCTTTGCAAAAAGAAATAAAGGAATTTCTAGAAATTATTCAGAGGTGTGAAACTAGTTCCTGCGCATATTTTTGCATAAATGTAACCACAGTCGTATACCTCGAGATGAGCTTCCTTGTCTTGCTTGTATAGACTGTGAGACTTCTGCAGAGACAAACAACTTATTTGGTCTTAACAACGGAACCAACACCTTTTAATCATCTTCACACATAGAAATCTCAGAACTGTTTGTGCAGGGAAACAAAAGTTCAACTGTCTACACATTCTTTATTTTATGACTCTTCTGGTAAGTTAAAAAGAAACAAAACATGATACTTCGTTTCTAAATTAATAATGAAACAACATGGTTAATGCAATAAATGATAAAATATGATTAAACAATAAGTTTCCTTTCAAAATTCCTCCCTTTTGTTCCATAAGGAACAATACAATAGCTAAAAATTATTTGAATATAATGCATGTTCTGACAGGAGAGACAACACAATAAAACATCATAAAATAACCTTCCCAGTTGGAGTGGTTTGAGTTATTTCAATCACAGGTTGTGTTTGGAAGTCTGCTGCTTTTGTGAGGGACAATCCTCTGATAGTTTAAGCAAAGGTAAAGAAGGTATAATAAAAATAGAAAATAAAAGGTATTATTTACAGGTGTTCTATGTATGGGGGTGGTCATTCGGGGCGCTCCAGTACAAACCTAACACCTTCTCCCCGGAGGTTCTGGAGCTGGACATAAGTTTCAACCAGGATTTGCTGGACCCTGGGGTTTTTGAAAACATTTATGATACAAGGTAGCTACAGGTGGTGAGTCTTATGGACATGGTGGTGCCTTCAATATAGTTCATTTCAACCTGCTGATGTAGTAGAATCGTGGTGGGGGTACTGTCATAGGCGGTGCTGGAGGCTCGAGTTGGAGTATGATGATAGCCGGGATGAGGAGGACCAGCATCCCAATGGTTCCTCCCAGGGCCGGCACCTTCAGCACGTTTGGCGTCATGCTGCCCCTGTTAGACGTTGGGTCTACAGAGTGGGCCGAAACCGTGGGTAGCTCAGGTTACCTGAGGTGCTTGTTGAGTTCCTGGATTGAAGTTTGGTTGAATCCTCGTCCTCTTCCTTGATTTCTTTGATGTGAGCAGAACCGAGCCCAGTGTCCTCTCTGTCCACAGTTGTAACAGGCGTCGCGGGAGCTGTATGTGTAAGGGCCTTGGTGTTGAGGTGGGCCTGGAGGATAGCCAAGTTGTTGGTGGTTGGGCCAAACCTGTAGTTGTCTGGTAGTCTGGTGACTGCTTGGAGAAAGGCTAACTGAGCGTCTTCCATCATCTTTTCTTATTTCTTTTGCGCTTTTTCTTCTTTGTCGATGAATTCCTCGTATGCATAGGTGGCGTGGCTTATCATCTCAATAATGCGGGGTTCGCTTTTCCAGCCAATGTAGGACTGCTTTGCAGCCTCTCTTATTGGTTCTATTAGCCCCTCTAAGAAGCGATGGCACAGAAAACCTTCAAATGGGGTGATGCGTGGTGAGTTACGCCAGCCTGCTTCTTCCTGTAGTCCGGAGTGAATTTTAAAAACTTCTAACAGGCGTTGGAAATAATCATATGGGGTCTCGTTGGCTTTTTGCACACACTGTTTGACGATATAATACTGATGTTGAATGGGTAAGATTTCTTTGATTTTGTTCAGGAGTGCAGTCACTGCAGCAGCGTAGGCGGCGTTGTCTTGGTCATCGTAGTTTGGGTGGACTAGGCGGTCTGTGACATCGAACAGGTCACCTAGTTCTGCGGTGACAGTGATGCCATACACGTACATAAAAATTATTTTCAGTTCTTGGAATGAGGGTCTTATGGTCTGGACCAGAGTCAGGAGGGCAGCTGCGATGGCGACGCCACCTCGTTCCACAGGTGGTAAGTGTTGTTTAGAAATATGGATGAGGACGTCTAGGGGCAAGACAGAGCAGACCAGTTGGGGTCCATTGGGTCTTGTCTCCATAATAGGAAAGTTGTGCAGGTGGCCCTCTCAGCAACCTTGATGGTGGTGTGGGTGGTCAGGAGCAGGTGGGTATCCCTCGCAGGACCTACTGTCTGACAGTTTTCAGCTGATCTGTAAGTGAGATGCAATAGTTAAGCATTTTGTCATCACATGTGATTGTATCTGGTTCTGGTCTCTGCGGGGGTCCCAACCTTAGGTTAGGTGGTCCTGCAAAGAGAATTTCAAAAGGACTGAGGTTATGTTTCTGGCGGCGCATGTACATGAGTGCTAGTGGTAATGCCTGGACCCATTTTGAGAACAAGTCTACTCTTACTAGGCAATATTTTTTGTTTTCTGCTGGGCTTCATTCGATGAAATCCATCATAATGTGTTGAAATGGCATCGTGACTACAGGGTGCGCTCCCTTAGTGTGTAATTTGATCCCTTTTGACACGTGTTCAGCGCAGACTACACAGCTACAGGGCCGTGCTGAGACCTTTGGAGGGGCAGGGGCTCAAATTTAAAAAAGGGGCACATTGAACAAAAACTCCGTACAACAACATAGCAACAACCCATATTAATCAAGAATCTAATTGGATCCTACTATATCATTGCCATCATGCAGGGAAATGCAAAGCAAATCTAGTCGATATTTTCCCCAACAGGTATAAAGTTTCTGTTTCTGCTGCTGACAGTCCTGGAGGGCTGAGCTGATCTGAGACTGTAGCTGTTAAACAGACCAGAGGAGAGAAGGTCAAAGGTTATGAAGCAATGAAATAAGCAAAATTGCTGCCATTTTACTAATTAAGCCCTAATAATATCTATTTAACCTATAGAACAACCTGGCTGCAGACTGATTTATAGATCCAAAAGCTCAAAGGGGTTAACTCTATATAATAGTTAGATGTTAAACTTCTAGATCTAGAATTATAAGACTGAGATATCAAGGCAAAGAAAACTCATTAGCTGCTGGTAGGGGCCATTCAGGGGCCTCCAGACATTCAGGGGCCCCTAGAAATTGTTTAATTGTAACACAGACCATAGATCTAAACCTTCAGCATCATTTACAGAGAATAACAATGTTATTACATTTTATTTAATGCATTCAGCTGAGAAAAAATAAATAGTACATTTAGGATTTAATTAGGACGTTTACTTTGTAAAAGTTTAAAGAATCATCTTGATAGTTTGATTGTTGTGTTACCATGGCTACAATATATCTTTGTGTTTGAATTGGGTTTGTTCACAAATACATCACAGCAAATAACCAATAATCAGTGATTAATTTTAAACTGGGCCAATAAACCTGGTCTCCCTCTCACAGATTCACCTGATCGATATTTAAACATGTTAGTGATGCTGAGGTTCTTAGTAGGACGGGTTCTGGAGGGAGGGGGGTTCTGTCTAAGGCCCCATATTACCTTGGGCCGGCCCTGGAGGAACAGCTGCTGCGATGCGCATCTCTGGAATCCACCTGGAATCTACCTGGAATCCCCTATTAGTCCCCCGATGCTTTGGAGACATTTTGATCCATTTCATTGTGGCATGTTTGGCTTTTTGCTGCGGTTCTAATTATTGCTACAATATTTTCTCTGATGTTTATTTCATGAACTCTAAATGCTCTGGGCCGAATCTTCCTTTAACACTTGAGGTTCTGCAGTAACTTCTATTTACAGCCGCGAACCTCCAGCCCAGATCCCGTCAGCAGCGGCTTTAACCCGCCTGGTAGAAACGTTAAGGAGAAGCAGAGCGAACAGTCAGCAGGTGGTACCGGGTGGTACCAGGTGGTACCAGGGCTTTGAGCTGCGTTGCGACTCGCGGTGACAGTCGGTACCGTGTCTTATATCAGGATGTCTGATATAAAGATAGATATTCTTTCTATCTGTCGGTTGGACCGACTCAAGCTGCCTGTAGCGAACCGGGCCTTTAGCAGAATGATGAAGTTAAAATCAGAAGTTTTCTCTGCAGCCGAAACATTTCTGAGTTTAGAGACGAGGCAGGTTTTGTCTCGCTATTGCAAGGACAATTATGAAAATATAAATAGAAACAGGCTGCACAGTGGCGCAGTTGGTAGCACTGTTGCCTTGCAGCAAGAAGGTCCTGGGTTCGATTCCCGGCCGGGGTCTTTCTGCATGGAGTTTGCATGTTCTCCCTGTGCATGCGTGGGTTCTCTCCGGGTACTCCGGCTTCCTCCCACAGTCCAAAAACATGACTGTTAGGTTAATTGGTCTATCTAAATTCTCCCTAGGGGTGTGTGTGTGTGTGAATGGTTGTTTGTCCTGTATGTCTTTGTGTTGCCCTGCGACAGACTGGCGACCTGTCCAGGGTGTACCCCGCCTCCCGCCTGGAACGTAGCTGGAGATGGGCACCAGCAACCCTCCCGACCCCATTAGGGACAAAGGGTGAACAGAAAATGGATGGATGGATAAATAGAAACACATTTTCTAACGTCAACATCAGACCTACGTTTTTATTCACAAACCAGTGTATGAAAAAATATTCTTGCCCATAATTTGATAGTTAGAGGACACAGATCCTCCTCCTCCTCACCATGGACCCGGAGTCTGAACGACATGGAGGCTCTGAGAGTCATTATTAGACTGAGGGCAGCAGTTTATTTTTACTAAATTATTATATTTAGCTAAATATTATTGCTGAGGGGCACAAACATACGGAGCCCCCTAGGGGACATGGGGATTTTTTTTTCTTTTGCGTTCCCTCGCAATACTTTTGCGTTACCTCGCAATACTTTTGCGTTCCCTCGCAAAACGTTTGCGTTCCCTCGCAATACTTTTGCGTTCCCTCGCAATACTGTACTGGTCAGTTATGCAGCATAATTGAACACTGCAAGCCTTTCTTACGGTGGGCGCCGTACTTTATGCTTTAATATAAGGTTATGTGAGGTATTTCCATGAATGTTAGTATCTTTTTGTGAAATATCTGAAGTTTTATATCTTTCTTTAGGATAGAAAGGCACCACAAACCTACGATATAAACAGAAACTTTCCGTAAGTACACTGAAAAAACTGTGATCAGGGTTAATTAATATTTACTAAATAAATAAGAGCAAACTATACATAATAAAAAAGACTGTGTGCAGTTTGGAATCTCACTGAGCTGAATTAACCAAATTTGAATATTTTTTTAATTGCATTTTACTCTGTTTTTATTTAAATAAAATCAGCAGAAAAACAATAAGTAGAATTTATTTATTTTCATTGGTAAAGTCAAAAGTGCAGAAAATTGATAAATTTTACTCATTTGGGAGGCCTTGATTTTTCCCGCCCGAGGCATTTTCATCACAGGAACATCGAGTCTGCTTGGCATTTCATGGACTACCGTTTGCTTAAAGGTAAGACATGTTTTAATTGTTCTTAGTTAAACAATTCAAGTGTCTGTAGCAGTTAAACATTGTCTTAAGTTACTGCAAATTACCAAATATGGCAACTTTACAGTACAGCAAGTCAATTAAGTTATAGTGTGAAGGATTCGAAGTCAGTCAGTCTACGTCGTCTTTGATTTGACTAAATGCATTGCAATGATTGAAAAAGTAGTCTCAATGTCACAATTTAATGTGACTAACGTAATACCGTTATATAGTGGCCGTAGAATACAAGCTGCTCTTTTATTTAATTTAGTTTTTTGGCCTCAGCCCAAGCTCCCCTTCCCCCACCTTAACAAGCTAGCTAGCATGTTTGGGCACCATAATGGAGGAACAGACGTTGTTTTCAACGGTGAGAAGGCTAATCAACTTAGGAGTTTCGTTTAAAGTTACTGCATTTAGTTTTTACAATTAAAATGTACTCAAGTAACATTTTTACTCAAGTAGCATGTTAAAAGCAGATTTCTAATCAGTTTTTATAACGTTACACATTTCGGAAGCCGTTTTGCATAGTTACATTTTGAGACAAAGTGCGCTGTTTCTTCTTTCTTCTTTTAATTTGGCGTTATTTTCATCGAACGTCTGTTATTGTGTTTTGAGCACAATGGCTGCTGTTTTGCTAAACCCAAGTTCACCGGCTCTCACTGAGGCTCTCCATTAACGTTACGTTAGTTACATTCAGATGGCACAAACGGCTTCCTCGTTTTTTCCTGTTTTCTCGGAAAAACGTTATGCTTTCAAACTGTGGTTGCAGCTCACACTGACAGGTAAACAGTTACAGTGAGATGAGTCTGTGAATGTTGGGTTGAAATCAGTACGTAGAGCTTCATACTGACTCTGAGCTGCCACAGAGAGAGTGAGAGAAATGTTTCGTTAGTCCGTTTTGGGCATCTTTGATTTTAATATTTATTGTTTGGCATTTGTTGATGTGCATATTACTTTAAAATCTGTTTCATATTTTTGTCTAACATCTTAAAACGATAGTTCATTTTTTGAAGTGGGATTGGATTCATCCATAGTTGGTATATTATAGAGCTGAATGATTTTGAAAAAATACTTAATTGTGATGATCTTTTCAGTGACATTACAGTTGCGAAATGATTTGCAATTTCTGAGGGAAATATAATTTTGTATAATTGTTTTCTTATTTTCATTGAAAAAATTAAGATGATTATGGCGCGATTCTTGCAGGGATGTGTAACGGATGTTTTTTTTTAAGTCTCTAGATTATGATGTGTAGGCCAGGACATCTTTGCAGCAGAACATTTCATTTAAAATCATTTTTTAAGATTTAAGAAATTTAAGAAATATTGTACCTCCTGTGATTTGAAAATCGCAGTAGGCTGTATTGCAATTTTGATCAAATTTTGATTAATTGTTCAGCCCTGGCACATTATTTAATTACTAGATCTATTAGTGATGTAGGCTACTAGTTATACACTAATTTAAAAACACCTTTTTTTCTTATTGTCTTAGGTTCTGGCCTATGGGGTGGCAGTGTAAGATCTGCAAGTCTTTGTCTGCAACAAAGGGGAATCTACTAAAACATTACAGACTACAACACGCAACATTTGGTCGTGGGCAAACCCAGCCATGTCTATATGACAGTTGTCCTTGCACATTTAAAACACAGGGTGCCCTTCGCACACATTTGTCCAGGTATCATACAGCTCATGTCAGTATACAGCCAGGAATCATCTCTGCTTTTAAGTGTTTAGTTTGCAGTGCTAGTTGTTCTACAGAGAAGGACTACTTTCAGCATATAGGAAATCACCTGAAGAGCCACGAAACTGTCTTTTGTGTATTTGAAGGATGCAGCTTTCGGACAAATATATACAATACATTTTTGAAACACAAAAGTAGAACACACAAATCCTATTCTTCGAGCGATTTTAAGCAAGGTGTGTATGAGAGTCACCACGATCAGATTGTTGACCATTCTGATTCATTAGAGGCCAGTGATAATGAGGGCACAAGTTTAGATTGTGATAAGGAAAGTCCTTCATACTTGGTTCTTCAAAGAATCGGTTTACTTCTGCTGAAGCTAGAAAGTGTCTATAATGCCTCAGTGAAGTGCATTGATGCCTTGGTTGAAGACCTTCAGTTCATTTCATCTTCAGCATCTGTTGAAGTTGTTAGAGATATACTTGATTCAACATTGAAGTTAAATAAGAGCATTGTTGACCAGGCCATAATAACAGACTTGGCAGAACAGTTGTGCAACTTCCATCCCATTAGTACAGCACTTGCTGTAGGTGGTCCACTTGGTTCAGCTTTTAAGAGAAAAAGGTATTTTAAGGAGCATTTCCAGTGTGTTGATCCTGTTGAATATATTCTTGATTCCCAAAAGAACAAGACCTTTCAATATGTACCTATTCTCGAGACTTTGCAGAAGGTTTTGAAGAATAAACACATTGCAGAGGGAATCTCATCCAGACATTTAAACAGTACTGGATATATTACGTCAACTTTTGATGGCGAACTTTTCAAGCAAAATGCCTTCTATGCTGGAGAAGAGACAAAACTCTCTATAATCCTTTATGTCGATGACTTTGAGGTGTGCAACCCACTAGGAACTTGAATTAAGGCTTCTGGCTTCTTCATAAACTATTTCTACAGACTGTTGTTGCGCAACACCTCCCCTCCCCCTTCTTTCTCTACTGTCTCACTCTCTACTTCCTCTTCTGAGAGGGGAGATGTGCTACCAGCTCTCCTTCTAACGGGTTAATTGAGTTTCCTAAATCTGCCGGGATTTACCCTGTCCAGGACTGAAGTAAACTCTGTTTAAGCTGGTTTCGAGAAACGATTCGCCTGGTTTTCTGACGGCCTACATCCAGGTGTCCCACCCTTCTTCCCCCTGTGAATTAGCCAGACTGAGCAGCCTACAGCCAACTAGTTTCACAGAGCACACCTGTTAACGGTCGCTCGTTCTCTATTTTACAACTTGCATTTGTTATTGAACCAGGTAGGTTTTAGTGACTCGGGCGAGTCCCAAGGATGACGTTTTAAATTTGGGCTACCAGCAACCTAAAAACATTTTAAACTTTTTCCTCTCCAGAATCAAACATCACAGCTATTTTACAACCATCAAAGAACTTTAAGGTGACTCATTAACTGAATGTCCACAACATCTTTTAGATTTTCTTTATGCTAAATATTTTATTAGTAAGGCAGTTTTGCAAGGGTCAGTACAGCTTAATTCAGTAGCAGAAATAATCAAATAAGTAAAATCAATCATCTAGTCTATCTTTCCCTACTGCTGATACTGAGAACTAAAAAAAAAAAGGGAACCTTTGAGAGAGACGGACGGAGTTTGGCGTTTCGAACCCCAGACCTGGCTTGATGATGAAGAAGGTGTTGCAGCAGGAGGAAGATGTTGATCGGCGAAGGCAGGAATCTCTGTAGGTCTGATGATCTTCTTCTCCGCATGGATGGTGAGGTCACACAGGACTTGGTGCTGGCAGGAAAAAAGGCACCAGTTCTTCTTCTTTGTCTTTGCCTTTGTCTTTGTCTTCATCTTTGTCTTTGGGGTCTGAACCCAGCCGATGAGAGAAGTGCGATTTGAAGCCACAGGTTGTGGGCCTGACGGGTTGGTCTCCATGAGAAGGACAGTCTTCGGCTCTGTGGCCCCGGCTCTTCTTCAGCTGCAGAGTTCTTTGTCCATCTCTTGGCTCGAAGCTGCCCGGAGGATCCAACGAAAGGTTCCTCTTTTGCACCCACCTTTTATAGGGTTTATCCACCCTTTTGGTGCGTTTTCATTGGCTGTCTGCTTAGACAGATGATCTCACATCCATCACTGTCCTTCAGACATTATGTCCTAATGTCTGTGCTTCTTTGTCTCGGGGTTGCTCAACCTCCTGTGTCTGCTGCCTGCACAACCTTTTACCTAAATAAGGCGTTGATCATCTCTGCTCTCCTGTTAGTTCCTTGCCTTTCACCTTTCACCTACTCTCTACCTCCAACATATCAGTGATGTTTAATTGCAGTTACACCTTTTTACACCATTTCAAGTTCAATGTAAAAATCACATTTATATCACATTTATTTTCTTTAGCTTCTCTGATCTAGCATTCATTTATAATTTTATAACCATAACTTATATCACATTTATTTTCTTCAGCTTCTCTGATTTATCATTCATTTATGATTTTATAACCATAACTTATTAATTATACTTATTATAATCCTAATGTGAGTTATTACAGATGTTTTTCTGAAAAGAAACCCAAAGAATAATACATGATTCTAATTATTTAATACTAAAATTACAGTTACTTGTTTTTCTTGTAAGTGTTCCCACAAATGTTCGTGTAAATATTATTACAAGTAAACCAATATTAATATAAGTATTTTACTTTGAATCTTATCAAATTACTCAAAATGTTTAGATTTAATTCTTTAAAACTTTCATGCTTTAAAATAAGGAATAGTCTCAGCTATTTTTATAAATCTGCAGGCTGGAACTTACTTCCTCTTTTTCCAGGAAACCTGCTTTTCCTGTTTAATGACTCTCTCTGACTGACTATGATTTCTTATGATTAGATAGAAAAAAGTAGAATTAAAGCAAAGTTTGCATGAGACAAAACAACACACACAACCAGATTTATTTTATTGACACCTAAGTCTACTGCTGGGCCTTGATGTCACTTGAGTGATTCATTTTAAAGATAACTTTATTTATTATTACTGTTAAACTAAATTTATTGACACTTAAGTCTACTGTTGGGCCTTGATGTCACTTGAGTGATTCATTTTAAAGATAACTTTATTTATTATTACTGTTAAACTAAAATCTCCAGCATGGGGAAGTGGGATGAGCTCGGATTTTCTTGACAAGACTCTGTGTATTTCCTTCTTGTCAAGAGCAATGGAGATCTTTAACTGGCACAACTGACAGAAGCGGTGATTTTTCCATCACCGCTTCTGTCTTCCGTGCAGTTAGCTAACACTGTCACCTGCTATGGAACAAAGTACACTGTTGGGATGATCTTGCCGTATGGCTCTACTGGGGGACTTCCTGACTTTGCTGAGATTATTCAGATAGCCATTTTAAACAACCGTGCACATTTTATTGTAAAGTTACTAGATGCATGGTATGAAGAGCATCTTAGATCTTTTCAACTAGAGAACACTGGCAAAATTGCTCTTGTTGAGCAGCAGAAACTTGGTGATGTGTACCCCTTGGCTGCATACAGTGTGGGAGGAAAACGCTTGGTCACACTCAAACGTCACATCTGTTATTTGTTTTAGGTAAGTTTGATAAATTATGGTAACCTTTACATCTCATAACATCTGTTTTTAAACCCATTGTTCTGGAAATATAACAACAGTATCCTTTTTTGTTGACATTTTAGCAATTAAATAATCATAATTATGGAACACACATTTAATGTTATGATTATAAGTGTGGTGTTCCACTTAAATAAGTACAGATTTTATTTATAAATTTTTTTATACAGGTTTTTTTTTCATGTACTGTATAAGAATATATTTAACTTTTGTCTATTCTTGTCAGGATGGCAGAGATGGAGGCAAAACTCAGAGTAATAATTGACGACCGAATTGAGAAGTTGGTCCTTCCATCAGGAATCCCGCCCACTGTGGAGGAGCTGCATAATATTGTGAAGGAGACCTTTGGGATTTCTACTGAGTTCAGTCTTCAGTATTTTGACTTGGAATTTGAAGATTATTTTACTCTTCACAACAGTGATCTTATCAAACACAAAGGCACCATAAAGGTTGTTCACACTTAGGCCTGTCACGATAGCAAATTTTGCTGAGCGATTAATTGTCTCAAAAATTATTGCGATAAACGATAATATTGTTTGAAGATCTTTTTACACTGATTTAATGGAAATGATGTAATAATGCAGGCGATTTCCTGCCAAGGATAGATACACTTTATTTTCAAAAGAACACTAAACACTGGAACTGATAAACAAAATAAACAAAACAACCAAAAACAAAAATAAAATGGATTCTCAGTCTCCATTAACAAAAAACTCACTTGGAAAAAAACAACTAAACAACATAAAGCCAAAGTGGAAATAAATACTGCATTCAACCAAAAGATTATGAAGTCTGTATATTATATTGCCCTTCAGTAATAATTAGATTTAAATAGAGAAGATGGGCACATCGACTACCTGATGCAATAGTTCACACTACAGATTTTTTGCTCCTATTTTTCCCCTTACAACAATCTTAAAACGTTGGTCTTTCTAAGATTGTGTGGTGTGTTACGGTAGATCGTCGTTGCCGCTCCGATCTAAATCAGGGATTTTCTCCGACTGGGAGCTTTAACGTAGCCTGTTGAATATGACAGGTAACCAATCAGAAAGCGTGGATTCTCCTCTGTGTTTTCTGAGGGGAAATTACGTCGGGGAATCCCAAACATCTGAAACGGCGCAACCCGAAGTCCAGCGGACATTGGAGATGATATGTGGAAACAACATTAATGTTTATTCAACATGCAAAGAATATAGAAATGACAAGAGGAGGAGTTGGAGCGAAATTGCTACCGCAGTTGATAAACCCGGTAACTTTTCAGCTGTTCTTCGTTAACGTGACGTAAATAGGTTATAATGATTTTCATTCAATCAGGACTTTACGCTGACACTAGCCACATGCATAGCAGGTAGATTGTAGTAAAGCATTGATTAATGCCTGATTTTAAAATTAGTTAACTGAACTTGTAGCCATTATTTTGTGCCCATTGTTGGACACCACACGACAGGAACGAACCCGATTGAACCGTTATACCTAGGATTTCTGTCGGCTAATGTGTGGTTTGTCAGGTTTTGAAAATGAGTCGACAATCGGCCGACAGCTCTAAGATCGTGCAGTCTGCGCTGGGCTTTACACTAAGGAAATGAGGAAGGGAGGAGTCGGTGGAGAGCACCAGAGTTGAGCCTTTTTTCATTCAGTCTCATTAGCTGAAAGAGAAAAAGGTCGGAAGAGACGATAGTGCCGATAATTAAAATGACGTCGATAGTTTTAAGTTATCGTACGATTAATCGATTTATCGTTTATCGCGACAGGCCTATTCACACTTCTCCTATTCTTCTGAACTTGTATGCAGCTCATGAAAGTTTGGACAGTTCCTTTGTTCAACAGTCCACTGACTGTGACTCTGCATCGTTTGAAGAGTCAACTGCATCAAATGCAGAGTCATCTGCTGGAACATCTTCTTCACAGGACACCATTATCCTGTCTGGGCGCAGTACCACAGAACGCTGTCAGCCATGGCCAAAGCAGTTCCCCATTCCACAGTTTACATACGAAACTGAGATGTACCTTGAAAGAGGCAATGAGGACTACAAGAAGAATGGAACACTTCTCACTACCTCTAAGATCAAGGCAGACATACTTCAGAAACTGGCTGAAACTGTATATACTTATACAGCCTATCCATCTGGTTCACAGATAAGTGATGTTGCTGAGGCACTTGTCAATAAATATCCTTTTCTCAAGGAACCCGGTTCCTTTGCAGGTTACTATGGGTGGCAGCAAAGCCTTAAATACAAGATGTCAAATTATCGCACCAAACTCAGAGGCTACGGTGTTCCTGAGGTGTTATGCAATGCACTAAAACGCAAGACCCCTGCGGACCAGAAGTCTGCAAAGAATGTAAAAAAGCCTCGAAAGGCAGAGGTAAACTTCCTTCCTCCTTACCCGGCTGGAGAGGATGAAGAAAGTCAAGAACAAGAGAGGATTCAGTTGCTTACTGAAATAAAGAAAAAGGACAACAACGCATTGATAAAAGAAAAAATGGCCAAAACATTTGCACACAGAAGAAACGAAATCATCAACCAATCACCCAGTATAGAGGACATCAAAGCCAGATGGCCCGCTCTATTTGAGACATCTCATGTGAGTTATAAGTGCATGCTAATCAGAAATATTCCTAGTCAATGTGAAGGATTGCATTTGTGATTCTGCATTTAGCTATTTGATACAAAATGTGTTACGTTACTGTCATCTATTTTATAGATCAAATTTGATCCATCTTCTTGCTTTTGAAAAATGTCGTAAGAACAGTATGTATGTTTGTAATATTTGAGGCTTTAAAACTGGTTTCTTGATTTGTCTTTCAGATCCAGGGTGAGTTTCACAGAATCACAATGGTGCATCTTGAATCAAAGTTCATGTCCAAACTGGATGAATATACTCCTCGACTTCTGAACCTCTTCCGCTCCAAGGGCGGAAGCATGGGGTTGAGATTGCAGGCTGTCCTACTCAAGGTATCCTTCATTGAGCATTATGGTTGCTAATATTTTATTCTCAAAATTTTGTGTTTAAACTTCTGGAATATCATTACTTAAATTTACTGGAGGTTAGCCTGTGATTCTCTTTATAAATGGAATATGAAATAATCGCATGAGAATTTGTTTCAGTAGTGTTTTATTACACTGGTCCCCAAGACGGCACAGGAAGGATCCTTGAGCTTATTAACAGTAATATAAACCACCTGCTGTTTATTTTTTTCGTTTCAGACTCCAAGCAATCCTGACATCAACATGACCAGAGATGTTATCATTCGATGTTTGATGCTGTACCTTGGGGAATCTACAGATCAACTCTTAAAAGAGTACGATGTAAGTTGAAGTAGATGTTAAAATATAAAGTAGGTGACTTCTCTCATCTCTTCTACTTGGTATTCGTTGGAAAGTCAAATCACAAAATAGTCATAACTGTATTTCTCCCAGTAGTTCTTGGCAAGCTATATCATTGTCCTCTGTTAAGTGTGTTTAAATTTTTATTTTCCATTAAGGAATTTTTAAGTGCTAGTGCAGAATGCTATCTCAATTTGATTTCACCAACTGGCATAATTTAAAACTTGTCAGTAATTTATGTAATTTTTTTCCTAAGAATGCTTTACCTAACAATAACTTGATTTTTTTTAAGTCTTTGCAATTTGTCCCTAAAAGCGAGCTAAGAAATGATGGCCAAGACGCTGCTTTGTGAATACAAAGACATTTTTACAGAAAGACTGAGGCAATGCAGAATAAGATATTCATCAAGACAGTGCCAGGAAGAAATAATAGTGTAATGTGATTTAATTTCAGAAACTTCATTTAGAAATATTTGTAACTGTTCAGCTCATCATTGTATAATTGATTATATTATAATAATATAATATATTATTATGATTGATTTATATTTGTTTTGTTTTTTTTTCATTTTTAAATTATGTGCGTTTTTTTTTAGTGTTATCTCAGATTTGTCTAGAACACTGACATAAATAGAGTGCATTACAAGCAACGGCTGACAAACTCCAGATTTTCTTGTCCAAACAGTTGTAAGCAATTTGGGAAATGGAACCTTCTCCTTTGGCTGTACTGTCTGATATGCACAATGTTCTTGCTATTACAGGATGCTGATGAAGACAGTGTGTCACAGGACCTTGCTGTTCAAAGCCTGAAGATCTACAAAGTCAAAGCTAACATGTCAGAGGATCCAGACATCGGTATCGTGGTGGACGGCGTGAAAATTCTAACTGCTCTGGGTAACTTTCCAAGGGCTTGCTCCCTGCTTGTTGGGTTGGCGTATGCTGTGAATCTTGCCTATCCAAAGGAGCTCAGATACACGTTTGAAGTGTTTCAGAAACTTCTCCTCGGGCTGGATAGTTCAAAGCTCTCCCCAAAAGTGAACAGCCTCAGGAATAAACTACTGGCTTAAGAAAACGGACCCTTGCTAAACAAAAGGGAATAGACAAGTCACTGTGAAAACCAACACGCAAAACTTTGTGAAATGCTCTGTGAAGTTAGTTACAATTAGGGTAATTTTCAGTTCAGTGGATTTCTGCATGTGTATTTTTTCTTGCAGTACATTACAGTTAACCACCCTTTCTAAGGACTGACCCCTTGTTCTCATATGTGGTAGTGCGGCCTGTTATATGGCTTTGGATCTGTTCAAGTCTGTCACATGAGCCCTTGTCCCTTTTATACAGCATAGAGCATCCACTATTGCTTTTTTGGAGAGTCCATGCAGGCTTCACCACTGAAGGGTGATGATCTGCAGACTGCAAAACTTTGTTGTGTTTCATTTGCACTTTATATAATATGTTTTTGTTCAGTTCTGTCTTTCAACTTATTTTTCGAAAAGGAAAATAAGTGTCATGGAGCCAAGGGCCCCAACACAGTGACAAGATGTAGCATAAACATACAAAAAAAGAAAATGGAAGTTTTTATGCCTCAAAGGTCTCGCACATCTCTCACATCTTGTCATGTGTTTTCCCCAGGTACGTTTTATGTGCATACTTGTTTTGTGCTCTGCATGCCTCTTAAACATAAAGTGAACTCTTATGTGATTGATAAATTGTTGAAGCAAGCTTAACTGAGTCCAAGTTGATTGTTGTTGATGTGATGGTTCTAAAAAATCATGTTAACTATACTTTGAGCAGAGTGGCACTATGTTTTTGACTTGATACTGATATATATTGCCCCTTCTCTGTTTTATTGTTGTATTTTGGAATTTTGCACTTGTTGGGTGCTGGATAAACACGTTTTATAAAGTTGCACAAATAAATGCTGCTGCTGTGTTATGCATTGTAATTTGTTGTTTTTTGATGCCACTCAAGTTTGGTCAGGATATTGGGTAAATTAGACACAGAAAAATTATGGCAACAAAGTGACATTCAATATTATTGAATAGATTTAAAGTCCTATGATACAAATAAAATCTTAAAATTTATCAATTATTTTAGCTACAGATAAATAAGAACAACAGTGTTAATGTGTTGAATTAAGCAATAATGTGCTACAATATGAGTTGATATCATTTATATTATTTACTTAATCCAAATAATTTTTATGCTGATGTTTAGTAAATCTAAATCAATTTCACCCATTTAATTAATAAATATAAGTTAATTTCACCTAGATTATCAGTAAATAGGAATCAATTTCCCCCAGATATTTAGTAAATCTAAATCATTTTTGCTCAGATACTTAGTAAATAAAAATAAGTTTTCCTTGTAAAATTGACTTGGATTTACTAAATATTTTTTGGCAATATAACTTATCATTTGGCTTGATATTACTAAATCCAACACATTTCAGCTGTTGCTTTTATTAAGATGTACTTAATTTTTTTAAGTTAAGTTAACATATTCAATACTTTTTAATCAAAATTGTATAACCTAAAATCTATTCAATTATATTATGTGTCACTTTGTTGCCACAATTTTTTTAAGTAACCATTGGTCAAATTTTTCTCAGTGTAGGAAAGAAATAAAAATACATCCTAATTTGGACTATTTCTGAGTTATTATCACGGGTAATAAATCATCTGACAGTTTTGATTGTGTCTCTGTTGTGTTCGTAATCTGAATGGTTTAAAGAGCTGCTTTCAGTGCCGCTCCATCTTAGCCTTAACAGACATAAACATGCAGGAAAAAAATCGATTTTCAATCAGTGTTTTGCACCAAACAGTTAATAATAATAAACAAGTTTTCACGGAGGCTCTGTAAGAGCCATATGAATGAAATGAGTAATTATTGATATGACAGGAGCACGCGGCTTTGACACTTAGTGTGTCGACGTGGGAGTGACGTCACCAGGTATGAATGGGAAGGATACTGGCTTTGTGTGTTTGAGGAAGCGGGTGAGCGGGGCGGTCAGTCCTGGCAAAGTTTGGAGCATGATCATCAAAACGGAATAAATCGATAATTGTGACAGAACAAAGAAAAGGTTTAGAGTTGATTGATACACGGACAGATGAGATTCCCCGAGTTAACCCAGTGCGGCCCTTTACCATCATTACTTTGTTGTGTTTTTAATAATAAAAACTTGTTAATAATAAAAACTGTTTGGTGCAAAAAACAAATTGAAAATCGATTTTTTCCTGCATGTTTATGTCTGTTAAGGCGAAGATGGAGCGGCACTGAAAGCAGCTCTTTAAACCATTCAGATTACGAACACAACAGAGACGCAATCAAAACTGTCAGATGATTTATTACCCGCGATAATAACTCAGAAATAGTCCAAATTATAATGTATTTTTATTTCTTTCCTACTTACGGAAAGTTTCTGTTTATATCGTAGGTTTGTGGCGCCTTTCTATCCTAAAGAAAGATATAAAACTTCAGATATTTCACAAAAAGATTCTAACATTCATGGAAAAACCTCACATAACCTTATATTAAAGCATAAAGTACGGCACCCTCCGTAAGAAAGGCTTACAGTGTTCAATTATGCTGCATAACTGACCAGTACAGTATTGCGAGGGAACGCAAAAGTTTTGCGAGGTAACGCAAAAGGTTTTGCGAGAGAACGCAAAAGTTTTGCGAGGGAACGCAAAAGTTTTGCGTGGTAACGCAAAAGAAAAAAAAATCCCCATGTCCCCTAGAGGGCTCCGTACAAACAGGCCTTCTGACATACAGATTAAAACTAAAAATTCGCGGGTTCGACGACATTTGCCGCATGTCTTCCTCCCTCTCCTTCCCGGTTTCCTGTCAGCCCACTGTCATATAAGGGACACTAGAGCCCACAAAAGACCCCCTGGAGGGGTAAAAAAAAACCCAAAACAAAACAATTTTTTTTTTTGAAAAAACCCCCCAAAACAAAACAACAACAAAACTCAAAAAGGGCACTAGGGGCATCAAGGATAAAAAGGGCAGGGGCTCAAGCCCCCTTCGCCCTCTGCACGTGCCTGCACAGCTACCACAGTATTGTTCTGCTGATTTCAAAAAACTGACGGTAAACGACTCGGTCTATTTCTCTTAGCATACCTCCATTTGACATCTGAAAAAAATGTTTAGGGAGACAAGGGTTACCGGTCGGTCCAACCCATACCTTGTTGATGAGCGCAGCTCCGGAAGTTTTCCAGGTGTTTTTTTCGGCCGGGGTAGCGAATTTTTGGAGATCGGTCAAGGAAAAGTTAGAGTCAGGATTCTGTGCAGAGAGGTACGCGGAGGTGCTGCAAGGTTGTGGGGCTGCCTGCTTTACTGCTTCGTGGGCTGCAGCGTTTCCTGTTGAAATTGGGCCAGTTGAGAGGATGTGGGCTTGGCATTGAGTTATTGCAGCACGAGAAGGGAGTGTCACAGCATCTAGAAGTTGAGAAACGAATTTGTGATTTAAAATATTTGTGCCATTTCTTCGTTTCCAGAGGGCACCAAAATTGTGGACACCGAAAGCCTAACGAGAATCGGGTGTATATGCAACCAATTGACAAGCACCAGTTAACGCTATCAATTCACAAGCTTGTGCAGAGAAACAATGGCCTGGACCCTTTTTCAGTAATTTGTGTTTTTTGCATTAAGGGTTGTTCTTTTAAACTCCTAATTTCCTCGGGGTCAAAAGACCCATTTTTTTGGAAACCCAAATTTATCATGCCACTGTGGCAAATACTGGACCACTGTGTTTCCATGTAATCTTTGCACGTGTTCGACCTCCAGAACACATGCAAAGATTGACAATACATTTCCTTTCGCGCCACCTAGTGGTGCTTTAGAGGAGCCTGTGTACCTAGTGTGCATGTTTTAGCTCTGTGGAAGAAAGAACCTATAAATGCACAGGGAGAACGTGTAATAACCACACACACATATAAACAACTATTATTATTGTTTATATTGAGTTTACTACCAGTTGTTTGCTCAAAATAATAACTACAGCTAGCGCTAGCTAGCGCTTATCACCTAGCTGGTAAGCTGGTTAGCTTACATCTTGTAAGAACTAAAGTCAATAATACAAATAAGTGACATTAACATCAGCGTTATTTTATCATCTACACTCTTATTTTATCCTTTGGAAGAGGTTCAGATCAGTTTGTTGTTCATTTCAACATGGCGGTCTGCGAATAATAATGAGGCTCTTTCTAGTCTTTTCTATACGCACTTTTGCCAACTCCTCAGTAAGGAACTGGCTGTTCTGAAAGTTGTTACAATTTGTTACATAATGGCTGAAGTGGGAGAGATAAATAACATCACCAAAGTGACAATAGGGGAACATAAAACTCCCTAAATATGAAAAGTTTAGTCATGTTAAGTTATTTAGTTTAGCTTTCTGTGATCTGGTTTCATTTTGTAGTCTATGGTCCAACCAACAGGAAATTAGAGCAAGACAGACATTTTTAAAATCGTTTGACTGCACAGGGATCAGCCAATGGCAGCTTTTGACCTGCCTGATAGAACAAAATTGACAAACGTTTTTTTAAACCAATTGTTAATTAAAACTGCCCAACTTCTGTTTTAAAAAGACAAGCCCACAATTCAGGTAAAAGGAAAAGCCCAGCAGTTTTTAGAGAGTACTACCACTGCTATCATTAAGGTGACATGTTTCAGATACTGACTTTGCATAGACATTAATAACCATAAATAACCGTATGTTTCTATCTGCTTTCTGCTGTAAATAATGAGTTTAAGCTTCTTTTATGGAGCTCTCTCACTTCAGCCACACCGTTAGAGTTGCACTGATCTCAGATCAGATGTGGGCCATGGTCGGTTAGATTTCTGTCTTTATGCTAAGCTAAGTTTAACGTTCGCTGCCCACTTCTCTACATTTAACACACACACATGAAATCTGTTATCATTCTCATCTAACTCACAACAGAAAGATTTTGCTAAGCTGGGCCTTTAAATCTGACATTGAGTAAATTGCATATTCAGATAATACCATAATTGACTTATGTCTTAAAGTTTCAGATAAAAAGGAAACAAGTTTACATACACTCATGATTTATTTGAAACTTTTTCCTTTTTTAAGATGAAAATATACAGCAACCAACCTCAGAATAAAAATAAAACAAGAACTCTCCATTTAAGTCAATTTATTTCTGGATTTTTGTTGATTTTATTATTAATATGCCAGCACAAGCACCTACACACACCTCATAACTATTTTTGCTCAATGTTCTTTGCAAGTCGTGCATTTTTAACAGTTGTTATGACAACACTTTGTTTTATTTCAATCAATCAAACAAGCAATCAGTCAATTTGATCTATAATGCACCTTCATGTTGGAGGCAGCTCGTTGGACACACTTGATGGACTGTCCAGGTTCACAGTCTGCAGGTGCAAATGCCAGAGTTGTGAAGTAAAATGAAACTGGTGGGATACTCCCTTTTTATCCCCTTTTTGTAAGAGAGCTGGTGAATATTAAAAGCGATGTACTTTCTTTCATCTCTTCTTCATTTCTGGTTTCTGCCGGGAGTCTCAGCGGTCTTTTTTTTCTCTGCTTGACCCTTGATTAAAATACAAATCAGAAGGCAGTCTGTGTTAATCTTGATTCGCTTATTAATTGAAACAGTGCCTCATATAAAAATAAGATTTGGTGGCGCAGGGGGTTAGCACACCCCACGTTTGGAGGCCTTAGTCCTCGACGTGGACGTCGTGGGTTCGACTCCCGGTCCCGACGACCTTTACCGCATGTCTTCCTCACCCTCCTTCCTGTCTGCCTACTGTCAAAAAAATATGAGCCACTAGCGCTGCAAAAACTCTTTGGAGAAAAAAAAAAAGATTCATTAATCTATTTCCTTAACACAGCCATCAGCAAGTTTTTGGCATATATAAATGGGCTCTACAATAGAGTTTGTAAAGCCCATTTGAAGTAGTTTGGTTTTCTGGCCTGGCTCTGAATTTTAAGCACAATTAAAAAAAAAAAAAAACTTCTTACAGAAGTTGGAGGTCACTCAATTTTCGTTTTTATTATCCATTCCAAAAAACATTTTCAAATGTCTGCAAATGTCTGGCTGTTCAATTGAGACGACGTTGAAGGGTTAAGAGAGGAGCGATGTTGTGACGACTTCCTGGATGCGGAGTTTCAGAAAGGGCAGGAAAGACAGAGGCCCAGTTTCAAGGTGTTATGAAGTCAAATTTCTTTCAGGTCATATTTGATAAATATGATGCATTTTTATAACAAATGAATGTAACATAGTTTGATTGTGCTATAAAATGGCACTATGTGAATGGAAAATGCATAACACTGGCCCTTTAATAGTCCAAACACCAAATATGCCTTCATATGGATTAATACACACAAAGGAAACTGTGTTGGCACTATCTAACATCTTCTTTTGGCAAAAGCTAAAATCTACAGCTCAGCCCATGTACGCTCTTGGAGGTACAGCCACTCTTCCATTGGCTACTCTGCAGATGCGAACCAATAGCAAGTCGAGTAGCACTTGCATGCCTAGATATTTCAGCTTCCCAAGCTGCATTTTCTTTAGAATATCTCAGATTTGCTCAATGCAAATTTTTCTCAAATCATTTTAGAGTTACATTCCACAGAGAAATCCACGATTAGGTGAATCCTTGGCCACTGAACTACAACTAGGCTGGGGCGAACTGTAAAATGTGCCTCAGTGTGAACAAAATGTATGACCATAACTTCACATTTAAAGGTTAAGATTTTATTTTTATCCCATTAAATGCATGCAAACTGCTCCCACATAGGTTTAACATCTCTTTTCCGATCAGCACCACCTTTCTTTCTTTGTGACTGTCTGTCTGTTCTCACCCTACCTAACTTGCACGGGCTTGTCGCGGGTAAGGGTAGTTTCTGAGATTGGACAAATCAACAACGGCCATCTCCAACTACGTTGGTGAAGGTTTTTACACTTAAAGCCAAGCCCGCTATCATCTCTAAGCTTTTAACAACCACTGCTACTCTGTGTGCCCTGCACTGCCAAATGAGACGTTTACAGGGTGTGCAACGAGAATAAACTTCTGCATCTGTCTGCACCTTATTTTAGCACATAAACATGCAATTATACTCAAAGCACTTTTATTTTTAGCTCCTAAAAGCTGTCCGTGTCTTAAAAACCAAAAAGTATATTTTCATTCATATATAATCTTAAAAAGGTTTCTTAACAAGGAAACAGCTTGAGATTATTTTTGACTGAACCATCAGTGTATCATGAAGCAGTGTGACTAGATAACCCGGCGCTTTCATTTCATGTGTTTCATCACTGAGAGCAATCCTCATCAAGAAGCATTCAGGGTCACCAGAGTTCAATAACAAGATCATAGCCACATTGGTACAACTTTACAATAATCATAACGGAGGGTAAAGGTGCAGCCAGATTACTGGCATGTTACGTGTGTGACATGTCGACCTAACGCCGTCTTGCTTTTACCAAAGGTGATAGAGACACATCTCCACATCCTATTTTATGTCATGAAACATCCGTGAAAGGTCTAATGCGAGAAAAACTGCATAGAGCAAAAAAAATCGATTAGTTGGTTTAATCGTAACTAATCGATTAATGAAATAATCGTCACTATTTCAGTCATCGGTTAATCGTCAACTGCAGTATGCAAACTCACAAAAAGGCCGTTTGCTGAAAGAACAACAAAGCCAGAGCAGTAACTAACCCAAAACTGTACAAAAAATAAGATTTAAGACAAAAAAATTACAATAAATATGCCCTAAATGAAAATATTATTGCATTTTACGCAATAAAATGCTTAATTTCTGATCTGGAAAATGTGCTTATTTGCGTCTTGTATTTTTAATATTGTATAAAAAAGGTTTACGTGGTGAAATGAAAAATCTACCAATTTTATTACCCGATTAATCGATTAATCGTCAGAATAATCAATTACTAAAATAATTGCTGCAGCCCAAGTTTAATGATTCAAACATTAAACAATGTAACAATGGCAGCATTCGTCTCGACATTCTGTTTTTTTCAGAACTTGCGTTGACTTTTTCCTCCTGTACGTTTGCCAAAAAAATACGGCGGTGACCTGGCCTTGCGAGATTGTGGTTTTGTTTCACTTCAACAGCAATAATCTAGCTGCTCATCGTATTTACTAAATGCCTTGAATCATATAGTCCTGACGCAGCCCTCGTAGAATAAAATGCTTTCACAGTTGCTGAAATTCTATAGTAGCGCAGACATGAACGAGCTTCTCAGGCCAGACGGTTTGAGTTGGCGATTAAAGCACAAACAAACAGAAGGTGCTGCAAATCTTATGAAAAATACTGCCTCTTCGTTTACATGTGTCAGCAATGCAGTAGCTACGTGCTAACAGTGAAAGTACTGAAAGGTTCCTGCAAGTTTGTTCTCACAAATCTGCCTTTAAAATAAAATCTACTGCTGCTGCTGCTGAGTTGCGACAAATAATAAAGTGGTCTCTCTACAATGGGCTCAAACTCCTGGTTTAAAGAGAAATTGGAGTGAAGCAATCGCTTTCGTGTCCTCGAATGGCTTTGTTTTTACAGTCCTAATTTTGCATGAGCTCAACAGGTGCGTCAGCACATTTGTATGGCTGCTGGCATCTATTTGGTTTGGACATACAAAGGCCAGGGTGAGTCAAAAATGTCTTTCTCCAGAGGACGACCAGTCGGGAGGAGCATGTAAAAACCGAAAGCCAGAACAGAGATTTAAGAGATTTTATGACGCTGTTGTTGTATATTTGTGTTACGTGTTTCACATCGAATCATGTTATCGTCTTATTTTACATTTAACAGCTCAAGTTAATTTGCAGGCACCTAGTTGGGCCTTTTGGTCTACATGAAAAACACAATACATACTTTAAATACAGACACTGAAGATCAGATGATGCAAAATTAAGCAACTGAATAAAACACACAGACATTCCTAAACAGGAAAATATGGGATTGCTTATAATTCACCCAGGAAAAGCCGTAAGGAAAAACTTTGCTGGTACTTTAAAATTCCCACTGCATGTTCCAGAAATCTGGATGAAATTAAATTTACATAATACATTATCGTGTTTATACAATATAATTAACATGTTAATTCTTTTATATTCATGCTATGACGTTACAGTGCTCAAAAACGTGTTCTTTTTGTGACAGCAAATGTTATGAACCTTTCACAGTCACTGAGAAAAAACATTTTTAAAAGTGTAAAAGTTTTCTGTTTTGTCCAGTATGATGTACATGTAGGCGTATTGCTGTTGTGCCAGTGGTTTGCTGAAAGATCTGGGATAGTTATGGAGAACTTCCTAGTTACTTGAATACCTCCACGATAATACTCCTTGTTCAGAGGAGGTTTTTGAAGAGAAGTGTAGTCAGGGATGAACGCTCACGTCCTCAGTGAAAGGTGACGTCCTGCTCCTCCTCCTCCAGCTGCAGTGGACGTGCCGGGGCTCTTGTTCCGGTTCGCCCTGCCCTCCCTCGCGCCACGGAAAGTAACGGTTTCCTGTGAGAAGAGACGGACCGGGAACGAGCGCCAGCGGGCGGAGAGAAAGTGCACACGTGGACACCGCTGACCGACGGCTCGGCCAGCCAATGAGAGCGCGAGCTTGTGACGTCAGCGCCCACCTCTTCTCCAATGGGATGTTTTCTTTCCACCGAGCAGCGCTGGCCTGCTGGGTTTAAGACAGGAGGAAAAAAAAAAAAAAGAAAAGATCCTTGGTGGCGTGAAAAAGTTGGGATCTGGCTGCTGGGAATCTGGCTCACAATCTGCTGGTGTTTACTCTGTGTCCAGCTGAAACAGTCTAGATATCCTTGTTCGTTTCTAAGGGAACAGCGATCTGTGTGATGGGAAAAAGAGAAGGAACACATTTTTCTTCCTGAAAATACTTGATGCTTGCGATATTTTAGTTTTCCGAGACGAGCTAACTCAGGTAAGACTGTTTTGTTTTGTTTTCCCCTTTCCCGTATCTGAGAACCCAGAGCCATGGAAACTTATGGAGATGTGGCTTTCAGCTCGTATCTAATTATTAGATGGAAAACTTCATCTTCACAGACAAATATTAAACATGGATCTTACTTTTCTAACCTTGTTAACTCTGTAAGCATTATGTCTTTTTAGCTATGTTGTTAAAACCTAATGAATGATTTCGTGCATGTACCCAGATGCTGTAAAATTGAAAAACTAAGCTAATATAAATAACTTGCGCGCATCTGAATCTATGTTTGTGTCTGAAACTTTCTATTTAAAAAGCCTCATAATTTTCCTCACAAAAATCACAGGAAGAATTTCAACCCAGACCTAAGATGGACATTTATTTTTATGTATTTAACAAACATCAGTGCTGTGATAAGGGTTACCCAAATAATTTTAAAAAAAATCTATTTTTAAAATCAGATTATTTTTTAAAGAAAAGCAAAAACGCCAAACAAATCAACTTGTCACGCATACAAAAAGTCACGCTCTAAACATAGCACAGTTGCACCCTTGCTGAAAAGGACTTTCATCAAGCACTTGTGATAATAACTCACAATAAGTGTTCTACATCACTGTGGAGGATTTTTTTTTTTGTAGAATTGTTTTAATTGGAGGATTTTCATGCGTGTCCCATTTAAAGTCGTTCAACAGCATTTCAGTGAGAAATGAATCTAGTTCACCTTTTTGGAACCAGATTCCAAGAAGGTGGACTTCTCTTGTACGTTTGGCCATTTTGGTGCTGCATAACACGTCTGCCGTTCAGTTTAGAACTCATGGTTAGACAATCTCAATCAGGATTTTCTGACAGAAAGAAAATATATCATGGCTCCATACCCCGCAGAAAGTTGTCAAGGACTTGAAGGATCAAAGCAACCCCAGAGCATCACACGACCACCACCATGTTCGACCGCCATACGATGTTCTTTTTCCTGAAATGCTGTGGTATGTTTATGTTGAGTGAAACAGGACGTATAAAGGCTCCATGTTTGTTGTGGCGTTGTTATCTAAAGCAGAAGAACACAAATGTGTGATCTAATTTTGGTAGGTCAGTCACTTGTAGGAAGCCTGCTTCTTGCTGTCAGACTTGTTCTGCGAGGGTGGCAGTAATCAGATCTTTAGAGATGGAGGGATCTATCCAAAAATATCGACAATAACAATACCAAGTCGGTATCAGTATCGGATCGACAATAGCGTGATAATATCGATGCTTACGTTTCAGAATCACTCTTGAAATTTTATTTTATTTCAGAGTTGTAGTTTCTCAACCTTACCATAAAAGCACTTTGTTTTGATTTGCTCTCAAATTAGATTTTTCTGCCCTTTGTAAGTTGTTTTGTTTCTCTATTGTTACTGTGTTGAAGTAAATTATTAATGACTATTATTTTCATAAAGGTTTTGAATACTTTTATTATTATTATTAATTACTTTTACTTGATTACTTTTATTATTTGTGTTTATTGATTACCTTACTATTATTTCCTTACTATTGATTGTTTTATTCATTTAATCCTATTACTCAATTATTCTTATTTCATTTCAGTATGCGTTAAGTATGTTAAAGGTCACAGCTTCTGACACTGACTGCAGTTAAGGGTGACAGTTGTCTGTTCTATAGGGACTGTTTTAACAGGAAACCTTCTGATCACAATCTAGCCCACTCAGCAGCTGCCGTTAAATGGGGCCTCTGAGCTACGCTCTGAGCTGCGCGGATGCGCAACTTCTGAGTTGAACGGAAGGACAAACAGATAGGGGTTTTTGTCCTGCTTAGCTATCCAAGAACAAACTGTTGGTTCTGCAAGTAAACCGCATACAACAAAAGGTCAGTAAATGTAGGAGTATACTGCGGTTAAGGTGTCAACGTCTCGAACCTGCAGATGTTTCCACTGGGTGACCTGTGTGTCACCTGTGCCCTATTGTCAAGAAGAAACTGTCCGTACTTATGTTTTTTTCCTTCCTTTGTGTGGTTGATGCTCCCGCCATTGGCTACGTGTTTGACTCTGCATAAAAGGAGGCTGCCCAGGCGACGCAGTCAGAGAGGTTCTTTGAGACTCATGTGTGCTGTTGACCGCTGTGTGTTAAATAACCTTTCTCCAATTGCAATTGTTTTAATAAACTTGTATCTTTATTCTGATATCTGCCTCCTAGAGATTTGTTGCTTTAACAACTGTTTATCATGTTATGAAGTCTAGTAGACACCTATACATTTTGTCCAAATTGTGTCCTAGATTTGAACAAAAAATAATTAAAAGAAAACAGCAACAAAAAACGTCTGAAGGTCATAAGTTTGATGATATGTCAGACTTAAAATGTATCAGTGTCAGAATCAGCATCAGTATCGGCGATACTGACCTTGTGTTTGATGGGTATTGGATCGATTGCCGCTTGATATAAAAAAAAAATAATGTAGCATTCAGTCAACTTTGAGAAGACCGGAACTGATGGTAAAATGATGATTTATTAAAGTCGACCTTGCAGGTAATCAACCACCGCACGAGCTAAACGAGAGGAATAAAAATTACAACCGTTTTTTTACCGTTAGTGAAGCAAAGCTCGTTACATCGACACAATTCCTCTCATGAATCATTAATCAAGCAGTCACAGAATTAAATTACTTAAATAAACTTCAATCGCCGTTAGCTTGTTATTGTCTTATTGACTGAAGCTAAGTTTAAGTTGCCTTTCGTGCGTTTTTCTATCTTGCTCTTAACCTTTTTTTTTATGGCAGTGAACCTTCTCCCGTAGCTCTGTTGTTCTCTCAGCATAGATACGGTATACAGAATGTTGCCAAAATAAAAGCATGGAACTTTAACAGCAACTACAAGTAACAAAGTAACATTCAGTTGGCCTTTACAAAATCTAATTGTATCAACTCAGCTTGTCACAAATGGGTATTAAAAATGATTTGACCTTGAATATTTACCCTGGTGGAAAATAAATATAACAAGTACGATAAATCTTAGCATACATGAAGTCAGAATAATCATCAGTATTCTTCAAGTTAGTTAAGGATTAGTTAACTTGAAGGATGGTGTTTTGGAACAACTGATTTTGTGCTTAGTGTATTTTAATAGTAATTAAATTGTAGCAAAGCACAATTTGAAGTGTACTAAGTGTACTATCATGTGCTTTTTTTGGAACAACTAAAGTTATGCTTACGCACACGGCTTTTTATGTCATATAAACGTGCTTGGTTAGCATATCTTAAGTGTACTATTTTTGTGAATGAAAATATATTTAGAATATCTTTAAAATTTTATACATTTTATATATTAGTATTGTGATTACAGTATGCTCCAATTACACTTTTGGTTTACCATAATTGCAAATGAAGTACACTTTTCAGTTACTTAATGTCTTTTATTCTTCTTCTTTGCCACTTTGTACATTACATGCTTCACCAGTACACAGAAGGGTCAATTACAACACACTTTCCAGGTGAAACAAATTATTTTGTGTACTCAATATAGTCACATTTTTAAAGAGTACATTGCTAATATGCCATCAGGGAATTGTACAAACTGTCAATATATTAAAAATTTACACATGATACACGTGATAATGAAAATTAGCATAATAAAACAACAGGTACACTTTAGAGGAACTGAGTGAAGGACAGAGTATTGTTTTAATATAATGTCACAGTATTCCAGTATAACTTACAATTTTAAGACGTTGTGGACTCGCTATGCATGTGGCATCATCAGAACTGATGATTGGGACCGGATGAAAAAAAAACATTTCCGGGAGCCTTCCTTGCCTGTATATGTAAAACAGAGTTTTATTTTGGCAGCGTTGCGGATGTGAAGTTTGTTAAAATTTGTTTATTTATTCTTTGAATTTTTTTGGTTTGTTTAAACTACAAGTTGTTTATTCAGACATTTATTGGTGTTTTTTAATCTGTTATGCTGCGCAGGGCAATTGGCGGTTACCATAGTAACAGCTCCTCCCCGTTGCTTTCGGTGACTGCGGTATGTATCAGAACCAGCTCTGTGTTTTCTTTTCAAGTATTATATTTTAACGTCTATTTTAGAACAATTCGATAGCATACGGTGTTTCACGAGTAATTTCGCTATGTTTTGTATATGTTTTTAACTGTTAGTGTTATTAATGTTATCCAGTTTAGCTACGTTTAATCTTTAAAATGCTAACTTCTGCTAACTGCTCATTGGGAGCTATCGCTTTGTAGTTTGGTTACTTATTTTATTTTATTTTATTTTATTTTATTTTATTTATATAGAGACAGAAGCTGCTGGATTGAAGTTATCCACTATTTCGATTTATAGTTTGTTAGATATGTTTAATTTTTCGCCTCTTATAACACAGTAAGTTTTATTTTTTTGCCTTTTTAACAAAATAGTAAAAGATTATGAAGGCACCTAGCAAGGCATACTTAGTTAGCATAAAGTAGCATAGGTAAACACCAAAAGTATTTAATTGCAACATATTTAGAGTCTAATTATTAGGCACTATTTACAAAGTACTTACAAATATTATTGAAATGTATTTATTTTGAGATTTATTAAGGTTTACTCAAATATACACAAAACCTATTTGAATATACCACCAAAAGCGCAACTTCAGAAAAGTACTGTTTATATCTGTAATATATTTTGAAAATGTACATTTAAAACATACTTTTATACAAATACATGCAAAGTGTATTTTTAAAATGATTATCCAAAGTGTAATTTTAGTAATATATTTAATTAGAATTCAAAGCATATTGTAGAAAAAAAAAAAACATAGTTTCAGAAAGTGTACCAAAAATAAATGTTCAAAAAGAGTACTAGAAGCTTGTTTCTAAAAGTGTATTTATTTTACACTTGTAGTATATTCTTAATAAGTGAACCCACTTGATAAGTGTACTTCAGAAAAATACAGTATGTAAAAAACTTGCTTAAGTATACTAAACTATACTATTTTTTCACCAGGGTTAAGCACAAAATAAAAGTAAAAATAGAAAAAGTCTTTAAGCAGCTGAATGCAGCATGCCAACAATGTTCCGTGATGTAGCATCGGCTACATCAGTGAATAAACCCCCTTCACCGCCGCTCTCAGTACAACAAAAGTCCAGGTTTTCCTGGAGTGGATCAGCGCCTCGGCCGCAGCTGGCTGCCGCCGGTTGTTGTTGCTTAAGGCCGCTGTGATTAAGGCCGCCCAGGCTCTGATGGCTCTTCCTGTGACACTGCAGTGAGGCGAGGAAGGGCTTCGCCGTGGCTTCTGAAGGGTTTTCTTCTGCCTGAAGAGCTCACACGGGGAAAGGAGCCATCTGACACACAGATGAGCTCCATTTAACATCTCAAACGCTCTGTCGATGTTCAAAAGCTTCCCTTTGTCATTTCCATCACAAAGGAGAGTACAGGAGTACAGCTGGGGTGTTTGGGGGTATTTTTGTGTTTTTCCTCTTTAGGCTATTTCATTCCGTGTAAGGAGGTTTTATTTTCTTTTTCTAAATAATGTTTGGCTCTATACTATTAAAAGTTCAAGCCCTTTCCTCCGACGTAATTTGCTCTCCAACAGATGTAGGTTTGCTGCTGTTTACCCAAATTACGGCCACTCCTTCACTTTTTCCATCTCATTTTATTACACGCCTCCCCCGTCTCTGTGAATTATGTACAGCTCCTTGTGAAAGTGTTGGCCCTTCTTGATCTTCCTCACGTTTTATCACGTTGCTGATGCAAAACTGCAGCGCGTTTTATTGGGATTTTGTTTGAAATGTCAGCGTGAGGTGAGGGCAGGACTGCGGTGTTGAAGGAGAGGGCTACGGTATTATGAAAATCAGAGACGGAGCCATGGCAACGCTGGAGGAGTTGGATCAAAAGGCTCGAAATGGTAATTGCAGAGGAAAGTCGTAGATTTCCTCATAGACGAGACGACCCGCTGAATTTAAGCATATTACGAAGCGGAGGAAAAGAAACTAACAAGCGGAGTTTCTGAGCTTGTTAGTTCAGAAACAAGCTCATTGGAATACTTCCAATTCCATCCAATCTGATGGTTAATACTTTTTGAAGGGCAATCTTGTTTAGAAGCTTCATTGTTTATTTTATTCTTGGTTTTTACTTCCTTCTTCTTTATTGTTTTTGGTTTTTGTGTTTTATTTTAGATATTTAAAGTGTCTCTCGGTTCCAGTGTGGAGTGCTCCGCGCAAAATTAAAGTTTATTGGTCTTTGAGCAAACTTGCAACATTATCCTGTTATCAGTATCTTCACCTTCCCAAAATAAGAGATTTTCAGAATCAAAATCACAGAGAGAGGAGGCTAATCCAGTCCACCCATGGGATTCAGGCGATGATTGCTCTGGCTTGCTGTCGTGCAGGTGCTGTGGGGTCATGGGCAGCTTCCAGGGCCACGTTCTCCCCGGCACCATATTCCTGCTAATAGGGATCTGGTGGGCGGGAAAGTTCTCCCTCTGGCACACCACCCGCAGGAACAAAAGCTTTGGCTCCACCCGGCTCGCCAGCAGGACCTTGCAGCGACGCATGGAGATCATTGAAAACTCTTTTTTTCTCTTCTGCTCCGTTATTGGTGAGCGGGTCTTTGTTTCTTCTACAATTTTTTTAAAAATCGTCCTAATGCAGGTGGGCTAACACTTCCTTTGCTCTCCCCAGGTATGATCTGCGAGCAGTATGCCGCAAATGGCCCGATGCTTCATTTGTATGACTTTACAGAGAAACACTGGGAGCAGTTGCACATCTGGCAGCACACAACCATGTACCTGTTCTTCTGCCTGGCCGCTGTCGTGTCTCTGATTGTCCACACGACCAAGGCCGTCCCGGTGGCCCTGGACAAGCTGATGCTGGGGATCGCGTTCTTTGTCGAAGGTGTGTTCTGTGTCCGTCTGTGTGGAAATAACTAATTTTAACCTTAGAATTATGACATCAAACTTGTCAAATCAAAAGTCAGAATTCTGAGAGAAACATCTGGATTCTTCAGTAGCCATAATTTATTTAATTTCAATTTTGCATTGCGAAATTGAATCCTCTTCTGTTCCGAAACAAGCAAACAAAAAAGCTTCACATTTCTTCCCAGATGTTCTTACTTCCAAGATTGAAATTGTTCGCCGAACATGATATTCCTACCTTCTGACATGTTGATGGCAGGATGTGGCTTTAGAAACGACTGTTCGCAGCAGCAACAGGCAGGCAGGCGAATCTATGAGAAATGTTTTTGAAACAGCAAAAGTCTTGAGAAAGAGGTGGAGTGGAGATTTATACCGTCCGGCTGGACAATGACCCTAAACATGCAGCCAGAGACACAATGGAGTAGCAGGTCGGTGTCCTGCAGTTTCTGGATTTGTCTTTGCTTGACCACAACACGATCAAATGATGCAGTTGCTAGCAAAACTTTGTGGAACTTAATTTCATGCTCATTTAAATGAGGTGTGTCCTCAAAAACTTTAATTTGAGATTCCAGGTGTGGATTAAGGCATAAACACGTGTTAGGATGGCTCAGTCAAAGTCAACACCTAAACACATCTGAGAATCTTTGAACATTCATGTTCATCTGCAGTCTGGCTGAGCTTGATCTTTTTTTTTCTTTTTTTTGCAAAGAATAATTTTTGTTCTGCCACCATAAACATGGCAGATACATGTTTATCTGCCATGTGTCTGGCATGGCAGATAAACATAAGCTGTCCCTGAAATTACAGCTTCCTGTCCTTTCGGGGACAGGAAGTTGTAATTTCAGTCATTTTACAAAGAATTGAGTGGGACGTAAGAGTATATTGGACACTACACACAGATATTTAGTCAAATTCAGAAATACTTCATGGATCCCAAAGGGAAATTAAATGTTGTTCTTATTGATATTAATTCAAAATTTTTCTAAGAAATTCTAAAAAAAAACCTATCATGTGAAATTCTCAAGAGGTATAAATACTTTAGCAGGGCCCCATAAGCGGATGAAATACACTAACAATTTTCATAAAGTCGAACTCCTTCCTCTATTTCTATCAAGTTCTATCTGTTTTCTGTTGCTCAGGGTTCCTCTTCCTCTACCACCTCCATGGACGGACCATGCTGGACGTCCACGTGCATCAGCTCCTGCTCTACGCCATCTTTGGTGAGAGTCTTATATTTTTCCTGGAGGTCTTCCACAGAGACAACATCGTCCTGGAGCTGCTGTGCTGCACCCTCACCATCTTGCAAGGCAGCTGGTTCTGGGAGGTAAATCTGCCTGGGATCCCATAGAAACTGAAGCTCAGATCGGTGGGCGCTCCTCTCTCTCTAACCTTCCTATTCGCTCACAGATCGGTTTCGTGCTGTACCCTCCCAACGGCACCGTGTGGGACATGAAAGACCACAACACCATGATGTTTATCACCATGTGCTTCTCCTGGCACTTCGTCTTTGCCATTCTAGTCGTCGGTGTGGTGTACGGCACCGTCAGCTGGTAAGAACCTGCTTCGATAGATATATGAAGAACTGTTTGGTTGTCCTGGAATGCTTCCAGATGAAAGCGGACATGTCATGCTTTTAAATTCTTCCTTTTAAATCATTCAATTATGGTCTATATAGAGTGAAACTGCAACATTTTTCCCCTGTTTCTCCCCCTTTTTCTGAAAGCAAGTCGTTTTGGTGCCGTCTCTTTAAATCTTTAAACCCCGCCCACCTCCAGGTCGCACAGTGTTCCACGATGCTAATGCTATCAAAACAATGGCAAGGATTTCATATCAGCACACAATAAACTTCTGTCTAAAATAAAGTTTGTTGTCATCTTAGCATCTTAGCAGAAGGATCAGACAAAGTTTTTTGGCAAATACTTATTGATACCAGCAGAATTTGCTCAGTGCTTGATGTTGAAATGCTGTAGGCAAACGGACTTTACCCACTCATGGGAGTAAATGTCCAAGAAAAACAACATTTACCATGCACTTTGAAGATTTTTTGACTCTAGTAGATGGTATAATGAATTGTGTGGGTTAATACACCCAAAAGCCAAACATTTTGACTCATTCGCGTGTGGCTTTCGCATCCTTAAACTTGGAACACAAAGTCATTGCGAGAAATAAAAATGGCGGATCCGCGACATTGCTTAGATGGAAGTTCATAGCCTTTTTTAGCAGCTCTGCAGCAAATACTGCGAGGTAATCGTCCAGAAACGTAATAGGTAACAGAGAAAACTAATTGGATTGAATAATATGACCCATACAGAATATAAAAATGTTCATGTAGCATCACAAGAGGCTAAATTCAACTTCCTTGTGCTCCTAGAGACTCCCAAGTCCACAATAAAATACATACAACAGCAGGGGTGGATTTTGCATGGTATGTCCCCTGGAAAGCACTCGAGCACACTGGTTTATGTTACTCCTAAGTGGTATTTATTTTTGTTTTCTCTTCAGCGTGGTTCGCTCCAGACTCAAAAGGACTCCTCCGATGGAAATGGGACTTCTGAAGCCCCGGGAGCGGGATGCCGAGTCAGAGGATGAGATTTTATGAGGACTGTTGTGCGACATTTCCAAAACAAATCAGGGATGCAAAGCTTTCATCTTCAGCAGCAGCACGACTAAGGGTGCACACAGGCACACAAAACAGGGCTATAAGAATGCTTTAGAGATATCTTGTTTCCTCTGCCTTATTTAATCAGCTTTAAAGCCTTTTAGCCTGACTTATAATTTATTTTTGCAGTGACAGGAAACTGATTTCTGCCATATCTTTATTGTCTGTACAATAGTTTGTCGCCTGTTATTTGGATTGTTTTCATCTATGTCTGTGCCAACATGTTGATAAAACAGTCATCTTCATTCCGGTGCAAAAAAAGTACAACTTTATAAGTTTGCCTTTACGTTCTTTGCATACTGGTATTGTGTCTTTTTCCTCTTGCGAGAACGTCAGACCATGCATGTGGTCTGAACCCAAATCCAAGGCTGACTTTTATTTTTCATTTTTTCAAACGGTGTAAATGTTTACGTTTTGCTGTTTAACATGAATCTGTGGCACGCCAACCAAACACAGATTTTCAAGTTAGCTTATAAGTCACTTTTTTATAACTTGAAGTCAACGGACCGCAATCCAACAGAGCCCTTCTGAGATGTGGTGGGATAAGAAATCACAGTGGTGGGAAAGCAGAGCTAAAAAAATCTGTTTTGGTTAAATGTTTTGTTTTTTTATAAATTCGAATCGAAACAAAATCTTTTGAGAATGGGACCAGATTTTAACAATGTTTAGGGTGCAGTTGCGACAAATAAAGATTTCATAGAACTAAAATTGTGATTTTACTCATCTTTGCTTTGTGTTGAATAATCCAGTACAAGTTTGAGTATTAAGTATTTTATGGATTTTGAACTACTGACAATCAAAAGTGTCTCATATTCATTTAAAAACACACTAATAGCTCTTTATGTTAGTTGGAATTAAATAAGACATAAGACAGTGCACAGCAATGCTTAGACAAAACTTTTAAAAATATGTAGCTTTATGTTATTAAAGCGAAAGTTTAATCAGTAATACTTTTATAACAAATTTATGTCAGATCATGATTTCTTGGTTAATGACAAGTTGCTATAACAAAGACATTTTGAATAATGTCAACTTTGTATTAAAAGTGTCATGATTTACCAAATGACACTTTATGACAACAGTCATAAATATTCATTAAGGTTTACTCATGTTCATAACAGGTGTCATGTCATGTTTATGGCGGCGTCATGACAGTCTTATTCACAACCCGCCAAATAAAGTGTTACCGACTTTTCTTTTGTGTGTGTGTGTATGCTTGTGGCGCCCTCTGATGGAATGGCGCTCTGGGCAGTGAACCAGATTGTCAATATAAAAAAAAACCCTCCTATATTTCAAGTTAAGTTTTCTAGCTTGTGTTGCACATATTACTCCATCCAGCTCCATAAATTATTCTGTAATTACAAAAGAAAAATTAATTTACCAGACTAGGTTAATGGGTATTCTAAAATGTAATATGCATAGAAACATCCCAAGTAACGTGTTGAAAAATTATAGTAGTTATAACTTCAAGTAACTTTATAAACCAATAGAGCTGCTATAATTAATCAATTTAATCAGAAATTTTTTTTTTTTAAAGATTGGACTTTGCATGAATTTCTGAATTTTTACAGAATCAATTTTGACTTCACACACTCTTACTGATGTAGCGGATTTTGTTTCTCTGCGCTAAACATTTGACTGTTACCGTGTTGACGGCGCGATAGAAGAAAAAAAAAATACACACGCAACAGGTTCACAAAAGAAAAATAGACTGTAAAGATCTTCTATTTCGAAGAGACTAAACACTCAAAACATTGAAAAGATGATGCAAAGCCTGACGCTGCTTCCTTTCAAACACAAACGCCCACATTCCTGTTTAAAAGTCATGAAATGTAGAAAAGCATCAGTTAGATGAGTTGTATTAACAAAAAAAAGGCCAAATTGGATAATGATATCATAAAAGACGTATTAAAATATTATATTTTAGCCTGTTTGATCAAAGTGATAAACACGCATGTACACAAAAATATATTGGAGTGAGACCTCTTCTCTGCTTTAACCGGATATGAGTGACATGAACCCGTACACCTGGCCAGGTGAAATACTGACAGCTCCTCTGACTGATTCTCAGTTTTACTGTATCCATCCTGAAGTGCAAACGCCCTGCGAGGTTTCTCTTCCTGAAGAAATTAGTTGTATTCTTCGTTTTATTCGAAATTTTTAAGGATCCAGCTATGTTTCAGTCAATTAAGGATCGAAAGAAGGACCAAAAGGATAAACCAAAGGTTTTGCAGGTAAAAGAAAAAACAAGAAACATCTTTACCTGTTACTATTTAAACTGTGAGTCCAGCTGGATTATCACATAACTATTTTGTTACTTTTGTATTAAGGTTCGAGAGAAAGACCAAAAAGATAAATTGAAGGTTTTCAAGGTAAAAAACAAAAACAGTTCATCTTTACCCTTTTAATATTTAAACTGAGTTATCAATTGGCCATTTAATCAGGTTCTTGTAATTTGCTTAAGCCACCAAAACTGAAGGAATCCTCCACAAACTGGGGATTAATGGGATTCATCTGCTGTTACTTCGTGGGAGTTGGATCCATAATTCTGGTAAGTGATTAATCAGAACTGAATTGGTATTTAAGCCCCATTTTATAGAGGTGACCATGTCCCTCCTTGAGAGGGCAAACCTTAATCATTATGCCATTATTAATATGTTACTTGAAAATAGTCTCAAAACAACGATATTATTGTTTTTATCGCAGTAATCTCCGGGACAATTTATCTGCTGGTAAAATGTGTTACTGTGACAGATCGAGTTCAGATTCAGCTTCAGAACAATAAAAGATCTGTAAGATATGTTTGCTGTCCTGTGTGTCTATCAGGGAGTTTATGTGAGCTTCCTCCCTCACTTTGGAACGGATCTCTTCGTCGGCCTCTATGCTTTTGGAAACATTTTTGCTCTTTCCAGGTAGGAATTAAAACAGCATAATGGAAAAATTCGGATCAAAGCAACAACACTTATTGGCTACTTCTGTACAGTAAAGCACAGTAATATATGTGAATATTTCTTTGTTTGTCATACAGCACTTTGTTTCTCGTGGGGCCAGTGAAGCAGCTGAAGAGGATGTGCGACATGTCCAGAGTATTGGCCGCCCTCACCATGCTTGTAAGAGCACACAAATTAAACACAGCATGCTTTTATTCCATTAAAAATATTTGTTATTTATCCCAGATCCATATGAATACATAGATAAACAACAATGATGATAATAATAATAATAATAATCCATTCTATACATGTTTCACACAAAGTGAAATAAGTAACTGTACATGGATAGCATTAATCTTCCAGACAAGACTGCTTTAATTACTGAAAATGTAAACATTTTGCCACTCTTGGTCCTCCATATCAATTTTTTTGGGGGGAACAGATTCTAATCCCGTTGCATCAATGTACTACGTGTTTTTGTTACAAGTCTGCTAAAGCAGTGGGATTTGCTGACTTACATCCATTTGCACTCTAACTTCATAGAAATGTATAAAAAATAATAAAAAATAACAGTAATATGAATTTCTGTCTGACTGCCTCTCATTCGGCATCACGCGTTTTCCTGAACATCCTCCATTCATGTTTGTATGCATAAGATGCATTATTACTGGCTTTTTTTTTTTGTGGCTAATTGTTGACAGCTTTTACGCAAAGTGCAACTAGGAAATTCCTGTGGTTTTACTAGCTTTTAACTGGAACTCATTGACTCGGCCGTGACATGATTCTCTAATTCAAGTTATGACTTCTGAGGAAAAATGTTTGTTGTGCTCAGTGATCCGGCTAACAAAGAGGCACTAAGCAAGCCAACTATGATGTGTTTCTTTAGATTTGGAAGCATTTAAATACAAAAAGACATGCAAACAAATTATGCTGTATACTACCATGTGTAGGGATGTAATGTTTCAAGTTTTAAAAGGACAAATAAACAGTTTGTTGCTGTTACTCTCATTGTTTACTCTCATTGCCCAGGCCTGCGTAGTTTTGACTCCCTATGCAGCTCTATGGGTGAGTGAACGTCACAGCAAAGCAGACCCTAATTATAACTTCCTGGTTCTCTGTGCATCAGCTCAAGTCATTTATAATTATTCATTTTGTCTTCCAGTGGAACAGCTTCGGATTTACTATGCTGTTTTGCGCTTTGCACATATTGTCATTTTCCTGGTGAGCTGCTCTTCCGCCTCCAGTGCTTCAGTCTTTACAGCTACAGTGACTTAGTGACGTTAAATGTGTTTTGTTTGCAGGTACAGTCTGTCATTCACGCCGTACGTCAGGTTGGTCGCTGCAGGAGCAATTTGTTTGAAAATTCTGCACAGTGATGCAGTGTCGTGGTGCTGCCTGCATGTCTGATTTATGTGCTTTACATTTTCAGGAAGATGCTGAAGATGTTCTCTCTTGTCAAGCTGTGTAGATCCGTGTGTTTTGGGAGGAAGGTTCGAGATTCGCTGGGACGGGTTTCTTACTGATAGAAAATTCGTAACTTTTATTTTTTTTTTTTTAAATTACTGTGATTCTATTGAATTATTGAATTATTTTAAGCAAATCTCTACACTGATTCACAAGCACGGCAGAGGAGGGGTGATGATTTGGGTTTGTTTACGCCTCGTCAGCTGATGAGAATCTTGCTTCGCGGCAGACTTCCAAAGAACTGTGTTTTATTTGTTTGTCCTGGAAGGCTCCCACAGCGAATCCCTTCTGATCAGTGGTTTATACTCAGGTATTTGTTTTGCTTTCTTTTTAGTGTCTTTCATTCCGTCAGCATGTTGGTCGAATGCCTGGAGAACGTGGTAGCAAAACTACAACCAAAACAGTAAAATGACTTCAGTGCCGCCGTTGCTAAAAACGGTTGTGAAGAACACAGTTTTGATTTGTCCATGAACTCACTCTGACGATGTCATCTTGGAAGTTTGAAATAACGTAAAACTTTGAAAATGTCACATAAAAGTTGTTTGAGTGTCGTTTACAGAAACGTTCATTTATATCTACTAAATAATCCCCCAAATAAATGAGCAATTGCTAGACTCAATTTTTGTAAAACTTTGTCAGATTTTTTTCTTTTGTCTGCCTAAATAATGCAAGTTGTCGCAAAACCTGTCATGCGACGATGAGTGCTTGCGCTATATGTCGACTTATTCCACTCAGTCTCCACAATAATCTATGAATAAAAGCCATAAAAACATTAAGAGTCTCTGAGGCAGAAAAGTATCTTCGAAATGTCTCCTACTGCCAAGCAAACAAGCAATCGACTTTTTGTGTGTGTATATAATAAACACACTCACATCCCCTCTTGAGAGGGAGATGCACTCAGAACCCCCCCCCCCCCCCCCCCCCCACCTGTCTGAAGGGAATGCAACCACATGCATTATGCGTCCGGTTTTATCAGTGGACTAAATGGGAGCAGGGTTTTATCAGGGTTGTACGCCAGTCAACAATGTCATTATCCAGAGTGAAAACAAAGCCCTGCGCAGATCCGCGCTGTGGTCAGGCTCTAATTCAATCACTCTCCTCAAGTCGACGTTATTTTTAGGAGCCATTAGAGTCAAATAAGACGAAGCACTTTCTGAGTTTTTCTCTCCTCAAGTGCGAGACGTGCACAGAGAGAGGGCTTGAGATACATGGGGAAATGGGCGAAGTAGTAGCCATACTGCAAAAAACACAATCTTACCAAATATGTTTTGTTCTAGTTTGTGGTGCAAACATCTCAGTAGGCTTGAAATATGACTGAACTCATTTGCGAGTAACTTTCCAGCTCTACCCAGGAGCTTGTTTTAAGTAAATAATTACTTAATATTGATTTTGAAAAGTCTGGGGGTTTTTCAACCGATTTAGAGTCATTTTGATGAGCTGAATCCAAAAGTCACATAGGTTTTGCTCAATCGGGTCAACTTTCTGAACTATGGAGCAACATCAGCATCAAAATGCACGACTTGTTTTCACATCTGGATCGGTTTCCTGAGGATCAATAAGTGATGAGCAGGAGGAGAGACTCCATCAGGACAGAAAAGAGACGGAGGATTTTACACAATGAAGACGTAATGTTCAATTAATTTCCTTCTTACCCTTATCAGGGTTTATTATTCAATTTACAGAAATCCAAGTTTGGAACATTTTAAATACACTCCATTAGAAAACGTTTTTTTCTCCTAAAACCTTTTTTTTTGGATGAGAAATATTAAAAGAAATGTATTGATAATGTCACAAAAATTTAACCAATTTAGTCAGAAGATCGGATTTGGGAAAAAATGGGTGTCATTTTTTGGATTCAGTGGCAAAAAATAGTTCTAATTCAGTAGAAAAAACATAGACAATGTCCAAATATATATATATATTGTAACCCAGTGTTATTTCACTTATGACAATAATTTTCCCCATTTTATAAGTGAAATAATCTGCTTGTGGAATTAGTAGGTTTTCTTTAGTATTAAGGAAAACAAACCCCAATCTTTCTGAAAAGCTACTTATTAGTCTTCTCCCATTTCAAGTGTTCTAAGATATTTGCTCTAGAAAAGCAGACCAAAAATACTTTTTGTTTTGTTTTGTTTTTAAGTGAACAACCTTTACACAAGTAAGAAAAAAAATGTATTTGAAAAAGAGTACTCATCATAACATCTGAATTTATATACAGTAAATGATATCTTAAATGTACAAGTGGATCTCCTCCGTTTCCTCCGGCCAGCAGTAAAGATATTGTACAACCAAAAGACTAACCACTCTGTCCTGGAAAAAAATGTGCGACTAAGACTTTGTGTTTCCTTTGAAGGGTTTATGCCCAGAATGTCGATACTGCGATGCGGTGAAATATCAGATGAAAATGTTGTGCAAACTTAATCATGGTGACAGACAAAAATGAGACTGTTTCGTATACACATCTGTAGTGGCCACTAAGTAGACTTATGGAGTTAGGTTAAAAACTTTTTTGGGGAAATAATCTTAAAATCACGTTTCCAAACCTCAATGATCGCTTGCTCATAATCCGTGACATTGCTAGTGGATAAAAAAAAACAAAACAAAACAAAACAAACAAACCAAAGCAAAAAAATCCATCAGAGTGAGACCTCTGCTGCTGCTCCCAGGTGTGACTGACGTGAAGCACACACACCTGTCCAGGTGAGGCTCTGACTGATTGTCTGTAAGGAATGTGACGTTGTCATCCATCCACTCCACACTGAGGAAACCCAGCAAAGTTTCTTTCTGTCCAGAAAATTACCAAACTTATTTTCTCTTCTTTTTTTTTCCGTTGGCATTCGAAGGATCTTCGATTATGGATAAATTAAAATCGGTCCTTAGCGGGGAAGAGTCTCGACGAGAGGACCGCAACATTTTACAGGTACATCTAATCATTCGTGCCTTTCACTACCAGAGCAAACATTTCACCAATTAATCGTCTAATAACGACCTGCGCTGGTTCTGGCCGCAGTCTGTGAACGAAGCCTCCACTTTAGGCTGGGGGACCCGCATAAAGGGATTCATCGCCTGTTTTGTTGTGGGAGCCGCGTGCACAGTTTTGGTAATTATATTCTGATGTCCGATCATTTTCACAACAGATTTGTTTCGCCTGCTCTTTAAGGAAGCTCAGAGCAGCGCTGGTGTGGCCTGACTGGTTATGCTGGTTTTAGAGGAATGTGGAAGATGCGATGAGTGTGTGCGTCTCTTCATTTCACTTTTAAGTTTTGGGCCAACAGTCCCACTATTATAAATATGCCTCAGTTTATTAAAAATCTATATGTTAGCATATTAAATAACACGCAATAAATGAAATATGCTATTAATAATAATAATAATAATAATAATAAAAAGATCCACCTCTGTTTTTGTCAGCATAATTGGTTTGACATGTAGTCTTGTTGTCCTGGTCAACCAATCAAAAGGGTAGGATCTGATTGGCCCGCCTGAGGAAATGATTTCATATAGTGCACTATATAAATGAAATAATTAAACTCTGTCATATTTAAATATGGTTTAATGCAATATAACGTCAAATTGTTCTAAAATCAGCGTTTGTGTGTGGTACAGGGAGTATGCATGCTGTTTCTGCCCAGAATTGGTCTCACTCTCTTCATCGTCTTCTACACATTTGGAAACATTTGTGCCCTTTGCAGGTAAGAATCATAAATGTAGAAAGAAAGAAAAAAAAACACACACACAACAATGCTTAAGTTTTATTGTTAGCGTTCACTTATTTGGACAATTTTTTTTTTTTTTTTTAAAAAAGCTGTATGTTCTAATTGCTCACAGAATGTTAAAATGCATTTTAACCCACTGTTTTTAAAATGTGATTTGTATTTGAACTAACAGCACGATGTTTCTGATGGGCCCAATGAAGCAGCTGAAGAGGATGTGTGACAAAACCAGAGCACTGGCCACAACGATCATGCTTGTAAGAGTGTGCAGAGTTAGACATGTAGCACTGCATGTAGCAATGTGCAGTGCTACATGCAGCATGCCGCTGCTGTTTTACCCTTCAGTGAAATGGAAACTGAGGTTTTCATAAATATCTAAACAGTTAAAAACGTAACAGCTCAGAAAAAAAGACAGTAAATCTCTTATTGTCTTTGTTGCTTTTTCTCCAGACTTGCCTTGTTTTAACTCTGTGCGCTGCCTTCTGGGTAAGTGAAATTTGAAGCAGCGAATACATTTCCTGCCTAAAGTTTACACACGCTCATCTCAGGGATGAAACCCATTCATGTTGGTCTTTGACATATTCATTCAAACCATCCTTTAAGGATTGGTTAACACAATACCCAACTGCAAAGAAGTTTCCAATTATTGGCACTACTTTCATATGTTCGTGCACCAATTATTATTATTATTTTTTTGTGATTCCCTTCCTAAAAATAAATTAAATAAATAAAATCATAAACATTTTTGGGACATTCATGCATATTAACTACAGACTAAATCTGCATGATCTCTCCAAACTTTGCACAAAACAGTGGTACTGCTATTCAGCTATAAAAACTTTCCGTAGTCACTTGTAGTATTTTTTTTGTCTTTCAGTGGAAGAACTTTGGACTTGCTTTATTATTTTGCATTTTGCAGATCTTGTCCTTTTGCTGGTAAGCTCTTAATCTCCCATGCATTGCAGCTCATTGGTTTCTGTGTGAAATCAGATTACCTTTTATAACGGGAGCCGTGTTTTGTTTGCAGGTACAGTCTCTCATACATCCCCTTTGTCAGGTTGGTCAGCTTATAGCCCTATTGGTTCAAATATTTTTGCATGAACATAAACATTAAGTTGTCTTTTAAATGGTGTGATTATTTTCCAGGGAGGCGATCATGAAAGCTGTGGCTCTCTGCATAAAGTGAACTCCCCCCTCTCCCTGCTGTTTGGAGCAAAACTTGTTGGATAAATGTAGGATATTAAAGACCGGGATGAATGAAGCTGCTCAAAACTTCCTGTTCCAGTGGAAAAAATATTTTTTTTTTACCTCAACAGATTCCCATTTTTTGCCTTATGAATCCAGTTGATTTTAAAGTTTTTTCCCTTGAGTCTGAGGATCATCTTGAAGTAAATCTTTATAACGGTGGCCTTTTAATTATTTTACTTGTAAATATCTGTAAAAAAAAATAAATACATTAAAGCTTTCATGAATGACTTATTTTAAGAGAAAACGGGCAACATCTCAGGACGAGAGTTGTGGACCCGAGCAAGTCTGGTTCGTCCTTCGGTTTGACTTCCAGATGTTTGAAGGTGCCAGGGTCGTCGTTTCAAGCAATAATACACAAGTATGAACACCATATAAATGTTGAATGCTTCTGCGTCCTGGAGATGAACATCAAAATGTGCAGCTCAATCTCAAAACAAAAGCAACAGACTGTGAGAGAATGCCATTATCCACTTTGGAACAAGTCCTGTACTGAAAGCCGCTCAGAGAGGAAGAAGCCATCAGTTAAAAAGCATCATAATCCAGCATGCAAATACACTTGGGGTATTGTGAAAAATCACCCGTTTTAAGCGTTGCGTCATGTTATGTTATTCCCTCATCAAACACCTGGAGTGTTGTCTTGATTGTTTCACACATGTTTGAGAGATGCAATAATCTTCCTTGGCAACCGTTAAGCTGTGCAAAGCCTGGTTGGACTTAGCTCCGCCTTCAAGGCGCAGCTCCTCCTCAGCGCTGCAGTTTCCAAGCATCATGCTTCCGCCTCACAGAGCAGCTCTGCCTAGCAACGACTCCACTCAGCTCCTTCAGACTAGCCAGCAGCAATTAGCAACTGAGCATCTGCTGAGCTCGATATATTAACTACTTCTCAGTGTAACGCTGGTAAAAATGTTGTGAAAGGGTTAACATATATGGCATATTTATAATAACTGAAGGTAACATAGTTACTTGATTGTGATTCGACGTGGCTGGAAAACACATGACATAACACTGCCCCTTTAAAAAGCGCGCTCGCGCTTTCTGCGCCGTCACGTCACCCAACCAGGAAGTCTTCCACGGAAAAACAGAGCGAGAGCTGTACATGTTTACAACACTGTGACATATAAACGCATTCTGTTCCTTTCAACATGTCTGACATATTGGGGAAAATAAGAAACACCATAACCGAGAAAAAGAAGACGGCTCTCAGTCAGCGCGACCTGCAGACGTTTGGTTTACGAGGTACGGAGTTCTTGTTGACTGAAGTTACAAACTTTGTATACGTTCATTCAAACAGTGACCCAGCGCTCCCTTTAGTTATAAACTATTGTCAGTATGTGTTTATAGAACTCAGTTCTGTGGTTTTTAAAACCTGTACGTGTCTGTGGACGAGTGGTTTGCTAGTGACAGCTTTGGGTGACCTGCTTGTTTCCAGGGATACAGCTGAGAGCCTACCAGCTGGACGGGGTGCAGTGGCTGACCCAGAGCCTCAACGACCAGCAGGGCTGCATCTTAGGGGATGAGATGGGTTTGGGTAAAACCTGCCAGGTGTGCTTAAGATTCATCAACTTACCTTCCATATTGACTATGTAAGGTCTGGGCAGCAATTTTAGACTATATGAGTCTCCATAGTGCAATTTTTTTTTGGTATGTCTTAACACGATATCAAAGCTGTAGGACCATTGTTTGCATGTTTCAGAGTTTGTCATTTATTTTGTTTGTGAGTTATACACATTGCGTGCATTATTCTCGCTTGCAAAACACTATGGTGCCAGTAATAGAAGTGGGTGGTATGGACTTAGAATTTTATCATGACATTCTGCCTTACTAAAGCGACAATAAAAAGCTATTTAATCATTTTTTTAAAATTAACTGTATCTCTGTGACTGCATGATACATCATTCATAGCCACACAAACACAAATGCTGCTATTCCTATTTGAAACAAGCTTCTGCAGGATGCCACTTATTTCAAGAAATGTGATTTTTTTTTTTTTTTTTTTATCACCAAACTGCACACAGGAGCTTCATGTAATCATATTTTTGAATTTACTGATATTTATTGATGCTCTCGTGGCAAAAAACAGTGGAGAAAATGGTTAAAAATAATGTTTTAGTAAAAAAAATTTTGTAACAGAAATGTATTGAGAACAATACATCAAAATTTGTGTAATAAGAATTTATTTTACTGATAAATGATAAACTGTATGATAAGTGCCAACCCCTAGTGAGAAACAGGTAAATGCATTTTTATTATTGTGGAAAACATGTCTCATAAGTTATCGATGTTCTTCTGCTAAAACTGGATTTAGTTGAGCAGATAAAATTACAGTTCAGTTCTCAAATTTCTTGAGATTTGCCAGGAAATCTGTTGGTTTGTTGAAAGTAATCAGAACTCCTTGTTGCTGTTCTCCACTTTTCTCTCTTTTTATTTTTGTTAAAAGTTTCAGTTTGAATTTCTGTGGAAACCTCCAAAAGAGTGCAGAATGTCAAGACATTAAATCTGTTGTTTGGAAACAGGAGGAACAATTCCCAGTTCTGCTTCTTTTGTACACATTTAATGAACTTCTTCTCCAGACCATCTCTCTGCTGGTGTACGAGTCAGGAGCTCTGGGGAAGAAAGGTCCGTTTCTGGTGCTGAGCCCCCTGTCTGTCATGGAGAACTGGAGAAAGGAGTTGGAAAGGTAGAGTCAAATCTGTCGGTGCTTTAGCCCCATCTGTAAATGTATAAATTATTCCAGTTGTAACTCATTTCGCAGCTTTGCCCCGTCTCTGACTGTGCTGTGCTACAAAGGAGACAAAGAGAGACGGGCTGAGATTCAGAGGGAAAAAACCGCTCAGGACTTCCAGGTTCTGCTCACCACGTATGAGGTCTGCGTCTGCTGGGCGAAAACAAAATGGCTGAAAGTTTCGTTGGCTTGGACCTTGAACATGTATATATGTCATTATTTCATTCGCAGCTGTGCCTCAAAGATGCATCGTTCTTGAAAAGGTCAGTGGGTTCTCGCTCACTTGGCTTTGTTGACGTTTGAGTTGTGACTAAGGTGGGTGTGGATTGTTAAAGAGACCAAAGAACGGCTGTGAGTGGAATGATTTTTGCCGACGTTGCAGGACTGGTGAATCTATAAAGCCTGCTTGTGCGATCACTTTATGACGCGTCCCTCCGTTTCCTCTCATTTTTACACGTTGCTCCTCCTCAGGTGGAGGTGGGAGGTGCTCGTTGTGGACGAAGCTCACCGGCTGAAGAACCAAAACTCTCTGCTGCACAAAACCTTGACAGAGGTACTGCATCGTGTCTTGAAGAGCCTCTTCACTGCTTTGTCTTCTAATGTTTCTCATTCGTACTTTCTCTGAACATCAGCTCTGTTGGCTTGTGTGTTTCTTGCTTAGTTTTCAGTTGGTTTCAGACTCCTGCTCACAGGGACTCCCGTTCAGAACAACCTGCAGGAGCTCTACTCCCTGCTGAGCTTCATTCAGCCCAGCATCTTCACACCGGAAGAGGCTGACAACTTTGTCAGCTCGTACTCCAATGTGCGAAGTCGACCTGCTCTGGGTATGCTTTAAAATTACAATGCGACTCGTGTATACAGAGTAAAAGTATATTTAAACATTACAACCATAAACTTTAATGTTGTTTTATGTGATAAACCGACACAAAAGATCATTGACCTGTTGGAAAGTGAACCTCCACCTCAGTGTTTAGTCTCTGTTTACTAATTAGGTGGGTTCTGAGAGCAGTTGATTGCATTGGCTTTTATTTAGAGGTATCATTGGAGTAATTGGTCCTGAGCACAAATGCATGCCATACTTTTCAGACTTTTATTTGTGAAACAAGATAATAATAATAATGATGGTTAGTTGTGTAGCACATTTAAGCAACAGGACTTTATGTCATATAAACATTATAAAGTTGGTGTCTGATGCCATTATTAAAATCATCAACCAAAATGCACATCAATATTCATTAATGTTCCACTAACTGCTAATCAGAGGCAACTCTAAACAGGTGGGCCTTTAGACTAGAATTAAAGGAAGTCAGTGTTTCAGCTGTTTTGCAGTTTTCTGGAAGTTTGTTCCAGATTTGAATGCTGCGTCTCCATGTTTGGTTCTGATTCTGGGGACGCAGAGCAGAACCAGAACCAGAACCAGAACCAGAAGACCTGAGAGGTCTGGAAGGTTGCTATGACAACAGCAGATCTTCAGTGTTGTGCTGCTAGGTTCAGTGATTTATAAACTAACAACAGTATTTTGTAGTCTATTCTTTGAGCTACAGGGAGCCAGTGTAAAGACTGTACACATGTAGGAATGAAACGTGAGGAATCCCAGGACTGAACCTAAAAGTATCCTGCATGTGTCTTCTGTCCGCTCCTATAAGAAGTTACCAATTGACACAATTCCTGTTCTTCTTTGTTGAAAACCGTTTCTAATTCCATTGTCGAAACCATGTAGCCTTTTTTTTTTCTTTCTCTTCATAACATGCACCGCTTTGTGTTGGTCTATCACATGTTGTGCATTGTGGAAGAGGTTCAAGGGGTTAGTTTGAACAAAATGTTATTACTTATCTACAAAGGATTCAGGTTGACATGTTAAAAGATACATACGTATGATACAATGTTTCGTGTCTGCTAGCTTCAGAGCTTCAAAGCATCTTGGAGCCTTTTCTGCTCCGTAGAGTAAAGTCGGAGGTGGCTTTTGATCTGCCCAAGAAGACAGAGCTGGTGGTGTACCACGGCATGTCAGCTTTGCAGAAGAAATACTACAAAGCCATTCTAATGCGGGATTATGGTGAGTCGCAGCGTTCTGACACTTGGCAACAAAGGTGATATTTGTAAAACAAAACAAAAAAATCCACTTATCTCTCTCTGTGTGGAAAATTTCAGACGCTTTTGTAAACGAGCAAGGCAGCAAAAACAGACTGCTGAACATCTTGGTGAATTTGAGAAAGTGCGTCGACCACCCATACCTGTTTGACGGTGAGACGCGGCGAAATGCATCTGGGGTTCGGTTGTAGAAGCTGGAGTTGTGTCTGAGTGATTCTGTCCCTCCTTCCTGTTTTTAGGGGTGGAACCGGAGCCCTTTCAGATCGGGGATCACCTCATCGAAGCCAGTGGAAAGCTGTGCCTGCTGGACAGCATCCTGGCCTTTCTACACACAGGGTGGGCACATCCACGATGCTTATTGTTTGGCTCCCTCTAGTGGAATTTTAAGCTCTGTCGGGTCTGTGTTTGCTGGGATGTTTACTGCATTTCTAAATACGAAGGCAACAAATTTAATCTAAGTTGAAAAATCTGGACACCCCTTCAGCAGATATGATCTTACAGTTCTCCATTTTGTTTTGGATGAAGGGGCCACCGTGTCCTGTTGTTCTCTCAGATGACGAGGATGCTGGACATCCTTCAGGACTACATGGAGTACAGAGGTGAGTGGGACAAAATACACACGTCTGGACATCATCTGTCAATGTAATTCTCACAATTTATGTTACTTGCCTTTTCAAGCGTATCAACACCCTATTCTATCATTTTAAAACTTTGCTCAACATTATTAGTTCATTTATTTTGCACTAAAAAGCTTTGTCTGCAATACAGAGACAGGACTGCTGTGTTGATTCAGGTTCTGTGAGACACCAAGTGGGGGTCGCAAAAGGTTATTCAGAATCATATGATTTGACCCTTGGAGGTGAACGTAGAGCCAACTGGGTGAAAATTAAATAAGTACATTAATATCCTAATATTTGTGGACGAAATGGCAAAAAAAACATAACACAATTTAAACATTTTACATCATTCAATATCGATGATTATTGATTGGTATTAGGTTGAAATAACTAAATTATAGGAAAACTGGTGGCCTGCGTGCCCTTTCTGTTTTATCAGTAATTTTCACTCCCTGCAGTTGTTTTTTTATTTTTAATCAGTAATGAGTCTCAGTGGCAAAACATGAAACTACTGCTGTGCACGTTACCATTATGTGAGTGAGTTGCTAGGCAACCAAAGAGTGTGTGAGTTAGTTGATGCCACCAACTTAACTTAGCTGGCCGTGAGAGGTCCAAGCGGTTAAAGCCTTTCATCTGCTTACACCTCCCAGAATGCCGTGCGGTTCGGATCAGAGTTTAGTGAATGTTTTGTATGTCGTCACCTTCCTAAGATAATGGCCTACGTCACGTTTTGCCAAAAAAAAGTCACCATCTCTTTCTTTCCTAAAAAAAAAACACTTTTGTCCATTATTTTAGGAAGGTGACAATATTGAATATTCTATCAGACGTATTATCTGTTGATACTGATCAGTTGTCTATAGCAATATATGTTGTTGTTGATTTAATCTCCCATTAAGTGTCAGTGTCTCATTAAATGATTATCATCCATCCATCGATTTTCTAACACCTTTGTCCCTAGTGGGGTCAGGAGGGTTGCTGGTGTCTATCTCTAGCTCACGTTCCGGGCGAGAGGCGGGGTCACCCTGGACAGGTCGCCAGTCTGTCGCAGGGCAACACAGAGACACACAACCATGCACACACACACTCACACCTAGGGAGAATTTAGAGAGACCAATTTACCTGACAGTCATGTTTTTGGACTGTGGGAGGAAGCCGGAGAACCCGGGTAGAACCCGGAGAGAACCCACGCATACACAGGGAGAACATGCAAACTCCGTGCAGAAAGACCCCGGGCGGGGAATCAAACCCAGGATCTTCTTGCTGCAAGGCAACATTTATATTTTGTATCATTTATATAAAATAAATTCATATTAAAATACATACAATTATTTTACTTATATTATTATAATATGTGAACTTTTAGGAAGTTACTATGTTGCAAATAGGGGATCACAGGCTGAAAAGTTTATTAGTCCTGTGTTTCCCTAGCAACCGATGCAGGATGTGCCTCGCTTCTCGCCAAGTGACACTTTTCTGTGCTTAATCCTTGCCATGCACCATAATTAGTTTTTCTGTTCAGGTTACAGCTACGAACGCATGGATGGGTCGGTTCGAGGTGAAGAGCGAAACCTTGCTGTGAAGAACTTCAGCAGCAAAGATATCTTTGTGTTTTTGCTCAGCACTAAAGCAGGTGACTGGAATTTATTTTTTTGTTTAAAATACAGAATGAAAAGCTAGAAAAATGTTCCATGTCTTGGATTTTCACCTTTTGTTACATAGTAACTCGGTTTACAGACATTGTTATCCTTTCACTTTTATTTTGCAGCACCCAGATTGCTGCAAAATGAAGCATAATTCTGCTTCATTTAAATTTGTTGTTTTAAAAGTGAGCCTTTCTGCATACGGTGCCTTGCAAAAGTGAAAAAGTGAACTTCATAACATTAAACTAAAACCGCTGTCAGTTTTATTAAAATTTTACAGAACAGATTTTAAAAAATTCCAAAGTTGAAGGAAAGTAAAACGTTGCTTTTGTTATTTCTATGCATGTTTTCAGCCTGACACATCGAGAGACTGGAATTACCACACATCCTCCTCAATATCGCATGGTGCAATATTGCACATACTGATATTATGATTCGGTATAGCGTGTAACTGCAGACCACACTGCTATTTTTAAGACATGTTGAAAGTTTGGGGAATCCATAAGTCCATTTTTCTTTTACTTTAGCATTATGTGCTACTGTTTTTTTTGTTGGCTCATCTCTCACAATCTGAGCATAGCACATTGATGTATGCGGTTGCAACATTATAGAATGTGAAAAAGTTCAAGGGGTCCCTTGCAAGACACCGTGTCCGTAAACTTTGAGTTTCTAGAATACACAGAAACAGGAAAAGGGACGGATCAGACAACGATATGATCTGCAGCAGAATGTTAGTCTGGTGCTAACAAGGCCAGAAGTTGTTTTGTTTTTTTTCAACAGAGGGAAACAAGGGCGATTTCCTGTCACAGCTTTCGCTTTCTTCAAGCTTTATAAATGTCCCAACTGCACACTACAGTCACACTTAGCTCAAAGTATGTAACTACTGAGACGGCATGTTAAAAAATAATAATAATAGTAAAAAAAGCTGACGTAATCACTTAGCAGCTTATTGAAGGATCTTTAACAAAAATAAGTTCCAGTATAAGTTTCCAGTTTCTATGGCCTTTTAATCCATACAGCAGGGCATTTTTTAACGCTTTGTGCTGTAAATCCTGAAGCACAGAAACGGTCAGACCTGAAAGTTTGGACTCTTTAGACGATCTCTGTTTTCTCTTTACAACGCCGTCCTTTCAGGCGGAGTTGGCCTCAACCTTACAGCTGCTGACACTGTTATTTTCGTGGACAGTGACTTCAACCCCCAAAACGACCTGCAGGCCGCGGCGCGCTGCCATCGGATTGGCCAGAACAGGTGATGCACTTTGAACATTCCAACGAAGCTGCATAGCAAACAATCTATCTGATTACTGGCATTAATGCATTTTACTCTGCATAAGAAAGACTTCCCTTTTATTTTCAGATATTGCTTTCGCAAGTGTGGGAAAGTAGACCTGTTCATGCCAGTAATGTTATCTGTAGCTGCCAGGAGTGTTATCTGCCTGTTGGTGTGAAAGAGCTCTTCCTGTTCACAGCTCAGCATTGTGCTCCGACAACCTTGATGGAAACTACTAGAAACATTCAGGCTACCTGCTGAAGGAAACGTCATCTAAAACGCTGACCTTTCTCTTCAGACTGATGCTTTTATGGGTTACCATTTATTTTAAGTTTAGTTTTTATTCAAATGAGACACAACCAGTGTAGCGCTGAAACAATTATGTTTAATAATTAAGTTATCTTCTCTGTTGATCTACTCCCCCGTCTTTTCATACTTTTTAGGTTCAGAGCAAATGGCGAAAATTACGTAGACTCGCAGGACTCCTATGGAGCCTCGAAAAGTGTGTGAACATATAGAATTTACTTTTGGCAAAATTTTCCAAATCTTGATAAGTATGGAAAAAGGAAAATTAAGGATACTTCTTACATTTTCTAACCAAAAATCTTAGTACTTCATATTAAATGTACTCCTTGTTTAGGTTTTAGACCAATTTTAAATCTGGTTGAACTCGACCTGTGGCTAAACTAAACTGCCAAACAAAATCATTAAAGTGGCTATTTTTAGGAATGGATATAAAAATTTTCAGTGTCTACTATAAAATGTTTGCCTTTAGGCTTTGATGCTCCTTATTTGAAAAGTCTAAGAACCGCGAATGTTGAAATAAAGCTTATCTAAACTGATCCAGATCAGTAAAAGAAGCGATGACCCTATGCACAGTTTGAACATGTGAAGCCACTTTCATCATTTTGTTGATTCATTATCTTTGGCATCCAAACACAACGAGACTCTGTTATTGTTCAAACAGTGTCAAGAGTTCGGACTTTGCACTTAAAATGTCCAGAAGTTTCTAGAAAAAAAGACCCTTAGACATTTTTGTCTGGTTATATAAATGTGTGTAAGTCATTGTCTGAAAAAGACCCTGCTCAGATCTAAACATGTCTATTCGCTTTGAACGCATTCACTAATGATGCAAAATATTTCTTTCTTTTTTACCAAATTTTGAGCTTGGCTTTGAGATTTGAAAAGCGGACCTGACCCTCCCGTGGTAAAATGTGGAAGCTGCGTCCTCTCTGGTTTGATATTTACCATCGTTTCCGCAGTTCGTCTCTCTAACGAAAGAGGTGTACGGAGCCTAGTGCCGGAAGAAAAACGGCGAGTGACTGAGGGTCAGTGCGCGTAACACAAACCCTGTAAATTCTAGACACTAACAGGTACCATAGAATTGCACAAAAATCCGTGAGGGACGACGGAGTCCCTGCTCGAAATTTCATGAAAGAGGTGTACGGAGCCTCGTGCCAGAAGCCCATTAAAATGCTGTTTACATCGTTTTAAACTGTGTGATTGTGAGTGGGAATAAAAATAGCAACAGATATTTAGTTCCATATAACACAGTAGGAGTGTAACAGGTAAACCTTCTATGGATGCAAACTCGACTAAAAACCCACAGAAATTCAAATACAAAAACATTTTAAATACAAATTCTTTTGTATTTGAAACGTAATCAATTACAAATTTATTGATGGAACCTGACTTAATGTCGTGTTTTGACTGTTGATTCTATCTTGCATTGTGTTTCTGTGTTTGATATGATGTAAAGCACTTTGAAATGCCTTGCTGCTGAAATGTGCTATACAAATAAAATTTGATTGATTGATTGATTGATTGATTGATTGATTGATTGATTGATTGATAACCTTTGAGGAACCCTGATGTTTTCCAGGCCTGTGAAAGTGATCCGCCTCCTTGCGAGAGACACCGTGGAGGAGATCATGTACTCTCGAGCCGTATCCAAGCTGCAGCTCACCAACACTGTTATTGAAGAGGGCCGCTTCTCTTTGCTGGATCAGGCGCAGTCAGCTGCGGCGGGTCTGCAGGTCGGTGATCTTTTAACAGAAACACGCCGTCAACATGATCCCTCCGATCTTCTTCCAGCTCTCTTTTTGATTTCTCCTCAACAGCTGAGCGAGATCTTGAAGTTCGGAGTAGATAAGCTTTTATCGTCGGACGAGAGCTCGATACAGGAAGTCAGACTGGAGAAGATACTGGGCCCGTCACAGGATGGTCAGTGGGTGGATGATGATGATGATGATGATGATGGATTCTCACCACTAGAAGAAGAGGTGGAGAACGAGTCTGATTCTGATGAGCAGAGTAAGCGATTTTAAATCCCAAATTAGTCTGAATGACTAATCATTTTATATGTCTGTCATTTTTATCTTTAATCTCAAACATGTCTACAAAAGTTAGTAAAACAATTTTAAAAAATAGCTTTTTAGTCCAAGTTTCTACTTAGCAGTAAGGAATCAGCCTGTTCTTGTCTGCAGTTTGTTTCATGACTCAACTTCCTGGCTTGATTAATGTAGGTTTGGATTATTAAAATAATCGTCAACTAGTTTAGTAAATGATTAATGATTAATGATTAATCGTAATACTGAAGTATAGAGGCTCACAAATAAGAATGTTTTAGTCAAAACTCCTCAGGTGGCATAGTTTCAGCTTCATCTTTTTCAGATTTACTGAAGGAATGCCATGTTTTTCAAATTTTAGGCAACAAAATGTTTATTATTTAAAAAAGGATTTGAGTTATTTTTCTTTATTTGTTTTTTAAAATGAATTTCTAATATTGCTTCAATGAAAAATCTGTCAAATTTGCTTTAAAAAACGTGATTAATCGTCAGAATAATTGATCAATTGATTACTAAAATAATCGTTATTTGCAGCCCTGGATTAATCCAACCGTCGTATCGTCTCACCCTGCAGATCACATGTACTTCTTTGAGGGGAAAGACTACAGTAAAGACCCGAGCTCAGAGGACCAGAGGAGCTTTGACCGGGTCCTGGAAGAGCAGATGGCCGAGTTTCAGAAAGCGGCAGGAGAGGGACGAGCTCTGCGGCGCAAAGCTGGAGTAAGACTCTGTCACTTTCACTTCCAACTAAGAGAAATGTTCCACTGGTATTTGGGAATTCTGCTATCTCGTAAAGTCTGGAATTTGATTCAAGGTTGTTTTTTTCCAAGTCTGGATAAGTATAAAGCTGCAGCTAACGATTATTTTTAGTAACTGAGTATTCCGTCGATTAATCAAGTAATCAAAATAACATTCTGCAAATTTTTTATTTAACCAGCTTATTTAATACAATAGAAATGCATGAGAAAGTGCAAATCAACAAATAATTCAATTAATTTAAAATAAACATGTTATTGCCTCAAATGTATAAGAACATTTCTTTAGTGTACACCTTAAACAAAAATACTTCAAATATCAACAAGTGAAAAGCTCAACCCAGTTAGCTTAACTTCACATCAATAGTTGCTGAAGCTAAAATTATGTTTTTATTAAAGAGTTCTGGTGAGAACATTTTTACCGCCAAAAAAACTCTTTGTAGAGTTTGTAGAGTACTGCTCTGAAGGTGGTTTTCTCTCACCAGATATCATGTTTTACACTCTGTGTTCCCCAGTTAGCGATTAATCGATTACTAAATTAGTTATTTCAATAATCGATTAATCATGATTAAGGCGATTAATCGTTTCAGCTCTAGATAAGTTTGAAAAAAAAGAAGTGTAATTCCAGATAATTTTCCCATTAAAAGTGTTTTCCGTCAATCCTTGCAGTTTTCATCTGTTCCATATGACCATTGAACAGTTATCATCAGAAAATAATATCAACATTTTGCTCCCAGCATCATTTATTTATTTAAGTCATTATAGCTTAAGGACAAGCCACTAAATTAGTTTTTGCTTAAAGAAAAAAAACATTCATTGCTTCCACTTTTGAGTCCAGGATGTCGGTGTCCCACTTGGACTAATAAAGCTGAAAACACAGACCTGCTCTCAGCCGACTGTCACCTGACCGACTGATTTGACTTGTTTAATGAAACGCGTTTCATTCCAGCTTTCACATTTAGCAAAATGTGAAACCTGGAGGTTTGCTCTACTTTTCCTGCCACAGATGCATAAAACGAGATCAGTTTCCTTTAGTGAAAAGCTGATGATGTTTTGTCCCAGTTAACTTGAAATAGCTGCAAAGGAAATGAAGTTTGTGGACTCATGAAATCACCAAAGCTGATGGGGGGGAAAAAAAAAAAAAGATCAAATGATCATTTGATCTCATGGCCCACATTCTGTGTCTCCCATGTTTCAAAAACCTTTTTTTTTTATCTAAAACAAAAAGAAAAGAAAAGGAAAGTAATTTGCTTTTCTAGATATGTATAGACTAAGAAATACAAATCTAGTTTTGTTTATGGTGTCACTCTGAATTTTACAGCGTCTTGTAGTGAAGGGAAAAATACTTGTCAGACATTTTTGGGGATAAAATTCTCATTAAAATCCGGTAGGCTTTTAGTCACCTAAATAGTAAATGGAGTAAAATTGTGTAAAATTTAATCTTTGTATAAATCCAGGTTTAGAGAACCAAAAGCATCATGAAGACCAAAAGGTCAAAGGTGAAGGAAAAAGCTGGTTACCACAGACCATTTAGGAGACATACTGTAGCAACTGGTTGGATGAGACTAAAACTTTCCCTAAACACACCATCCCCACAATGAAACATGGTGGTGGCAGCATCATGCTGCGGAGATGATGAATCTCTTGAGCAGGGAAAACTAATTGATTAGTCTCGCCTTCCAAAAAGACAACACACTTAAAAGTATAAGGTGATTTATAATACAATAGATCGAAGGACAGAACAATATTCTTGGGTAAATGGTCCAGTCAAAGTCCAAACATCTAAATCCAAACTGAGAATCTCTGAACTTCATTTTCAGATACTCAAAGATGCTGTACAGAAATAAAGATTAAAAACAGCAGGAGTAACGAAGGCGGATAATGAATTTTTCTGGACAATAAATTGTCCAAGAAATTATTGCAACAAACAATAATATTGTCATTTTGAGATCTATTTTCAAGTAATTTAGACATCATGACAAAAATAATGCAAGAACATCGTCTTATGGATCAATAAACGTTCATTTCTAAAGAACAATCAATACTGGAATTAAGGCATTTTAAATGTTCGAAATATATAAACAAAACAACCCAAAACAATAAGTAAAAATTGAAATAAAATCCACACACAACCAAAACCATAACTCAAACAAATTATAAAATCTTTCTAAAGCTCATTTAAATTTGTCGTGCAATTGATTGGTTTATAAATTATTTCAATAAGCTTACCCATAACTGCAGCAGAAAGTGTTGAGTCCAGGAAGGTAGAAATGAGCGATTAATATTTTACACTTCCCAAAGATTCTTCAGTAGAAAACGACGTAACGTAAAACAGGACCAAATTAAATCAAGTAACTAAGACAGAAAACATCCTGTCCTGTGGTCCTACTGTCTACAACATGGAGAAGCATAAATACATACAAACATGTACAGTTTTATTAATAATGTGCTACTCCCAACTATCTGGGGTTTTATTAACATTTTTAAAAACCATGAGGAATTATTTAGAGAGGCGTTTGTCCTTGATTATTCGATTCTCTTCCAGTCTTCGCTTTCAGTCGCGTTTGCGATTCCAGCGAGGAAGAGGAAACCTCTCACTGAGGCAGAGCTGGAGCTCCGGCGGCAGAGGAGGCAGGAGGCTGCAGCCAAGAGAGCCAAGATGATGGAGGACAAAAAGAGGCAGGAGGAAGAGGAGAAGCGCAGGAAAAAGTAAAGATATTGTAGTTGTTTCATCATGGGCTCTGACATGCCTGTGTTTTTTGTCACTCATAAATTATTTTTGATTCTTGGCTATCCATGCAGAATGGCCTGGTGGGAGTCCTGTGGCTATAAGTCACTTTGCCTGCAGCTTGTAGACAGTGAAGAAGAGGAGGAAGACGAAGAGGAGGAAGAGGATGACATCAGCGTGTGCTCTACAGACTCAACCTCCACTGATATCCGCTACGTTCTGGGGGATGTTACTCATCCCCACACTGCGAGGGGAGGTGCTATCATCGTCCACTGTGTTGGTAAGGGCTCCATGTAGCCATGGCGACCGGATGGTTTGTGTGACGGAATTGATAAACAAAAACATAGTACCTTTGGAGCGTGTCTCGGGCTGTATTTTCCTCTTATCAGAGTGTTAATTTGTGTGCAGATGACTCAGGGCGGTGGGGCAGAGGAGGCCTGTTCACGGCGCTGGAGGTGAGATCAGATGAGCCACGAAAGCGGTACGAGTTGGCAGGGAAAATGAAAGGTAACGATAACCGCAATGACGAAGAAAATGAGCAGTAATTCAACTAGACATCTTCGTCTCTGTGGTTTGGTGGAGACTGGAATTCCCTGCGGATCTTTGTTTCAGATTTGGAGCTGGGAAATGTGCTCCTCTTCCCCATCGACGACAAACAGTCGAGACTGGACGGCCGAGATCAGGCAGGTTCTGTTCGCAGAGCAATCTGTAAAACTCCAAACTGCTTCAAAAATAAAATAAAATTATGTATCTTAAACTATAGTCTTAAAGTATCTTACATTCTTTAAAAAAAAAGTAAGTTGGCCTTAAACACGTTTTAAATGTTGTCGTGGCAGGACTGTTTCATCTCATAAAACCTTCAAACTGAGTTGCTGAAACCTGCTTGGAAAATTCACGCTTGTGTTTTGCGATATGTGCAAAATCTTTGCAATATTGGAGCTCATTATGACAAGATGCACCTTGCTTGGATTCTCGTGTGGTTGCAGACTTGCAAGCGGTGATCAGATAACGAGGTAACATGATTCAATCTCCTTCTCGTCACCCCAGTTAGCCCTGATAGTGGCACAGAAAAGAGACAAAGCCAACAACCTGTCTGGGATCCTCCTCGGTGCTTTGGACGAAGGACTGAAGAAGATTTACTCTGCAGCTAAGAAAAACAACGGTATGGGGAAGAACGGAACAATTTTATGAAGTTTACTATGAATTTTGTCTCCTGTGGTCTTGTTTGTTGGTGTGTTGATTAATGCGTTACGCAGGTCTAAATGTAAGTAAGGTACAGCAAAATTTGTGGGACACCAAGTGATGTCATGTCTTTCAAGAATGGGTGACATTTTATAAGCTATTCTATTCAGAATAGTGCATGTATACAGAGGTCAAAGGTGTGAAGGTCTTCAATGGTATTTAACCATTTCAGTACGGCCTAGGATGCCGTCTTACTTTATAATGTCTGTTTGGTTTCATTTAAAGATCGACTGATGGGATGATATTTCAGTGGTCTGTGGACGCCCCCTTAAAAGTTAGATGGTAATTAGTCAAATTAATCATAAAGTAGAGCAAGCCATTAGTTTCAGTTTCAAGCATTTATCATGCTGAGGTGAGTAAATCTTCAGGAATGCAGGCACCTAATGTCAATGCTGGGCCAGTGGTGTAAAGTTTGTGTCACAGTTGGATTGACTTTGTTCCAGTGGAGCAAATCTGCATGAGGGTCCGAAGGTTTCGACATGTCAAAACACCAAAACATCCAAAAACACAAAATCGTGCCAAGTATTTTTAGTCTGGTTTCACTTGTAACAAGATATTTTTCCATGTTGTAAGTGAAATAATCTGCCAGTGGGACCAGTAGTTTTTCATCAATATTAAGGATTTATTGTCTTAAAACAAGCTTCTGTAGCTTGCTGAAAAGTTACTTGTAAGTTACTTTTGTCTTATTTCAAGTGTACAAAGATATTTGCACTAGAAACTACACCAAAAATACTTGGTAAGATTTTGTGTTTTTTCAGTGTAGGTTCTGAGGCATCATGTCTTCCTATGGATCCAAAATGAAAGACAGACATGCAATAGCTCATAGATAATATTTATAACCTGAGCATCTCTTGTTTAGTGCTCAGTTTTATTTTGTTCAGACTTCAGTTCAGCATGTTTTCTCTTTTTGTATCTTTAGCCAGTGTTCATCTTCCTCGCATCGGTCACTCCACCAAAGGTTTCAACTGGTACGGGACGGAGCGGCTCATCAGAAAACACCTGGCCTCCAGGGGCATTCCCACCTTCATGTATCCTTCATTGTTCCCCTGCCAGGGCAGAGCCCGTACTGAGCAGAGCTGCTGCAGTTTTCACTTAATCTGAATGGCAGATATTATCACAGCAGAGCTGTCAAGAAAACAGTTTCTCATCAGACACCTGCAACATCAACTGCTGCTTCCAATCAAGCACCTTTACCGAGCACAGACGGGCCAACGGATGAGACAGAACCCGGTCCATCCGCTCTGCCACGCAGCTTCAGCCCTGCGGAGCTGCCCAGCTTCATGAAGGGAGTCCGAGTGTTTTTCTACAACATTCCCGCATCAGAACGGAAGAGGTTGGCCCGCTACCTTATCACATATCCTTTTCCTAACTTCTGGGTGCAAAATTCGACAGTTTTTTAAATGCTTGAGGTTTGTAATGGAGAACAGAATGAGAAACCCCTTAGCTGAAGTCTACGTATGACGGAGACGAGGAGGACGTCATGAGTGAAGAGGTCACACACATTGTTGCAGAGGTGGAGAATCACATCCAAATACAGGTCAGCTCAAGTTTACAGCAGAAGTATTCACACCCCTTAAGGTTTTCCACATTTTGTCACATAACAGCCGCCAATTTCAAAGTATTTTATTGCGATATGCCATCATAACACAGCATTTAATTGTGAAGTGGCAGGAAAATTATTGACGATTTGGTTCTAACGAATAAAAATCTGATAAGTTTACCATGTGTTTGAATTCAACCCCCACCACTTTGGTGCCTCTAAATGAAATCCAGTGCAGCTAATCTCCTCCAGAAACCACCTAATTATTAAACAGAGACCACCTGTCTGTAGTTTATCCAAAACAGCCTCAAAATGGTACACCGCTGTTAAAATGCCAGGTTATTAGAACAAGTACGAAGTCATTTCAAAACTTTTTGCATATATAATGTGACATGTATTCTGTTCAATTTAACCAAAACAAAAAACAAGTATGTAAAAAAAAAAAGAAGAAAAGAAATAACTTTTACTGCGTCCTGAAACACACAATATCACACTCATTCACCCACGCATTCGTGGATGAATGAGGTACTTTGTTAAAGTACCTTTTGGATCAGTTTTAGCATTACATTTTCTTTGTTAGGTGACTGTTAGCATCCCATAATTAGTAATATAATGGCCAAATTAATCTCCAAAACAAAAGTCTGAATATGCTAAAAGACTTGCAGCTCTGTTGTCAGTGAAGGTGGCTCAATAAAGCGTTGTTTCAATGGACTCTGAACATCTGACTGCCACATTCTTTCGATATTTGCGTATTTAGAAAAACATATTTTTTCATTCACTTCACAGTCACTCTTCACTCTGTGCTGCTCTATAAAATCCCATTAAAATACATTGAAGTTTGTTGCTGCAAAGGGGGGAAGCTCAAGGGGTGTGAATAACTTTGCAAGCCTCTGTGTCAGTTCTGCAGTAATTTTCGACGCTTAAACACTGAAATTTTCCTCTGCTCTGTGTGAAACCAGGAGCTGCTGGATCTGGTCCATAAGAACCAGCAGGCTGTTCCTGTGAAGACGGCCTGGCTGGAGTCCTGCTTCTCCAAACAACAACAAGTCAAAACTGCACACTTCCAACATCAGCTCTGAGGACACACGGCGTTATTGTTGTTATTATTAGATTTTATTAAATCCCATTTTTTAAATTGTGTCATTTGGATGTACACTACATTTCAATGATTTTTAAATCTGATGATTAATTCAAATCTGAATATGAAGTTCATAAATTAACTCAATTCCCAAAAGGGAAAATGAAGTTTTCTCACCTGCACTTGACTCAAAGTTCAATTATGGCTGCTGCTTTTATTAAAGGTAGATACATGCAGGAATAAACAGTTTATTTGCACGTCTGGTAGTTTTTTTTCCCCCTCATAACATCTTCCCTATACATGACATGACAATTATTTGTGAACATGTGCCTTTAGTGCTTGAATGAATCAAATGCAGGCACACACTATAGTGCCAAAACAAAGGGGTGTGGATGAATTGGAAAAGCGATGTAAACAATATTTTACTCATTTGATTAGGACAGTACACATTAATCAACATTACCACAATTCATTTCAGTGTAAATATGCAGGGATTAGCATAATAGCTAAATTTAGCTATTGTGGATGTATTCAGTTTTGTTCAAAAAGCAAGCACAAAAAAGTGATCTATGTTAACATTCAGCTGTATTGTGCCTTCAAAAATTATGAATTATTCTGCCTGGCTTACTCTTGAGAGCCTAAACGAAGAAATTAGCCAGCTTAAAAAATATCTCCCTTTAGCTGGAGAGCGTGTTTTTTTCTCTGATCAAGCGACAGATTGGACTTTTGAAGTATGAATAAGGTTTGTGTCAAAACAGGAACTTGAGATGCTTATTCATGCTCACATTTCCTCTCGTTCCAGACTATTGTAATGGACTTTCCACATGTAAAAAGCTAGATTACCAGTTCATTTTAGAGTTCACTTTTGAAAACCCGCCTTAACCCTTCAGGGCTCTGCAATGATGAAGACTTTGGTAGCACCTTATTTGAAGGGGTTTATGACACTGTCATAAACATGACATAACAGTCATGAACATCAAGGAGTATTCATGAATGTTTACAACTGTTGTCATGAAGTGTTATTCTGTAAATAGTGACACTATTAATGCAAAGTTGCCATCAAAGTTTCATTAAAAGTGTAAAATTTGTATTATTTGGTCAATAATGACCCTTCTGATGCAAAGTTCTATTAAAATTTATATTGAAAGTCCATTAAAAGTGTCAACTTTGCATTAATAGTGTCATTATTTATCGAATGACACTTCATGACAACAAACATTCATGAAGACTCTTTCATGTTCATAACAGGTGTTATTATGTCATGTCAGTCTTATGAACACCCTTTCAAATAAAGTGTTACCAAGACCTTTCTTACTTTACTAAATAGTTCAACCCACTCACTCCCACTCACTGGACAGTTTCTGTGCAGCAGCTTTCTTTGCACTGTCCTATGCTGTGTCTTTTAGAAACACTCAGTGATTTCTATCTGTGTAAATTGCTTTATATTTTTGCCTGCTGGGTAATTTCCCTTCCCAGAACCTCCTACTTTAAAAAAAAAAGAAGCTTGATACGCCCCTGCCTGGATGATAAATTGTTAACATATTTAATCTATAATGAGATAATTTTTAAAAGATAAATTTAGTTTAGTTTAGAAGAGGAAACCGAGCAGTTGTTGTCCTCGCCCATGCTGCGTGGAGGAGGAGGAAGAGGAGGAGGAAGGTGGGGTTTCAGTGTCGGGGCGGTAAAGCTGCACTAAATAACACCTCGCCTCGAGTTGAAGCTTCACTCTAGCATCCACCTGGCATGACGGGACGACGGCACTGAAAACTGTACACTTTCTGTTCCGGAGTGGCGACTCACCGTTGCTAGTTTTGGCTGAGCTACTCAAATGAGACTTTTTCACCTGAAGCGCCGACGGTAAGTTAACCTGGAGTTGCGTCATGTTGTTATTCCGTCTGTTATTTTGGATAATTGAGCTGACGGTTTTTTTAATAAATGACGGTTTTTTAATAAATGACGGTTTTTTAAATAAATGCCGTTAACTGTCACGAGGACACCGGCGTTCTCATGGACCCCTTGGATAACATACAAGCGTTTTGGAGGTGACAGGGTTTTTTGTGGGGTTTTTTTTTTTTTTGTATAATTCTCCTACAGAGTGTCTGGAGGTGTACGGATGCGTGAAGGTTGAGCAGTGAGTCCGAGTTGACGGAGCGGTATCTGGGTCAGCCTCAGTGGAAAGAGCGAGCCGCTTTATCTGTGCGACCACATGGAGGTTATCAGCGAGTGTTATTTTCATTTACGGGAATCCTGGGGGGGGTGTTGGAAGACAAACCCACCTAAAACTGGCTTATACGGCTGTTATGATAATAACCTATATGCAGATTTGAAGAGAGAGCTCTCCGCTTTATTTCCCCGTCAACAGAAAGGATTGTTAACATCACGGAGCATTTAAACAGGTGGTAGGAATCGTGAGGTGGTGCTTTAAAACTAGTGTTTTCCGAAGGTGGGGTCGGGAACCCATAACAGGCCACTAGACACCCATGTTGGGGTCTTGAAATTACCTCCAAACATTTGTTTCATGATTACTTCTACCAGAAGCTCTTACCAAACTTTTGTTTTCCACTTGTCTTAAAATAGAGCATCAGTTGTTCTGACTCTTGTTGTCGTCCTGGACTTCATAATTATCATAATTGCAGTGTTGCTTTGCAGCTTGGAAGCCGCAAAGTTGGGAAACCAGTGTTTTAAGAAACACCTCAAAATGCAAACGCAGTGCTACAGAACTGTATTAGTTATATGGTGATGTGAAAAAAAAGTATTTGCCCTTTCAGATCGAATTTTAGTAGCAGGCAGATAAGATAAGCTGGGTAAATTTCCAAACCAACATAACCCTATGTGGAAAAGTGATTGTCACTCAAACCTGATAACTAGTTGTACCTCGACAGCAACAACCTCCATCGAAAGTTAATGATAACTGGAAATGAATCTTTTTCATCTCTGGAGGAATTTTGGCCTGCTTTTCTTAGCCGAATTGTTTTGATTTCGCTACACTAAAGAAACATTACAACCTATTTAAGGTAACATCAGAGCCACTTTGGAGCCTTTGTTTTTTTGTTTTTTTTTACCGTTCAGCAGGTGACATGCTGGTGTATTTTGATCATTTTCCTGCTGTTTAACCCAACTGTGACCATGATGCTGCCACCACCATGTTTGACTGTTAGTATGATATCATTTTTCTAAAATGATGTTTTAGAAAAACTCGTTACGCGGCTGGTTGTAACGAGTGGCAAACCTTCCAAAACTTTCAATTTTTGTCTTTTTTGTGAAGATTTGGAAATCTCTCATGGATGCCAGTTTTTTTGCCCGGTCTTTTTCTTATTGTTACATCGTGAACTCTGACCTTGAATGAGCCTGCAGTGCTTTAGATGTTGTTTCTGGGTTCCTTGTGGCCTTGTTGAGTCGTTGAAGGACTCTTGAAATAATTTTGGTTCGCCAAAACCTTCGTTATGGTTTTGTAACGCTTGCGAGACTGACAGACGCTGATAAATTAGTTTCTCGCCTGTTCTGGGACACGTCTCTTGATTCTGCAGATCTGGCCGTAACCAGGTCGAGATGCGGTGACTGAACCCGAACAGAGCATTGTGGGTAATCTCAGCCAATTCATCAGTCAATCAAATCAAATGTTATTTTTTATAGCACATTTCAGCAACAAGGTGCTTTAGATCATAAAAACACAAATATGCAAAGTCAGAACACACAGTCAACAATTGAAACATTACATGTTGTCAAGTGCCATCGTTACACGTCATTACAAGAGTGTGATTACATTCTAACATAAGGGGAATTTGCCTTTTAGTGAGCAAAATCATCATTTGAAGAGTTTGTTTAGACAATCTGAAACATCCAAGTGGTGACGAAACACAAAAATGAGAAATCTGTCAGCGGGCGAATATCTGTTTCACCTGTTAAAGTGTTTGATTTCTCCCCCTGTGTAAATGACAGACATCATTTCCTGATCCCCATGTGTTAACTCCACTCACTTAGAGAAAAGTCCCCTGTGTGGAAGAAACGCTGTCATGTCCCGGTGCGCACACATGCAAATCAAACACTCTCTCACACTGGTGTGGGCTGATAAAACAGAAAAAAAAAAAAGCAAGACGCCGCAGCTCTGTCTATACTGACCTTTGCATCAGATATCTGTTTTTTTTGTGTTTGTTTGTTTTATCCTTAACAGAAGTTCAAACGCATCTTAAAAGAGGCTCACACACACACACATGGATGTCAGGTGGAATAAGCTCAACGATGCTGCCCACCTCGGTCTGCTCTCTGCCCGTCCCGAATAGGTGAGCCCAACGAACACGACGACGGGAACCTGCGAGCTTTTTTTGTTTTTTAGGAAGTTGTTTTCAGCGAGCTTCAGTAGATGCATCTTTGTGATAAGAAACAGAACAGTGATGGCAAACTAATAATTTTGTTCTTGGTTATACGTGTTTCTCTCTGTCCTACTGTTTGCTTGTTCTCTTGATTTTTTTAAAAAAAAAAACCTGTTTGAAATGAAATCCATTAATAACAAACAGAAAGATGAACTGAATGAAAAATGCTGTTGCAACAAAAAATAACTGTAGAACAAAATGGTTATAATGTGAGCAACTTAAACAGGAATCAAAAATATTTATCACCTTATTCATTTATTTCTCCACGTCTTTGGTCCTGACTTTTGTTTAATCACTAACCATTAAAAAGGACAATATTCCATATTTCTTCATCGCAGTAATGCATCTGAGTTCTGTTTTCCCCAATATGAATTAATAGATTGCATCATAATGTTTTTTTTAAGTTGCTGATTAATGCCAGTGCACAATTCAAACAAGTAATTTATATGAAAAAAAGATATTTAAAACAGAAAACTATACATGTGTCGCTACTTGTAAAGATGTGAATGTATGTTTTTTCTAAAATAGTTTGAGAATGTCTTCGTATGGTTAATATGATGCTGCATTCAAACCCTAAATAAAAAGGACTGGCCTCGTAAATAAAGGACTAACCTTATCGCTTTTTGACTTAAACAGTCTAATCATCAAATGTTTTTCGGGACGTTTGGAAACCCATTGCGATTTAAAACAGACGTTTCTGTTCAGCATCATGGCTCAGTTTCACTCGGTGATCTAGGACAAGTATTCTCACTCTTTCTGTGACAATTTCCAGCTCAGTAAAATACTAAAGTTTCCAGATAGCCACCAAACTGAGACGCTTTGAAGACAGTAATGCGACAGAACTTGGACTTCCTGGAGGTGCTGCTTTTTAATAACGACAAACCAGAAGGCAAAAAGTATATATCACTATTGTCTGTGTTACTGTGTAGTATGGTTGAAGGATGCAAATTAATGATGCATCCAGATTTGTGTATCAAGTTGAGTTGTCCATGTTCCAAACTCAAAAGGTAGACAGGAAGTCTCCAAAAGCTGAAGTGGTAAAGTCTGGTGTTTTTCAGTAACGCTGACGTCAAAAACCAACACAGCAGCCATGGGATTAAAACATAGGCTGTTATATAAACCATTTATTTACACTTCTGGTGATATGATTCATCATATTAAACACTTACATATATAATGCATATCAGTTACTTAACATATTCTGTTAGTGTTTGAAATGGTTATTAGCCAGAAACGCTATCAGGATTTAGCATATCCCACTAGTTTCCTGGCAGACCGTTGTTAAGCTGGATCTGATGCTATTCCCAGTGTGACATTTCCCTCGGTTTGATAATATCTTGTAAAAAATAGTTGGGCTGTGTGATATTGGCAAAATTTGTGATTGTGATAAAGCTGGTCAATATAACCATGACAATGTTAGCATAAAAACAGCTTAAAAGTTAAAACTATTATATATTATGTTAGCCAAGAATTTTCACACTGCAAACAGTCTCTCTCTGCGATATGAGTATCGCACACACTCATATTGCTATGATGATATATTGGCGACATGTTGTTCAACCCAAAAATAGTATCATGGTCTTTTACACTAACATATAAAACAAAACATATAAAATAAGTTTAATTCGCCGTTCTTACAGCTGCAAAAATTATTTAATATAGATTTTTAAAGTAATAATAATTATGCCCAACATTTATTGATAGCTGTTATGTTTTGCAGCTAACATTTACTGCATTTGTTTAAGCTACAGTGTAACTCTGCACAGGACGTCTGTGGGCTTTTGTTTATGGTGATCAGAGTGAACAGTGGAGGAACGATAAAAGCAGCTGCATTTTGAGTCGGGCTGTTTTCTGGGATAACCAGTTCGCAGCTGAGCACGCCTGCCATGCCCTGCAGCTGTTTCCATAGCCTACATTCATTAATACAGGTTACTGTGCTGTTCCTTTAGTTTTCGAAACCATGACAGTTTGTGCTCTGTGTAATGGGAAATTACACAGAGCACAAACAAATTTTGACAAATTTTTCAATAAGCAATCAAAAAGTGTAGGAGCTATCAGCCAGCTGACCAGCAGCGCGCAGCAGCAATAGAGGAGATATTTTTCAGCCGGTGAAAACACTGATCTGTCTGACTCTTTCTCTGGCACCTCAGTAAGAGAGACTTTTAGCTTTTTAGAACAAAGGTCAGTGATTTTTAACTTTGTGTCTGTTTTTACTTATTTGCTCTACATAGAAGTTAATTAGCTTGTATATAAATTTAAAAACAACAACATTTGTCTCACAGTTTGAGAACTGCAGTTCTATGCTCTGTAAAAATTACGTTTCCAGTCTTGTTTTCAGTTTTACACTGTAGCTTTAAATGTAAACATCAGCAAAATCTGTCATTTTGGCCGATCAGTGCAGTTAATTTTAGCCTGATTAACTGCTGGCAGTAACATGGTATTTTTCTATGAATTAAAAAAACATTTTAAAATGATTTTTGCAATACATTTCTGTATTTTCTACATCTCATAACTGTTAAAATGATTTGAAATTTATATTGAATTATTTTTATTCAATGTGTTCTCTACAGTAAGATAATGTTTTGTTGTTCACAGCCTAACAGTTTTATTTACTGTTCATTTTTTAAAGTACTTTTGTTTTACAGTGTCTGTTTCTGCTTCCAGTTATGTCAGCCAGCTGAGCACCTGCCACAACACGCCTGAAGAGGACGATGAGACCATGAACACAGAGGAGAGAAAAGCCAGCACCGTCCACAGAGCGGACCCCGCGTCCGACCTCGACGCCCACCGCCGGCCCTCGGACCGCACGCCGTTCCCCGACGACTCCGTGTTCAGCCGGCGGGGGTGGAACCGAGAGCAGGGCCTGTCGTTCCCCTCCTCCAGCTTCTGCTTCTCACGGCTGCCCCACAGCCTCTCTGCCGGGTACAACCAGCCCACCCCGTTCCCCAGCCAGGTCAACATGCTCCACCCGAGCCTGGCCAGCAGCTGCACGGGCTACCCCAGCAGCCTGCCGTCCTGCCTGGGCCACAAGGATTACTCCAGCTGCTCCCAGGACAGCTGCCTGTCCAGAGACAAGTCCGCCTCCCTCCCCAGCCACCACAGCGGCCACATGAGCCTGGAGCAGCCGCTGTCGCTGCACTCCAACCCGCCTTCGGCCGAGCTCTACCACCACACCCTGTCTCCGTACTCGTGCCCGCCACAGGGCCCCCCCTGCTGTGCTCAGTGTCCGGCGGACGCCTTCAGCAGGCGGCCCGTGGCCAACAACCGCGCCTGGCCTCAGTACAACCCAGCTTACAGCTCGTACTGTAAGTCTGGTCCTCCACTCTCTGACAACCGCGCTCAGTGTGCAGCTGGCAGGTTTCCTTGATTCTGTTTTTTGTCTGTTAGACCCAGAAGACTGCAGGACCCCTGGAGCTGGATTCACACACATGTGAGTTTAGTGCTGGCATTTGATTAAAAAAAATGTATCTGATTAATCTCTCTCATGCTGTGATTAATCATGATTAATCACTATGCCTAACTTTGAAAGCTTGAAATATAAATATGCACGCAGTTGTGGTTTTTGCAGCAATGTTGCCCCAGGCAACCTCCTCCTTCTTCTGCACTCCAACCAGTTAAAATGGAAGCAATTATATGTTGTTTTTTTTTCTGGTTAGTTTTTCTTGTATTAGAAAGCAGATAGTCTCTCTGTTATCAACGACAATCAAGGGGAACTTACTTTATCACACATGCATAAAAAGAGTAGGAAACAACTGACAGATCAAATATTTTATTTTACAGTTCTTGGGTGTCCCACCCCTTTCTGATGTCGCCCTGGGCAACTGCCCCCATACCAAGGAAATACCAAGAACTTCTTTGTATTTCTTTTTTGAAACATGCTGCATGCACGTTTAAAAAATGGTTCAGAAAATGTTTTATCGTCTCAAACCAAACATGTGTGAAATTTCTCCGTTTTCCAGGGTTTTATATTTAGGGAGTTTTAAAGGAAGTTTAAACGTTAATCTGTAGACGTCCGTCTCCACGTGGAACTCGTGCGATGGCATAATTCGCGTATGTGAAATTTCGAGCTCAAACATGTAGCCGCAACACAAGAAAGTTGAAAAATGTTCGACTTTTGTTGCTGCAGCGGAAATACCTTTCACCTCCCGCTGTCGTTCAAACCCAAAAGCTTTCTGCTGTCTTTTAGACCAAAGCAGATCATTTGACCAATCTGCGTTATGCAATATCGGCGTGATGAAATGTTCAGACGCCGTAACGCCGACAGCCCTGCTCGAGTTTTAAACCAGCCTCACTGTGTGTTTATTACAAGGTTTGGCCCTGAAGTTCTTTGTGTTTCCTTGCAGCGGCCACAACGTCCCGGTCAAAGAGAGACACCCTGCGTACAGCACGCCGCTCTCTCTGGAGCAGAGTAAGTCTCGGCGGCCGCAGCAGCAGCAGACGGCGCCGCTGCAGAGCCGCCTCTAACTGTCCGTCTCTGAACGCAGGGCGGGTCTTCGTCACGTACGAAGCCGACAACGACAAACACGTCAACGAGATCATCAAGTTTGTTGCTCTGCTGCGACACAACGGCTTCGACACTCACGTATGTGGCAATCGTCGTTTGTTTTTTTTGTGGCTGTGCTTTCGACTATTTGACATTCCTAATGAAAAACAAAGCAGCACAATACTCAGTAGAAATCCCTTACAGATAAGTCCAAACATCCCAACTCAAAATGTTCTATGTATCTTTAAATAAAAGCGCATATTATCGCTCTGTTGGATGTGAATATGTGTGAACTGGTTCTTAATGAGTTAACGTCAGATGTCTGAGTGCAAGTGAATGCATCGCAGAATGATCAGAGCTTCAGAGTGAGTCTATAGCGGAGAGCTTTAAGCAACAGTGATGGTGATGCCTGATTCCACACACTGTGGACCAACTTTACCAGAGCGCCAACATGTGTGGTGGGACGGGACGTCCTGACGACACACAGCTGACCACACCTTGTTAATGTTGCCATGCCAACATGCTCCCTTCATTTCTACCTTTTCATAACTTATGCTTCACTCAGACTGAGGCTCTGCGTTGCTAAATTTACTCTTCGTCATTTCTCTAACCAAACAAGGGACGTGTTCTTTATGTTTCTTTTATTATCATGAATTAGTAGGAAAAATAGTTATGAAAATGAAGTTGAAATAATAATTAGAGTGGCTGATGGTTGATATAAACGATACAAAAATGAGGAAAATCTTAAAATAATAATTCCCTCCTTGATTTGAAGCTTAAAACACAACCAGTTATTTAAATTGTGTTCCACCATTGTTTATTTTTTGTTGGTGCTGAAACTGTCTTAACATGAAATATAAAGAGTAGGAAGATCAATCCTATGCTTGGCGTCTCAGCTGGTCCCAGCCGGAGACTTTGGGTCTAGTTTAAAAACCAGAAGTTAGTTTTCTTAATCTTTAAATGAATGTTTGTCATCAGCTCCAAAACCACAGTGATTGTTGATTAGGAGTTCATCTTCTGGAAATACCAATTTTTATCTTTCTTCTAATTAAATATGAAATTAATTCCAGAAAATCAGACTTTTATCAACACTTACCCAGACTTAAAAAAAAAAAAAGACCAAGTGAAATTTCAGTTTTTCTAGATTTAAGTTTGCAGTGCAACCCTGCTTATAGTAACACGTTTCAACAATAAATGTTCATTTCTGACTGTGTGGACCTCCATGTTGGGGGTTTCTTTAATTAGTTAAGAGCTTAACATACACATGTCTGTCTTTGTTCTAGATTGACATTTTTGAGCATCAGTACAGAAGCATAAGCAAGATCGACTTCATGGAGCGGTACCTCAGCGAGGTAAGAGCAGATCTTTAAAAAGGAATGGAAACATTAAAAACCCATCAGAGGTAATCTTTTCATCTCTTTGATGGACTGTTGTGTCATCCGGAGCAAGAGTAGACTTGCCTTTGGAAGCCGTCCTCCGGTGGATTTTGATGAGTGACGATGTTTATCTGCTCTCTCAGAAAGAGTACCTGATCATCATCATCATCAGTCCCAAGTACTACGAGACGGTGACCACGTCTCCGTTCGACCTGGAGAACGACGAGAGGACCTTCAACACCGTTTACATCCACAAACAGGTCAGAGTCGCCTCCGCTCTCAGCTCGTCTTTAAAACGCAGCCCAGACTCACCGGTGTGTGTGTGTGTGTGTCACTCAGCTTCAGAATGAGTTCATCCAGAACGGAAGCAAGAATTTCAGGTTCATTCCCATTTTGTTTCCCGGGGCTAAAAAGGTAAGTCGTCGTAACGCCACACGGATCCATGGCGTTGAGAGGAGAAAAATAAAAAAAACAAAATCTCTTGGCGTCTCGATTTGTGTTTTTTGCAGTGTCACGTTCCCAACTGGCTCCAGAACACTCACGTCTACGGCTGGCCGCGCGATCGAGACGACATCCTAAGACGCCTGATGAGGGTGGAGAAGTACAACCCGCCCCCCATCGGGGAACTGCCCACCATCGTTTCCATCCCCATCTAGAGCGCTGACCCGAGGACAGCGTCCTCCGTCCCCCGAGACAAGTGGGGACATGTTCCTGCGCCTGTCCTCCTTTAATCTGTGATTGTAAAGACTCTCAGGTGCTTTTGTAGATTCTTAACTTTTTTTCTTTTTTATTCACAAAGAGAAACGTGTCGGTGTCGACATGAAACGTGGATCGGAGAGTTTTATTTGGTACATCTTGTTCAGTTTGCTTTTGTTTTTTAAAAACAGTTTAAAAATCTCATTCATACATTTTTTACAAGCTAATCACATATGTACTACTTGGTTAAACAAAAAAAAAAGTAAAAACTATACAGAGACATCTGGTACAGAAACAGACAAAATCGCTGCAGTTTTTCCAGTAAGTGTAAAGTGTAGGGTTTTTTTTTTTTGAGACGACAGAAAAGGGTTAGGGTTAGGGTATGGATTTTTCTCTCTGTAAGCACTTCTATTTCCCGCACTGCCTGTCAGCTGGCTGAAAGCTTCCCTCTTGCTTCCAAGGAGGAGAAATTTCTTGTTGCAAAAACAAAAAAAGAAGCGCAAATAGTCCAACTAAAGGAACATCAGAACCTACAGAGCTTTGCAACGTAAGGAATCTGTTTTCTTTTTAAAAATTTTTTTTTTTTTCCAGTTCTCAATATGTTTGATTAAAAACAAAAGTTTCACTATAAAGATGTTTTTTGCAGCAGAAGGGATCATTTTTGTTTCGTATCAAAGCAGTTAAATCGTGTTTAGATCCATTGTCTTTGTGGTATTTTCACTCAAAGTGACTCTAGGATCTCATATCGGTCTGATCAGCAGCTGGTACGTCACTTCGAACACCTGCTGTTTTCATAAATCGCTTCTTTTTTAAAAACTCTTTAAACCATTGCTTTACACCTTACTGTCTACATTGGGTTTTTTTTGTTTGTTTGTTTTGATTTTAACCTTAAATGAAATTAAGATGCTGAAAAGCTAACCTCGCTGTACATTAGTCTCTCCGGGAGCCAAAGTGTCGGCTCGCCTCGTTGCCATCGATCAGACAAGCAGAGGCCTGGATTTTTATTACATTTTTTCTTCACCTGGAGGAGTGTCGGGTTTTGTTTTGTTTTTTCTCCTTCAAGTGGCGAGCTGTGGGAACATCGCCTTCGTTGTAAACGGCAGAAGGAATGCAGCAGAAATCCAGTCTCGCCGCTCCTCCTCCTCGGGGCCGGCGGCGCTCCTCTCTCATCGGCTCGCGTAGAAAAACGCCTCGACAGGAAGTCATGAGGAGATAAGCAGCTGACGCAGCTGTGCGGTACGACTTCTCAAGAATCGGCAGAAATGCACTCAAAACGGGGTCATCAAAACCCGTGTGCGGTTTGAGACGAATCTGCATGTAACGCTGTGTGACACATTTGAAGCAAAAAAAAAAAAATCAAATAAAAACGTCTGCGTCGGCAGAATAGGTGTTGTTCATCCCAGCGCAGGTTTACGGCCAACAAATAAAAACTCCTGCACCTGAAATGCACCACAGCAGGTGTTGACATGCAGATTAATGGGCTTTTTATCTTCACTGAAAATGTTCATGTAATTTAAAAAGAAAATTTGAATACAGTCTCATATATATTTTGAAAGGCACATGAAATATTAATTTTAAGGACAAAATAATGACATCTGTAACAAAAGTTGGTTACAAAGTCATTTTATTATGTAAATATCTCTCAAGATTTAACAGAAACAAATATCAGGCAATAGTTTAATTTTAATGCTTGTAAAAACAATGAAGTGCTATTTGTTCAAATACTACAAAATACATTTAATAAGCAGGAAGCATTTTATTTCCTTCGAGGAAAAAAAAAAGAAAAAAGTACTATAAAATAAGTTACAGTACAGTGAATTTGTCCAAACAGACTTTTGTTCCCGTCTTCCAGCCTTTTGTAAGCACAAACCGAAGTAGGGTCAGACAGAAACAAGGTCTGAAAATCGTCGTCTCCCCCGTGAAAAAAAAAAAAAAAAAGGAATTATACAACCGTGTCGTCAAGAACTGTGTGGTGTTTGTAAAAAACAACAAAAGAAAAAGGCACACAAAGGCTTCTGAAAATGTAAAAAACATTCAGGTCTTCATCTGCAGGTCACATGTCTGGTATCGTCAACAGAAACAGTTCTGTACTTCATGAGCCCAGGGGGGGGAAAAAAAAAACAAAAACAAAAAAAAGGACAAATACTTCATGTTTAGTCACAAAAAACAGAGGTGAGCCCTCATACATCGTCAGCTGGCAAAGGAGGTATGTTGAACCTTGGTCTGGTGAAAAACGCCATCTTCTCTCTGCAGAAAAAAACACAGATTAATGCAAAACCTGTTGCTGAAAAGTGTGGCATGTATTTATACTTAACCCCCTTTACTTCTATATCCTTCTTTTCCACCTTTACCCAAAAACATTTATGTGAGATTGTAGCATTTAGCGAACGCATTTTACTGAGCATGCTTTCTGCAGCCATGTTACAAACATTGACGCTGCTGTGACAATTTATCAGATATGGTAGATTTGAGAGAGGGCAGCAATCAGAGAGACGGCCGAGAGGATCGTGGCAACTCTGGAGGAGCTGCAGAGATGAAAAGCTCAGGCAACTTCCAACTATTTTTGGCCTTTTTGGACACGTGACAAGGAGGAGAAAAATAAAAAAAATCAAAGCAGCTTCTCATCTTCCCATAAAGCCTTTGAGAAACGTGTCGGCGTCATGGTTGGTTCTGTGTTGGCAGCTAATGAGCGTCCCATTTTCTGAGCGTGAGGCTTGTTGACTTTGTACAAGAACGTGTTGACTTGATCCGTGATCACACCCCAGCATCATGTTTTTTTAAGATTACTGCATCTCTTTGGCAAACTTTACCATTTTTTCAGTCAGTCTAATCTGTCTTTTGGAATAGAAGTTGCCTAATAACGATGGTCACCTTCATATAAAGTGCCCATCTCTTCAGGCCATCATCCCTACGTAAACACACATCATCTGATTAAAACATATTAGCTTTCAAGTTTGCAACAGTTTAGAGCTGAAAAATACTTATGATTTGGCTAAAATGCTCATTTGGCTACCAATTTGGCATGTGGTGTACAGGGTGAAGCTAATTTGCTTGCATTAAGTGCTGGATTTTTGTTTTTAAAGAGCAGCAGCTGAAGCCAAGCAACACTTCTGCAGGTAGGTTTCTGTTTTCTTGCAGTGGCATGCCTGAAAATGGTTGTCATATCCCAATAATTTATGGCAGGGTTGGTGTGCCGACGAAAACACTGCTGCTTTAACGCCGGAAATTGTAGCTGCTTGCAAGCAGGCGCAGACGGAAACAAGGCAAACGAAGCTATTTCTGCAAAATGTTTTATGAAAAAAGAATGCATCTAAATTTCTGTAAAGTGAAAAGATGTGAATTTGTTTTCCAACCTGAATGTCTGCACCGGCAGGGGTTCCTTCTGGTTCTGCCCTCTCATCTGCAGAACCTCTCTGGAAGCCTTCCTCAGCCTCCTCTCTGCTGCCTCCTCCTGACGCTGCTCCTGCTTGCTCTGGTTGGCCTGCAGGGGGCGACACCACAGTCAACTTGCTGCTGCGGGGCAAGCAAAGCCCCCGAATGAAACTTTTCTGTAACAGACCCCGCGGAGGTGAGAAGCAGTCCGTATAAGCATCATGTCACTCTCTCTTTCTCAAAATAAAATCTCTTCAACGGCGCTGGTGTGAAGTACTCGGCAGATATGAAAGCGCACATGCGCAGAACGCACTGCTGCTCCGTTTATGCAAGAATGCACGGCCTGTTGCACACAATGGCGGAACGCGTTGCGCGACAAAACCTATTCAGTGTAGCACACTTCCTGATAAGGAGTAAATGTTACATGGACACTTTGTTCATGGGAGACGGATTTCTGTTTATAATGAGATGTAAGCTAGCGAGGTGGAAGCTGAAGCCAACAGCGAATGAGCGTTAGACAACACGCTAAAACCACAGCGCCGTCTTGTGGCCATGGAATTGCAACTACAGCTGACTCAAGACGACTCAGTCTAAACCTGGAACTTTTCCCCTTTTCAATGACCGAAAATAGCCGTCAGTTTTCAGGCAGCGGTCTCGTGTAAACGTCGCCATGTCCGGTTTTACCTGTCTCTGGGCCTCTCTGAGCAGGCAGCGGAAGCGCTCGTCCCTCAGGGCCCAGGTGGGCAGCTCGTCGGCGTCGCTGGCCTGCGGCTCCTCCAGCCGCAGCTTGAGTTCCCTCAGGGCGCTCAGCTCCTCCATCAGCTGCCGCAGACGCGTCCTGCAGGCCTGGAGGTCCAGCTCCAGGTCCAGCGAGGTCCGCGTCGGCTGCTCGGCCAATGAGGAGCGGTACGACGGCTGCTGGCACACACAAACACACGCCTTGAACGACACAGCGAGCAAAGATGCTGGAAGGATTCATTCGGATTTCATGAGACAGACCAATAAAAACCTGCTTACGATTTTCTTTTCATAGTAAATTAGATACGAAGCATCCAACAAGCTTCACTCTATGGCTAAAACTGTTAATTGATCATGTTTAATCGACTATTGAAACAATTGTCAACTAATTGAGTAATTGATTAATCCTCAACAGTAGGATGCAGCATAAAAAAAACAGATTGTTGACAGAACAACACACAGAGCAGTAAGTCAAAAGTGTACAAAAATATACGTTTTGCATTCAAGGTGGGAAAAAAAGCTTTATAAACATGCTCTACTAAATACACCTCAAGAGTTATCTTAGATTTTTTTCTTTTCAAGATATTGGGTTGTTTTGCATCTTGTAATGTCATTCTAATATTGTATAAAGGACACTTGCATGGCGACATTTGGCAGAAAGTACCAAATATTTTAATCCAAATAATCAGTTAATCATCAAAATAATCGAGTGATTATTGATAAGATAATCGTTAGTTGCAGCTCAACTTTATGCGTGTGTTCATTACATTAGGCTAATTAGCGCAGGATCTTTATTGTCTACAGATAACTTTTCTACCCAAATCTGGCTACTTTAAACATTCAGTGGTCTAGTAAAATGTACAGTTTATTGGTGAATTCAAAATAAGACATTTTAAAAGTAAATTAATTAGGTGTTGCCAATATAAAATGAGTATGAACATTTATAGTTGGTGAGTAACATCAACTGTGATTTTGGCTCAGAGGACAAAAGGACAAGGTGCCAGAAAGTAAACAAACCTCTGCATCACTTCAGAGTCTCAGAACTGCTAATATGTTTTTGTTTTGTTTTTTATTTAGGATTATCCTGCATTTAGCTCCACCTTTCCTTCCATCAACTCGAATGTATTCCTGCTGAAGCATGGTCCTGCCACCAAGGATTTAAAACATTTTTTTTATATATAAGAAAAATAAATAAATAAAAAACTCCATCCACTTAAAATTCACCTGACGGACACTAAAGTTTGTTTGTAAGGCGACAGCACCTGCTTGTATCGCAGTGTTCTTCTCTCCATGGTGTTTCTGACAAAAGGCAACTTCTTTGGTAAAGTGGAGCTGTCGCTGTCACTGCGATATAACTGAGGAAAACAGATAAATAAAAAATGTAGAAAGTTAAATCAATGTTCAGAACCAGAAAATGATTCACACACAAGCTGTTGATCTGAACTCACCCTGCAGACGTAGTGACTCTGTGCGCCAGGCGAGAAGGTCTGGGAGCGAACGAGGGTGCCGCCCCGCATGAAAGGGGACCCGTGACCCCAGCGACCCCCCCTCTCTTTGGGTCGGACCCAAACCGGCTCCGGGAACGGCGACTCCGTCATGGTGGCCTTCTCGACCTGGAAACACGTCGGAGCTGCTGAATTCTCATTTTCATGGAGGAAAAAAAGCTTTAAAAAAAAAAAAACCCTCCAAAACACAGCTGCAGCTTTTACCTTTGCTGTAAAGTGTCTGCTGGGAGTCTGATCGCTGCGCCCCCCGGTGGAGAGGTAGACACCCTCGGTGGACAAACCCTCCGAGTAAAAAGTTGGAACCGCTGCGCTGGTGCTGCAGCCGCTGTCCACAGACTCTGCCTGCTGACCCCTGGAAAACACACATACACACACACAACTTGTCATGAAAACACAAATTACAAAGACACGGCCTTAAGCTGATATCCCAGGACACATTTCTTTCTGACGGACAAATCCATTTTCTCAAGGAGACTTCAAGCAGTTCAAATTTAAAGATGCGATTAAAATTCAAAATGTAGGCCTGTCATGATGATCAAATTTACTGGACCATAAATTGTCCCAGAAGTTATTACGATAAACGATAATGCTGGTTTATGTAATATAGTGGTAATGGCATAATAATGCAACAAAAGATTCTCAAAGATCAATAAACTTCAAATTCGAATGAACTGGAATTGGAAGACATTTTAATCGTCCAGAATAAATACAGAAAATGACAGGAATAATAAATTAAATGAATTATGAGATATCTGAAGATGTTTGTCATCCAGTTTTAGGTGGAAAGTACAAAAACAGAACAAAAGCCCCTCACACTGGAAGCAGAAGGAATTTAAGCTCAGACAGAGCCGTCAACACAGTCACCTCTCAGGCGTCGCCTTTCCACGCACGTCCTTCTCCGACCGCTGCAGCTCCAGCTCCTCCGGATGGGTGGAGGTGGAGGAGCGCGACGGCAAGTTGCCAACAGCGTCCTGTGACATGAGAGCAAACACCATCATCACACTAAAACTCTTCTTCCTCCTCATGTCAGTGATTCTTTTTGAAGCTTTGACTCGGTCATTTGATGGACTGGTTTGGGTCAGAATGAACAGATAAAACCCGTTAAGATAATAACAGCTGTGTGTTCATTTGATGTGCTTTTTAAAACGAAATAATATGGAACATATTTTCACATTGATGTAACCTGGCAGCATACAAATTAAAACTGATTTGATTTGACTGATAAAACAGTATTTAAGCACACAGCTGTTACCTTGAAGGTTGTATTAATGTGGCTCTCTAGAGCCTGGAGGGCCGCATAAAGAGTTGCGATGGGCTGGATTTGGCCCCCGGGCCTCTAGTTTGACACACGTGTTAGAAGATGAAGTATTACTTTAACTGTAAAACTGACACCACAGTATAACCTCACAGGATGCTCGGCTTTCCGCGTCATTTTTCGGGTTGGGGTTCTCGTAAAACTTTTATTTCATTCTCCTAACATTACGACTGGATTCTGGGAACATCACTGATGTGTCATCACAACTTTATTCATGCATCAGTACCGGTGTATTCTTGTAATATTAGGACTTCGTTATCATAATAAAAAAAAAAAATTTTAAAAAGCCAGTCTTTTGCACAAACAGGACAGACTGTGATGGACTGAACTCACGCTCACGGCACCCCCTGCAGGTGGCGAGTCGTATTACACAGCAGAGTTTGTTGCCATCGGTATAAAAGTACTGAAGTCACTCAATAGTTTTCACATTACAACCAAGAACTTCAGAGCATTTCTTTGAGGACTGGAAGCGATTGATAAAATAGTGTGTAATCATGAGGTGGATGAAAAGGTCACACAGTTTTAACAATTTAAAACTGTAATATATATATATATATATATAAATCTCAAACACATTTAAACCCCATTTTTTTAGGCTTAAAATACCCTTAAAATTAGAGAAGCGAGGTGTGTGTATTCAGTACATTAGTAATTATCACTCAGGTCTTTTACAGCCCCGTATTTAGCTCCATTCATTTCCCACCACCATGCCGTTCCACAGCGGGAACAGTGTTAAATTTAAACCTCCATGTAGACCAAATGTTAATGTTAGGCTTCATATGATCAGAACTAATTTTGAGTGACTTGGACTTAAGATTTTATCACAATATTTTTTGTGATAATGATAAACTATTTATTGGGTGTTTTTTGTTTAACCTTATGACTGTTAAAACAGTAATTATAGCTCCGCAAATACAAATATTGTTCTTGAAAAACAAACAGTTTTTTCAGGATGCAGCTTACATAAATGTGTGATTTATATCACTAAACTGTACGCAGTGACTGCATTTAATCATTTAAAACTAATTAAACTGTTATTAATTGAAATTTATGAGGTGATGAATCAAAATTCTCACCACAGTAACACGTTCTTCACCATAAAAACAATAAATGCCGAATACAAATCAGAACAAATTCAGAGGTTGTAACAAACTCTAAGGGGGACTTCCTGTTAATTTCTTTAAACAATAACTTACTTTCTTTTCTTCCATACATACTAAAATGAAACTACACCTACCTAGATCATCTTTCTAGATTCTAAGTCTTGAAAATCCTGCGTAACTTTTGCGCCGCCTCTCAAATACGCACAGCTCTGCTTTGACCCGATGAGCTGAAATATGTGGCCTCGACGCGGAAAAGGTAAAGGGGTGTGAACAGTTTCGCGAGTCGCTATTCATCCACGTGGCTGTGACCGTTTACCGTGGCTCTGGGCCGCGCCTCGTCCTCCTGGCTGTCGTGGGTCCGGCGGCTGTAGAGGGTCTTCTGCGAGTCGGTCAGCATCTGGACTCGCAGCCAGTGGTAAACCATGTCGGCGCTTCCCTCGCAGTCCGCCAGGCTCAGCTTGGCCGTGCCCTGCGGGGAACGACGGAGGGACACGGGTCAGGAGGGGCGTCTGAGGAGGCGCGCGGCTTCAGCGGCGACGGCTTCCCGTCGGACCCACCAGGAGCTCCTCCTGAGCCTGAGGGCCCAGCGAGCAGACCGACAGCTGCAGGGCGCACACCGCCAGGGCGTTGGCGGGGACGGGGATGCGGAAGCCTTCGTTGAAAGTCATCTGGCTCCGCGGCTCCAACGCGGTGCAACAGTAGAACGCACAGGCCCTGCTGGCGTCCAGGGGAATCAAGTGGACCTTCACATACCTTCAGACAAACACGGCAAGAGGAAGAACAGGTGATGCTTCGCGCATCTGGATCGCACAGATCTAAACAGGGTTTATGCTGAACACGTGAAGAAGAAAACATTCACAGTAGTTTGAGGTTTAATTTTAGAGTAAGGTTGATGGATTGGATTTTTTTTTTTCTTCTCATCTTTATGGCGTGTCTGAAGAAAATCTTCTTTTCTTGAGTTTTGTTGGCAAGAAACATTTGGTATGCTTTACTGCCAACCTACTGGTACTGAGTGTGGCTCAAAATGTCCTTTTTGTTTTTATACATGTAGTATCAAAGATCATATTAAAGCAACATGAATCCTTTTACTTTCTAAATTTCCCTGTAGCATATTTATAAAATTAAATGTTTCATTTTGTGTGCGACAGAAAAGTCCCCATGGGGAAAAAAACTCCACTAAAAGAAAAAAAAAAAAAAAATTAAGACTCGTGATTAACGTAATTAAGGATAAATTACCTTTAAATTATTATTATTATTCAAGGTCTTGTTTTAGACGTACAAATTTAAAAACTTTTTAAGAATGAACGGACATTAATTAGTGGAGATCCACAGCCAGGGTGGGAGAATCTGACAACAGAAAACTGTTAATGAAAAATTAAATGTCTTCAGATGGAAATTCTTTGAACTGAACTCTAAAAGGGAGTGAACAGAAATGTGCACAACACTTCTTATGCTAGTAAAGGAAACTGCAAAAGTAATTATGTACTAGTGTGTGTGTCAGTCTGTCAAACACACAAAGTTGGTGGTTGCACCATAAACATGTGAAATGGTTGAAAGAGTGTGAATATTTTTGTATGCGTTGCAGTTTAAAGCTACCAATTGTGAGAAGAAACAATGAAAATCCAAAAATATATGCTTGATAACTACATGTGCACCAACTGGCAGCTCATCACAGCAGAAAAACCACCTAATGTCTTATAGTCATGCTTTATCATTTCAATAAGAAAACCAGTTCTATAGTCAGAGACTTTAGCTCTCTGCTATTCTGCATTTACAAAGGAAAAGTGTTACTTTAATTAAAACAGCTAAAAATACTCACACTTTATAGCTTTCTCTCACATTCGAACAGTTCAGACTCTTCAGCTGCAGCACATGCAGCCGCAGAGACTGAGAGGCGGATTCCCACCTGTAAAAACACAAACAGAAAACATGAGGTCATGCGGGAAACTGATCCCAGCCCCACTGCCATCTACAAAACGCTCTTCGATCAGAACAGACTTACAGCAGTCCTAGCTGGATCTGGGTGGGCTCGCTTGCAGCGGACGCCTCTTTGGCGTATGAAACCTCGTCGTACTCCTCTGGCCTGTGGAACCAAAAGACAAGGCATCTGCAGGTTTCAGCAAGACACATTTAAGCATTTTCAAGACCCTTTTAATGCCTCCTTAAATGAAATTTAAGACATAAAAGTCTGTCGGTGTAGTAGTGAGATTCTGCTGCGTTACGATCAAACACAAACATTTCTGGGCTCTGTTTGGTTTTGTGTTTCACACACTGCGTGTGCAGCTCTCTACAGCTTTCACCTCCATAATGCGGAGCTCAAAGGTTTGCTTTAGCACAAAAAGTAGCAGGTCTGCCAACAGAAGTCAGTCAACGGTGAAAACAAACAAACTCCAGCCAACTGGAGCTAAAACTGATCTTTGCTGCAGATGCAAAAACTCTAGCTAGCAGGCTAGCAAGGGTAGATTAGCATCCTCTTCTGCCTGATAGAAAAGTTCTGAGAGGAAAAAAAACAAAAAAAAAACACGACATGTACGGGATTAAGTAGTTCTGCCACAACAAAATATAAGACTTGTGATTCAAGGCCAACTTACATCTTTTATGAATCAAAGACATTTTTAGGAATTAATTTTAGATCCATGAATTAAAGACTTTTTAAGGGTGCGCGGAAAATCTGTTTTCTTTCCATGCATGAAACAAGTTGCAGAAATCACTTCAGGACATGCAGTAGCTGAATCATTATTTTAACTGAAGTGATTCCTGTGGGGATTAGCTGTTGCTTTGAATTTAAAGGCAACATCATCAGCAACAACATATTGTTCCTGTTCATGTGTTACGAGCAAGGGCGCTCTCTCACCTTTTACCCCACGCCTCGAACACGCCGCTGTCCGTGGCCAGAGCGTCCTCGGAAACCCCCGCCGAGACTCGCCTGGCTCTCCTGCCGCTCCGGTTGGCGCTGTTGCCCCGCAGCGTCACCCCTAGCAACAGAGGAGTAGAAAATCCGGATATGCTACGGCTGAAGAGATTAATCAATTACAGACGTAACTGTCAGGTAACTTAGTAATCAATTAATTGTTGACTGGAGTATACAGACTGAAAAAAAGGGGCAATCTGTTGAAACAAAAACACAAAGAGCGCAGCAACAAAGCCAGAACTGTACAAAACATGCAGAACAAACATTCAGTATTTAAGATAAAAAGAAGAAAAAAAGGTTGTAAATATGTTCAACCCAGAACTCCTCTAGTGGCATCATAGTTTTAGCTTCACTTCTGTAAAAACGAAAAATTATTTAGCACCTTTTGCAATCCAATTTTTAATTGGTTAATAGAACAGTCAGCAGGTTAGCATTATGCTGTATAGACTCCAAGTCAAGCAGGAAAAGCTGAGCTTCTCACAATGATCAATCGTTCACTAATGGAAGTGAAATGTTTATTTTCTTAAATAATTAATTTTTAATTATGTGCATCTTTTAATGCATTTCCAATAGTGTACAAAAAAGGCTTAAAAGGTTAAATAAATAAAAAATCTACAAAGTGTTAAAACATTTTTATCCGATTAATCGTCAGAATAAATAGATAGAAAAATCGAAGACTAAGCTCTAGAATATTCCACAGATGAGTTTCTATAGTTTATAGGAGAGGGCTGCGCTCCGCCTACCTGTGGAGGTGAAGGCCGTCTGAGCCCCGCCTTCTCTCTGGCTCTTGCTGTCCAGCTGGTGCAGCGCGGCGGGGCTCACCGTGTCCTCGCCGCCCATCAGGACGCCGTGCGACACGGTTTGCGCCCGCAGCCCCTCCAGCAGGCCGCGCCCCGCCTGCTCCATGTACTCCTCCGTCATCTGGGCGAGGGGGCAGTCCTGCGGCGCCAAGTGGTACGGCGTGTCCATGGGCGAGCTGGGCGGAGACAGGGACGAGAGCGAGGAGCGGGAGGAGAGGGAGGCCAGGGACTGCGGGGTGTCGTGAGAGCGCTTGCTCTTGCTCTGCGTCATGTGTTCGGGGTTGAAGACCGAGCAGTCCCTGGACGCGCTCTCCGGGGGCAGCAGGTATCGGAGATGTGGGTCGAGAGCCTCCGCCGCCCCTTCGTGGCGCTCGTACTGCGGCACGCCGTAGATGTCGCTGAAGCTGATGGAGCTGAGGGAGCCGCGGCTGGACGCCAAGGAGCCCCGGCTGGAGGCCAGAGAGCCGCGGCTGCTGCTGGAGGACACCGTCAGAGAACTGGCAGACAGGCTGGGGACAGACCAGAGACAGCTCTGAAGACACTGTCCAGAGGCGTTTTTATTCTCTATCCTCAGTACAACGACTGTAAAAACACAGCTTTGTAATTAAGTATGGATACAGCATGAGTTAGAAAAGCTCTCTAAAAGGGGCAGCATTACGTGAGTCCAGTCACATAGCGCTATTTATTAGCACAAGCTATGCTACACTAGTTATAAAAATGCTGTACATATCAAATATGGTTTAAAATAAATTTGACTTCATAATTGAAATTGGGCCTCTGTCTCTTTAAGGAACTCCTGCTTTTTCTGAAACGCCGCCTTCATGAAGTCATCACAACATGGCTCCTCCCTTAATGTTTTTATCAGCGTTTCACTGAGCAGTAACTCCTATAATGAGCTCAGCAGACGCTCAGTTCCAGAGTGTTTGCTAATTGCTTCTAGCTAGTCTGAAGGAGCTGAGTGGGGGAATCCCAAAGAAGAGGTGTAGGGATGCTGGAAACCTCTGAGGAGGAGCTTTGCCCTGGAAGGCGGGGCTAGGTTCACTCAGGTGTTTTCCCAATGGTTGCCATAGAGATTAAAGGATTTCTAAAACATGCAATATGAATCAAGGCAACACTCCAGGTGTGTTTTTGATGAGAGAACATTATAACGTGATCTAAAGCTTAAAAAAAAAAAGTTGATTTTACATGATACTGCCCCTTTAAGAAGGACCTCCTGTAAAGTGACCTGATCAGAGGTATTTTTGAGTGGAAGCTTGTTTTTGGGAGGACTCGTGATGAAATCATGACTTTGAACACAAACAGAAACAGCGGCCATGAAACAAAGTTGTTTAGGTGGTTAAACGACTGCGTAGCTCATGTGAGGCTGACTGCTATAGCAGGAAAGAAGCAGCGTGTGGCTCACCTCTTCAGCTGGGAATGAAGGTAGGTGGTGATGCGCGTGGCCTCCTGCAGCTGCCTGAGCAGGTCGTTCCTCTTCTCCTGCTGCAGCAACCTGTTGGCAGGAGAAACCAAAGCGCAACAAGTGAAATGAGAACGCCAGCCGACTCTGTTGCGGTGCATCAAACGTGCGAGTAGAAACGGCCTCGAGGGATTTGTGTTCCTTTTTCTGACATCTCACCTCTGATTGGCTCCCTGGCTCTGGGAGCTGTGGGCTTTCTGCACCTCCTCCTCCAGCCTGGAGCGCTCCTCCTCCAGCTGCTGCTGCTTCTCCGCTGCGTGTGGCTTCTTGCTGACCAGGATGAGCTCCTGCAGGAGGGCCTCCTTCTCGCGCAGGAGCTGCAGGAAGTCCCTGTCGCGGTCCGCCTCGGCGCGGCCCGACCAGCTCTCGCTGTCGAGCTGCGCGAGTTGGTGCTGGATGCTCTGCACCCTGACAGGACAGCAAGGAAGTCAGCTCAGTTCTCTCATTTGCTCCTCATACTTGGGACTCTTATGGTTAGGAGCAGGCAAGTACATTTATTTTTTTCAGTCATGTTGGAAGGAAAAATGACAGTTACAAAGTTCACAGGCTGACGTCCAGCAGGAGACCAGAAAAAACCAAACATTTATGTAAATATTAGTCATGCTATCAACAAGCTAACAAGTTTCAGTTTTGTGCAGTAATTCCATATACTTAAATCAGCTGTGATGAAGACGGTCGTGTTACCACAACTTCAGTGTACGTTATCTTATCCAAGACATGGACAACCACTAAAACTGACAGGCCAGTGTAACACTACAAAGTGATGTTCACAGATGTTTTCCCGTCTAATCTGAAAGAGCTCAAGCTATTTTGCACAAAAGAAAAAAAGAAAGCTGGCAAAATATGTAAAGCTTCAGACCTGCAGTTTAATGTAGCTATACACTCAGGGAAGCTCAATACAAATCCTAGTCTGTTGTTTCAAAAACCTCTACAATCTGTGTTGGTGCAGAAAAATCAAAAGCAGGTAGACTTCCAGGAACTAAATTTAGTATATTATATTTTAAGTTTTCCACACCACAAAATATAATGTATAAAAAAAAAAAAACTGTTTCTCATCTTTTCTGTGTATAAACTATAAATTTAAATCCCTGCATGTTCTGTCCAGTTTTGTATGACTGATTAATATTGTGCCTGAACGACTGTTTTAATATTATAATCAAGCAGCTTTGAGTGTTTATTAAGACGTATTTCTGTATATTTTGTCCTGTTCTGCTCCTTACAATACATCACAAAGAGAACAAGCTAATATTAGCTGGTTATGCCAATAAAGCTTCCTTCTTTATAGTCATAACTAAAAAGGTTATTTGCGCTAACCTTTAGGCAGTAATCATAAACATTGCTTTCGATAATGCCAAAGCGCTACGCTGGTATTTAGCAGAACTAAAAGTTAGGAAAAGCACTAAGCACAATATTAGCCCAGTTATTAGCGAAATATTTTTCAACAGTGGGCACACTTCTGCTGATTCTCCACTAGCAGAGCAAAATGTTTGTTTAGCGCTTTTGCTAACTTTGAAAACGTTAGCTCTCCCTAAATTAATGTTTCAGGGTAAACTACAAAGCGCTAGTTTACTTGGCTGCTTTGTCAAATTTAAGCTAAATAATGTTCACCATCTGTGTTCACTACTAATTCTTCAAGTAGTTACACATTTATATTCATGCTCTTATTTTGAAATGAAGCAGTTCTGTTTACTCTCAAGTTCTGTTTTTTTTCCTCCAATAACCATTTCAAACAAGAAAATAATATGAAACAGACAGAACAAGATCTAAATATAAATACAATATCTAAGGGAATTTTAAAACATACAAGTTAGATAGATAGATAGATAGCATTTATTGTCATTGAACAGAATTCAACGAAATTTCCATTGCATAATGTCAACATTAAATTGATGTTTTAGTCTTTCAAGGCCAAATATAATTTGAAGTGAAATTAGCGCTTTAGCATTAGCTTTGGCTAAATACCATATTGGTGTAGCGCTATAAGGTTAGGGAAATTATCTTTTTAGTTAGTTGAGCCCACCACTAATTTTCAATTTGTTGACTTTTTAAAGTAGTAGGAAAAAAAACTACAAACCTACAATCTTTTAGATAGCAGGTTTAAAAGCAACTCTTCCTTTAAGTGAATCCAGACATGGAAAATGGTAAAAACACGCCATACTTTTAACGGTAGCAACAAAAATCTTTTAACTGATCAACTTTTAATAACTATTTAATAACAAAAGTTGTTTCTAAATAGCCACCTGTAACTATCTACACAGAGCAATATTCATTCTGCTGGCAGAGCACAACATGTGTTTACTCTGGACAAGTATTTATGGCAACAACAGGAAGTCAAGAGCGCTCGGTCTCCATGCTGCGACCTCCTGCAGGTGGAATCTGACTGGGAGATTCACTCAGACCTGAAACAATCTCAGGAATCGCGCTGTCAGTTGATAAAATAATCGGTTTATATGAGCTGGATTTCAGAAGAAGTGACTCAGCATGAAAGTTTCCCTTCTTTGCTGCTCTGACTCTGATGTCATGGCTTGGTGCTGCCGTTTGTGGATCCCCACAGCAACATGAGTCTCATAAAAACGATTACGACTGAGCCGGTGTAATGATACGGCCTTTTTGTTTCCCCAATTAGACGAAACGCGAGCCCTTTTTTTTTTTTTTTAACGCCGCAGTGTCAAGCGCGGTCCAACGGCGTCGTTTAAAAGCACAGTTTGTATTTTGGGCCACCTTGTGGAGGACCAGGCTGTGCACTGCGGCTGGGCAGTGGGCAGTCCTATTCTGGCTGAGCACACAAAGGCAGCACACAGTCGGCAGCAGCACGGCCAGCAAAGAATGTGACCACCCAGCTCTTTCTGCTGACCAGACATCCCTCAGCGGCTGATGGACCTAAATACTATTCATAACTCGTCCTCCCACCCTTCCAGGGGGCAGCATGTGGAGGTGGTGGTGGGGGGAGGGGGGCGCGTTGCTGCAGAGGTTAGTGATTCGGTGCTGCATGCCTCTGTGTCTCGGTGCTACCACTGACAAAACAAACAGCTGGGCAGACTTACTTCTTCTTGGCTTCTTCGTACTGCCAGTTGAGTTTGACTTTGTCCACCAAATGGGAAGGAGCTTGGGAACCGTACTTCAGAAAAGAGGAAAACACAAAACGTTAGCGAGGCCTGATGACTCAGATGAGCACTGAAACGATTAATCGTGATGAATCGATTGAAATAATTGTCAACTAATTTAGTAACTGATTAATCGTTAACTGGAGCATACAGACTCAAAAAAGGCCATTTGCTGAAAGACACTCAGAGCAGTAATTAAGCCAAAACTCTACACATATATATATATACACACACATATTTTGCGTCTAAGACAAAAAAAAAATCTCTGAATATGTTCTACCCAGTACTCTGGTAGTTTTTAGCTTCATCTGGTTCAAATTTTGTAAAAACAAAAATCTCCTATTAAGTATCCTTTGCTATCCAATTAATATAAAAAAAATGTCAGTCAAACCATAAATGATCGAGCGTACAATAAAGAAATGTTCCGTTGTTGCATTTTAGACAATTAGAAAGTTTTAAACTTTTTCTTACTTAAAACATGATTTGAATTACTTGTTTACTTGCATCTTTTAACATGTTTACAATTCTGTATAAATTAACTTAAATGGTTGAATGAAAAATCTGGAGAATTCGGCCATTTTATTTTAGCTGATAAACCGTTCAATCAGTAGAACAATCGATTAGTAAAATAATCAATAGTTGCAGCTCAGATAACACAATCCAAATCTACGAAGTTATTCGCTGGAGACGTTATGACATTAATACACGAAGCCGACCTCTGTATAAATCAGACATTAAGGTAGTTGTATGACCCCTGACCTCTCCCATGATGTCCGTCTGGCAGCCGGTGTCGCAGTACTGCTGCGGATAGCACGGGTCGCCGGCGGTGGCGGTGCTGTCCGCCACCTCGCCGGCTGCGTCGCTGACAGACAGGCTGGTCTGGAAGTGGACAGTCAGCTTAGCCAGGCTCTGAAAAACAAAAAATAAATATTCAGATAAATCTTTACATTCAAAAGAAAAATATTCAAACAACCTCAGTCTGAAAGCAGACCGAAAGAAATCAATGAAACCCTTAAACAGCATCGATAGGCTGTTTGACTTTCATTGGATGTGTAAAAGTAGAAAAGTTTAAATCTTTAAAAGAAACATGAAGGTCAGACTGATAACTAAAGACCAGAGCTTCAGGAATATTGTTCTCTGAACAGAAAACATGTTTGGCATAAACCAATTGTTGACATCACACTACTTTTTCCTATGCTGTTTTTTTTAATATCCATTTTACTTATTTAATAAAACAAGATTCTGTTTTTATCTCCAATTAAAATCAGCTCCTTTATCAGAGCTAAAAATGTCTGATAGCTTCGTCTCTTTGTGATGAGTGGAACAGAACAGTAGACAGAAACGGACACTAGAGGTCAGCATCAAATACGCAAACTGCAGCTGAGCGAGCCGTGGGTGGAGTGAGAAGGAGGCAGTCACCTGGATGAGGTCCTGCCTCTCCTTCTCGCCTGTGCTGATGGACTTCTTGATGCTGCGCAGCTCGTTGAAGATGGCCTGAGCCTCGTCCAGCTTGTAGTTCGTCTGACTGCAGGACATCTTCCTATCAATCCTGAACAAACACATCAAACATGGTTGCTTAGCAAACGAGTAGCTCTTAAGCTTCCTTTTGATTCACTTCAAGTATCTCTATTAGGCTAGATTTGGCATTTTGTGACACTTTAATGATCAGAGTAATTTTAATATGAGTAAATACAAAAAGTTATTTTCAAATGATTATCCAAACCAACCTGGCCCTATGTCAAAACAGCAAATATGAGAAATAGTTTTAGCAAATATGTAAGAAAAAAAAAAAAAAACAGGTCATTATGTCACGTAGGATAATATGAGCGAGAATCTGTGAAAAACCCGAGCTCCTCTGCCTTCTCCATGTGGTCCTACTGCCATCTGCAGAAATACACGGTTAGGGCAGAAACAACCAGTCAGAGCCACGGGGACGGTCTTAGCGATGTCAATCACCCTCCTGTATATGCAGCTAAATGTGCTAATGGCAGAGAAACAACGTACCGCTCCAGGTAAACTGTTAATGTGGCGTCATCAGTGGCCATGCTAACTAGCCTTAGCATTCACTACAGGCTCCGATATGGGGAACCAGCTGTTTACGAGGATGACTGACAGAGCAGGAGCCTCCTCCTGGCTCTGATTGGTTGATTCTGCTCCAGCTGTATATTTCTGCAGATGGCAGTAGGACCACTGGGAGAAGCCAGAGGCGCTCCATCTTTTCACAGATTATCTGCCTCATACTACACATAGTGACAGCTTTAACAAATACGTAAAAGAATTTTTTTCTAAAAATTACGTACTACACCTTTAACAGCTTGTTTAAGGTCGCAGCATTTCAGTCTGGAAATGCTGTGACCTTTTGCATTTCTGAGGTCATGTTGGTTCTGTTTAAGAGATTTCTAGATCCTACAGGTCTTGTTCAGAAATGGATGATAAAGGTGAAATACACCTAAAATATAGTTAATTACACATAATTAACTTGACCTAGTTATGTAAAATAATATAATTGCATATCCTTCTCCTCCCTGATAAATAAAAACATCATTTCAAACTGATTTGTGTTTCATTTTGTGAAACTTGACAAAGAAAAGCAAAAACAAAAGGAATCTGTAAGGGAGAAAGAATTTCTGTGGGAGGTTTCGTTCATCAGTAACGCAGCAGTTTATTTTTAGGTTTTGGGCCGTTTCAGTCATGAGACACAGATTCTGTTTTCAGATGTTCTTCCAGGCTTTCCCAGGTTTAGTAAGTGAAATATGATTTTTAGAGCCAGCTCATTCACAAGGCGCTAACAGGAAATGAATAAGTCCAATCAAACTGCAAGGCTCCTCCTGTGTTCACACACTGCAGTTTTTCCCCCCCACATTAGACTCATTTTATTTAGAAAGTCTTTTTATGCAAGCGGCCGACGATGTAGAAATCAAGTTAACTTAAAAATAATAAATCTGAAAAGTGTGGCATGCGTTTTTCATATTAAGCGGGTATTCCCCCAAACGTCTGAACTCAAATATGACAAAATGATCACACAATATACCAAATAAAGAGCTTTCTGATTGAGGATATGCTTAGACTATTTAAATAGTCAACTAATTTAGTAATCGATTAATCATTAACCGAATACTCAAAAAAAGGCCATTTGGTGAAATAAAGACATAAAGCAGTAATTAATCCAAATCTGTGTAAAGAATGTGTGCATTTTGCATTTAAGATAAAAACCTTGTGAATATATTCTACCCAGAACTCCTATAGTTTTAGATTCACCCATTTCAGATTTACAAAGGAAATGCTATGAATAGGATTGAGTTATTTATTTGCACTTTTAAATGAATTTCTAATGCATAAAAAAGGCTTAAGTGGTTAAATGAAACATCTGCAGAATGTGCCATTTTAAAAAAATAAATCCAATTAACCGATTAATTGATTACTAAAATAATGGCTGGTTGCATAGGGGCGGGGCCGGGAGGGCGTGGCTAGCTCTCCTTCAACAGCAGGTTCTGTCCATCCTGACCCAGAAACAGGTTCTGCTTCGTCTCTCCTCTCCAACCCTCTGGTGGAGCCTGCGAGGTTCAAACTTTTATGTCCCCAGAACGAAAAAAGAAAATTTAAAAACTACCGCTCGGTGCCAACCACTCCATAGGCTCGCATTTCCTTCAGTCTGCCGAGGCGCGACAACAATCCACCAGGACGTCGGCTGGACAAGCCCTGAAAGCGTTTGTGAAACTCGCAAAGATAAAGAGGCGCAAAGATGATAGGAAGCCTAAACCGCAACTCCTGACTTCTTTAAGGGTCATAGTAACGATTATTATCGAGTGGGTTTGGTTTGGGGGTGGATATACACCAGAAATTGTTTATCAGCTTATCTGATGTTGTGAACAATTTGCTTTATTGCTGATCACAGCTAAGATTAACCAGAAAAAACAAAAAACACAACAGCCTGAAGGGTCACTCCTGCTCTGAGCCCGAGCAATCCGCACAGAACAATGGGACACGCACAGACCAGCAAACAAAGTCACAAACACGCCTACGAGCACGTATACACATCGCAGCACTCCGTGTTTCTTTCTCTTTTTTTTTTGCAAGCTGTGTATTCTTCCCGGCTATTCTGGGAATCACTTGAGTTGCGTATTATCTAAGAGATAAGGAACTTCTTTGCCAGGACTCAGGAAGTGCAGAGGAATTTGCAGCCAGATATCTGTGTTTTTGAAAACCGCTTTAGAGGCCCCCTCCCTCTTCGCGTCTCACGCCCCGCTCCCATCCCCTCCGTGGAACAACTTCCTCTCTCCAGGCTGAGCCTTGGCTCCCTGCACTCCACTGGTGCATCCTCTTCCTGAGGTGGAGTCGCCTTTTCCATCAAAAAGAGAGAGAGAAAAAAAATCCCTCCATTTGGCTTTTCTCAAAAGCTCTCTTTTCCCCACTCGCTCAGCGAGGTGGAGCTTCTATTTCTAACATGAAATTTGGAATGGCTCAGAAATCTTCCCAGCACAGAGAGATGGTTTGTGTGTGTGCATGTGTCAGAAGAAACAGTCTGAAAGCAAAACATTAAAAGAAAGTAAACAAAAGAATCCAGTTCATAGATCTTATGAAAGAACCTTCCTCCTTTCAGTCATTGGAACTACTTTAAAGGGTGTTTTATATGTCAAAGGGCCACTTTAAACCTTAAAAAAAAAACTGTAGTCATTTGGATAAGAAGAGGAGACAGAAACACAGACAGGGATGAAGCTGAACTTTGTGGACGAGACCAAACAGAGGGAATAAAAGAGGGAAGAGGCCACTGGGTGGGGAGCAGCCGGGCCAAGTGTAGGAAGAAGAAGGTTGGCTGTGGGAGGAAGGGTGGACCGGGAACAAACACACACACAGAAGCAGAGAAACACTCACTCCTGCAGGGTCTCCACTCCCATTTCCTTATACTGCAGCTCCTGCTTCACCTGGGCCAGCTCCTGCTTCAGTCTGGAGAGCTGCGGACACAAGCAAGCGCTGGGTTACCATGGTGAACAATGGACTCCTCTCACCGCCACGGACAAAAACTGCCAAATCATGACTACTGGCACAGAGGAATGCTCGACTGTGTTTGTACAGAGGCACACACACACACACCCCGAGACCTTCTCTCTTGAAGAGGTTTTGGACTGAAGCGTGGAAACCTTGACCCCAATCAGGGGCGGCCGACAAACGTGCCGCGGCTTTAAGAGTCTTGAAATTCAATCGGATTAATAAATTTATTTAGCTCTGCTCAGCATTGCAAGAGAAACTCAAAATAAAAACTGGAAAAGCACTTCTAAGTTTGTTCTATTTCAATCAGGTTCTCACTAAAACCAGGAAGTGAGAGAACATCTATCCAGTTTTACAGTCCTTGCTCAGAGAACAGACATTAAAACACATTTGTTGTAGTTTATAAATCACTGAACGGCTTAGCACCAACATACATTAAAGATCTTCTGTTCCTTCAACCTTCCAGACCTCTCAGGTCTTCTGGTTTTCTATTCGCCACTAATCTGGAAAAAAACTTCCAGAAAACTGAAAAACTGCCAAAACACCGACTTACTTAAATCAAGACTAAAATCCACGTGCTAAGAGTTGAGTTTGATTCATAGTAACAGGAACTTTGATCAACATATTTGACGTAACCCTGAAAACATCCTGACTGTGGAATCAGACATGACTTTTTGACCGCATTTTCTTAGCAAAGGATGAAATGACACTTTTTCCATCACCGCGTTTCTAAAAGTCGTGAGACGGTAGAGAAAGTGTGACCGGAGGAATCTCCAGCTCTGTGGAGCGCAGCATTACCACTAAATCACTAAAAGTTAATTTTCAGTCTAAAATGCCTAATGCGATCAAACGGCATCAATACCGCCACAGGTAGGCAAAACAATATGGTTAAAGTAACGCTCTCCCACATTAACAAGCAGATAATGTTTCAATAAACAAAGTTTATTGTAGAATATAGAGATGCATCAATCAGATAATAGTAATTTCCCTCTTTCCTTGTCTCCAACTGGTCCATTTTAAGTTTTGAACAAACTTAAAAGAAAACACATAAAGGAGAAGAAACGCGTTTCGGGTTGTTTATGAATCAAATGGAAGATCTACATTTGCGTCACCAAGGCTGGCAGCACATTGGAGCGGATCGTTTACTTTCGATATTGAAATGTTCTTTTTCTGGACTGCTGTTCCTTTCTGCTTTGGATGCTGAGCAGCCGGGTTGATTTTTGTCAATACTTTTTACACTTTCCTCATCTTTTATGATGTGTAGCCATAGCAACAGGGCGATTTACAACTAATTAACATCGCAAAAGCAAAAATTATAGATAAACAGTGTCTTCAGTCAGTGGCTTCTTCAGATTCACTGTAATACAGACTGCTACAGGAGATCCTTCCTGCCCACAGCCATCACCGTCTACAATAACTCTTTGAAGAAAATTGAATGAATAAGAATTACAGCAGCCTTTAATTTCCCTTTGGGATCAATAAAGTATGTTTGAATTGAATGTAAATTTATGCAACACAGGACAGATTACTAACCTGTTTCTGTCTGTGTATAGTTTGTTACTGGCATTTATTGCCCTGGATAAGTGGGAGTTCTTGGTTTTGAGGCATTTTATCTCATTTATTGACTGCCAATCAGAGCAGATGAAGAGAAAATTGGTCAATTCTGATCTTTGAGTGATTGATCAATGAATCTCTGATAAAAATGTACCCAACTAAAAACCTAAATTAGTCAAACCTGAACATCTGACCCCACCCTGCTGAAGAATGGCTTTGGAATAATAATCAGTTCTTATGCAGCTTTAAATCTGGGATTTTGTCATAATCTGGACGTGTTTTAACACGGCTCTAGTTTGCTTCAGCAGATGGATTTACACAGCGACACTCCCTCCCCCCCCACTCACTTTTTTTGCGGCATAACTCGTTGCTTTAAAATGACCCCGACCCGTGCCATTGATCTCAGAGTAACATCCAACCTTGCCCTGCGAGTCCTGGGCCTCTCCTTTGCCTAACTCTTTGATGATGACCTCACTGTCATCCTCCTGAGGCCCCCGGCCAGAGCCATGGTATCCTGTAGGGGCCACACCCCGGGGCCCCCCGAAGCGCCCCTCACCACATCCCATTGTTCTCCATCGATAGCAACTCACCCGCTCTCGTTTGCAGGCTATTTCCATTTTGATTTGATCAGGGTCGTATTTCGCACTTGCAGACGAGCCGGAAAAAGCTGCAGACAAAAGGAGAGAGAAGAGAGGGATAGTGGTTATGGGTTTGAGGCTTCGCCCTCATATTTCCTGGGAGCTGAGCCCCCATGGAAGCGTTGTGTGAAGGGGTCAGAGGGCGAACTGGGTGGAGGTGCTAAAACAAGAGGGTGGAGTGAGGGAAAAAAAAATTGTGCTTTGGAAGAATTTCTATAGATTTAGATCTCCCCCAGCAGTGAATCACCATCACCAGATACAAGTAAAAAATAGTTGTTTTTTAAATTATTGTCACAGTAAAGACTGTAAAAGTGCCATAAAATATCATAATAAAATTCTAAATCCTTCTCCCCCACCTCTACTGTGAACACAAATATAGTTCTTGAAAAACATTCCCATTTGAAACAGGCTACTGTTCAGGACCCCATTTTACTAAAAGAAGTGTGATTTATGTCACTGAACTGCACACAGTACCTGCTTTTTCAAATTTGACATTTACTGATGCTGTGGAGAAAGTAGCAAAAACAACATTTCAGATAACACTGTCAGTTTTGTTTTTTTATTTACCGAAATTGACGACTGAAATTTATTGTGACGATAAATCAAAAATGATAAACGTCGTTTGTTTACATGGGATATATTCTTGTCTCTCCCCTCCGTCCCGTCTTGCATAACCTTGACATTGGCGATCCTTACTGCTGGTGATGGAGTGGGTGTCTCCAGAAAGCTCGTCCAATCGCAGCATTTCCTGCTGAGCCAGCTCCAGTCGCTGCTGCTTGATCAGGTACATCTCCTTCTTGGCGGTGAGGGCCTCCTGGGCCACCACCAGGTACTCCTTCAACATGCGCTCCTGCTCCTGCCGCCATTGTGTCCGCGGGTTCTCAATCTGGGTGGTTTCTGACAAAAAGAAACAAACTTGATTCATCAGCAATAATTGAGGTAGGATTACTGCGTTTTAAAGTTAAGAAATGCTTCAAAATAATTTTTTTTCTTGTGAAATTTGATCATTCAAATCAAATAATTTAATTGTGTACTAAAATGGCAAACCTAAACGGTGTCTCTTGGGCATTTAGAACAAAAATATTTATAGGACTGATTATAGAAAAGAGACAAACATTAGCTCTGTATGCTAAAGTTCTGCTTTGCCAGAAAAAGTTCATGCAGCTGGTTTGAGGATTCTCTGACAGTAGCTGAGTTTCCACTGACCAGATAAACACACAAATTGGAATTATGAAATGAAATTCACTTAATGGAAACATGGCAATTTTGAAAATAAAATGGCAAAATGTTTTTGGCTCTAGGATGAGGTGAATAGAAATTTGTGCATTTCGCAAAACTACAATGAAAACACTTTTTTGCATCACATGTGATTAACAACCGGATGTTACTACTGGCGGAAATGACGAAGAAGATGACAGGAAGTGGTAGGATGGTGACGGCATGTTTTTTAATGACTTATTGTTTGAACAAATTTACTTAATGGAAACACCACAATTCAGAAATGGTGTTTTGCAGACATGAGTTGAATATCGACAAAGTTTTGTACACATTTGTAATGGGAACACAGCTGCTGAATAAAGCATATTTCCAGCAGCCTTTTTGAAACAGATCCTGTACCGTGGGTAGAGGAACTCCAGTGACGCTTCCAGCTCCTCTCACCATCCTCTGCACAACTACAATAGGAAGTGGAGACCAAAGAGATTTACTCACTGTTGATGTGGTCGATGTAGTAAACTCCCACTTGTTGGTCGTAAACCTCCTCCCACCCCAGAGGCAGCTCATCTCCAACACAGTCGGCAAACGTTAGCGGTTTCGTAATCCTGGAATAAATTGGTTACAAAAGAGAGAACATTTAGCCATGGCATTAAATATCTTGCACTTTGCTTCACATATGGCAATAGCTGCTTTCTATTTTATTTTTAGTGAACAGAGAAGCATTATTTGAGCCCTTAAAAACTAAGGATTCTGGCATAACGACGAGCAAAGCAGCAGAGAAGTATCAAAACATGTATTTTCCCCACCTAATTATGTAATTTTTTCCTGTTCGCATCCTGCAGGGTTTTTCGCCTCATTTATTATGTAATTAGAGTTTAGTCAGTTAATGAAAGAGATAAAAAAAAAAAAAAAAGAGTCAACATTCAACCACAGGTTGAACCTGTTTCAGCAACAATTTTACCAGCTCTAGCATAGGAAATTGTAGTAGAAAAAAATCCATATTTGGCTGATTTGGGACACAAAACGTAAAGTATGCCCATTGAAAAGGCATGGGCCAGTATAATAAAATTGCTGGTAGAAGTAATTAATGAGATTGTTGTGCTTATTGACGAGCCAGCCACTACTACGAACAGAAGCTGAATGTTCTCTGCATTTAAAGATCAAAAATACAATCATAAACGTAATTTGAACAGCACAATGACTGACAATTGATTCAATGAGCTCAAAATGGTCAGAAGTGAAAATAAAACGGTTGTGCTTTTTTTTTTTTATAGATTTTCTTGTCATATTGGATTATGGGGTCAGGATTGGTGGCAAACAGACTTTCAATCATTTGACTATTTTCTTCACATTCTGGATTTCCTATTTCAGAGAGCAAATGAAAGGCACCTCAGAAGCTTAGATACATTCAGATGCTATCAAATTTAACATAACTAAAATCAAATTGAACAAATGATTGCTTCGAGGTGAAATCAGTTTAAGCTTTTCCTATCCATTAAAAAGAATGAAAACCGTGAACTCTTCAATAAAAACATTTTGAAGCTTGTTCAGAATGCTAGCTACAAAAAGAAACGTTTCCATTTAATCACTAAACTATTTAATCACAGTTTACAGCAACTAGCAGTACACATAACATTTCCACCAGTGAGCAGGTTGGATGATGGCATTAAAACCAGTAGCTGATCATCAATCACAGAGCTCCTTGTACTCGGAGCGTGAGGCCTGGTAACTGGCAAGGCATGCAAACAATGACGGGACTGCAAAGCGAGAGTAGCCGAGACACTCTGCTCTGCATTCCTCAGGAGACGCACGCTTCAGCTTTCCTCTCCCAAAAACCTACTGCACTGGATCTCACTTCCGCTTTCTTTTCTCTGTCAACAAAATGGTTTTCAGGCACGATGCCGTCGGCGCTCAGACACATGCTGCTGATTCAAATTAGAAGAAGGCACCGTGCTAGTCAGCCACTCTCTCCCTCTCTCTCTCCAAAAAAAAAAAAAAAAAAAAAAAAGGACATTACGAAAGAGGGCGTACTCTCATAAAAATGTCTGATGTTCCAATAAAAGTATCAAGGAGCGGTGCTGAATCACACTCCGCGATGAATGAGTTGGGCTTGTCAAAAACAATCAGGGCTTCAAATTCAATGAACTGCCTTAGCATTTCACATATTTTTGGGGAATTCAACAGGTTAAGTTTGTTCTTGACATTCCAGAGATATAGTGCAGCAGTCCAGAATGTTACGACTGTGGGTTTCCTCGTCATGTTTTCATTTATTTCCTCAAACGGAGATGAAACAATAAACTCACTAAAGTTAGATAATCGATAGCATACAAACTTTCATAAATCAGTACATCAGGGTAAGAAAATTATGCAATTGAGGAATAGCATGAAACATATTCTACACCTGTAAAAGGCTTCAAACCACTTTAACTTTTTTTGCCACATTGCAACCACAAGCTTTTATGTTTTACACAGGCATTTTAAGTCAAAGACCAACACAAAGTGCAGCATGTTTCTGACAAGATAAAAACATTTTTGTCTTCAGAAAAGTGAGGAACAAAAAAGGGGCAAATGTTGGTTTTTTACATGTTTCACAAACAAAAAAAAGCTGCAATGTGACATGTACTGAAAAGAAACATCCAGTGCAACCAGCCGCCTTTAAAAGTCATCTAACTACTACATCGAGTCCACCTGTTTAATGGACTCATTAGTTTTGGCGTACAGCTGTTCTGTGAAAGATCCAGCTGTACAGATCAACCAACAGTAAGTAATAAGCACTAGACAAAAATCTGAAAGGTTCTGAAAATAATTCAGTGATGGGATATTTAGACAAGACATTTCCAACTAAGGATGACAGACAGAACATACACAATAACAATTATTGAATAAGACTGTGCCGACATTTGACAGTAAAACGTGTTTAAATCACAATCTTGATAAACAGACAATCCAGTGTAGGAGTTATCCTTGAATGAACTCCTCTGGTGTCACATGCTTCGCAACACTTGGTCTGGCCGAATGCCGCAGGCGGCCGCATTTGGCCTGAACCTGATTCTTCTCAAGCAGCGGTGACGTTTACATTCAGGTTGAGGTCGTTTCAGGTTACACCGGCATGAGGAATTGAGTTTAGTGTAAAACGAGCTGCAGCGAATGCCTCATCGCTGCTGCAAAAATCGCATGAGAAACCTTGGCGCGTTCAAACAGAGGATGCTGGTGACAGCTGGGAGTGCTCTGTATTGTTTAGTTTTTTTTTAAAGTAGTGCGACGGACTGCAGCGTCGTGCTCTTAGTTCTGCACATAAACATTATCTGCACACGTTCAGGTTTAAAACGCTGAACCGGAGGCCTGTAGACAACTTACAGTTGATGTAACATGAAGTAAAATTTCATGAGAAATTGTAAAGGCACACCTACAGAAACATGGCCGTCTTTAACCACGGTCGGCTCTGAAGGTGCTGCAGGGAACCGCAGCTCAAGTGGAAGAATTTGTCAAAAGGACAAGTATTATTGGTGCATTCCACAAATCTGGCTTTATGGGAGATTGACAGAAAGAAAGTCATTGATACAACAAGGCCATGAGAAGTCCTATGTGCCATGTCACTATCGCAGCATATTTAGCATTTCTTATTTTGACCAATCAATTAAAAAAAAAAAATCTTTCATGATTAATTGGATGGTTTATTTTGGGTGACGAAGATCAGGGTCACAGAAAAACAAAAAAAAGAATTCTGACCTTTGATCTCAGAAGATTAAAGTCAAAATTCTGAGAATAAAGTCTTTTTTTTCCCCCAGTGGCCCAAATCCTCCTTGGTAAACCTGACTGTTAATCTGTGTTTTTATGTTATGTCAGAATATAACAAATCTGCAGAAAATAATCAAATCTGAATCCATGTCTAGAGTTTCAATCTCATCTAGGAAGAGGTTTATATTATTTCTCCAAGACTTTGCATTAAAAATATATTTTATTCCACAATAATTCACTGAAGTTTGAATAACCCCCATTTGATTCACTAAACCATGATCAGAAGATTACAAAAAAAGAAAATACATGCTTCAGGTAACTATGACAGACAACCAGTGGCATGACGGCAGTGGGTTAAAAGGAGCTGCACAAGTGGAGTTTGGAGACAAAGCAAACAAGGCCACGCTCCTTACCTGCTGCTGCTGCTCTGAGTGTTTGTGAAAGGCAAACAAGTGTCCCGACACCAACTGCTCTTTAAATACTTGGACAAGAAGCAATCGGACAGAGTGAGAAATACTTTAGGTTTTACACACATATTCAGAGGTAAAAACACAAAAATACAACACAGGAGTTTCAAATGAAGGAGTTGCTCTATACTTGGAGTATAAACAGAAAAAAAATGACTTAAAGGAAAAAGAGGAAAGTTCAGAAGATGCATGGGGATGTGGGAAGCTACGTGACGTCAGCGGGAGTTTAATCCCAAACTGCCCTCTGACCCAGCGACAGAGACAAAGACAGTGGGGGGGGGACAAAAAAAAAAAAACATGTCCTCCGCTCACAGCACTGAGTCTCTGAATGTTTGGTTTGTTACGCAGTCTTGTGATGGCGCCGTTTGTGTTCCAACTCATGTCTTGGGAGAGAGTCTCCAACCACTGCCGAGAGGTCTCTTAAAGAGACGGGCGCACAGCAGGACGGAGCGGAGCGGGACGGGAGGGGTGTGATGATGCCACCCGTTTAAAGAGCGAGTGGCAGCCGATTCATATGAAATGTTTACGAAAATATTTTTAGAGATTAACCTCAGTCTGCGTCTGGGAGAGAAATCCTTGAGTCATTCTCCTGTCGGGCTGGCACGGTGACCCGGACTAAACCTGGGAGTGCTGACAGTGTGAAACGGCTAACACCAAATTAACTTGCCTTTGGCTTTTAGGGTTATAAAAGGCTTTTCATAATAACTATATTTATACGCCGTCATTATAAAAGGCAGCTGCAGGATTAGCGCAGCAGTGAGTGTTAGAAGAGGAGTATTAAGGAAGATTCTTGCCCTGCTGGCTGTGTGAGTCATTAGGTGACCGATGCTTATAGAAACATCACACATCTTCATGGTCCATATTTAAAGACGGCCTTTAAAGCAGTTTAAGATGTAATGCAGCGCAGCATTAATGGCCCTGAGCAGTTTCCAGAGGATGATCATCAACTTTTTATTTCCTGAAATTCCTTTAGGCTTTTTGAAGTTCATAATCTTCTTGTTTTTTGTTTTGGTAGAAATATTGGGTATAAATGACAACATGTCTAATTATCATTAGCCTCCGGATCTACAGCTAGAACTGCTGTGGCAGCAAACTAGGCAGACATGAGATAGAAGAAAGACTGGCTACCCTCCACTCTCTTTGCTTTTCGTCTTTATGTTTTGGCTTTTTTTTTTTAGCTCTTAAATACATTTTGTTACGTACTCCGAGTCTCCAGGAGTGCGGAAAAGTTGAATTTAGTGTCTTCCAGTGCAGCGTAGATATCTTTGTATTCTGTTTGAGTCATATTTGTTTTTAAATCTGTTCAGTTTTTCTCTACTTCCTAATACGGTTTGTGACCCATTAAATCACAGTATTAGCTGTGGTACTGCTGAACAAGGCCATGGACTTTGAGTTTACCAACTTTTCAAATCTGCCGTTTTTAATCAATTATTTCTGATTTATTCATTGCTACCAGCGGTGTAGAGGACACTTTAAATTTGTAAAAAATAAAAAATTCCTTGACACTGAAAATCAAATAGAAGTTATCAGCAGCCCATCATTTACAAACTATAATCCTGCTATTTATGAAGGACAATGTAATAACTGGCTTGTTAGATGCATCAACAACAAACAACTACAAAACTACATCTAACTCCTAAATCAATCAACTCTCCCTCTCATCACACCTCAGAAACTTTCAAACAGGAGTCGATCAAACACCAATATATATATATATTGGATGATTAGTAAAAAAAAAACAAAAAATTTAAATACAGTGTTTTCACCTCATTTATACAAATATTTAAACCTAAAAAGCAACCATTATTCCTACTGCTGGTAAAGTGTAAAATTTATATTTTGGTGCATTGACTTAAAAAGGATTTGAAAATGTGAGGAAAAGTAAAGTCACCAAGCAGCCTTTTGAATATTTTTAAACAAAACTAATCAATAATTATCGATTATACATCGTGAAATGTTTTTCCAACCGTATCACCAGTCCTACAACAAAGTAGGACATGCTTTTTCAGCCAGCTGGGTAGCAGTGCACAGGAAAAGGTGAAGCCGAATAACTTTATGCTCACTCGTAAACTGTGGGAACAGCATTTTTTTAGATTCCCGTCAATTGTGGAGGATTCTGTAGATCTTGGTATCGATAACTGACCCACACATTTGAAGCCACAAGCGAATAATCACTAAAATGTTAACTACATTGAAATTACAGATAAATATACTTGCCTTCCAAATTCACACACTATTTAAAGAAAAGGCTTTTTTGCGCCGTTTCTAACTTTCAAAGTAGGTACGGATGTTTTTATTTTCAAAGCTTTTCACGCTGATCATCATCATCTCTTTGGTCACAGAAGACAGAAAGTGAGGCAGTCATCTAAAGACGAAGGAAAAGCAGAACATGAAAACGACAAGCATGTTCAGCTGTGGAGGGACGAGATGCTCCGGGGTCCCCTCGTGTCTCGCAGTGTCTCAGATAAACATATTTGGTTGTCGGAGACATTTGCTAATTCTAGAATAATCTGAGCCATTTTGGGTCGTCCCAGAGGATATTTCTATCTCCACAGCTCCCTCCCCACAGCCCCCTGCCTGGCGACGCGCTGCTGCATGGGAAAGGCATGTGAAACTGGAGTCTTGAGCGGCCGGTGAAGTTGGGTCGTCCCCAACAGCTAGTCGTTGCACCTGGGCAGCAACAGCAAGTCTCCACAAAGTGAACAGCAGATCTCTCAAAAGAAAGAATAACTATTAGAATTTCATCACAGAATCCAAATAAAATGTTTCCGTTACTTTGGATCTGTAGGCTACTGGTATCAAGGTAAATCAAAGATGTAAAATGTCAGTCAACTAGGTTCCCCGTTGTTGTAAATAGTTCCCTTACTGGTAGCGTACAGATGTGAGGCAATTTATGATAAACGGAACATGTTTAAATTTAAGGGATCCATCAGTTTTGTGGTCATCTACTCTACATTTTTTTTTTAGATGAATCATGCGTTTACATTTTTCACAGTTTTTTTCAGAAAAACCTCCATTGACGACATGACCGTAATCTTCTTCACAAAATGGAGTAGAGTCGGATTTTGGCGGTTGGAGGATTTTTCTTTTGTCTTTGGTAAAAGATCACAAGCGATTCCTCCCGCTAGCGCTAGACTCTCAAGTTTGTTTTGGTTGTATTTACCCAGAATACCCTGCGCTATAATCCACTTCCTGCTTTCAGAGTGCTCTCTGGTCTGCTTGCATCTGCAGTTGAACCCAGACCTCAGTTTTTTGGGGAACCAGAATTAGCTTTGTTGGTCCACATCAGAGTTTGATTGAGCATTCAAACTTCCTGAAAAGAACCAGACTTTCTGGGAAAAACTAGAGTTGGACAAAAGCGGACTAAACAGGGCTGGTGTGAATGAACCCTTAGTCCACATGTGTCAAGCTTGAGGCCCGTGGGCCAAATCCGGCCCATCATAGCTTTTTATGTGGCCCTCTAGATTCTAGACTAAACACCAAGTGTGCTTAAATATTATGTTTTCACTCAAATCAATGCAGTTTTTATCTGTTTATTGCCAAATTAAATCAATCAGTCCCTCCAGTTTCTTAAGAATTACTGTAGAAATTCACACAAAATCAACAAATCCCTGCACTTTTTTGTGCTAACAATTTGGAGTTTATTGCAGATTTTTCTCAAAATGTGTCAAAAACTCTTACTTGTCCTAAACAGCTGCCTCAGCCTTAATGGAGGTCAGATTACAGTCCTTGATCTATGCAGCGAGTAATAAAAAGTCACATTTATTGTCAAAAATAAGCGCAAATATTGTAAATAATTCCAGCTCTGACTTTTATCGCAAAAAACCCCCACACACAAAAATAATCAAAATCCTGGACGGACTGAAAAGACGTTCAACAACATTTAATTTTGAAGAATTTACTGATATTTTAAGAGTTTTCCATCAATACATTCGGCAGAACCGGCCCTTTAAGTGCATTCATGATCTTGATTTGGCCCAAAACAAAAATGAGTTTGACACCCCTGCCTTAGTCCCTTGTAAAGCTGCAATTATTCAAACACAATAAGATAGTGCTGCATCGCTGAAAATTGTAATTTGATTTGTTTCACATTCCCCCTCCCTTGTTTGTATGATGGTATATTTATATTTGAATCGGCATATTAATTTGTTCTTTTTTTAAATCAATAAAGAGATAAATCACCATGATTTTACAAAAACTTTTGAAATGAGTCGACGCTGCCAACAGAAACTTCTCCATTTCCAAACCTGAATGGTATTCCTCCTCAAAACGCTTTAATATAAAGTTGTCTTAAAGCTCAATATGACAGTGGGGTTTAAATCTGTGTATCTTCATGACATAGATGCTACAAATATTGTTGTAATTCATGTCAGCTACAGCAGAGCGCCTACTACGCTGCATTCCTGAAGTCAAAATCATAAACTCATCCAACCATCACAACCTTTTCGTTGTCCTATCGTCGCCCTAAACAAGCTGCCAAACAACAAATAAGAGCTAAGGAAATAAGCGGGCTTAACCTCTGCATAATTGTGACCGGGAACAACAGCAAATGCTACAACGGACGTCCCAGACGACACGATCCCATCTAATTCTGCGCATTTTTTCCTTCTACCCTGAATGTCACCTGCTTTAATTCCCACTGCGTGACACAGACAATCGGAAACAAAAGGGCCACAAGCGTCGCCGGCCTGGAAATTCCTGCCAGAGTTAAAAAAGAAACGTGGAAAACAACTTTGGGAGGAATGTCATTTATGTCCAGCCTCTCTGGCGCTGCATTTCAGAGCAAGCAGCTGACACATGCGCTTCTCCCATTAAATGTTGAATCTTATAGAAATAGGTCTCTATAAGTAGACCGAGATGTCCCGCCACTGTGCACATTTAGACGGCGTCAGGACACATGGACGGGAGCGGACCAGGCAGCACTGACTCAACCGCGACCGAAGTAAAGCAGCTCGGCTGTCAGGGACGAAGGGTTTGACCCTAGTGAACAGAGACGATACTCAAATACCAGCAGAATAATGAATTATGACACTCTAAGTCATGCAATCCATATATTGTAACTCTTTGTTTTCAATTCTTGCTTTTACTGACAAAAGTTAGGTGGCCTGCGGAGTAATCCTGTCACATATGGTATGACTGCAAGTCCACCCTGCTAACGTTAGCTTAGCACCAACAAATGGAAAGAGATTGATAAACCTTCCTTTGAGGTCAAGGCTGCCATTTTGGATTTTGGCCAAAATGGATTTTTTCCCCCCGATGGACCATCACACACACACACACACACACGTTGTGTGAACTCTTCCGTGTTCATAATGTGAAAATACTGAGATGGCAAAATTACCTACAATAGATACACATTTTCCTCACTGCTCTCTTGCTGTGCCTCCAACACTCTGTTATCTTTACAACTTTTGTTCATTGTCAGGGATTTGCATAAAATACAGTCTGCCATGCAAACTGCAACACAAAACATTAGGAATCCAACCATTATTACTTTACGGTCTTTAGCGACATTAATATTGTGATGACATATTTCTGATTTCCAAATTTTGCTGGATGATAAATTGTCCCAGTAATTATTCCGATAAGATGCAATATTAAGACCATTTTCAAGTAGTATATTGCGCTCTCCAAGAACTCTTAACAATGGAGCTGGAAGATATTTTAAATATCCAAAATAAAAGCCGCAAACATCTGGAACCAACTGGATTATCAAGTCTCTGTAAACGAGATAATCAGAATGAAAATTAAGCTCATTTTATTTCATCATGCGATTAATTGATCGTTTGCTTATTGCAACAGGCATGTTGCTTTACACGCAACATGCTTGTAAAGCAGCAGACTGCAGGCTAGCAGTCGGAGAAGACAGCCTGACTAAATAGGCTGGTCTCTGCTTGTCATGCTTCCAGTGTCATTTAAAAACACAAAACATACTTTTCTGGGCAGTGAGCATATTTACCTGAAAGATACAACTCAGCTTGTGTTTATTTTAAATGCAATATAAAAAACCCATTTCACATGGAATTTTTAGAAATCTTATTAATGAAAACTGTGGTTTTCTTGCTGCAGTGTTAATTGTTGCTTTTCCTACTTTAAGAAAAAAAAAAAATTGTATCACGTTTGATTTTAAATTTTCGGGTAAGTCCCGTAATATTTTTACTCCAGTCTATCATGCTGTGAGAACTTCATACCAGCCCCCCGGCCTGTCGACTACATGCTTCCCCTCCGCCCCCCTTTTTGAATGAGAATTGTGCAGATGTGTGGACAGGGGAGGGAAAAAACACAATGGTGCCCCCTGAGCACGAGGTTAGTCCACTGACTCTGGCATGTCCTGTTTAGGTAGTGTTCTTCACAATATACACACAGGGAAAGAACACACAGCTGCTCTTGATGATGATGGTGATGAAAGGGTAAAGGGGCAAACAGAGGAATGCTGAGCAGAATTCAAGCAATTAATGGTCAACTTTATAGTAGTAAAGGAATCTGAGGTAGGCAGACAGGAAGTGGGACATCAAAGGGGTGTCAGCTGGAGGAAAGGGGTCCAGAACAAGAAGTGGGTTGACCCTTATTGTCGGCTCACTTCAGACACACAGGGCAAAATGACAGTCGATGTTCAGCAACAGCCTCCACAGCGAAAGACAAAAAAGAGCCATCATAATGAAAACACTGGGGGAAGCAAAATAACAGCGGGGTTCAGTGCATGTGAATAACCTTTCAGTGCTGGAAACACAGCTCACCCTTTCCAGAATAATTGAATTTGGTGTGCTTTGTGACCAAGCATAAAGGCCTCCCTTTGCCGAGCGGCAGGCCGACCATGACTGTTGCATAACAGAGCTAATAAAGGAGGCCTGCGGGCCCCGGGGATGCGAGGAGGGAGACACATGGGAACTGCCCCTGTCCTGCTGCTTTGTCTGGGGCACGAGTGAGCAAAGAGCCCCCCATTTACCCCCTGGAGCATAAGTGTAGGGATGCCTAGCAAAACGCTCATTCCACAGCAACAAAAAAAAAAGCCCCACAGAAGTGCCTGGGTTATCTGCGGGAGATGGCCGGGCGTTGCTAGAAACGTCCATCATTCGTAGAGATGTGAACATCCCTGATACTGAAGGCGAAGCGAGTTTGTCTAGGTATACCGCAAGTATCCGTTCACACTTCCATCCAAGTTTTCACTACATGCCGCCACCTAACCCGAAGCAGGTCCGTCTGAACAAGCATGAACTCTGGCTGGTCTATGCAGCTCCGTTACAGCACATCACTATCATCTCTGGCAATTATGATTGCGATGAATGGTTCTTGCGTTTCAGCGATGAGACGATGATCCGCCGCCGATTCTCTGGACTGGCCGAGCCCGGAGCTAGTGCACTCTGAACGGCCCCGGCGCCCACATGGGAGACGTTAGATCCCAGCAGGCGGAGAGCACTCTCTGAATTGGTCGCTCAAACTGCTGAGAAACAGAAGAGAAGCTCGCAGGAACATCTGAATGAGTTTACTCTCAAAAACGACGCTACCACGGTACAATGGCGTAGATGAACCACTTCAAAAAAGGCCTGAAGAGGCTCTTTGTATGAGATTAAGATCAACAACCCAGCCCATCATTTCTAGCTTCATCAGTTTAGGTCATAGCAGATGCTTTTGGAGGAACAGATGATCATTTAAAGTCATTTCCCATAACCTTATCATAGCCCACTATAGGCCTGGGCTCACTACTGGTATCAAGGAACATCTAGATGTTATTTCCCATATTTCCAGACTAGGTCGGCCAGGTCAGCCCTCTTCGGCCCGCCTTGAAAGTGGGCGGGGATCAACATACCAATCAAATTCTTGCTGAAGCTACTGAGGTTACCTTCTCTTTATTGCCCAGTCCAACTCTTTTACACGCACAGAAGGCAGATTTATCCCCAAGGTCCACATTAAAAGACATCTGATTACACACAAGCGATTCATGCAGTACTTTTGTGTAGGTCAAGTGATCAAAAAAATAATAAATTCTACATCGATTAGAATTATTATAATAAACAATTTTTAATGTTATGGACAATAAATCAATATATCGAAATAGATAAGTGATCAATAGATGAGAATATTCAGTAATTCCATTTAACTCCAATCCAGAACCACACAGCATTCTGGGAGATGTAGGAAGAGGTTAGAAGATGTAAACTAGTTAGTGGGATTAACTAACTCATTCTTTGGTTACCTAGCAACAACATGTAGTTACTTGCGCAGCAGCAGTTTCGGGTTTCGCCACCGTGCCTCATAACTGCTTAAAAATAAAAACGCCGCCGTGTAGTGAAAACTGGATAAAACAAGAAAGGTCACACCACCAGTTTGGCAGCAATTTGGATATTTAGACTGATCAATAATTACCTATACTGACTAATATACCGTGATACATCTTCAGCCACATCGACCAGCAGGAATAACTATTCAATCATGTTAAAATCGTTTACCTTGATATTTCTGAGCAAATACAGTGAAAGTGTTTTCTTTGTAGTACTATGAGAATCTCACACCTGATCAGTGTAATTTTACGTTTTTGGACTGCTTTCAAAAAACAAACAAACCGAGAGACCAAGCTTTTATTAGCTAGACTCAAATGCACCCAACTATTAGGACAGTTTCATCTTAGTAGGCGACTTCATGCCATCTTTAAAGACTCTAAATGACATCATAACATGTTATCTCATCTAAAGAGTTATAAATCACCAACAGTGAGCGAGCAGAAGATATATGCCCTCTTAATTAGCTTTAAACAGATGAGCTGTCAAACTAGGCTTTTAAGTCTACGTAACGCTTGAGTAGCTTTCAAAGTGAAGGAGAAAAACATTAGGTCAAAGCCTGACAACGTTTTGATCTGATGTCAGTCAGATTTAGCAGCAGGTAAAGAGAAATTTATAGGAAAGGCCGTTTCAGGTGGCGACAGAAGACATTCCTCTGTTAGATGGCCAATAAATCACCGAGCAGCACCAGAACAAATGCAGGAAACATTCCTTTCGTCATGCAAACCTACAAACTCCTCCCGACAGACGCTCACTACTGGAAGAAGTTGTGAAACAGCGATGAGCCCTGTGCAACAATGGTTCATCAAAAAGCAGGGAGGGGTTGTCTTCAAGAAAATCTGGGTTTTCTTATCTAGATTACATCCAGCTATGGCGTTCACCCTCCTGCTGGAATCAGAGGCCAGAAATGTCGAGCATTTCAAGTCCTCAGTTGCTCATTGCAACAGATAAGGGTTCACAGTTTGCTTCCACTTTTCTTGTGCTCTTTAAAACGTGACCTGCATCACAAGTTCTCGGCCAGTAATCTCCTGGGAATTTCAGAATTGAAAGTTTCCTTTCGCCAGCAAAACTGTGGATTCGTCTCGCTGCCTTCTTAAAGTATTTTCCACCCTGTGAACTTCTCCAAAATATCCCTAACGACAACAACAAAGTTGGATATATTTTACAGGGATTTTATGCAAACACAAAGCAGCACAGAGGAAGGAAAAATAATTTACAGAAATTTCTACAAATAAAAATCTGAAATGTGTGGCGTGCATCTGTATTCATGGTTTCCCCAACGCCGATACTCCTAAATAAAACCTATTAACATATAATCCATTAATCTGAGAAGCAGCAGCAAAGACGTCCATCAGATTTGCAAAGATCCACAGCTCAGGTAGGAGAGCTCGTTGGCAGGACGACCATTAAAAATCTGTCATCACTGTTTAAAAAACCCAAACAGAAAAAAAAAAAAGTTCTATTTGGGTGCTGTGGTCAGATGAGATCAGAACTAAAAAGATTTGTCCCATTTCAAAAAGAAAAATAAATGCTGGAGATTGCAAGCATTTGGACCAAAAAGTTAATTTGCAAAACAATTTCTACTATTTAATGTCAAAAACTTGTTCTACAGAAGGATGTATACTTTGGCAAAATGCAAAGTTATAAGTTAAATCAATAAAAATGATTAAAAGATATGCAACTGTTTTAAATATGGGCAATAGGTATCGTTGCCCAGGGCGCTAAGCACTTAGGTTAAAAATAAGAAAACAAAAAAAGTATGTAATTGGTTCCCCTAATGAGTTTTCTATTACTTTTTTATATTTTTACAATTCAAGCATGGAGAAAACATGACTGCACACTATAGAAAACAAATACAGATGTTTGCTTCTTATCATGTTAGCATTTGGTGCTAAATCAAATGACTATTTTATTCTTTTTAAAAGAATTTACCCTGCTTTTCATCTGGCTGTAAATGCATAGTATTGAGAGAGGTCACATCTGGTTTATTTTGCACTGAACATGGATTTTCTAAAAAAAAACTGTGCGACATTTCTGAAACCTTTGTACCATTTCTGAATACACACGAGACGGCATGTTTACTTGTTTTTCTGACATTACGACTCCCCTAGATGAAAATATTTTACACTGCTTACAGACTGTTTAAGCCATTGTTTCAATTTGTAAAATCATCATTTTTTTCTTTTTGCGTGGGGAAAAAAAAAAAAAAAAAAAAAAAAAAGGGTACCAGGAACAGAATGATGAAGCCTCACCCAGTGCAGCATTTGTCCAAGAACAACCTCCGGGGATAATGGACTGGGTGTAAAGTGAGTGAAAAAGCAGCCAGAGTTTGAATAAGAACAGAACGATCTCTGAAAATATCAATAATATCTACAAGTTAACACACTGGACCCAATATGGATTTGGCAAAAGACATCCCCCCCCCCCATTATCATGCTCTACGCCTTGCAGGATTCAAATGAGCTACAAAGACAAGACACTTGTCTCTAGAAGTACGATAAAGGGCTGCTTTGATCGATTTCCACCTTTCCCTTACATTACAGTAGAGGTAAAGTACTTGCAATAATTCCCAGTAATCTCGTAAATCTGCTTCAACTCCCCCTCTTGAGCCCGTTTCTGGGCTGGTGAAATCCAAGTCCCCACAAAAGCACATCCTTGCAGCTTTCCCACTGGCCCAACTAGCATTCTTCACATATTTCCACAAAGGTTTCTGGGAGTTGGAGTCTCAAGCTCGCCACTCTACTACTGCTGCTGCTCCACTCCTTAACCCCAGTGAAAAAAAACAAACAGACACAATCCACGGCCACTTTGACATAAACAAGCAGACTTTTTAGGCCGTTCTCGACGCGCCGCTCATCTGAAGGAGGTGTCTGTGTGAAAGAGGAGAGGGAGAGCTGCAAAACAATGGCTCTCTGTTGAGATTCGTCAGCCAGGAATGTTTCAGGTCACTGAAAGTCATCAAGTCGACGAGTGTACTGATGGGTTCAGGTGATTGGAGCATCAAGCTTGCTCTTCCTTGAGGCTCAGGACTAAGCGCCTTGGGTGACCAGACAAACTGGGTTACTACTGGTTCAACACACAGGCTGCTGGTCTGGTGACACCAAACTCCTCTGAAACACAACAAACCGGAAAGGCTGAGGCTGCAGCAACTCCCTGTCAAAACACTGTCAGGCTTGGTGTGTGGAGGGACACGATGGGAACACATTAAAGTGACCAGCATGGTGCATTGATATGATGGGCGTTGCACACACACACACACGATACACACACACACGATACACACACACACACACACACACACACACACGATGCACACCCCTGTTTCAGGAGGCCACATCTCCTGCTAAATCTCAGCTGATCAGAGGTTCCCAGCTAATTAAGTCACATCAAGCTGGAATCTGATTAAAAGGAGGGAACACTCATCCAGTCTACATCTGGGGGAAATATTTCGTTTTCAGGCAGCGCCTACATGTGCGCACATAGTTTAGAAAGTTAACTTGTTGAATTAACATACCTCCGTGAGTGTGTGTGTGTGTTCCCACTACCCCCAGGCCTCCAGCCTACCTACCTATCTCTGGGGTCAATCCACGAAGTTTGCCGGGTGTTGTGGTCGATATAAAACACTCTCCCGTCGTAATCCCGGGCTTCCTCCCAGCCCGCGGGCAGCGGCAGCTCCGAGCTCTCCCTCCGCTTACCGCCGCTGACCCACGGCATAGCGTCGACACGGCGAGTCGGGCAGAAGCCCCCCTTGCCCTGCTTTTTTTTTTTTTTTTTTTTGTTATACCCCCGAAAAAAAAGAAAAGTCGTCGGTCTTCACTGCATTACAAAAGCGACTCCACCTCGACGCAATGGGGAAAGGAAACGCGAAAACGGCGAGTTTCCACCGAGGTCCTCCGCTGAAACAGTCCCGCGGGAGGAACATCCACTTTCTTCCGCTACTGGCCCCCTAAAAACGGTCCAGCGGCGTCCGCGCGGTCCTCCATGTTCGCCTCTCCACCATATTTCATTCCTTCGTGTCTGTCCATATTTGGGGGCGGATTTGCATAAACGCTCGGACGTACGACTGAGCGAGTTCCTCCGTCCAATGGGAGCGGACTGGGAACCAGTGCTCTCATTAGGACTAATTACTACCACCCGGACTGGGGATTTAAAGCCACTTTAAAGTGTCGCGCCGCTTCAGAGTTTTATCGCCACAGCATTGGAAGATAAAAACGCACCAAGAATCGCTACGTTACAAAACAAGTTAAAGAAAAACATTTCACGTATTGGTCCACATTTTAGTTCGGCTTAAAAATAAGGTTTTTTTTTATAACTAAGATAAAACAGTAAATATATTTAATGTAAAAACGAGGAAAAACTTTGATTTAAACACCCGGACTCCTCCCACTAAGTTTGCTGCTGTGATTGCGGCGGCAAGCGGTACAACAGCGCCATCTCGCGTCTCCTATCCACATAGCGTATCGGTTTCTCTGCCGTACTAGTCAAAAAATAAAATTATTATTAAAAAAAAGTTTGTTTCAGTAATTTAATTCAAACAAAGTTCTTTGCAGACACCGATGAAATTCATTTCACACACAGTGATATGTTCCAAGCAAGAAATGCAAAATTCAGTTCCTCAGAAAACTGAAAACAGAAAAGGAAAAAAAAAACGTAAGGTAAAAATTTGGGGGTCCATTAGTGTCAAAAATATGTTTTGTGTATGTAGCATGCTCACGTAATGTAACGTGTTTATGTGCATATCGTCACCGTCCTAAAATAACGGCCCATATATCTAATTCCCCCCCCCTAAAGTCGACATTTTTGTATTAAAAAAAATATATTTTTTTGCCATTTGTATTCAAATTTTCAGAGAAGCAGAATGGGGTGTTTTGAACAGCTGTCAGTCAAAGTCATCAAAACTAACTGAAATAAACACGTGAAATGCATCAGTCGGTGGGTAAAGTCTCCATATATTACAACAGTTAACAAAAATGGCTGACCTGAATTCCAACAATAAGTTCATTTATGCCTCTGAATTTATTTGTTCATTTCCTGCATACCTTAAATATAACAACAGAAAAATCAAACCCGAACACCTTCCAATGTAGCTCTGACTGTGTGTTTTAGAGTCTGATGTTTGAGTGTATTTGGCCTTCACTGTAGTGGAACAGAAGAAATCGCTCGTGTTTCCGCCCTCATGTGGCCGAATGAATGAACTGCAGCGGTGTCACTTTTTAACAAGTGTCTGCTACAGCAGCAACAACAAACAAAGCAATTTAATAGGAAGAGAAATTAACAAAGAAGGGGGGTTTTTTTGCCTTATCTTTTTTTCTTTTACTTCAAACAGTATGGGAAGTTTCTTCTGAAGTCGTCCCTCTCACACTGTTTGAATACAAAGAGAAGCTTCCTTTTTCTCTTCCACGAGGAGATTGATTTGGTATTGTTCTGTCCGAGTCTTTGTCCGGACATCAGAACTCTCGGCTGGGGATTTTATTGCCTTTTTGTTTGCGGTTCGAACAATGTTCTTAAGAACGGGAAACATTTTCTCACATCTCGGCTTTGATCTGCAGCCTCCTACGATTGTTTCCCACAGGCTCTGCTGTGTTCGTAAGAGACGAGACAATAAGCTGCTCTGTTGTTTCACATTCAGTCACATGCAGACCGAATCTAAAAGCAGTTAGCCCAAACTGATGAACACGACAGAATTTGCAACCCAGTTCTGTTGCTCTTGCACTATATTGATTCTTGAATGTATGGAAGCCTGTTTATCTACGTTTCTTTCTCATTCTGTGCCATTTTGCATGTCTTGGTTCCATTTTAAAGAGTTTTACATCTGGAAATAGTTGCTTCTTACGTGTACAGAACAAACTGCTTGGCTTTCTGTCTTCTGGCATCGACATATCTCAGGATAAAACACACAGGATGCAAAAACAGACATGAAAGAAGTCTATTTTTTTTCTGCTGTAACATAGATTGGTATCTTGTCTACGTCTAATGACCTCTCCTGTGGCTTGCAGCTTGGGGAAATGCTTGACAATGGTTTCATCTAAACAAAGCCATCTCTGCCTCTGCTCCTGCTGCCCATTGGCATGGTGGCAGGATAACAAAGGGGGAGGTCCAAACAAGCCCCCTCTCCTTCCTGCATCAGAAGATGTGTGCTCTTCTGAGTGGAAAGTGTTTGTGAACAAGCGCCGAGCCCTGAGCCAGAGCAGTCAGCTCTAATTACCAGGCGCTTTGAGCAGCCTCCGTCCTGACCGGACTCCGAGAGGCCTCTCCATCCCAGGCGCAGCCGGTGAAGGGGAACTCTCATGGATCTCTTGAACGTGGAGGCAGGAGAGGCAAGGAGACGCATGGACTCACCTGCCTGCGTCTTGGAACTGCTGGGGCTGCTGGTCTACGTCGGGGCATGGCTCTGTGCTCTGGGCAGCACCATCCTGCCGCAGTGGCTGACCAAGTCCACCTCTCTACTGCCCACCGAGAGCTACGGCTTGGGACTGTGGGAGACCTGCGTGGTCCAGGACATCGGCGGCATGGAGTGCAGGTCTTACGACAGCCTGCTGGGTCTTTCCAGCGACCTCAAACTGGCCCGCATCTCGATGTGCACCGCCCTCGCCGTGGGCCTGCTGGGAATCGTGGTCGCTGTACCCGGGCTCCACCTGATCAACAGCTGCAAAGACTACAAAGGCCACCGAACCAAGAGGACTCTGACCATCACTGGAGGGGTGCTGGGGATGATGTCCGGGGTGCTCTGTCTGGTCCCCGTGTCCTACGTCGCCCATTTGGCTGTGATGCATTTCTTTGACGAGAAGGTTCCCGAGGTGGTGCCTCGATGGGAGTTCGGAGACGCCCTGTTCTGCGGCTGGGCAGCAGGGTTCCTCCTCGTGGTGGCCGGGCTGATTATGGTGACCTCCACCTGGTGCTCCCAGGCGGAGCACCACCCTGCGCCACAGAGGAGGTGCCGCGCCAAGAGAGACCGTGACCTCAGAAAACGCTCCGAGTACGTTTAACGAACAGAACAACACGATCACCTGTAGAGCTGCACTTCAAACTGCTTTGCACCAATGATGTCAATGATTTTTATATATTAAATGCAAGATAATGTGTAATAGCTGATCCAGCCAAAAAAAAAACAACAAAAAAAACAGGCTTTACTTTGTAATGTTTTAGCTCTTTTAAACACTCACATGCACAATCATGACAAGATGACCTGCTGTGATTAGTACAAGTGAATATTTTTTATAAAGGGAGGCTTTAGTATTATGGGATGGCTTTCATTTGTCACTTTCAAAATGAAAAATAAACTATTAAAGGCTTTTATTAGGCTTTTTGCTAATGTCTGTTATTCTTAATCCTGAAGCTCAGATCGTTTCTTAGAACCTAATTTTTTGTGAGTCCGCTCTGGTTTTCTGGTGAGGTGCATCGTCTGATACGGATCAGGTCTAAAGGTGAGCATTCTGCTCGTGCATAAAATCCTTGTGCAAAAACATGTGCAGTCAGGTTTCCTTTATCTGTAATTAAAATTAAGTTTATGATCTGAAGCATATAGATGTGATAAAAAAAAACCAGAACAAGTTGTTACAAAAAAAAGTAAATACAAAACAAAGGAACCACCAAAGGGTTAATTTTGTGTTGGTAAAATGCTGAAAGACCCGAGGCTGTGTGCAGCAGTGTCTTGGTTTGTGGTCTGTTATGTCACAGGTTTAGGCACCGGCCAAACCACAGCCACCCTCAGACGACCGGTCCGGTCAGGAGGGGGGGGGGGGCCGAAGGGACTAAAAACAGCCGTCAGGTGTGTCTGCGGCGGTGGAAACACAGCTTGAGGCTAATTCCATCAGATTTCCTGGTGACTCACAGAGCTAAGCTGTGTTTAATGAATACTTTAATGGTCGAAGAATGTAGCACACGTTGACATAATTACACAAATTTGCCAGGGGTCAGAGTGTGTCACCGCTCACCGCGGTCCCGAGCCGGGGCCCGCATTGGCTTCGCAAGCACACAGGTACAGCGGTGCATAACGCGTCACACGCTGCGGAAAACCTTTCCTTTCTATCAGTTGTGCTTTCTGAGGAGCGAGCTCTTCCAGAATGAAGTTAATAAGAGATAATGATGTTGTCACACGAGCACGTCTCCTGAGGGGCCCCCGAGACGGGACCGGCTCTACTCCTGACCCGCCGACGGTGGTTCTGTTGAGACTCCCAGAGCCGGAGGCGCTCGGAGCAGAAAGAGAGAACGTCTGCACTGCAAAAACACACACAATCTGACAAAGTGTTTTTGGTCTAGTTTCAAGTTCAAAATGTCCTAAGCGTACTGGAAGTCAATAATTCCTGAACATTGATGAAAAAGTACAAGCTGTAAGTGAAATAATCTGATTATTATTATACAGGCAGATTATATTTCGCATATTCAGGAATTATTGATTTAAAATAAGCATCCATCTCTTGCTGAAAAGTTACGTGTAAGTTAGTTTTGCCTCTTTTCAAGTGTACTAAGATATTTGCACTATAAACTAAACCAAAAATACTCGATAAGATTTTATGTGTTTTCACTGTGATGAGCCTTATTTATGTATTCCTGCAGGTTACCAACAATGCAGTCTAAATCTTTGTATTTGTTTACATATTACTGACAAGCATGAGTTAGAAAAAAAGTGATTAGCCAATCAGGAGTGGATGTTGATGTCACCAATTGAATTTACAGGGACAAAAATAACAATATTTTTCATGGCATTTCAGGTAGAATCTTTTCCAAATAAAGAACATCGACTTGGAACGTCTGAAAAGATAAAAGGGCTTTTGTTGGCCCGCTAATTTCGGCGTTTGTTTTTAATTTTGGCAGTTTTGATCCTCCATACTATAGGGACTGCAGAGAAGGACTCCAGTCCACCATTTTGAAAGCTATTAGCTGTAGGAAGGGTCCAATATCAATTGTGGAGACTCTCCTGTGGATTGCAGTATGTTTCTAGCTCCTGTGAGTCTGGGCAGCGACGCAATAAAAAGGAAATGATATGCCAGCGTCTTGACAGATTATGTCTAAATACATCCGAATTCAAACAAACAAACTTAGTCTGAGGGCTTGATAAACAAACAGTTTTCATACACTGCTTATAATTAGCAGGCTGGGGAATTGACTAGCTGAGCCACAGCCCAGGTCAAAACATTCCCAATGTTAGACATCGTCTTTTGTATTAAGACCTGGAAATTAACTTATTGCATTTCAATTATACATATCTATATTTTATCTGTTTCAAAAAAAAAAAAATCCTAGACAACAAAAAACTATTAAATCGTGGAACGCAGTTTAATGACACAACAAAGAAAGCTGTTTAAACTGAACCACGTTTTCAAGATGGTTCCAGAATCTGTACTACAATTTTTTTAAAAATGTTTAGGCTTACATTGTCGCCGACAAATTAGTTTCCTTAAAGGTGCAGTATTACATAAAATCCACTTTTTTTACAAAAAGCTTTACATCATGTGATAATGTTATTCTCCTGGAGTGTTGCTTTGATACTTTCATGCGTGTCTGGGAAAATCCTTTAATCTCCCGTGGCAACCATTCAGGAAGCAAAAGCACAGGCCTCACCAAGCGCCCAGTTTCAACGCAGCTCCTTGCTAGCACCCTGCTAATTGCTAGCTGTTAGCAATTAGCAAACACCTGGTGAAACTGCGCACCTGGTGAACTCGTTATGGCGGCTACTTCTCAGTGAAACGTTGTTTGTAAATGGGACTTTGGACAAATGTTGTGATGAGGTGTTGGAGGTGAAGTTTCAGAAAGAGCAGGAGCTTCTTGGAGAGACGGAGGCCCAAATTCAAGACGTTAAATTGCGATGTTGCATTTCTTTTATGTCATGTTTGATGTATACAGCATTTTTAAAACTGACGGTAACAATGATTGTGCTAGAAATGGCCCTCTATGCCTGGAAAATACACAATACTGCCCGTTTAAAATAGTAAAGGTAAGGCATACTTGTCTAAATAATCATGAAAGAGTGAGCCAAATATTATTCTTATAAATGAAAGTAAAGTAAAAAGTTATTTTCCCCTAGATCAAGGAAAATAATTTGTAAGAGTTTTAGATACATTTTTTGGTGAAAAATACTGGATAAAAAAAATGTACTTGCAGAAAAAGTTCAGAAAAATCTTTTTTATACATAATCAATGGAGTTTTTCCCAGTAGATTTTTTTTTCTTTTTTTATTACGCTTACAGATTTGAACTTTTCATCTGCTCTTTCTGTAGCGACAGATCTGACAGGACGGTCAATCTTCAATCAGACCTGCTAATGTAAAACGTTTAAAAGCTTAAAAAAAAAAAAAATAGCGCTAGTTACGCTCCACCATTGCAGCAAATCATACATGTTATGATCTGTTATCACTGATCTCTGACCAACATAAAAACATGGAGTTATGCTAGAGATCAGCTGCTCCTGCGCCGTGAGTTATATCTCTCTCTATCTCTTTATCTTAGTTTACCGCAGGAAAATGCCAACATCCCAGCAAAACTGTCATCCAGTCAGTTGGCTTACGGGAAAAAAACAAAACAAAAAAAACACTGGAAACATCTGCACCAATCATCAGAGTTGTGTGTGTGTGTGGTTTTTTTTTTTAGTGTTCTGGCAATGATTTCTAACCGATGAATTTGACGACTAAGCGAGACAGATTAGATAACCGGGCCTGGACGGACCGTGTGTGTTTGTCCAGCGTTATCTGCAGGTGTGTGTGTGTGTGTGTTGATCGCAGGGAGAGGGAGCTACAGGATTTGATGAACAACTCTTTAAATATGTAGCCTACCGGAATGTTCTTGACCCATTATGTTAACGTAAATGCCTCACAGCTGTAATCCACTTCGTGATTTTTAAAGGGAGCCGAGTTCTAATGAAGTGAAGTCAAGAAGAGGAGCTTTTGCTTTTCCTCCTCCAGAGAGGTGCAGCAAGCGGCTGGACCTGCGTGTGTGTTTGTGTGTGAGAGAGAGAGGGGGGGGGGGGAATGCCTTGCCTTGCAACAATACCCCCCCCCCCCAGTAAGGCGGGGCCCCTCTGCGTACTCGCATGCCTGCTCTCGTCCTACGCGGGTCACGTGAGCGAGGCCCCCCCGGTCAACCTGACTCGCTGATACCCGTCCTCACATGGAGGCCCGACAGAAGCCCCACACCTCGGCCTCCCTCCACCGGCCAGAGCTGTGATGACACCGATCTGTCGTCACGGGCCCAGAAGGCTGGCCGCCTGCTGGGGGCGCTGCGCGGCAACGGAGCGGAAATCAAGTTTCTGACCATCAGAGGAGAAGAATCCCACCGGGACCTTCTTCAGCCCAGCCGTAACGAGCAACACATGATGTCTCGTGTATCCTTTATTTACACATTAAACTCAGCTATTCTGGCTCTTTTATTGTTGTTTATTTTTATTTTATTGTTTATTTTTTATTGAAACACCTTATTTATGAAGGCCAGCAGCGATCATCAGAGGTCGGATGATCCTCCAGCTCCTCAGTTATTATGTATTTTCCACGCACACAGCGCCATTTTATAGCACAATCACTTTGTTGCCTTCAGTTTTAAAACTACTATATATCTATATATATATACATCAAATATGACTTAATTGAAATTGGGTCTCTGTCTCTTTGAGAAACTCCTGCTCCTTCTGAAACTTTAACCCTTTTAACAGAGTTTTTACAGCGTTCCCGTGAGAAGTCAATAAGTGAGCTAATTGCTGCTGGCTAGTCTGAAGGAGCTCAGTGGGGGAGGGGAGAGGAGGTGGAAGATCAGAGGCTCGTCAGCCGCCGGGTCTGGAAGGCGGGGCTAGGTCCACCCAGGCGTTTTGCGCAGGTGAGTGGTTGCCATGGGAAATTAAATAATTTCTCAAGGCGACGCCTCAGGTATGTTTTTGACGAGGGGATCAAATTATAGCACGATGTTAAAGCTCTAAAAGTCCATTTTATAGAATACTGCCCCTGTAATCTAAAGTATTTTTATTTTAAATGATAGACGAGCAGACGTTGAGGAGACTTGTGAAGCGGAAGGAAAAGAATAAATCGTGTTAGAAAAACCTGTAATAAATATATTCTGAACAAGACGCAACTGTTTTTGCCAACATATTTTGTTTTACTGTTGCGATGAAGGAAGCGCTACATCAGTTATTTGAATTAGATGTAGATTTTCATGTACATATTTTGTTTTTTGAATCTTTTTCTACTTTCTCTATTGATTCTCACTGTTTCATTCCTATATTGCCATTTGTGATGTTGGTTTTATCACTCTTATCTGAACTTACGCATCTAGATTGATCATTTTAATGTCTATGTTAAACGTGTCACCATAGCTACCATGGTTGTTTCCTCAGTCCTTTATCTCTGTTAACTATCATCTCTTTTTTTTTTCGTGCTTAGCCTTGACGAGCTCATTATTTGTTTGTTGTTTTTTTTGTTTGTTTTCTACAACCTCCAAATATCGCCCTGTGGAAATCCCTTTGTGTTGCTGTTGTGTAGGAAAAATACCCTGTAATTAAATCGATTGTTTGATTGTGTTGCAGGTGTTTTGGCTGTTTTAAGATGTCAAAATGCTTCGATCTGAACAATTACATTGTAAAGGTGGCTGATTTTTGTTCGGTGCTAGAGGATCCGCAACAATCTCAAAACAAAGTCTTTTTGCCAAATTTATTAGATCTTCCAGGATTTGTTCTCTAAAAACACCTCTGAGAACTTATTGGAACACTAAGCATTCATGCTGTCAGATACAGTAGCGAGACATTACACTGAAGTTTGTGGTTTTAGAGTAAAAAAAAAATCTATAAAGGTTAAAAGTCTGAGAATATTTCTGCCAGACGTTGCATGCAGGATGTACTTTAGAGATGAATCGGGTTCACAGAGGTCTCGTCTGTGTTCTTCCAGGGTTCAGAGTATCCTCTCCAACCAGTCTGGTTCCAGACACCAGCAGACCGTTACTGGTCTTCAGGAGCCACTAGCTTGACAAATCAGGGTCAGGTGGCATTTGTGAAAGACCACTGGAAACGAGACGGCCATGTCAGCTTAGACGGAGATAACATTTAAAATATTGTCTCCTACAAAAACATTGAATAATCTAGTTATTGATGGTTATATTGATTTGGATTCCTGTCACACAGAGTATGTAGCACACGAGATGACGTTCATCAGGGTGATTTCTGCTGTCGTCTTTGTTGAGTTTTTGCAATACCTGCCATTCCGGAGGAATGTTTTGATCTTTAACATACGGGCTACAAAGCAACATGTGGCTGCTTTGTAGTTCGGAAACGTTCTCAAAATATACGTGTTTGTTAATGCAGGAAAAATATGTAGAACCATCACAATCTTTCTTCACTGTAGAACCCCGGGTTATCCATCGCTTGACGGTCACCGTTGGGCAGCTCAGACTTCTTCGGCAGTGTTGGTACCGTCCAGTGGCCGCTGAGCGGGTCCGCGGTTTGCGATGAATGCCTGTAGCAGAAGAAAATCACTCCGCTTGTAAGCATCAGGATGGAAGCAAGCATTCCCATCCCGATGGCTGCTCCCACACTCTGCCGGACCGGAGCAACAGGCAGGTTGAACTCCGGAGGAAAGTCTATGGTGCTGTTGTTCAGAACGGCGGTCATGTTCCACACCAGAGGCACCAAGGACAACACCGCCGTGACCGAGTAGAGAGCCCCGGCAATCACGAAGCTCAGCCTCATGTTCCTGCGGTCTTCCACCGAGAAGTAGGCGAACCTCACGGCCACCGCCGCGCTGACGTTCCCCAGCAGGCCGGTGATCACCGCCAGCATCATCAGGACCTGAGCCGAGGGGATCTCGGCAGGGGCGAAGCTGTCCGAGATGCCGATGCTGCGACAGTACTCGGCCTCTGGGAGGACGTGGCTGTAAAAGCACGCCCTCCAGATCCCCACCCAGGCCACGCCCGACGTGACGACGGACACGTCGTCCACGTACCAGAGCCGCCACTCGTTGATGCCGGTGGTCGTCATGATGAAGAGCCACGCCAGGAAGCCCAACACAAGACCCAGGAACTGGCGGTGAGCTGTGTGAGCCAGGTAGATCATTCCTGCCCCCCGCGTGTGGCTGCTGATGCTCAACGAGACGAGAGGCCGCAGGGCGCCATTACTTCTGCTAAACAGGAAAACAAGGTATGCAAGGTTGTGTAAATCACACACACGTGTACTCTTCATACCTCCTTCAACTGTTCAACATTTTCTCAGGTTACAACCACAATCGCCAATGTAGTTTTAGGGATTTGTGGTGATCGACCAACAAGAAGCTGTGCTTAACGTTAAAGTGGAATAGAAAGGGGAGGAACGTGTGGCGTACAGGTCAGCCCTCCTGAGTCAAGACTTGGTAGAAACACAGAGAGTGGAATTACAAGCTTCACAAGCTCTGCAGATCTAATGATATTTTTAGCCATTCTTTTTTTTTGCAAAACAGCTCAAGCTTAGCTTCCGAATTAATTAGTCTGAACTTTGACTAAACCATTCTAACGCATGCAAATGGTTTGATCTAAGCCATCCCATTGTAAACTTTGTTGCGGTACTTGCATTTTTTTTTAATTTTAGAGAGAAGAACCATGCTCATGAAGACCTCTGATGAAGACGCCTGGGAAAGGCAATTATTGTACTATTAACTTATCGAGAAATGGACTTGGTCACGAGACCTTTAATTTATAATAAACTACTTGATATTTGTAGCAAACCTCTAAACACTAAAAGTAGTGTGGGTGGCTACTTTTAAACTATTGGTGAAATGAGGAGCAATAAAATGTAAATGATCTTGTCACTTGATGGAGTAATGTGCTGTTTCATAGTGAAATAATTAGTTATTTAATGTAACTGTAGTTTCAACATAGCAGGTTGTTCTAGTTATTCTTAGATTTTTTTTAAGAGCAATATTTGTAATTATGTGGACTTGATTGCAGTTGTGTACGATTATATATTTCCAAAATTGACAAAAAAAGAAAAGGAATGCAACAACATTTTTAATACTTTTTATAGTTAAATTTGTCAATGCAAGAAAATACAGCAGAATCTATAGATTTTATAGTCCAAACTGCTTGAACCTGTTTCTTCAACGAGACACGGCCTTAAGGCGAGACACAAAACTACCCAACGCTTTGAGAAACGGGCCTCCCAGGACCGCAGCTGGACCGTTTGAAACGTAGTTCACTCTCTACATTCATTATCAAAGTGAATGAAGTCCACGCGATGAAACCTGAAATATTTTACGTTAATGTTTTCTGCCGTGGATTAACAGCCAAAGGAAATTCCTCAGTTCTGCTTTTACCAGTGTCCATTCCACCAAAATGCTTTGTTACAGTTAGTCGTGGTTCTAAATTGTTAACAATTTCCACCTGTCATCATGTAACAAGGCCAAAGTTCAGCTTTAATTAAATCATATTCCTATGTACACATAAATTATTGAGCACCTTTTGTATGATCAGCTGTTCCTACTACTGTTCATATATTTCCTACTTTCATGTAAAGAGTAAACTGTGAATGGCAATAAGGAGCTAGCAATACATTTCAAAATTCAAAGTATGTTTTTGCTTGTTTGAAGGTTATATTTAGATGAATCTTCCCTCCAGAATAAATTAAAATTCACTGTCAATGATTGTCTAAATCTTTGAAGGTTACGCAGCAAAATAAGATGACTGAGTTACATTTCCTCCTCGTACTCACCTTGATGATTCTGTAGTTCAGATTGCTCCCAGTGCTTCCACAGACGCTGCGCTCACGAGAGCCTCAACCAGAGCAACGCTGTAGGTTTTCCTTCAGCTATGAGCAACATCTGACTTTTAATAACGCTCTACTTCCTGAAAAAGTCCTCACCTTCAAGCTTATCAGTGGAGAGAGGGGTGTGGTGGAGTTAATGGTTAACTCCGGGGAGTGAACGGATGGCAGCGAAGAAATCCTCTCACAGCTGTGTGATTTCAGCAGACTCTTTATTTTATACGAGGGAGCACAGCTGATGAAGTGTTTAGTGTCAGGATGCAGCGGTGCATGGAAGTGTGTAAAACTGTAGCAAAGTGTGTACCTGCAAAACAAACATCCAGCAGCTTGATTTAACCCAGAAAAAGCCACACAGTTTTAAAGTCTGACAGGTCGAATTACTTTGAGATTTTTGGCGCCACCTAAACAACTTCTTATAGTGCTATTCAAGTAACAACAACTGCAATTGTACATTCAGTTTCTACACTGTGCATAACAAAGTACAGTGAAGTCATAAAACATTATATAAACACTTGGTCAAACATATAGAAGTGGTAATAATCAATAAACATGTTAATGTGAAATAAAAAGAACAGCAGTGAGTGAAGGTGATGATAGTGACGTTTTCCACTGCAAACAGGACATTTACTTCAAGTCTGAATTGGATGCTCCTTCTGTTCGGCGGCGCCGTGTGAAGAGACGTTTCTTCAGAGAGGAAAGCAAGGCCACAAGAACTCGGCTGAAAAGGCTCCTAGTTTATCTGCTAAAGGGCGTTGCATTAAAGTTACCTGAAATATTTGGATTTTTAATAGATCACGTGACCAAAAAAATAAACTCAGAACACGATAAATACTGTAACACGCATCAGGTAGCATGGCTGCTCAGATTAACGGACGACAAAATACTCCTCTCCCACCTGCCTCTTTTCTTTACTTTGCAGATTCAAAAGGCTACAATAAATTACTAGGAAAACAAAACAAAGTAAAAACGGTGTTCAGGAAGTTGGGTACAGTGGTTGGTGGAGAGGAATTCAGTCCAAACGGTGCCGACGATGCAGTCCGGTCCAAAACGGTACAAGGAAAAGGTGAAGTGACGAAGCAGGGAGAGAACACTACTCCTTTGTGCCGGACTGGCTTTTCATCTGCAGGTTCTGATCTCTGTCTCCCTCTGCTGGTGACAGGACTGTACTGACGCCTGAACGTACATGACAAAACTTTTTGTAGCTGGTCAGTTTTTTTTTTTAATGACCACCATCCTTTCTTGTCTTTTTTTTTTTTTTTTAATCACATGGCCAGTCTTTGCTCTATGGGCAGACTGTCTATCAGACATTTGAGCTGCTCCTCGCCAAGTTTGATTTTATCCTCGAGCTTTCGCTGCTCGATGATGAGAGCCGACTTCATCTTCACAAAGTGTTCGTAGTCCGCGAGGCTGTCCTCTGGCAGGTAGTTGGCCAGGATATCACAGACCACGCCCTCCCTACGGTCCAGGTTCTCCTTCAGCTCCTTGGCGTCCTCGTGTTGCCGGATCAAAAGCTTCCTCTTCTCGATCAATGTGCGCTGAAATAAAAAAACATTTTTTATAAAAAATTAAATCAGGTAATACAATTTCATACTTTTTCAACTTTTTGTCACATGGGCCAAACTTGTCAGGTCAAACAAACTTGAGGCCCAAAAAAAGTCACATCTTTAATAAAAACATATATTTCTTTTTTAACCAAGTTGATAATGTGATAGATTAATTAAGCACAATAAGTAGTCCGATTTTTCTTTTTTGTTGGAAGTGTCAAAACTTCAGGCGTTTTTCAAATTTCCCTGATTAAAATAAGTATTTGTAGTCAGTTCGGAGAAATAAAAGCAGGATTTAGGTCACTCTTTAGGTGTTTGGAGCTGGATAGGCAGAACGCAAAAAGTGTGTTTTATTTACAAATAAACCGTTTGGATTTTACCAATAACAATTTTCTGTAATCTTTCTGCACCAATTAAAAATAAAACCTGTTCTGGGGGCTAAATTTGCATTCTTCCTGAACTGCAGTCAGCGGCCGCACAAAGTTCGTCCTGTCATTGAATACATCATCACCGTCATAAAATAATGATCCAAGTAAAAGTGACTATTATTTTTTTGTGTGGTCTAAATCATCTTTTGGCAATAACGGGGTGGTTATTTACTTACTTATTTTTGGGGGGAGAAATCACTTTTGACCAGAAACTGACTCAGGCTGTTACTTTAGGACGGTGACGTTGTCAGTAATGAACGGTTTGCTCACCCTTTCCTCGGGCGTAGCGTCCTCCTCCAGGTTGTTGAGGGCGTTCTCCACCCTGGCCAGGCGGCCCGACAGGGACAGCAGCAGGCTCACCACCTTGTCCAAATCGCCGACGAACATCCGGAACTTCTCCAGCTCGTTGGGGCGGCACACCTGCTGGACGCGGGCCTCCACCTCGTCTCCCAGCGCGTTGTTGTCCAGGATGTCCTCCAGAAGACTCTCTTTAGCTTCTCGCAGCACCTGCAGCTTTTTGCTGAGGCTGTCGATCAGCTCTTGCTGCAACGGAGTGTCCCAAAACACCAACGTTAAGGTAAAAAAATAAAAATAAAAAAAGAAAGTTCTTCTAGAATGCTGTAAGAAGAGACAGAAACACGTCTTTGTACCTTTTTATTGTTCAAACCAATGTCCAGTTCGTCCTCGGAGTCTTCCTCCTCTTCCTGGTCCTGCATGTCCTTCATTTTGATAAGGAGCTCGGCTTTGGGAGCAGAGGTGCTGTAGTACGTTGAATTGGTCACCAAAGTGACGGCCGCCGCCATGTTGTCCTCTTTCTCCCTGAAATGCAAAGTACTAGTTGGAATTGATCAAAGTAGAGGAAAAACAACCTGCAGTATTTTTAACCCCCTTTAGTTAGAGGAGAGCAGCTTTCCAAGCCATAACTGATTCAGAGAAAATAACTACAGCTGCTCTAAAACCAGAAGAAGATCTTTTATAAAAAACAAACTATAAATACAGTGCCAACCATATTTTTGGCACTCCTGATCAAGATTAGAAAAAACCCATTAAATGTATTCATCTTTTGTTTATTTCCAGTTTATTTAGTCAGTGGGGAAACAAGTGACAATTATCGGTCAAATTCTTTTATCTCGTGTTTATTAGGATGATGAGAAACTGCAAAGTAAGCAGGAAGGCATTAAAATCCCCAGATCTCACTGTTACACAGCCGCAAAGAGTGTCATCTTTGGGCTATAGGTCTCCATAGCAACCATTTAGATATGTTCTTTAAAAAAATGCTTCAGGCCCATTCCTAAGCACGGTGGAGAATCTGTGATGATGTGGGCCTGTTTCTCTTCCAAAGGATTCTGCAGGGAAATGGGTCTTTTAGCAGGAAAATAATAAGTTGGGGTTTTTTTTTAGGTGATATTGCTAAAATTTCAAATTTTTTGGGGAGGTCTGACCTGCATATTGTGATTTTGACAAATTTTGATGAAGCAGTTTTAAATTAAACATAAATTGATTCAAATTTTACTCTAATTTATAAAACAGTGCATCTGTTCTGAAATTTTGTTTGATTTCTTTGAACTTATTAAAAAAAAAGCTTTTTGACCTGCTGACCATCGCTGCCTGAGTGATTGTTGTATCTTTATTAGATGGGAGTGTAAGAATATTTACCAGAGATTAAAGATTCATTTGAAAACAGTATAAATTGAAAGCTTCTTGCACATCATTAGCCTGGATGCCAACGAGTGTGGCTGCATCAGTTTCCTGCCAAAACAGTAGCAAGCCCTTTTACTAAGACTAACAAACAGCTTTGTCAATTCTACTCAAAGTTTAGCGACAACACAACAAAAATCTTAACCTTCACGATTTAAGATCCTGACATAATGGCAGCAAAGTTTGAGATCATGGATTCAAAAATGTTCAGCAAGCAAGCAGGACTCGTCAGAGGAGGAACATGTGCTAGTTATTTGAAGAAGGAAGAATCTCTTGGGTTTGATTTAAAAAGACCAAACGTGTGAACAGACCAACAGAGCTGGATGACCTTCTGATAAGTCGGGATTAGGTCAAGACTATAAAGGCGACTGAAACAGTTCTTTTGAACCGTGCACCCATCATTTTGTTTGGACTCTGGAGTTGTGCAAACTGACTATTGTTTTTATTTAATTCGGTTCAAAAGTACTTTCTTAATCCGAAAAGGGACATTAAATGTTCTAATTCACATTAAACTTTTTTTTTTAAAGCAGCATTGTATGAATGAATTACAAGACTCTCCCCATCCCTGCATGGAAGCATGTCCCTAACCTATATCTGATTTTATTCAAATAAAAAAAATTATCAAGTTCCATGCTGTTTTATTGATGAGTTTATAGTTTGGGTTCCTCCTGTTGCCATGGTAACTAGGACCACATCTATTTATTCACTTAAACTTGAAAGTACATCTTTGTGTACCCAAATCTGCTTTTAATTGCTGTATTAAAAGATGGCTAAATACAAACATTGTTTTCAAATAAAGACTTTTTATTGCTGAGATTAGACAAAATATTGTTTCAGCTTTCTTCAACTCACCCGCGGTCTTAAGAGCCTGGATCACTTGGACCCCAGCAGTTTTTGACTCTGGTGGAGTTGCACTGATCTCACTTGTACGTTTATGAATTTTTCTGTTTTTGTGTCGTTTTGTGAATTGACGGTCTGACAGGACAATCTCCTTCCTCCGCTGCTCAAAGAGCCCCCACCCCACTGTCTGACCGTGACATTTGCCGCACTCCTCCTGAGCATAGTGCTAAGACCATGGGAGGTTTCATCGCACCAAAATAATAAGCAAACTTTCATTTAACAAGAAAAACATGCAAAAAAAAAATCTGAAGTTTTGGATCTATGATCCCGTTCCTGAAAAACAAATTGGATTACTTTGTTTAATTAAAATTGTTCATGCATAATTATTTTTTTATAGGTAAAAAGAATCAACATTTCAGGTGATTTTACCTGTTAAAAATGATATTTTTTGGCCCACAAGTAGTACTTTTGAGCTGACCATTTTTTTTGCCAATGTGACAAAAAGTTTGGACACCCTTGGTTTATAGCCTATCAGGTGAAAACCGCACGATTGGTTCGTCTCAGTTCGCTATGAAGGACAGAGTGATTCACCTCTCTTCGACGGGCCGGTTTGGGTTGCTCTGCTTCGTCTGCACCTTCCTGCGCTGGTGGGCTCCGTCCAACAGCTGCTCCTCCTGTGGGAAGATCCCCTCCATCAAGTCCATGGTGGTTCTCATCTTGCTCTGATCCAGAATATCAGCGAGTGACTTGTCCTTCCCCATGATGTCCCTCGCCAGCTCCTCTCTCTTCTGGTCCTCCTCCTCGCTCAGCTCCGTGCTTTCCGTCTTGCTGCCGGGCTCCTCCATGTTGGAGCTCGGATGATCTCCCACCGTGGTCATGTAGGGGTTACTCTGGGCAGCTTGCTGTGTCTCGGTACCCTCCGTGGTTTCGGGCTCCCTCTGCCGGGTAAAGGCGCAGAAAACGGAGTCCTGTCCCAGAGCCGGCGGAGTGCCAAACCCGGCCACGCTCCGGCCCTCGACCTCGCCGTGAGGAAGGTCGCTCTGCTGGAGGAACGGAGAGTTCTCCTGCTCCTCACTTCCCTCAGAGTGTACAATCCTGATGGGAACTTTCCTCGCTGCTGTATTCTGGGTTTCTACCAAGTGCTCCACCCTGAAACAGAAAGAAAACCAAACACAAAAAATATTTAAAGATATTTCAGTCTGTGAAAAAAAAGGTCTCTTCTTGCAGTCGCTGCAGCCAATGATTTGATTTCAAACTTTGGCTGCATGTTGGCAGCTGGAATTTTTTCCATGCCCAATGTGCTGGAACATCCAGGACGAGTTAAGACTCCTCCCACCCTTTTCTTAGTTTCAACTAGCCGCAGTTAAAAATCCGTCTGAAATTCACAACAGATGACATTGATTTTGCTAGATTTATATGAAAAAAATAACCAGGAACAAACACAACCGTGTTTGTCTTAGAAACATTTAACTAGTTAGAAGAATTATCCCAAACTAGTGGCAGCCTTAATAATAAAAAAGGCACAAAAAAAAAGCAGAGAATCCCCCCTCCAAGTTACCACAGCTTGATGACACTCACATGTTGCTCGGACAGAAATAGTGACTCATTATGCTCCCTTTGTGCGTGCGGCAACTCAGACTCTCTCCCTTTTAGAGTAAACCTTTCATCCAAACGTTACCTGTGGGATTTGTCGTCGTGCAGAGAGACCGGAGGCTTGTCGCTGAGTCTCTGTGGAGAGAACTGTGGAGAAGGAGAGCGCTGCCCCTCCATGCTGAAAAGCCCCGAGGGTCTGTAGGAGGAAGCCGGGGGAGAGGAGGCAGGCTGGGGATTGGATGTTGATGGATGATGTATTGCCTCTTGTCCTTTGTCCACAAGTCCCTTGCCCTGCTCAGAGTCAGTGTTTGCAGAGAAATTGGGACAAAAAGTGAGGTTCGGTTCAAAGTTTGAAGAGCACTGGGCGAGGACGTCGTCGTCGCTCTGCGAGCCGGTGAAGTGGATTTCTTGAGTGTGGGAAGACTCTGTGGGACTGGGAGAAACAGACTTGTGGTTCTTGGTGGCAGCAGCAGTAGACTTCTGTCTGCAGTCAGGATTGGCTCCTGTCATGAGTGCAGGGGGTGGCGCCGAGTCATTCCCAATCTCTGCTGGCTCCTCTCCCACTTTGCAGTCACCTGGACTGCTGCTGGAGAACCTGAGGAACACAGCAGAAAGCTTTTAATTACACAGGCGGGCAGGCACAGCCTATCATCTGCACCTTATTCAAATAATATGCTGTAGAGTGGGTCTTGTTCACCCCCTCCCTCTGCATCAGCCACTGTGATTATGCCACCATGACAAGACACACGTCTCCCTCTGCTCAGCAAGCGGCTCAGCTGGCAGCGCGGAGAGGAATATTTTGGTTCCCGCAAAGTCTGCACGGAGCAGATCACTTTTTCCTGCCTGAGTTGTGGTCCCAGTTTTAACTCTTTAGAGGAAAGGTCAGAGTGGAAAACACAAAATCTTACAAAGTGTAGATCCCAGTGCAAGTATCTTAGTGCAGTTGAAATAAAATGAAAGTAGCTCACAAGTAACTTTTCAGCAAGAAATGGAAGCTTGCAAATAATTCCTTAATATTGATGAAAAAGTGCTCATGCCACTGGCCAGATTATTTCACTTACAAAGTGGGAAAAATGTCTTGTTATAAGTTTAAAAAATCTGCTAGTGGAGCTAGCACATTTTAAAATTAATTTTAATGTAGCTTTTATTTTAAAAAAATTCTTTAAATATGAGACAATCTGTGAAAAGATCAATCTCCTCCACCTCCTTGCAACGCTACTGATCTGATGAACTCCCACCACTCCCAGTCCAAAACAACCAAACAGAGCCAGGAGGAGTGTCTTTGTGCCGTAAATCACTTTTGTGTATGCGCTGCTAAATGTGCTAATGGTGAAGAAACGACTTATTGAAAACAGTTCATCTACTGTCATTGGTGTTTGTGCTACCTAGCCTGAGGATTCATGGCAGGACCGCTATCATGAAGTAGCTGTAGCAACGCCGAGAGAAAGGGGAGTGTTTGAAGTGCACATACGCTAGGATGATTGACAGTGCTAAGACCCTTCTCCTGTCTCTGATTGGTTGTTTCTGACCGAGCTATATATTTCTGTAATTAGTTCTGGAAGAAGGAAGAGGAGCTCAATTTCTTCACAGACTATCTGTCTCATATCATACAGTTATGACAAAGTGACAGTTTTAACAAATTTACTAAAAAAATTTTTTTTGTTTTGTTTTATTTTTTACACAAGTTACATACCCCAGTTTTAAATAATTATTTACTTAAAACAAACTCCTACTTTCTGCTGAAAAGTTATTAGTTTCGTCTTATTTCAAGTGCACTAAGATATTTGCACTGGAAACTAGACCAAAGATCCTTAGTATGATTTTGTGTTTTTGCAGTGTGCACCATAAGGCAAACGTCACTGGAAGTGTAGTCATTAAAGGCCTGCTGCTGAACTGTAAACAGACGTAAACCTTTAAGTGTTCAATCATTCAGCATAATTTACGCACCCAGCACAGTTAAAAGCAGTCATTAACTGATCCATGCAGCTTGCTTTGTATGCATAAGAGAGCAGCAAACAGGCTAATATCATGGTTTCACACACACAGATTACATTTCCTTGTGTCTTCTGAAACAAATTTTGCTCAGCGTCATTAACAGGCAAATCGTGATTAAAAGGCTCAATTGATTCTGGAGTCACGAGATCAAAAATGGCGACTCGGGAGCAGACTGACGCCACAACTCAAAGCTCCTGATTTAAAGCCTTACAAGCTCTAACAGGTCGCCCTGAAGGAGGTTTGTTGGTGGAGCTCAGAGCTTCCCTCTGTCCTGCGACATAATGTGAGGAGGTTTCAATGGGGAAGCATGAAACCAACACTAAATGCAGTCATAATGAGGCCCTGAGCTACAGGGGACCTCTGCTTTTAGTTGTCAGTGGAACTAGAAAAAGAAAAATACAATCAGATTTATTTAAACTCAAAATACTTTTTGTAAGCTTGTCTTTTAACAACAAAAATACACAAAATCAAATTTTGTTAAGTAGAGTATACAGACTTAATTATGCAATTTGCTAAAGTAACAGACAGGGAAGAAATTAAACCAAAACTGTACAAAACTACAAATAATTGCATTTAAGGAAAAAAAAAACAAATACTATTTTCTACATGGAACTCCTTAAGTGGCATTGTTTTAGTTTCACTTGTTTCAAATTCTGTAAAATATGTTAATACAACTAAGCACATTATGCTATCAAACTATAAAATGCTTTATCAAAAGAAACAATCAGATCATCCCTACACTGTTGTTAAGCCAAGCAGAAAGAGCGGAGCACTTCCCATGTTGATATTAGAAGTATTTTCTTTAGCTGCAGATACATCCTTTGCTACAGATAATCAAATATCCACTAAAGGAATAAAATGTTCCTTTTATTTAAAAAAGGGAACTGATTTATTTGTTCATCTGTATTTTATATGCCTCAAATATTGTATAAAAAAATCTTACGCGATTAAATGAAAAATCTGCAGTGAAAGTTTTTTTTTTTCCTCTTTGATTACTACAATAATCTTACTGAAAAATCTAAGGAATCTATTATTGCTTCACGTTTGCTAGTCAGAGCAGAGAATTCAATCTCTTTCAAGCCCAGCAAGCTCATTATGGTTGAAAATTGCCCTGAATTAATGGCTGAATTAAAACAACCGAGCAAAGAAGAGTAAACCACAGGTAGGCTTTCAAACCAGTGATGGAGGCTACCTCTGCCAGGGACGGCACAATCTGTGGCTGAAGATGAATGTTCAGGCTAAACTGACAATACAGAAATCAAACACATCTCATAAAATTGTCAGCAAGTTTAAATGATCCAAATACATGTTAGAAAGATAACCACCTCACCTTATGTCACACTTAAATTTCCATCCGACGGAGTATGAAGGGAGCGTCCTGCCTATCAGCGCTCAGTGACTGAAGCCACCTGCTGGTGTCACTTTCCACCTGTATCAATATCACCGTCTGGGTGGAGCAAGCCTATGAGCTCATCTACCAGACCTTACCGTAACAATAACATCCTCTGTCTGCGCTGCTGTTGTAACGCAAACATGAGGGTGGTATGCAGTTGCTTCAACAATGAAGTTGCTCAATATCAGTTACTTTACACTCCTTTAGTTTAAGATCATTCTTGAAAAACTGGCTGCAAACGTCACGTCGTGAGTCACATATCATGATACTCAGCCGAAGAATTAGTTTGTGTAATCACAGAAGCTATTTTGAACATAGAGGGTACTGTTCCCTAAAACGGCTTTCTTTTAATGTAGTTTGGTGGGGGGTTTTTTAGACTGTCTGTTAACTCTTCTCCTCAAACCCTGCATGTTTATATCTTCTTAAAAGTTGTGGGTTGTAAACCAAGATCAACCTAACCCTGACGGTGCTTTAGTTATGCCAAGAACTACTCTAACCTATAGGTATGTGAAGCATTTGGGAGTTTTACACAGTGGCTATTTAATTACCACAATCACATGACAAGCCTGATTGGTACAAGGATGGATTTGCCAGGCTTTCATCATCCAATGATGAAATCATGGAAAAATACCAAACAAATCAAAAACATAAATGTGCAAAAGAGCATAAATATCAGGAGACTGACAGCAGCTGGCCTCGGTTTTAACATTTTAACTTTTTTTAAAGCACAACATTCAAATACCAAGACTTATATTTGTACTTGTATATCAAGGATAGCAATATGAACTAGAAAGTGTAAGTGTTTTGTGGTATTTAGTGTGAAAATGATAAAAGCCAGAGGTGGGACCAAGTCACTGTTTTTCAAGTCTCAAGTAAATTTCAAGTCTTTTTCCTCAAGTCAAGTCTCAAGGTAAGACAGGCAAAACTCCAGTCCAGTCTCAAGTCGGGAGCTTGGCATTTCAAGTCCGTTCGAGTGGGGTTTTGTTTTGTTGTTTGTTTTTTTTAAACAATGTTCAAATTATGCTAAATGTAAATAACAGACTGTGTGTTCTTTTAAAATCAAACATGCAATGCACTCATTGCAAATAAAGCACAGTGGTTTTGAATTTGGATGTGATATAATAAATATAATAAATGTGGTATAATAAATATCTGTCAGTCCAAGTGGGGTTAAATCTACAGCCAATTTCACATCTCAGTATTGATAAAAACATGTTGCCAGAATCACTAACCAAGACACAAAATAACGAGCTGCATTACCATCCAGAAACACTCAGAGCTACCCCACAGCGTTACGTTCAGGATCCTTACAATTATACAATTTTTTACTTTTACAGCAATTTTTGAAGGATAACAAAATTACTGGATTTTGATTTGTTTTTCTAGCAAAATTATACCACTTGGAAGTTATACCACTTGGAAATGGGTTTTGTGCAACGACCATCACGCCGCCATTTTAAGAGTTATTACTGAAAAAGCAGTAGACTTAATGCACCGACTGCAGTAAACAATCCATTTATTGTCAATATAATTTCCCAACATAGATGTCTTCAAATACACCCATACCTGTCATATTTTGGATTTGAGAATATGGAAAATGACTCTGTCCGGTGCTATTGTCAGAGGAGGGGGGGAGTAAAACTAACGTAAGAGGAGGAGGGGATATTTATGGGAAAATACTAATACGGGAGCAGGGAGGGAAAGGGGTGTAAAAAAAACGTAGTTTCCCTTATAAATACACCATCCATCCTGTGATGGAACTGGACCCGGTTCATCATCATGATGAGACAGAGAGAAACTCTCTTCCCTGAGTTCAGGTCCAGAACCTGCTTCCTGATCCGGACCCCGCTCACTATCCACCGGCTTCCTGATCTAACACGGTGCACGTTAATGTGGATACGTTTGAATCACCAGATTTTTACAGCATGACTAAACATAGCAGACAAGTGAAAGATAAGCGGTATCACCAACATAACCCAGAGTTGCTAACACGACGTTAGCTAGTCAGTTGTCTCACAGTAAAAGAGAAAAATACTGCTCATCTCTTTGTGCAACTTCAAATGCCGAACAGTTGGAAGTTGTTGTATCTCCATCTGAGATCCTGGTCTTGCAGGTTTTTCATGTTTCACTCCGTTTTTAGTTGGATATTTCATGATTGATGTAACCAAAAGAAATTACTCACAGGAGCATATCTGCTTTGAGTGTTTTTTCGTCTCAATTTTTCCCCCGTTGTTATTTTTAAATCCTGTTAATTTGATTGGTTGTGCTGCAGCTTACGTACACCTACATACGGAGTGTGGAAGAACAGAGGGACGGTCTGCGAATGTTGATACAGAATGAGTGAAATAAATTAATGGGGCCACTTTATAAATAATGTGTTTTAAATTTTAAGACTCAGTAAATTATCAAGTCTTTTCAAGTAAACAGCTTCAAGTCAAGTCAAGTCCAAGTCTTTGAACATTTTTTTCAGGTCAAGTCTCAAGTCTTAATTTTAAAGACTCGAGTCCAAGTCATGTGACTCGAGTCCCCACCTTTGATAAAAGCTGTAATATTGTTTTGGATATTATCACCAATATACCTCTTTCAAGGACCAAACTAGCAAAATAAATTAATAAAGAACAGGGGACTACTTTGGGACACCAGTGACATTAAGTAGTGTAACACCACACAATAACTGCATTTAATCATATTTTTTAAAGATATTGATATTATTAGCTGCTTCCATGGAGCCAACAGTGGGAATATAGTCAAATTAATAATCCTCATACTACTTTTAGTTTGTAAGGTTTGTAAATTCAGCATCATTATATCAAGCTTATTGTTGTGAAGATAAATTAAAATACTTCTGACACTTAAAAAACAAACAAAAAACAACATCAATAAGTATATATAATTGTTCATTCCTAATGTATGCCCAGCAAGTCTCAATATAAAATGCAGAAGACGGTCAACTATTTGTTTTATCGCTCTTATAGTGCCAAACAGACTTAAATACAAGCACTTTTCCAAGCAGAATAAAATGTAAATTATGAAGTATTGAGATCAACCTACTGCACAAATTCACTGCAAGACAGTTGCATTTACACAGTTGTGTTAGCGTGAACTAAAGCAGACTCCTAAATAATAAACTGCATTCTGAAGAACTCAAAAAAACAATCATAGACCTTATTGGTAAAAATGTCATGCCTCTAGGTATATTCTGTGAACTTGGGCCCTCTATCAAATTCCCAAAGTGCTGAAGAAACACTTCCTCACTGTCACAGACATATTCAGATGCCTCGCCTACGCCGCTGAGCCTCCAGTAATCGACACAAAGCTCGGCTAGAGAGACGGCTTCTGTTGTCACAGTTGCCACTGTTAACGCCTTTATACATTATAAAGACTCCAGTGTTCCTGCGCAGGCCTCTTTCATTGATAAAGGAAAAGTGCAACAGCGGTAAGATGAAGATCACACTGTATTTACTGATAGTATGATGAAGGTAGATTTAAAAAAAGTCAAAGTATTCAAGCAGTGTGTAACTTTTCTAGTGGGACTATAAAAACTTTAAAGAGACATTCCCATGTGCACATACATGTAAAAAACAAAACATTGTATTTTGGCAGATTTATGCTGATGCTCACAAGACTTACTCACCTTGTGTCTGTGATGAGCTTTTCAGCAGGTTCACTCTTCTTGGAATCTCCTGTGTTGGGCTTTGGAATCTTCTGTAAGTGAGGATGAACAAACACAGTCTTATGCAAAAACATTCAAACATCCCAGAGACTCAAATGAACGTCTTGAAACCAGCTCATGTTGCAGCTGGGTGGTTTTCTTACTGCCATACAAAACTAAACAGGTTGATGCCTACAAGGTAATTTACAAGTATGAGGGTGTGTCTTTGCAAACAGGTATACATTAATATTTAACTTGGCTCGTTTCTTCTGGTGCTTTCTCTACAGGCAATCAGAAGGGCGTGATGAATTTGTCACATTTTAATCAAACCTATTCATGGATTCAGTATTCATACATTTTTCTGTGAAGCGTTAACTCTAAATTATTCACAGAAGATTTGCCTATTGGCAGAATTTTTCCAGAGAGCATATATAAAATATGCAAAAGAAAATGCAGTTTGGAAGCTGAAATACCTGTGCCCAGTGGTACGGAATGATGTTTGCAAAGCAGCCAATCCAGGAAGTGCATTGACTTTACTCAGCAAGTGTTCCTATAATTAATAATTACTGCTAGCAACTCAATTTTGTTCTTATGTTGGGGCTGGGCAATATGATTTAAACATAAAATCTCAAAAATTTGTTCACTTTCCTTATTAGAAAAATATATACATACATATAAAATACTGTCAAAAAGCAACTTATTTCAATCATTCCTTTTGTGAATTGTATGGCACAGTATGAGGACCAGGGTACGAGAATCTTGTCATAATATTAGCAGAATAAAGATGCTATTTTACCAAGAGAATGACTTAAAATTATGAGGGGAAAAAAGTCCTCTTTATGAGGAATGATATATATTTTTCTTGTTACTTTTTTGTGTTGGAGTTTTCATAAAATTACTGATTCACTCTCCAACAATTATGGCTTTACTCTGCTAATATTAAGAATTTATCATTGTAAAAGAATAAAAACAATCTTAGCCTGAGCCTTATATTTTGTCCTAGAGTTGACCTGAATTCAAAGTCCAAATCAACAGAAGCTGTAAAGCTCGCTTGTCAAACAAGATGGTGGGCTTTGGGCGTGCTGACATCACTCTGACCTATGGAGTGCATTAGTGAAAAAAATCTAGATTTTCCAAAAATTTTAACTTCATAAGCCAAAACTTCAATTAATCAATTTTATCAATTAATGAACACCTGAAATCAAAGGCGTTCTAACTTACCTGGCCGTATATGTCTGCTGAGGGTGATGATCTGGATCTCTCATGGAAACACGTCCTCTGGGTCCGGTCCTCTGGTCCTGGATCTAGGATGTTCTCGGCCGAATGATACCGTCCAGACGCTTTTTTCTCTGGATGCTGTCTCTGTATTTTCCAACTTGCTTCATACTCAGCGAATGTACCGAGTCTTTGCTTGTCTTGGAAGGATGGTGAAGAATAAGAAACCTTAGTGCTCTTGATTTCCTTCTTTGTGTTTTCTGTTGCACAGCTAGAAGCCTGATCTTTGCCTTGATACTTCAATTGGCTTTTAGGCGGCATGTAATCAGGAAATTCTTGTTTCACAGTTTCATTTAAGAGTTTTTGTTGGTCTAGTGAAGAGTTTGCGTTTTTAGTAAGAGCTGGGACTTCACTAACCCCTACCTCATAGATTTTGTCTGGCTCAGAATATGACCGGACCTTCCTTTCTGTAGGGAAACGCTTTCGGGATCCAATGCGAGTTACGTGACCCGCGGAATGATTTGTTCCCGACTCCGTGACCGTTGCCAGAGCACTTCCATCTTTGTGAGCCTGGTAGTTAGATTGGACCTCAGTGGCAGCAAGGTCCACCAAAACAGGCTCCAGATCTCTCCTCCTGAAAGAGGTTGCCTTGAGCACCCTGGCTTGAGCTTCCTTTACATGATCTTTGTAGCAGTTAGACTGCAAGGACACCCCTGCAGAAGCTGGGGTGGAAATTTCAGTAGATTTCCAAGAATTTTGCTCGTCTGCTTCACATTGAGCCCCAGGGAGAGCAGCAGCACTCTTGCTTTTCTGCAGCTTTGCTCTTCTCATCTGGATTTCATTTCTCAGTGTGGTGGCAAACCGCTCACTGCGTTTTACCTGGTTGCTTTCAAAGTACTCCTCGGCGTTTGAGCCACTGGTTTTCTCCTCTTGATCTCCTGCATCCATGGACAGAGAGTGAAGCATTGGAGTTGTCTGAGGGCAGATCTTGTTGCTCACATGAGTTTGAAGTCTAATGTCTTGGTGAGAGTCTTTGAGCTGAGCTGCCAGAGACCGTCTTTGCTCAGCCTGCCTCCTAGGAAGGTTACTGACGTACGGAGGGTCTGCCATTTGTGTACCATGACCTCTATGGCTTTCCCTATCGTCACAGAAGTGTTGGAGTACAGAAGTTTCTGGAACAGTCGTCACTTGGTGCTTGCTGTAGGCATTGCTGTCTTTGTTGTGAGAGGGGTGTTGATGTTGTTGAGGAAGATGATATTTGACTTTGGTGACCGTTCCAGCCTGTGGTGGATCTTCACTGGTACCGCTCCTCCGGTCATTTGGTGCATCAGACCAAGGTGAGGTGTTAGGCGGATTGGATGTGGTGACACAGTAATATCGGCTTGGTCCAGTGACTTCTGTGGTTTGGTCAGTAGCTGCAGAAGACAGCGAGCTGCTTAGACTTCGTCTCTGATTCTGGGTCGAGTGTTGAGCAGAACCATTATTGGGAGGTTCCTGTGAGCTGCTGTGGTACCCACCTACACTTTGTTGCTTTGATACAGACCAGGGTTGAGGATGGAAAGTGCTTTTGTCACTGTGTTGTCTTGGATGGGAGAGCTGGCTAGCATGGGGAGCTTGTTGTTGCCCAACATCAGCGCTGTAGGGGGAATATTGCTTGTTGGAGCTAAATTGGGTATGGCTGTATTTATCAGATGCACCATAAACATTTTCACTGTCATTCTTTGGAGAAATGTTGTGACTGCGACGGTTTTCGGCAGAAACCTTACAGGCCAGGTGTGAATCAGGTCCTTCTGGGTGAGTTTTAACCTTCCCTCTCTCGTGTGCCTTGGTTGCAGCAAAGCTATCGCTACGTGCAGGCGGAAGCGGAGGAGGGGAAGAGGCTGAAACAGTCTTCTTTTTCTCAGGGACATTCCACACAGGTCCAAAGACGGTTCTGCTTGAAGAAGAGTGCCGGGACCCAGGCAAATCCTCAACCTGTGGGCCACCGTGGCCTGAGTTAACTCCTGGCATCTGAAAATATGCAAGTCTTTCATCCTGTCTGCCTCCCTCAGCAGCCAGATTCTGACTGTTTCTGCCATTGCTGTGCTTTGCTCCTGCATCCCACTGACCGACCTTATAGGCCACGTTCTCTGTTGAGGCAGCATTGCTTTTTGAGAGCGAGTAGTCTGGAGTGCTTGAGCTTGTTGAGAACGAGCTGTAGGCAGAGTCTCGTTTCCCTCCTCCGAGGTGCTCCATGCTGTTGTTTGACTTAGCAGGCGACATGTGACCATGTTCTAGACTGTCCATGCTGCCAAGAGAGCTGAACTGGTCGGACACTCTGCGCAGGTTTGTCTGCTCCCAGCTAGAGGAGAGATCTGTAATTGATGAGCTGGAGCTGCAAGAAATTAAACAATACAACATATGAGTAATGAGGTTTTCCTATAGCGAGGTATGTGCAACTTTCAGCGAGTCAAAATTAAAACCTTTTGAGACCTTTTTCATGCCGTCTTGAATAAAATTTAAGACAAAAAAAAACTATAAATACAGGAGATGGTTGGGGGCGGTGCTGTATTACAATCAATAGAGCTTAATGAAAACTTACATTTCTGGGGTCTGATTGGGGCTCTTGGCAGTGACTGTGTGATTCTCACACTGCATATGGCTCTCTGTAGCCTTACCGCCATAGTCCCAAAGTTAAAACTTTTTTGTTGTTGTTTTTGCACAGAATACACCTCGCCTCGTATGGGTTGGCAGCAGAAGTGAGCCAAGTAGCCAGCTGGGGGTAAATTTGCACTTACACATGATGGACACTAAAAACTAGAGAGCAGCTAATTACCGACTACATACATAAAAAATACATATACGGCAAAATTTAAGACATGTAATTAATATATTTATGGCGGACTTATATTTTAGGAATTCAAGATATTTTAAGGCCTTAATTTAAATACATGAATTTAAACTTTTAAACTTTTTAAGGATGAGGAGACACCCTACATTTTACTTTTTCATTAAGATCTGGACACTATCCAGTTACTGGTATCAAAGTAATCTAAGGTTTGACAAAGATACAGCTTCAAACCCGCAAACATTTTCCTTCAAACTGTTTGGAGTTACTTTAACAGGAATTTCCATTAGAGAATATGCCGGAGTAATCAGATGATATGGAACATTAATTAATGCTACTTCAACTGCTGCCTGTCCTGTTTCTGCACACTGCTGGGAGAGACAATTTTGGCTGTTATTTTTGGTTGTAATTACACACCACTATCACTACCTTAGAGCATGTGTCTGTTAGGCTAAGCAGAGCTCACATCATCTGTTAAAACATATATAATGAATAGGGATTTGTAAACTATCGCAAAATGTAGAGGGTGTTTATTTGATTCTTTACTGCATGTATGCATCAAAATAAGAATAATGATAAATAAATACTCCCAAAGAAACAATTCTACCTGTAATAATATATATATTTTTAATACTCTATATATATGTCCTGTGAAAATGTCATATTTTTGCACCACAAGACTCCCACACTGCTCCATGCCTAGTTAGAGTAACTCAGTAAGGTCTATTGACATCAGAATGGACCTTACCAAGCTCCGCCCACAACCGACACACGTGACTGCAAGTCTCACAAGCAAAGCCTCGCAGCGCGTTGTTTCTATGTAAACATGACTGGAGTAGTGCATCATTTCTACCGGATTTTCACAATATATCAGCTACTACAATGGACAGAGGAACTAACAAGTTCATGTCATCATCTGGGAGGAGGTTACTGGTTTCTCAGTCACAAGCTGGTTGCAAACCTGAGGCCAGCAGGTGTCAGTCAGTTATGGTAGATCTGAAATTTGGTTTGATGACGTCAATATGAGAAGCTACAGACTGATAGGAGGAACCAAAAAGCTCTGTAAAGGTAAAGGCAAATCTTCTGAAGTTGGGATATAATTAATTTAATTTCACATAATTACCACGGTAGAAGCCATTTGTTTGTTAAAATTTTATGAAATATATTTGTTCTATTTGATGTTTGTTGTGAATGACCTATACTCACAAACGAACGAGGTAATTAGTCCAACGTTTAGAAACTACAGCGACTGTAATGAGCCACAGCAAAGGTAAACAAAGGTAAAATAACCCGAACAGGTGATCAACTCAAAACCACTCCTACCTTTTTACTCTCTCTCTCTTTTTCTAGTTTAAGCACACCTGTTACCGTGGCAACCACCTGCGCCCCGCAAGACGAGCAAAGATTACGTTAAAAACATAACATTCAGTCCGTTACGGTATCAAGTTTCCAGGCTTGATTCCCTGAACACAGCGATGGTGGATTGACTAGCTGTACTTGGTGCTTTGGTGCTAACGTGGCTAACACGAGTAACAGTTTAGTCCAAAGCCTTTTCTGCTAAAATAAAATCTTTAGTGTATTTCAGATACAGACACATACATATTGATCTGTTTAGCTAACGTAAGACTGTGTAGCAGACAGGCTTCAAGGTGTAGAAGTTGTATCAGTTCTGCCATTATGCTGTACTTAGCTAACGGGAAGCATGTGTTTGTGAGACGGCCACGCACGTGACCACATAGAATGGGCATCAGCCAATGAAAAGCAGCCCTTGTGGTAAGGTCCATACACCAACATGTCATCTCAAAAATAAAAATACAAGTTTGAGGCAATAGTTGTGTAAAACAATTAAATGAGAAGTAATCAACTCTAAATTCTGAAAACTAAAATCATGAAATTGTGTACTGTAAATGAAAAAACACCCCAAATTCAGAATCAGCAGCAAAACAACTAAATCTCAGTTACCTTGGATCATATCTGGGGTGCCACACTGTGGTGGGCGGGGACTGCCTTCTGCCAGCTTCTGATTGGCTTTCATTGAACTTGGTGGAGTGCCAGGAGTGAGGCCTGCTTATGGGTTCATTCCGTCTGCAGAGAGGGCAAAAACAGACTGGGTTACAGACCAGTCTGATGAAAAACACTGTTTTTCCATCTATAAACCACTCCATGTTGACTTTATCAGCAAACATAAAGGTACAAAAATAAGACAATAGTTGTCTTGTGAGAAGTTTGAGCATGAGTTTGACTTACAATTTTTAAATTGAGCACACAAGTATGTATTAAAAACACATTTGCTTTGAGGTGTCAGATGATGTATGTGTTAGTATATTAAACTTTGGTACACTCATACAGGTCTTTTGCAAACCTGGATGCCTGAGCAGTCTGAGCTCTGAAAATGGATATTTCATAAGGCCAGACGTTGGAGTTGAGATTTCAAGTAAATGGTATGTTGCACTGTAAGGACTCAGCTTTTTAAACAAATCCAAACAAACTCTTTAAACCATTGATGTGTCATATGTTTTATTCACTCCATCAGTCACAGTGGGAAGAAATATGATATATTTTAGATTTGTTTCAGAAGCTTTGTGCAGATGATAGTTAGCCATAAGTCACATACCCTTCAAAGCCGTTCTTTCTGAGGTAGCATGTCACAAGGCAAACACAAAACACAATTTAACACATTTGCTCAGAATTACAAACAAAAAGCATTCTACGTCTATCTGGATGAAAAAGCATGCCACACAAATGGAATGAACTTTACTGAATGACAAGAATCACAGGACAATGCAGGTGAAGATGCCCAGAGACAGAAAGCTGATATTAAAGGACTTTACTACGCAAATGAGTTCTATAGTAACGTTCACAAGGCAGACATGATGAGGGGGGGAGTGGACAGGACATATGCACTACTTCTTTACAGTGAAGTCACAGAATCATACCTCATGGAACTTCGCAAAATCTTCGTAAGAAAGCTTCTCGCCACATGCACGTCATTCTCTGAGGGCATTTTCTGAGCTACAATATCCACCATTTTCAAATTCCTGGGCAGCAAGGGCAGGAAGACACACAGGGCTCACCAGCAGGACAACACAAACACCATTTTACATTCTAAAATGCTGATATGCTTGTGAACACTGAACAGGTTGGACATAGCTTCAGTTTTAAGACGCTATACTGTTGGTTGAATTTAACATCTGCAGCCAAAGAAAATAAAAAACTAAAATAGGATGATGCTTTGCAAAATGCATGCGATAAACAGCACACCTGTAAAAGGAAAACTAAACAAATAATTTGGAACATGAAAGAGTTATGGTTTTAATCACCAAGGAATCAAACATGGTGTTCATTTAGTAAAGTCATTTTACCATTTAAGACATTTGTAACAGGAACTCTGTTAGGAATTTTCCTCAGATCTCTTACACGTTTCCCATGGGAAATTCATTGGCATGAACTGCAGACCTACCACCTACAGTACCTTGTAACTATTGACTAATATGTAAATAATTTATTTATGCAAATGAGACAGGAGTTTAAAGGATTATTAATCTGTAAGGATTACAGAAATCGTTTTCGGAGCTGTCCCCGTTCAGACTAGTTAAGTTCACCTTCTGGGAATAATCAATTCATTTTAATTTCTATTTTCCAATCAATTTTATATTAAGGATGGCAAGAGATTTAGCAGCTACTGTATGTGCAAGATACTAATAGCTCATAGCCACTAAACAGAAGTCAAGTTAATAAAAAAACAACAGAAAAACTATCTCTTTAAGAATTTTCACCTCCAGTGAACATAAGGCAGTCTGACTGCAGATACTTAAAAGCTTTGCTTATTCATATGTACTAGTTTTCTAATATAAACTGGATTTTGAGATGCCCATTTTAAAGCTTAGTATTTTATTTAAGAAATCTTATCAAAATCATATTTTAAATAAAACTGGAATAAATACATTTATAATATTCAACTTTATGTATTCCACATAGCTGCTTACATATTCTTTTCTACGTTTTCATAGAACACCCTAAATTTACAGAATAAGCTGAGGTCATACAATGCTTTATATGAACTGTCCTCTTAACACATACAGGGAATTTGAACCACTTGCTTTGGTGAAAATCTTTGCTGTTTCTCTTTGAGAAAAAGAGAAAATTGCATCAAAAGACAAACATTTTTCCTTCTTTTGGGCTTCCATATCTGTCTAAAACTTAAACCATTTGGACCAAATATCAAGCTTTTCTAGATCAAACAGAAAACCTGTATGAACCTGGCAGAAAGAAGTTTCGAACTCAACAAAACAGAGGTTAAAAACATATCCTACTTAAGTACAAATGATTCTAATTCAAAGGAACATGCAGTAATTCTGAATAGTAATTAACTCATTCTCTATGTAACAGCCCCCCCTTCTGGTAAAAACACTTCGGTGTTCAGTTAATTACGCTGGAGCAAATGAGAAAGTCCAGGTAAGACGGACATGATCATTTACAGGCAACAGCAAAACTGCAGCAACCATCTCTCATCGTCAGAGGAGGGTGAAGCTGAGGTGAGCTATAATCAGACGGCCATATGGTCCCTGGGGGAACACAGGCCCAGCATGAGTCAGGGGGGCTTAGAGTAGAGAATCTCGCTCACAATCAGATCAGCCACTTCACCGCTTTGTTCAAGCTGTCGTCTGCATGCCAGACATCTTTTCTGCCCCCACTCGAGCTCAAAACTGACACAGTTTGGCAGCCACAGAGGACGTGGCGGTAGTTTGTGGTGGACAAATGATGAACTAATAACCAAAATTGTAATAATCAGTTTCAAAAACATTTGAGTTCTTTAGTTTTTTTGCTAGGATTACTGGGCATCAGGCTCCAATTTCTTTAATGGAGTTACCTGAAGAATATTCAGCCAATAAATCTGTTGAATATATATAAAACATTACAGTAGTACAGAAGTGTAGATAAAGGTTTTCTTGCCTTGGTTTTCACTGAAGAGGAGATTTGCTCATAAAAGTGAGGTTAACGGGACCTGCTGCTTCACTGAAGTAATGAGGAAATGTCCAAACCAACAGCTTGTTTCTCTTGGAAACATGACTCTTGCTTTTGGATCAAATTAATACAGTTTTGACACCCTATGATCTTTTTTCAGACAGACAGATTTGGTAAAGCCTCGGTAAAGTGGGTCAATTCCATAAAATGAATTGAGGATTAGAGATAAGGCCTATTTAGAAGACAAAGACAAGCCAACATGGAGCCCAAGTCGTCCTTGTGTCGTTGCAGGCCTGTTTCTGGGGCAGCTAGCCACACATGGCGCATGCCATTGGTATGCAAATGAACCTGGTTTTATTAGGCCTATCGTCAGGGCTACAGCTGGGCAAGCACAGATATGTCAGGAAAGTGAATCAGATGGCTGCAGTGGGGGCAGGGGAAGAGATTGCTTTCTGAGTGACCAGTTTGAAGTCCGACTGAACACAGAGCGTACGCTCTACTGAGCAGTCAAGAAAGAAAAATTCACATAATACAAAAAAAAAAGGTCAAAAACCTCATCATTTGTTTTATATGCAATCCTTTAAAGTTTAATTTGGTTTTTTGTTTTAAAATGTTAATTCTTACTGATCACGACTTAACCTAAATGACTGATGACCTCAGACTGAGAGGTAAAACAAAAGGTTTTCACAACAATAACAAAGTATTAGGGTCAAAGGAAACCAAAGAAGGTCCCGTTATCCACAATTATTCATTGATGTATAAACAGGCAACCTAAAACATCAGCATTGAAAGATGTAGATTTAAACTATTTAATGTTAAAATGTAAAAATAAATGAATAAATAAATGATGAAGTCAGACTCACCAAACACGTGGATGAAGGAATACAGAAACAACAACAACCACAACTAATGCAAGTCCTAAAAGCAGTCCACCAATATCAAAGTGGAATTTAGTTTGAGCTGTAAAGTGGGACCAGCTGCATCCATGTGCTGGTCAGGCATAATGGTCCCAATACTTCAGAGACAAACCAAGATAAAAAGGACTGACTTCTGAGCACCAACATTACCTACAAACTCATATTGTCTGACAACTTAGACATTTTAACCTGAAATGGGCATCACTGAACGTAAAACCAAGTTTTCCTACCAGAAGTAGATACAACTTAGGGGAGGTTTTCTTCAGGGGCTTTCTTTCCCCAGAGAGGGGGTAGAAAAGTGCACCAAAAGGGAGGAGGGCCATTGTCATAGCCAGTCCCCGGTGAGTATTCCCCCTTCCTTGCGTTGTCTCATTGGTTCTAAGGGGCTAATATGCTAATGGGGGGATGAAATGCCGGACTCTTGTCTTGCCATCACCCCTGTTGTGAGGCACACATGCATTTCAACAATTACCATGGCAACAGCTTTATCTATAGTGTGTGAGAGCGCTTGGTTTCCTGAAAGTATCCGGTAAAGAGCGGAGCTGCTGACCATCGGGGGTTGTTACCCCTGCTTGGTGAACACAGATCAATATCAAAAAGTATTGACTGGTAATTGTAGATATGATCAAATTCAATGTTGTGATCTAAGAACACGGTTTCAAGTAAACTAATTACGGTGCGGTAACCACAATAAAATTGTACACATTTTTAACTGTTTGAAATTTTCTGAACAGAGCAACAGTTGCCGCCTGTTACTGCATACTGCTGGTCAGCAGGATGAAAGAAGGCTACGACACTTTTCACTCCCTCGAAGAAAGAAAATGTCGTTTGGATATTTTTGGTCATTAAAAACAGTCAGGATTTGAAAAATAAAGAATGTCAATACCATTTAAAAATACAGCTGGTAAGGTAAAAATAGTGACTCTTTTTAGCAGCTGATTGCAGGATGACTATTCTTGAAGATAGTATGAGCAATTACCTTGTTAATATCAGATTATTTATTCAAAATCATTTTTTTCCTTGAGTTCAAAATTGATTAACATTCTATAAGGTTATAGATAACCTTCCATTTTCTACATCTCCTTAATCAGTGCAACATTATTCCAGGAGCAGAAGGAATAATTGTAGCTTTTCAGTTTTAAATAAAAATGCTAGGATCATTGTTTACAGATTTGTTTGCATGTTTTGTGCAAATTAAACCTGACCGATAACAAGAAAATACTCCTGAAGTGCTCATGCTGAATAGGTAAATATCTATTCAGAATTCTTAATTTATATTCCTTTATAACTATATAAGAAATTACAAAACACAACAGTTTTTCTAAGAAATTAAAAATATTCCCATGTTTTTATCTTGTCTTCTTAAAGTGGAAAACATTCCAGTTCACAGTTTTCGTTTTCTAATGGACAAAAAAAAAAAAAATTATGGGATGCAGATTAGTGTAGAAATACTGCAACCTAAAGCTGACATAAAAGGCACTAAAGTTCACAAAAACTTATTGCAGGGGAAGCATTTTTCTTCAAGAACCTCAATAGCATTATGTTTCAATACTGTGAAGAAAGAAAATAACTAAAGGCAATCCATCTAGAAACACTGCTTGTGCTGCGTCCCCTGAGATGTTACGGAAAGTCAGACTCTAAACCTTCACATATTTTCACTCCTAAACCTATTAGTTTCAGCTGAAAGGGGGAATGCTGTCAAGAAAAATGATAGACAGCTGGTAATTATCAGCCAGGTTGAAAAGCATGGCGGTGACGGAGGAAAGTGCAGCATCATGTACAGTATTGGACGGCAGGAAAAAAAAAACGCTAAGGTTCAAACTGCCAAACCTGCACTTTGCAGGTGAGCTGCTGGGTCCTGTTTGCTCCCTAGGGAGGCTCACAAAGGCCTTTCTTCAGCTAACCCCACAATCAGACCAGTCATGGTGTAGGTGAGAGAGGTGAACTGTGAGCACCATGCAATGACCGGCACATTCCTGGGCTGAGTGGCATACCAGCTGCCAAGTCACGAGCTGTCTGTGCTGACCCATGGCCCAGAAACACCTGGAAACCTTCCGACTGAGAACGACGCGTCCAACTGTATCATTACATATGTGTTAAATGCCACCTCAAATTGTATTGGATTCTTCTGTGTGTCTCACAACATGCATAAAATCCTCAAAAGTAATTATTTAGAGCACCTAAAATAAGAATAATTAGTGTGAGCAACCCTAACAAAACTGTCAAAATGGCAAAAAGGTGTGAAATATTTATATGCGATGTCAGCCAGGACTTGGCTCTGATTCTGGATCCCGGAGGGCTATGTTCCCCATTACAACTCTTTTATGGGCGTTACCTGATGACAGAACATTTCTAATGTTACACATGAAGCATGAGTCAAAAACATGGCTGAAGATGGCAAAAAATAAATCAAAGACAACTCTGCAACAACACAGATTTTATCACCTACATATTTACTAGACATAACTAGTCCAAATATTACAGTTTCTGAAACAGCATTTTACACATTCCAATAACACTGTGTCCAACATTCACATACTCACACCTCCTAACACGCAGCATTTCAAAATCCAATCTTTTTCTAATCTGCGCACCATTCCCAAACTCACCGTTACAACACTCTTCCAGGTCAAAGCTGTAACAGAGGGTAAGCTTCAAACTAGTTAGCCATTTCATTATCAGGGAGACGATAATGAGGGAGAGGGAGAATATACATGGGGACTGTTGTCTTGGTGATCCAAAGAGGGTAAATTGGTAATGCAAGATGCTACAGTCAAGAGTTGTGTGAAGTTACCTCTTCTGCCAACATAAATATGCCAGATCAAAACAGCAGGATAGGGAAATGTACAGTATATATATCATTATACAGTGGTTAAAAGAGGAATCAGAATTGACCAAAATCAGCATTGCTCAATCAAAAAATGATAAAAATCAGTGAACAAAAATTCCCCACAACTTTGATAAATTGCTCATAAATCTATTGGATTCTGTGAAAATTCATGAGGAAAAAAATCTGTATAATTTATAATTCTACCCTAAAGACTCCATATGGGTTCATGTACAAAGTAAAACAGTACATTGCCAAGTTGAAAGCAGCCAATATTAGTAGACTGTCACTGTCAACATTTCCCTAAAGGGCCTGAAGGCATGGTGGAGAAATAAAGGCATGACTAAAAACTACAAAAACAAAAGCTTTAGTCTCTAAAGTATAATTTGTTATGTTGAGATACTAACAATTTTAAGAAATCCACTTAAAGGAATTTAGTTATCTGCATTCCAAAACATACTGCGTAAGCTTAATTAGAAAAATAAGGCTTGCTAAATGTAAGCCACTACCCAGAACCCCTACTGAGTGCTTACACTGTAACATACCCCTGTAATCTTTTCCTGCTATAACTGGATTTTGCTCTGAAATGCTGAAGCTTTTGTTAATCTAAAACAGCCACTTGGTGTGTATGAATGTTTATTTTGTTGCTACAAGGACAACAACATTAAAACTGAACTTTGCAGCAGCAGATAATTGTGCCAGCAGCAAAAAAAAAAAAAAAAAAAAAAGGTGAAACCTAGAAGTCACTCTGATACTTTTATGCTGATTCCAGAAGGGGGGAAACACAATGCCACAGGTGTGAGAAGTTTAATCATTCATGCAGCAGTAAATGTCTAATGAGGGTATGGGTGTGTAGCATCGCCACAAAATATAAACTGTCTGAATTTAGCGACCATAGAAAAAGGTAATGTCACTGTTTTATACGGTCTACTGAAGTAAAAATTAACTATCAGGTTTAGCTGTCGTTAAATTACTAATACTAGCTCTGCAAGGTTTTAACTATGAATAGCTAAAACTATTAGCCAGAACAACAGTCAACAACTCACTCCAAATCCAACAGGATAATTCAAGTGTATCCTGACAATACGCCTTAAACAAATTGTGCAGTACAATCAAGCCATTCATATTTCATGTTTATGCTAAATACCTTCAATCAAATTGATTTAAAAGTTGTATATCCACATTGCCTTGCAGAAATATTAAAATTTCTTGAATTTCTTAATTTACAAGCAAAAACTTCAAATGGGATTAATGTGATAAAGTGTAGTGGTACATAATTGTAAAGTGGAACGTAAATGAAACATTCAAAACAGCTTCAGTTTGGAATATTTTAGGATTCAAGTCATTACCCATTCCCTCCAAGGTAAACACCAAGGTAGGAATCTTGGAATAATCATGGACTGTAGATCAGAAATCATGGACTTTCTGACCTACGGATCTTAATATCTTAGGTCAGTCCATGACTGTTTAACCATCATCACACTTAACAATGGTGTACCGTTTCTCTACTCACTGGAGACCTATGCATCGGATTGGAACTCGGTATTGGCCGATATGCAAAATCAAATGACTTAGACTAGGGGGCAAAACACAAAAAAACAAAAGAGATTGTGACATCCCTAATAGATTTTTCATCTTTAAAGCCTTTATTGCCTAGCCACATAGAGAAATACTTAGATGCATGTGATAGAGTATTGTCCTGCATAAAGACTATTCTTTTTGAAGGATGCAGATTTTTTCCTCAACTGCTTCTTGAAGAAAGTGTCTTCTGAAAACTGGCAGTAAGTTTGGAAGTTGATTTTGTAACCCTTCTATAACTCATCCAACCAATTAATCTCAAATAATACCCCCATCTTCCTGGTGTCTAACTCCAAGTAGAGCTCTGTGTCCATTACTGGGTCCATCAATCTGATTTCATCAATAAACCTTTTAAAAATTCGTCTTCAGATATTTCTTGGCCTAGTCTAGATGCTTCAGCTGGCACGTCTTGTTCAGTGGTGGTCGGGTTTCAGCCTTCCTTACCTTGCCCATGTCTCTGAGCTCTGAACATCTGGTTGCAGTTCTGGAATATGACAGAATTGGAAGATAACAGGTTAATGGTAGCTTTATTCTTCTCACATCCTTGGCAGTCCGTTTGTGTTTTTTTTCTTTCTTGTAACCCTGTTGACTATTTGCAACAAAACACTTTTTTTTTTTACCCCCTCCAGGGGGTCTTTTGTGGGCTCTAGTGCCCCTTATATGAAAGTAGGCTGACAGGAAAGGGGGAAGGAGAGGAGGGAAGACATGCGGCAAATATCGTCGGGTCCGGGAGTCGAACCCGCGACGGCCGCGTCGAGGACTCAAGGCCTCCAAACGTGGGTCGCGCTAACCCCTACGCCACCACGGCATGGCCTGCAACAAAACACTTGATGGTTCTGTTATCATGCCCCGAGAACTCCATCCCTCAGGGATTTTTGGTAAATTTTTATTCTTCAGAGTTAGTTAAATCTCTCTTTCTGGCTCATTTTGTCTAAACATGAATGCTCCACAGGTTGTTTTTTTTTTCTAAAACTTTAGAATTGATCTTGCTTCCACTTCACAGCTATACTCTGGCTTGTGTTGATCACATAAAAAATCCTGATAAAATAGCTCAACGTTTGTGACTGTAAAGATAAATGTGTAAATGTGAAATGTGTAAAGGTTCAAGAGGTGTCATTACGTTTGCAAGGCCCTATAAAATGATACTTAACTTCACACAGCAAAAAGATCAAAGCAGTTTTGAAAAGGCGTTCGGGAGAGTGAGATGCATTCCCACATATAACCACACCTATGTGATCTCCATGTGACGTGTGACAAGTTTCTGCCCCTCCCCTCGCAAAAATGACATTGCACCAACCACCGCACATGAGTCACCATGTGCAAAAAGGACAAGTGTGGAAACCGAGCTCCGCCCTTATGCTTTGTGCAGAGAAACCACACCTGTAAACAGGGGCAGGTTCTGACAACTTTCCGATAACCATTCCAACAATCCAACATTATCCTTCAGCTGAATGGGAAGATGTTTAACAAATAACATTTGACGTGCACAGGCAGAGGTGGAGAGCAAAGAAAAACATCAGGGGCCTCATGCATAAAGCGTTCGTGCGCACAAAAAATGTGCGGCGCCATATTTTACGCACAAAGTCAGCATGTATAAAAAATTAACTTTGCGTCAAAGTTTGCGTGAATATACGCACACTTTTTCGCTGGCGTGAAAATGTGTGGCAGCCACGCAAACTTTTTCTGTGGACAATATCAAACTACAAAGCGTCAAAACTCACCTACATACACTGAGATCTGACCACATTCAGTTATTTAGATGCATCTATGGGGTCATTTCATTCTCACTAAAACTGGATCAGCAGATGAACTCAAACCTGCTGATTAAAAATAATCAACAGGTTTGATTTTTTTTAAGGTGATCAAGGTGTGTATGCAATCACACGTATATAAGTAACTGCGCAAAGGTGAGGCGCGTAATTGTGGAGCGCTTTGGCTCTGATGGAGAACATCGCCAATGGAAGGAATCAGAGGGAGCAATTGATTAGAGATCATATTGATCTGCTGGGAAATGTTGATGATGGTTTATGAGCGTTTAGATAGCCCAGACTTATCATCCTGGAGCTCCAAGCAGAACTTATAGAGCCGTGCGGTACTGGTACCGGTCCAGCTGCAGTCATCCTTCAGTCGAGTCGACCGCTTTGTGAATGCGCCTTATGGACATGAAACATCTTTATTCTGTAAATGTACAACTCATGTACATGATTCTACTATTTAGAATAAACGTCCACATTCCCACTTAAAGGACTCTCTGTCTTTAAATCCAGGCTGAACGCTCTACTGTTCAAACAGGCACTTGCAGGATCTCTTTATTTTTTTAATTTGGATTTTTTTTCTTTAAAATGTACTTTTATTTTTGTGAGGTGACATTATGTGTCCTCAAAGCACTTTTTTTCTCTCCAAAATATCTTTATTGGAATTTTAGCAGTTTAGACAAACAGCTTGAACAGTTTGCAAAGTGTGACAGCAGCAGCAGTAGTAGTAGTGCTGTTCAGGTCAAAACAAAATACAAACAAAAAAAACACCAAATGCCTCTCACAATCCTGGTCCTAATGCAACCCAGCACATATTCCACCTATCATCTTTATATTGAGATATTAAAATCAACAGTATATGCCCTCAAATAGAATTGTCTTTGGGAACTGCAGTTATCATGTTCTTCAGTCACTTGTACCGTCTTCCGAGATGTTCAGATCCTTGACATACATAATGAAGGGATTCCAGATGAACTCAAACAAATCTTGTTTTCCCTTTAATATATACGTAATCTTTTCCAGAGGGAGGGCAGATAACATCTGCTGCAGCCATTGGTTTATGGTCGGTCCATGAGTCTTTTTCCAAAACAATGATATACATCTTTTTGCATTGAGCAAACTTAAGTTTATAAAAGTTTGTTCGTTTTTAGTATAATTATGTTTTTCAAGGTACAATCCAAACACAAACAGCTTTGGCTGAAAAATTGTTTGGAAATTATTTTCTCACTTACATCTTTTACCTCTTTTCAAAACAGTATAATTTTCCTACAATACCACATACCTCAAAGCACCTTTTAAATAAAATATATAAGTATTATTATTATAAATACTTATACTGCTTCGAACAAGGACGTTGCCATGGTTATTGCTTCACGTGGTGGCAGACTTCCAGGTATTTATACTAATTTACATATGTGTTTATGGGTGGTGACAGGGCGGACCACCAGCTGCGCTCTATTTCCCGCAAATTAGGATTAATAAAGGAAAGACGCACAGCCACTTGCGTGCGCACAGCTCTATGCATCCGATTTGTTTTGTGCGCCGCACTTTTCTAAATTTTTCCGTACGCCAAGTTTTAGTGTGAAAACTGCGCACTATTTTATGCATGAGGCCCCAGGGCTCCAAGAAAACTACAGGTAGCGATGTCAAAGCCAGAGGATAGAACATTTCCAGACATCAACAAGCAAGCAAGGAGATCGCAGCTGAATGACAAGTAGGAGAAATTGGACTTGAAGTGAAGCTTTGAGGTTCAGTAATAACGCACTATCACTTCGCAGTATTCTAAATGTGACCCAGACTTGTTATTATGGCCTTGGGAAATGACTCACTCGAGATGCTATTTGAGACGAGCCGAACAAAGGAATTCCTCAACACAGACAATCCGAGCAAACGGAGAGTCCTGTGGGATTCAAACACTGCTAAACACAATACGAACAAGACTTGTCCTTGAAAGGTAATGTCTCACTCCATTACGAATTACAAGCATGTTAAAGTAAAAATATCCAGAATCCCCCAATCGTGCCTTCTGCTCTCCAGCAGCTTAATGTATTGTGAAGGTAATCCACTTCCTCCCACAGGTTCAAAAGAAAAATGTGTCAGGCAAAAATCATGTGAAAACTGAGATTCCTCTACTGTCTAGAAAGTCATTAACCAAGATTTCTTGGTAACACCGAGAGTAAAAATAATTCCTTGACTGAGACCCATGAGAGAGCCAGACAGAACATTTATTCAAACCATCCTGAGTTAAAACTTTAGTAGCCATACCTTTCAAAAGCCGATGTGGGATTACATATCATTCCTCCAAGGAAGGGGATTAATGCCACTTTAGAAGTGTTTCATGGAGCATAACCCATCACAGTCAGTACAAAATACTAAATACCAATACCTTTCTTTAAAATATCTTTATTTTTCCTGTAATCTACTTGAATATTTTAGCCTCCAAAATAGTGAGACTTATCTAAAGGTCCGCCAGTACGGGGAGCTACTCGGTTTCACATAGATTGTCTATCTGTTTGCAAAATCTATGTTTTCATTCCAAGACATGCAGCTGTGATCTCTGTCAGCAGAAATGCAGGTAATTGAAACAGATTAAATCTGTTAACTTTCTGTATGGCTTTTTTATCTCCATGGAGCTAACAATCTCAAATTTCTGTCTGATGTGACAAATCCCATTTCCAATCCTTTCTGTAAAGGGTTCTGGAAAAGTTGTTAAGGACCAACTCAAGCAAGTCAATCCATTTCTAAAATTTCAGTCTGATTTCCAGTCTTCTCTTTGTACAGAAACAACTCAGATCAGAGTCACCAACAACCTTCTAGCAGGGCTCTCCATCACTCCTTATCCTCCTGGACCTCTGCTGCTTTAGACAACCATAATATCCTTCTCATCGGGATCTGCTACTCAAACACTCACCATCTCTGCCAACCGGGACTAAAGTTCACATGTCGGATGACTGAGCATTTGCTGTTGCTGTCCCATGGCCCTCGCCATAGAGCCACTGAAGACTGAAGACTGTTTCGAGGAACATTTCTATTCTTATTGACTAGAACTCATTCTACTCATTTTACCTTTAATGCGGCACTTTGAGATTTCTTTCAAATTTAGAAGGGTTTTAGAATCACATTGTATTATTATTATCATTACCAAATCAGAATTATCTAATCTTCTTGCCTACAAATACATATGACTCAGTTGTTTAGTAGTTAAAATCAAACAATTTTATCTTTATCTGCTCTGATTTGAAGGTCAAACACCGAAAAAGTTGATTTATTTTTCCGCTTTGGATTCGATATATCAAAGCTAAGAACTGCCAGAGTACTCAGTCTGAAAAACACCTCAGCTGATCACCTGTACTTAGATACACTTTGAGTTTAATGAAAATCATATGAAAGGTTAGTGATAGTCTTTAGAATCAAAAACTAGAATCTGACAGAATTGGCAGGTGAAACAATAAAAAAACAAAACAAAAAAACCCAAAACTGATATTGGCAAGAGACAGCAAGATCAGTGTATCTCAACTAAAAATGGTTTAGAAATACTTCCTAAGACTAAAATGTCATATTACAGACAATCTGGCAAATCAAAAAGCCTTCTTTAGTTAAATTTAGACCGTGTTTCTTAAAACAAAAAGGACCAGAGATGGAAATAGACAATACCTCATACTTGCTTCCAGATCCTACAAACAACGTATCTCTTGAGACTATAACAATAAGTGAGAATCCAAGCCTTGTCCTTGCAGAGACAAATGGTGAGTGAACTTCTTTGTACTAGCGAATCTGTTCAGCGATTACCCTATGATATGATAGAATGCAAAAAGAAATGCGGATGGCAATGACAGACAATGCCACCAGTGTTTCACACACACACAAGGCCAATAGTAAGACGGCTGCTCTGTTGACAAATGATTCATCAGTTTAACCCACATAACAAACCTAAAGAATTACACAAGGATCAACACACTATAAGAAGTGTCTTCTAGTGACAATAGTGGCTTACTATTCTGTATAGGTTTAGAATATTTCTGGGCAAAACAAGCGAGGCGTTTAGTTAAGGTACTGATGTCAGACAAAACTATACAAACCTGTATTGCCTGATCACACAGAGCACAAAACCAACTGACAGGGTGTGCTGAACTTAAAAAGAAAAGAAAAAAAATCTCAGAGTCACATAATAAAATAACTTCCCCTTGTATGTCCCAACACCTGCCTGTGTGGGATCTAACATACATGATGTCACCCACTCTTCCTTCTTTTACACTCTGCCACAAACCAGGAAGCAGAGTTAAGAGCAAGCCTGGCTAAACAGGAACATCCAGCTAACACGAGCTCTGTGAAGCGGATCCCAGAATGAACGGACTGAATTACAGACGCGCAGCTGCTGGGTTCAGGATCTCTGCTTCTCTGTCGCCTAGGTGTGTTTGGAGCTGTTGCCATGGTGAACTTTTATGCTTATTAGGTGGTGATGGCAGCAAATCCAGGAGGAGACCGAGCACCTACCTTTTCACTACTAGACTGAGGGTCTTGTGGGAGCCTTTGACAAGGCAGATTGCCTCCTGTCTGTAGCCACTCAGGGGAACCTCGTTGATGTTGACGAGCTCGTCTCCCACCTGGAGACTCACAGCTGCTGCCTTGCTGCCTTCCTCAACCTGGAACAAAAACATAAAAAATGCACCTAAACATAAACCGACAACATTGGGACTCAATGATTTGAAATGCATCAGTACAAAGTAAGAGAAATTGAGTATATGTGGGATGTAAGGGTGGGCGACACAAGTTTTATCACAATGTTTAGCGGTCCTATTGTGACAACAATAAAAGTTACAGTAGCTTTGTTTCTATTGACCAGATAATAGTGCAAACTGGAATTACGAAAATAAATTTGCTTCACAGAAACACGGTAATAAAAAAAAAAATCCCATGTTTTTCAATAAAATGTTTTGTTGCTAGGATAAGGTGGTTTTTCGGGTGCACAGAAACACTTTTTTCGCATCACACAAGTCATGTGATCAACAACCGGATGTTACTACTGGCGGAAAAGAAAGACGACAACAGGAAGTGGTAGGAGAATGATGGCGTGTTTTTTTAATGACTGTGTGAACAAACTTATTCACTTGTGATTTTAATTACGTTTAAATGTTATGGATGAACAGCAACTTCAGACAAAATATGCTGTTTCCCAAAATAAGCAGCAGGCGTGCGAGCTTCTAAGGACCAGACTCAAAGGCAGCAAAATGCTTCAAAAAGCTGCACTCCAAACCTGTGGCATAGTGAAAAAACAAACAGCGCTGTGTTTGTTTGAAGGCAGACACCTGAAATAACACAAGAGGATGTACAGTGAAGAGAGCACAGCACACTGGACTCACAATTTCTGCTGCTGGAATATCTCAGAGGACACACTGACACAAAGGCTGGACAAACCGAGATAGAACATCTTAAAGCTGACGGCAGCTACAGCCTGGTATTTCTGAAGCGTCATAAGTACTGATCGTTAAGGTCATCGCTGTCCTCACACTGACACAGAAAGTCTGATCTGAGACAAGGAAAAAAAACAACAACTGCTCAGCGTGGAAAGAAAGGCCATGAGACGTTGCCTGGCAGCTGGCACATTAGCACACAAAAAGCTCAGCTCTGCAGCTGATTATCAGTTTTTCTCTCAACCTGTAGCAGGGTGCTGTGACTCAACCAGAGAGGTATGTGTAGATTTACCAACTCTCATATCTTAGTAGGCCATTACCCTCACTGCAAAAAAAAAAGAACAAAAACCTCCAGCAGCCAAGATCAAACCATGGTTCTTTTCATTTTTCTATAAGGGAGCAGTAAGCGAGGTTGGACAAACGGTTTTCATGCTGGCTGGCAAGATTCCTGAGCTCGTCCTGATATGGTAGTGGATTTTGTGGAGAAACAGCCTGATACATTCACACAGCTACAATGCTGAAAACGGATAAAAAACACCTGGGATTACTCAAGATGGAAAACTATTCCTGTTCAACAAAGCCGTGAGATACACTTCAGTGAAGCAGAGGACATAAAGTAAGGCTTCAGATATTAGTGAAGAGGCAAAGTAGGAAAGTTACTGAAAGAATAAATGTTTTCAGAATTTATTTCTTTAGGGGGCCCCATCTGGTGATCCAAATCTGTCACTCAAAGCTCATCTATTTAGGTTTCATGAAAGTTTAGTCTAAAAATTGCTATCTATGTGGAAAAGACAGGAAATATAACCATCACAAATGCATCTGTCCACATGTAAATGCCAACAACAATTAATTTTAGTCATTGTGAAGAACCATGTCTAGAAAAAGGTGTTTTTCTCACCTGGCCAAACTATAAGGTTGACTCATTTAGTAACAGAGAGCCTTTAGTTGTCTAAAAAGATAGCAATTATTTTACTTTCACTATTTTGTCTCCATATCTCTTGTTTCCATTTTTTTTTTTTTACTAGGAAGTGACTTTCCAGAAAACCAATAGTGCAACTAGAGCTGCACTGACCGGCCAAATGGTGGCTAGTTTTCCCTTCAATCAGCTCTGATTCATCATTACCATGTTAAATGCTGAAAAATTCAATGCATTAATACTAAGATTTTGATTTAAACTGCTTCCTATTTTTGTGTGTGTGGTATAGTCCTGATAAAAACAAATCAATAGAACTGACCAAAAGTGTTTTTTTTTACCTCCTGGATCATTCAGATTTTTGTAGCTACAAAGGACTGCAGCTTACAATAACAGAGCAACTGACACATTTATGGTTAGGTTAGACACATACCTGTCAAGTTTTGGACTTGAGAATACGGGGAGTGTTGCCATCCGGTGCTACTGTTAGAGGAGGGAGGACTAATGTAACAGAGTATAGAGGGTATACTAACGCGAGAGCGGGGGGCACAAAACGGGATATTTACGAGAAAATAATGATAAGGGAGGATGGTGGGAAAGGGAGGCAAAAAAGAAAAAAAAACTAGCTCCCCGGCCAAAACGGGAGACTTGACAAGTATGGTTAGACACAATATATAATGATAAGGAAAAAGCAAAAAAAAAAGCAACATTATTTTGCTGCACTGGCATAGCATTTCCAAAACATTTACAAGTATTCTTTGTGTCAGTATAGTAGATGGAGGTTGTGTTTAATACAACAGTGCAGACTAAGCAATGGGCACAATAAATATTAGTGTGAAGCTGACAGCCCTGATTTATGCTCAAGTCAAGATCATGCCATATCAACAGTGCAGTACCAAGAGTCTTCTATAAACTGTATTATGTGCACAAAAGATTCAGCAACATTCCCAGAGCGACTTGTTAATCTGTTCTTTTTACAGGAAGCATTACTCAATGGGAAGAAGACACTTTAAATAATAGCAGGAGCTTCTTCAAAGAAAACATGAAGCTCAAGTTCATTCAATGTTAAAACTGGAGAGTGTCTGCTTCTCTAAACAGTTTTCACTCCTCCTGACTCCCGACGGGCCCGAGCGTTAGGCCTTTCCCTTGTTGTTCGTCGTCCTCCAGGCTGTAATCAGTCCAAAAGCAGCTGTATCCTAAACCGTATCCTAAAAAAGGAGTTGCCTTGTGTCATGAAGGGAAGGATGTGGTGCCACTGAGGGTGAGGAATGTGTCATTTCTGCTGACAGATGTCCTGAGCAGCAAGCTGACGCGTCACTAAACTGACTGACATTATTGGTCATCACTTAAAAGCAACCTTTCAGACGTTTATATACACAAGTTCACAAGCATTGTGTATATAAAGCTGCAAGGCGAATATTAAGCTCTTTCAAGTGAGTTGTTACACTAACTTGACAATCCTAGCCAATAATTAAGTGTTGCATTTGCACGGCTATTTAAGTAAATCTGACCTCGCTTTTCAAAGTTGATCTTTGCTTGAAAGTAAGATTAAAGAATGATAATAGATAATCCGAATACAATGTTTTTTTTTTTTTTAAAAAAAAGGAATAATACACAATACTTTGACTAAGTCCCATTTGATTCTTAAACATCCTGTGACCTGAGGTTGTGCGGGTGGGTGAAGGGAAAGAACTTTTCTAACATTTTCTTTAAAAGATTACAAATTTACTCACGAATGTACTGAAATACAAGGGGGGAAAAATACACACACAAAAAAACCCAACAACAACAACAAAAAAAACACTTTCTTGGTGACATAAATCGCTATTGTAAATACTATTTTGGAGTCTTCTAAAAAACTTAAAGGTCAGTAAGACACAAAAATAAAATGCATACCTATATTTTACATAAACTCTGATAAGAAAACATATATACATAGTTAGAAACAAAAACACTGTTGTATTTGACACATCCAGACTAAGTCTGTCACAATAAATCAATTAATTGTTTAATAAACTAACAGGAGTTAGAATATTTTTTCAGGGGCATCATAATCCATTTTGTTTGTGGTTTGGTTGTGTGTGGTACTTATTTCCATCTTATTTGTTGCTTGTGGTTGTTGTGTTTGATTTTTGATATTTAAAATGTCTTCCAGTTCCAGTACCAAGTGTTCTTCACAAAATGTAAGTTTATTGGTCTTGCATTACTGTGCCATTATCAATGCATTACTTCAAAGTAGTCTCAAAACAAAATAATCTTTTATAGTAATAATTACTGAGACAATTTATCGTCCAGGATAATTTGTTATCGTGACAGGCTTAATTTGGATGCATCGTGTTGGTAGTGGATGTTCTTTGCTAACAACCATTAACTGTTTACATGGTGCATTCAGGTACACTACGTTGTATCCGAGTACAATGAGAAATCAGAGAGGAAAGGTTATGAGTGAGCTTCCTAAAGGAGTGTCCCATTTCTTAGAAGAATACCTTAACAACTACCCAAATGAGGTGGAGTGGAGGGTAGATGTAGAAGTAAATGAGATTTTCCTTTAAACATCCTACGGAAATACTTTGACAAACAAGTTTTAAGAAGGAAATGCTAAATACAAAGTCTTTTCTGTTCTCCTCTGCCCATTACTTATTTAAAGTAGCGTCTTAAACTCTCTCACAGACACCCACACTGGGTTGCAACATAAAGGCTGGGAGCAATGAAACAATGCAAGCTGATAATTCTCTGTGGGTTTGTCACTAGAATGTCTTCTTACTGCGTATTACAAAATCACTTGATCCTTTGTTCATATAGAAACAAAGCTTACAATGACTTTGAAGTATTTCGTAATCCAATCTAAGTGATGGAAAAACCAGTATCTGCGTTACTGTAAGCTCTCAGTGTTTCTTCTTAGAGTAAAGTGTAATTAAATAAATCAAACTTCCTGGTTTCAAGGAAAATGTCGCTGTTTAAAATCCCAAATTTAAACAAGAACTATATCAATTACTTAGATTTAGATTTTGAGCTATAATCCGTCACCTATGAAACAACATGCAGTGGTTCATTGTTTCAATTCATTATGGCTTTCTATTTTAAATGAATTAATCAGATAAGATTCAACATTCAAACAAATAATCACTGAGACACACCACAGAGGATACAGGTGAAGTGATCAGAGCATGGTTTAATAACTCCACTATTACTCCATAATGAATCCATTAGTGGCTCAGCTGACAAGATCAGAGCTGAATGTAAAAAACACTACACTACATAATTGTATGAATAATTAGACAGCAGTCCAGATGCACAAAATGCGTTGCAAAAGGGTATTAACGAAGTGTTAATGAAGAAGGATTCTAACATATTTCATTATCAAACATCGGCAGAGATAATTTTGATCCAAGCTGTTATAAAAATTATGGAATCTGGCTCATGCATTCGGTTGAAAAGGTAGAGCAGGAAAATATTTTTGTCTTTGGGCATAAAGACCTCAAAGACCAAAAGATCTCCATAAATACATTCTCACAACTCTGAGGTTAGCATTTGGTTTGTAAGTTCTGGAAAGAGCTGTTTAAACGAGATAAAAATGTTTCCTCTTCTCGTCTTCACATTTAACAGGGATTTGGTTTAGTCACAGTCAAACTCTGACACAAACAAATAAGTTTGGACCAATTGCCGCGCACACCTTCGCTCCGTTAATCCTTTCTGTATTCTGAGAAAACGCCTAAAAGTCTAGAAGACAATGTTTCAGGATGCATGTCTCAAATGTTACATTGAAGGACTTTTAGAAAAATGGAGATCCCCGTCTACTTGGTCGGTGTGTGAGTGTTTCTGTGAGCAAATTTTAATGCATGTTTGTTTTTATTGTAACTATTCTGCTGCTGCCATGCACAGGTTTCCCTTATAAAAAAGATCTTTGATGTCAAAGAGACTAAATAAAGGTTAAATAAAGGTTAAATTAAAAAAATAAAATTCATTGAAGTCTTGAGATGAGCTTGTTAAGCTCATCTCAAGAATTACATTTTTAATAATGAATGCAAAAGTCATTCTCTATCATCCAGCTGATTCTTTTAAAAAAATAATTTAAGAAGTGCAACTCTGGTAAGAAGCTTTACATATTAAAAAAGGTAGCTGTTTTACATAGCTATAAAAAGATTCATATTTTGAAAGGTAAACATGACGGTGAACACTGGGGGGTGATTTGGTTCCAGTTCTACCAGGCATTAAAATCCATTTCTGCTTTTTGGCGTTTCCCTGCCTGAGGTACGGCTCTGCTGAACCAGCTTCCAGCTCATGTGTGGTTCATAAAAATAAAAATGTTTCCACACTAAAAACTGCCTCTCACTCCAAGGCGTATAAAAGCAGCCAGGTTCATATTTGTGATTCTCTCATAGCTTCATGCACACTTTGCTATGGACATCAAGGTTTTTGATTTCCATCATTTATTTACGTGTCATATCAATTAAGCTCCAGAGCATCATACATTTTTTATGTTCATGTTTCTTTTTTTAAGTTTTGACAGTAATTGTATACTTTCTTCTTTAGAGGGGCGGTATTATGCATTTTCCAGGAACATAGCAACTTTAGTAACTTTTACCTTCAGTTATTATAAAAATACTGTATTAATCAAATATGACGTAAAAGAAATGTACTTTGTAATTTAACACCTTGAAATTGTCTCTTTAAAAACTTTTGCCCTCTTTCTGAAACTCCACCTTCAGAAAGTCATCACAACATGGCCCTTTTATTAACCCTTTAACCTCTTTACTAATGTTGCACTGAGAAGTAGCTCGTATGATGAGCTCAGCAGATGCTCAGTTCCACCAGGTGTTTGCTAATAGCTGCTGGCTAGTCTGAAGGAGCTGAGTGGTGGAGTCACAGAGGAAGCTTGGAAACTGCAACACTGAGGAGGAACTACATCTCGTGGGTGGTACTGAGTGTTTTTAAGGTTGCCATGATAAAAGGATTTCTCAAAAAAATCTAAGTAACAGTACAGGTATGTTGCTGATGACAGAATAACATTATAACATGATGTACAGCTCAAAAAAGTTGACTTTACATAATACTGCCTATTTAATTTATAACATTCTGAGTCTGTTAGAATCAGGGTTGATCTGCCCAATTGGGCGTCTTCTATGAGTTTCTAAGTTGGTCTGGGTTCTTCTGACCCAGGATGAAGGACTCAAAGAAGAGCCACTCGTTGTGACATCATCAGGTGTAAGTCACCCCACCAGAGAAGGTCAGAAAATGTGTTTGTACACGATCAAGGCTGAAAAACACATTCAGGGAGAGACATTTTCAAAACAAACTAGATATATTTATCTAGTTTTGAGCATGTTAGTGCTCAAGGTCACTAACATGAACTATAATCTGCATAGGCAAAAAGACAAGGAAGTTTTTGAAGTGTATAATATCTGTAAAAGGGATAATTTTAAAAGTGCATAGAGTTCTTCTGAACTAGCAGAACAAGAACATTCCCCTTTAATAAGATGTTTAAGAGTGAAAGGTGTGCATAGGTCAGCATGAAAAGTGTAGTTTCTGACTACATCAGTTTTCACGTAGCAGGAATGCACTTTACCTGATAGCTAAATGTTTATTTCATATGACATTTTTGCAATATCGCCCACGTCTCTGGTTAGCGTCCAGATTTTAGTGTAAACATGGTGAGTAAGGTCTGTTTGTGGTTATCTATCAATATTAACTTTTTTGTTCGCGTATCATTAAAACCACTTTGAAAGTTCAACTAAATTGAACTCAGAAAGCAGTTTACTGAACTTCATGCTAGTGTTTGCTAATCCAATTTTTGCTACCATTGCACTGTATCTGATAATGAATGAACCTGTTTACTTGAAGCAGTAATAATCAGTTTGTACAAGTCTCTCTTAACATACAGCAGAAATCTACTTTATGTGGAAGTGCCTCCAGCAACACACACACACACACACCCCCACACACAACAACTATCCATTTTGAATCTTATCTGAGGCATCAGCATGCATACTGTGCTCTCTAAATCCTCTTTTCTCTGGAGGCTAAGCAGGCCTGCGGCACTCAAAACTAGCCCACAATGTTGCCACACAAAAGTTTCAATAATTGGGAAAACCTGTTTACCTGGGGGTGACTTATCGCAGCGTGTAAGAACAGAGTTATTTCTGCAGTACGTCGTCTGGTACTGGTTCAGAACGAGCCAACGGTACTTTTTCCCTTATAAAGGCTGTTCCTCGCAGAGGGAACACATGTATGAGGTGCGTGCCCAGATGTCTTGTGTAAAACAGGATTATTTAGGTTTATTGAGACTAAGAACTTTAAGTCCACGAGGACTTTGAGCATAACCTGAGCTATGAGAGGAATCTGGAGAATTTTAATTAGATCCAGGATATTTTTTTAACCAATACGGTGAACCTGTCATCAGACTGTTGGACCTTTGTTATTACATTTCCCTGAAGCGAGCTGGAAAATATGCAAAGAAGTGGGAATGCAACAGACAGAAATGTGGATTCAAGGGATGGCTTCTGTTCATAGGCTAAAATGCAGAGATGTTTGCAAACTTTATTTACTCAGTCTACCTGAATATAACACTTAGAATTACATAAAGCTGGAAAACATCATCCTCCAGCTTTTCTAGATCATCATAAATCAAAGAGGAAAAGCCTCAAACATTTTAAAACAAATTCATTTCATGACAGCATACTAAATCAAACTCATTTTAACTCTTATCTGAGAGACACTAAAAGAATGCATAGCGCCAACCTTCGCTTAATTCATCCCATCCTGTCATTCCGACAGGCTCCTGGCTGTCATTGATAATTCACAGAAAATCCAACAAAACTCCAAGATTCCTTCCCTGTTCCTGGTACCGCTAGCTATACTCCTCAGGCTGAACTTCAACCAAATGCTACAAATGCCAAAGCTCCAACAGAAAACTCAAAAAACAGTAACAGAGAGGAAGGTTGTGGTGTTAAAAAAAAACAAACTAAAAAACGTGTGTGAAGTCTAGACATGACCGACTCTCTTCATGAATTTACTAAAAAATGATTCACATACTGCCAGTGAGGACTATGTGGGAAAAGGTATGAGGGACTTAAATTGTGTAATGGGACTCTAACACTATACACCACCTGGGACACACCATTCCAACTGTAAAACATGGTGTTGGTAGCGTCCTACTGCAGGGATGAGTGTGTTCAGGAGGCAAAGTTAAGCTAGTCATAGTTTAAGGCTAAATACAGGACAATCCTGGAGAAAAATCTTTCAGAGGCCACAAAAACCAGAAACAATGACAATGTGAAAACCTTCCATGACTATTTGTGAAAAAATAAATACCGTTTGCTACCACTTCAACTTAATGCACTAATTTGTGACGTACTAAAACATAAAATTCCAACAAAACACACAGAATTTCATACCTGTAAATGCGCCGATCCACTTTTTTCACTTCAGATACCAATACAGACATCTGTAGCGGCCAATACCGATACAATGCAGAAAAATAGTGCTGTATTGACTTAAAATGTTTTTTGTTCCTTTTTTTTAAATACAGACATAAATGTATCGAATTACAAATTTATTTGGCAACTCTGCACCAGTGCAACACATATAAATACGCCAATAGCTTCACTAATTTTAATCTGATCAGCCAGTGCAATTAGGTGTATAGCAGCCAATATAAAATAAATAATAAAGAAACTGGCAAAATAATCTGGAACAAAGCTTCTTTCAAATGGTTCAGAAAGCGTAACTAGAAATTCTAAATAGTATGTAAAATAAATAAAGCGTTACATTATTCAGAGGAAAAAGCATACCCTGCTCTAACCCTAAACCTAAAAAGACTAAATAGACATGCATTAATGTATCTAACATATTGTTAGCGATACCCGATCTATAATTTTTTTTCAATATTGGGACCGATACAGATATTTATATCCGATCGGTGGTCCTCTACTTATACATCGAAGAAAGCAGAAAGGATGTGAATACTTTTACAAGAACTGCATCAGAACATGGAAAAAAAAAAAAGAACCTTATCATCTGATGCAAAAAGGTTGACTTCTGTCAGCTCTTGGAGCTTAGCTGTATTGCTCAGAGACCAAACATTAACAATTACGTTGAGTCTGAATTCAACCACTAAGCTGCAGTCAATAATTGACCTCCACCTTTCACTGCTACCTGCCTCCACTTATACTTATAAACCTGCAAAAAGTTTAAAAAGTCTAAGCTTAAAAACACATTTAATCATGTTGCAAAAGACCAACACAAACCAGACTGCTAAAAACCTGCGTATACGTATGCTGGAGTTTTACTCATCTGTAATGAACTTTAGACCCCTTTGCAGCACTGCAGATATGACACACACACACACACAAAAAAAACTCAAGAGAACCAGTAGCTCCTGACTAACAGTTGCTGGTATTTTTCTGTGTCAAATTAACAAGCAAGGTCTTTCGTAGTAAATCATTACACGCGCAGCAGAGAAGTGAGGCCACATGAGGTTCCAGAGGAAGTCTCCCTCTCAGCGGCGCTGCGCACATTCTGCAGCCAAACACAGCGATTTAACAAGGTGACGACATACAGCAGTGACAAACTGCAGCCTCTGCTTCGCTTTATGTTTATGAGGTTTTCTTCCACAAATCACACATGACAAGTGTCACCCAGGCCTACTCCAACAGAGACGTCCAAAGGCATGAATGAATGAAAAAGACAAGGTGAGATCACGATGTTCAGCTTTTAAATTCAAAAGTTCAAACATCAAGTTTCAAACCATGATTATTTCCCCCTTTGTGTTTTCTTTTTTCATTACAAAAATGTCTGGACTTCTGCATAAGCAACCACTGTGTTAGTTGATGAGGTGTGACCTACAGGTTACAGGCTGATATTACACTTCACTCCTACGGTTATAAACAACTTGTTCACGTCAGAGATCCCACTAGACAAGACAGAGAGCTCTGTGTTCACCATATTAAAATTAGTCATCCTCATCTCTGCCATGCACTTTCACATTTCAGTTCACTGTCCATGTGTGACACGGGGAAAACACTCTGCTTGTCGCATACAGTCAGCTATAAAGAAATCAGAACATTCAGAGTTTTGTAACAAAAGTGTCTTGCAAAAGCATTCCTAATCCTTTGGGATTTTATGTGATGGAGCAATACAAAGTAATACATAGCTAAAGTAGAAAAAATTATAGTTTTCTACATTTTACAAATAGAAACTGTATAAAGACTACTGGAGTATTCAGTAGCTGGTCATAAAATCTGATTAGATTTTTTTTACAATGGTGTCGTACAGATAACGAATACAACAAAATTCAAAGAAGAAGAAACATTTTTCCAACAAAGTTTTATTTCAATACAAAACACAGTGTTTATCAAATAGCAGAAACAAAATAACCTTAGAATAATGAAGCTTGTGCACAAGCAAGAAGTCTCACTCTAATGTAAACTCCAGCTGTCTGCGTTTTGTGCATTTTTCTTTAAAATATGTTTGTTCTCCATTGGGGAGGTTACCTACACTGGATAAACTATCCAGGAATTTTACTCAACTGTGGTTCAGTAACACTACAAAAAGTATTTCTATCTAGAAAAAAAAACAAAACTCTAGTAAATATAACAAACAGTGAAGATCTAAGTAGTTACTACCCAGCACTATTTTTAGTCTTTTGCAGTGTGTAGGCCTGTCACGATAGCAAATTTTGCTGAGCGATTAATTGTCTCAAAAAATTATTGCGATAAACGATAATATTGTCTGAAGACCTTTTTACACTGATTTAATGGAAATGACGTAATAATGCATGTGATTTCCTGCCAAAGTTAGATACACTTTATTTTCAAAAGAATACTTAACACTGGAGCTGATAAACAAAATAAACAAAACAACCAAAAACAAAATGGATTCTCAGTCTCCATAAACAAAAAATGTACTTGATAAAAACTAAACAACATAAAGCCAAAGTGGAAATAAATACTGCATTCAACCAAAAGAGTGCAGATTATGAAGTCTGTATATTATGTTGCCCTTCAGTAATAATTAGATTTAGATAGAGAAGATGGGCACATCGACTACCTGATGCAATAATTCACACTACATGATTTTTTGCTCCTATTTTTCCCCTTATGACAATCTTAGATCGTTGGTCTTTCTAAGATTGTGTGGTTTGTTACGGTAGATCCTCGTTGCCGCTCCGATCTAAATCAGGGTTTTTCCCCGACTGGGATCTTAACGCAGCCTGTTGAATGTGACAGGCAGCCAATCAGAAAGCGAGGATTCTCCTCTGTGTTTTTTGAGGGGAAATTACGTCGGGGAATCCCAAACAGCTGACACGGCGCAACCCGAAGTCCAGCCGATGTGGAAACAACATTAATGTTTATTCAACATGCAAAGAATATAGAAATGACAAGGGGAGGAGTTGGAGCGAAATTGCTACCGCAGTTTATAAACCCGGTAACTTTTCAGCTGTTCTTCGTTAACGTGACGTAAATAGTTTATAATGATTTTCATTCGGTCAGGACTTTACGCTGACACTAGTTACATGCATTGCAGGTAGATTGTAGTAAAGCATTGATTAATGCCTGGTTTTAAAATTAGTTCACTGGACTTGTAGCCATTATTTTGTGCCCATTGTTGGACACCACATGGCTAATGTGTGGTCTGTCAGGTTTTAAAAATGGGCCGACAATCGGCCGCCAGCTCTAAGATCGTGTCGTGTGCGCTGGGCTTTACACTAAGGAAATGAGGAAGGAGGGTCAGTGGAGAGCACCGCAGTTGAGCCTTTTTTCATTCAGTGTCATCAACAGAAAGAGAAAAAGGCCGGAAGAGACGATAAAGCCGATAATTGAAATGACGTCGATAGTTTTAATTTATCGTACGATTAATCGATTTATCGTTTATCGCGACAGGCCTAGCAGTGTGTCTCTACAAGATTTGTACAACTAGAGGACAAACCTTTAGCTCACTTTTTTTAAAACACAACTACTTTGGATAGAGGATGTTTAAACATTGATTTTCAAGCATTGCCACAGATTTTCAGACGTATTTATGCCTGGCTTTGACTAGGCCGACATCACCCAAAAATCCCAGAAGCAGTCTCAAACCCTTTGTAGCCTCTCACAGATTTCCTTCCACGCTTGTCCTGTTTTTAGCTCCGTCTACCTTCCCACCAAATCTGACCGGTTTCCCCATCACTGTTGAAGAAACCATCCTCCACAGCATAATGCTTCCACCACCATGTTTCTCGTGAAGATGGTGTGTTTGGGGTGAAGCCCAAACGTAGTTTTCCACAAGCTACTTTTATAAAACTGTGGCGTACCTATTACTTTAGACCAACATAATATAATATAATATAATATAATATAATATAATATAATATAATATAATATAATATAATATAATATAATATAATATAATATAATATAATATAATATAATATAATATAATATAATATAATGTTAGAGCAAGACCTAGAGAAACTCCAGTTAGTTTACAAATCCAGTACAAACTTAAACAGTACCATCTACTTACCAACCCAGAACAAGAATCAAAGATGGAGAACCAACATTTAACATTTAACCAACAATAATCCAGAGAAATTATTACTAGTTTATAAATTCGGACATTTTCAGCAACTGACATGTTGCTGAAAATGTGCTGGATAAATAAAATTACCTTACCTTACGAGATATAGCATTTTAAATAACAACCAAAAAAATGTCCGTCTCATTTACTTTAGGATGATCTTCCTCATGTTCACTTTGTTCTCAGAATTGATACTCATATGACACATTTACCAATAAGGTGACCTCTAAAGGCCCTTGGCCGGACATTATTTTATTTAGTAGTATGAGAATACAGTGGACTGAAGACAAATTGACGCCACATTTTAAGCCCGCACACCTCTTTCTCTCCACTTCGTAACTATCCAGTACTTTGTGTTGGGCTTTCACATAAAATCCTAAAGAAACACATTGCAGTTTGGGGTTGCAGTGTGACAAAATTTCAAAAACATCTCATGGCAATTGGCTATTTTTGCAAAGTACCACAGATGACAGTAAGCTTTAACTTTCATTCGCTCTGAAATGTATAAGGCAGGGGTTGGGGGTGTGTGTTGTGGGGATTTACCTTTGTTATAAGCAGAGGCTCCCGATGCTCCAGCCCTCCTCTGAGCGTAAACCCCCACGGTGCGCCTCCCGACAGAAACACATGCACCGGCCTCCAGCTCTCTGCATCTCTCGTCCTGTGATCCAGATCTGCAGATTTCTGCGACGCATGCCAAAAACTCTCTGCTTCCGGATAACGAGTGGCTCCCTCGGCATCCATTATACTGTTTACCAAAAAAAGAAAAAGGAAAAAATAACAAGAACATTGAAACATGTCCACTAAACAGACACACATGACATAACTCAAAGCAGTTCTAGTACAAATACTACAAACTGATGTTTACCAAAGGAACAGGGTTTAAGAGGTTTATTTTCTGACCCAGTCTCCAGTTTCTGTTTACTGTTGTGCCTCAGCTTCAGTGTTGTGTTGATTAAAACCAGCTACAAATTTTGAAGCGTTTCACTCGACGTCAAGAGGCTGACAGTAAAACACAAGAGTCGCCGCAATCATTTTAGATAAACCGATGAAAAATCTCAAGCATTGTGCCTTTAATTACCTATATAAATCACGCTTTCTTTATATACACATGTTGCACTTCCATCTTCTCCTCCATTATTTCCCAATTTGCAATGACTGCTTTAGGCAGGATTTTGTTTTTGTTATTCCTATGTCCACACAGTAAATGGATAAAAGCTGGGTTATGGAAAGTCTCTTTTATGGACAAAAATGCCATTTAACTGAAGTCTTCAAATAATATCAAAACATGCCATTATGTTCCAGTATGCTATACGGTTTTAATTCGGCTAGAAATCAAGTTGTGTACTGAACTGCATCTCAAGCAGAGGTTTCTTGGTGATTGTTTCCATAATGCAGCTGTAAACCCCTAACTGTGACAAACAATGGAAAACTGATGTCACTGTTGGGTTTTACAGTGAGTTTTTATGGCAAAGTGGGCATTAAAAACTGACAGGGAAATACATTTGTTAACTTCTGACAACAATTGTAACAACTTAGTCATATAAAATAGAATGTCACTTTATTGGGCCGTCAGTTTAAAAGATAAACTCATTTGTATTGTAGTCATAGGATCCTAAAAACAACAGTAAAAATGACCCCTTGGAATAATTAAAGGTAACTACAAAGTCCTACATTACAATAGTTTTAAGCAAAAATACTGTTAACAAATTCAAGATAGATCAATTTAAAAAAAATTACAGATAATTGAGCATAGCTGAGTATTTTTTATTTACATTAAGTTATAGAGCTATTAATCTGAAAAGAGCACGAATACACAAATTAAATATTAACTTCCCTGGTTGAGGGGGGGATGATTATTTTTTGTTATTTTTATGTATAAAACGCAGTTGTGCAGGACGGATGTAAGTGTGTAGCAGTAAGTACAGAGCTGCTGTCATAGTCCAGACGCTCTGAATTAAACTTAATGCTCTTACATGAGAGAGAATTAAACACATTATCACTGTCGTCGACCGACAATGAAAAAAACCGAAAAAACACGCTCGGCTAGACGAATAAATAAAGTTACACCGACCTACTTGTTTACCAAAGAAAGCCTTATAGAAAAAAGTACAAGCTTTTACAAGTACAAGGTAAACTTCCCTTTTCGCAAGTTGTGTTTTCGAAAAATATTATTCCCAAACTCCCAGCGATACGACTGGACTTACCTGGGAATTCAACTTATGGATAAACCGGGGCGAACAGGAGAGCTTCGTCGGGTGGCAGGCAGCTATATCCCAGCTTTACCTCCTTACACATACTTCATCTTCTCCAACAGTTTATGCGACCAAACGACCTCCTCGGTCTTCTTAATTAGACGCCGGGCGGCACTTCCAGTCGAGAATGTGTCCAGTTCGGACCGCGACAGCTCAGTCCGTCCTCTGCTTCATACACACAGTCCCACAAAGAAACGCTGACACACTTCTGAGAGTTTAAATGAGCTAAGCTAAACCTAGCTCCCATCCACGGACAACAGGGATAACCGGTGTGGCACGAGCGGCACACGCGTGCCATCTACCGTTAGTTAGTTAGTTAACAGCAGCCATTGGACAACTACAGGTGGACCTCTGGCCAGGATTGGGATGAGACACCCCCTACTGGACATCTGACGCAACAACACAAACCACTGACTATCAATGGGATTCTATTCTATTCTATTCTATTCTATTCAGAAATTATTAAAAACACAATCTTTAGGCATAAAAAGATGTCCATCTTCACCGACAACAAGCATTTAGACTTTAAAATGTGTCGTTTAAAAATTAATTAGATATAAGACATGAGAATCTAACAAAAGAAGATAAATCTACAAAGCAAAGCTGAAAAGTTGCATATAATAACATGTAATGGCTAAATGGGAAATAGTAGAAATAAAGAACATAACTAATGAGAGCATTTCTGCAGAAATTTAAAAGGGGAAATGTCCGGGATTGCCTTGTGCCAAAGATCCCGTCTCTCACATGGACACAAGATAATGCAAAGCGAGAGTTAATCTATTAAATGGACTGAAGATGAATAAACTAAAAACATATTTTATTGTCTTTGTGAGCTTGATACCTTGTTATGATTGTTTTAATATATTTTTCATTAAATTAAATATAATTCTTTAGAAGTTTTTAATATAGATTTTTGTGTATTTTTTGTCCAAGTTGATTTAAAAAGTGAACTATGAAAATGTGGGCCGATTGATATCTGATATTTATTACATAAACATTTCTGTGGCAGGCCCCAATACATAGTCTCGAACATAAAAAAGAACTGTATAGTCTTATTTAAAAAAAAGAAGGGAAAAAAACAAAGAAAAAGTCATTTTCATGGATGCTTTAAGATTACTTTTTTGTATTATTTTATCGTAACCGGGTTAGTTAAAAGAATACCCCACAGTTTGTTGTTGTTGGGTTTTTTTCTATTGTTTTTTTTTCTTTCTTTCTTTTGCTTGCTTGTCCTGGTTCAGCCTCCTTACCCATTGGTGGGGGTAATGCAACAAATTGACGTCTGATAGAAAACGAGATGAAAAAGAAGTAGCAGGAGGAGATTGCTTAATTCCCCCCCATCCACCTGTGGGGGTATCACCCTGAGCAGGAAGCCATGTTGAAATCCACCACAGTGTGTACGGTTGCCAATTTAAGTCTTTTGGTTTTATTCCACAAAGAGGGGAAAACCAATGTTTTGGAGGCAGACTAATAACTGACTTATAAAAGCAGAATTATATATCACAACGGCCTGCCATACAGGTAACGTTCCCACCCGTTTCACGGAAATAAGTTCGCGTCCAGACGCAGTCAGCTTCCAATAGGGGAACTAAAAGAGTCACAACAAGCTTATCTCAGAGGGAGTTTATTATTGTTGTTAATCTTCAGTTTAAAGATATGCTAAAGAACTGGGAAAACGAGAATGACCAAGTTAAAGAAAAACGGCAGCGTGTTGTTGGTGAAAAGAGGAGGGACGATAACCCGATGGAATATGACGTAGAAAAACAAACAAATGTTGCCGAAAAAGACACGGAACTGTCCCAGCTGCTTCAAGAAACTCACAGTTTAAGTGGTAAGTTGGCTCATAGTAACACAGGGTGGGCCTTTACATTCTGCTCTCAGGTTCTTTTATGTGCTCGTTTATTTTTCCTGTAGGCTACTAATAAGCTGGAATACGTTTGACCTTTTTTTCCCCTTGCAGGCTCCATATTTAACTTTGCCAGCAAAGCTTGCAAGAAACTGACGGAGTCTGTTGCAGAAACGGCACAAAGCCTCAGGGAAAGCGTGGAGGGGGGCAAACTAAACGAGTTCATAGACAAGGTGAGAGCTCGTTGTGTGTCCTTTGATTTTTGTTTGTTTGCTGTTGTGTTTTTTGTGATAATTGGAGGAATAACCTGCGATTTATCTCCCTGCCCTCAGACCATCCTGGGTGATTTTCAGAAAGAGCAGGACAAGTTTGTTCTTGAGAGACAAGCTAAAAACATTGGCAAGTAGCCACTTTTATCCAACAGTGGATATATATGATGAAATGTGTGAAGCTACATGCTAATGTAGGGTTGGACGGTATGACTGAAAAACTTATCACGATATAAGCGTTTCATACAAGTCGATATTGATGATTATTTTTATTTTTTTTTTAAATTATTATTTAAATATCTTAATTACAACCAAACTGGTGGTGTAACCTTTCCCGTTTTAGCCACAGTTTTCATGCCAAGCCGTGTTTTTTGTGTGTTTAAGCAGCTATGAGACATGGTGGCAAAACCTTAAGCTGCTGCTTCAAGTTACTCAACTGGTTGTTGCCAGGTACCCAAAACTGGTTACCTAGCAGGTTGTTGCTTGGTAACTAAAGAGTGAGTGAGTTGATGCCACCAGCCTTGCTTAGCTCCCTCTTTTTTCATATGAAATCTGATAAAAGTAACTGTAGCAATGAAAGTATAAAGTAGCAAAAAGCTGGTAACATTAGTATCCATTTACTTACCGTCCTATTTTGTCTTTCTCTGGCATCTTCATCTTCATACTGCCAGATGGTCTGGAACAATCTTCGGTATTTTTCTGCCGTATTTCTCCAGGAAGCTGAAGTTGGTTTCCGATTCCAGCTTCCGATTCGGGAAATGGTTAAAGGGCGATTCCACCTAATTTTTCACTACCTTCCGCATCTTTAATCGACTCTTGTTTAGAAACTACAACACCTAGACTCTTCAAACCTGGACTGGATTACTCCGCTCTAATAGCAGAATATTTAGAAAAAATGTTTGTGATTTGTGGGACTTTTATGATTTGTGAAACTTCAATAAAGGTTGATTTTACCACTTTTTTTTGCATCTGGATCATACTAGAACTGCTCCAGCTCCAATACTACACCACCTAGACACTTCAAACAAATTCAAATAATGACAACATGAAATAAAGTCTGCCAGAGCCACAAAAGCTTAAAAACAACAACACTGGTCCAAGGTCACCTCTCTCCATGCTCCATTCTTTTGAAGATATTTGAATATATTTCTGAACTTCATTCCCTAATGAAAAATTGGTGTTTTTCAAAATTTTTAACTCCATCAATAAAAGACGGATTTACGTTTCACACGTCTTCACTGGAGTTGCTAATAAATATGGCCGTTATTGTAGCGTTTTTATTAAAAATGGCAGCTTGTAGAGCCTGTATTCACCGTCGAAATAACAGAGGTATTGTTTGTAGGCGTGCCTGTGCCACCGTGGGTCGGCTATGACGAAGAGGACGTCATACAAGAGCAAATCTTAGCTCTCTCAGCTGTCAGTACCGTCATAAAACTTCAACAGTATATCGTTGTGATTTAAAAAATAAAACAAACAAAAAAAAAAGAACTGTAACCCTGTTTTGTGTGATTTCAACGGACGGCAGGACAAAAGGAATTTTTTACGAAACCCTCCCGCTGGCGTGCAGTTTCACTACGACTTTGAGCAAACGCATCCCGTCGCCTTGGCGATGCTGGAGGAAGACGAGCTCCTCAGGAAGATGCGCTTCCATCTGGTCCCCAAAGAGTGAGAATGCTTCACCGGTGGCTTCCTGTTCAATATTTGGAGTGTTTTATTTCAAAGAAGAAAAACAAAACATAAGTGAATGGAGTATGTTTGCTTTTCTCAATATTTTCTTGGGTTTAGGATGAAGGAGGAAGACTTCTGGAGGAATTACTTCTATCGAGTGTCTTTGATTAAACAATCGGCTCAGCTCGCAACTCTGACGGCACAGCAGGACTCAGAATGCCTGGATTCTGATCAGACAGGTACAATCTGCCGTCATGTACAGCTCTTACTTTGTTTTTTAGTTTGACTGGTTAACATGTTTACCTTTTAGAACAGTGTCCAGTATCATACGCATATTCCTTAAACTTGAATGTAATTTTTTTTACATCAAGACAAGACATTTGAGTTGTTAATTTCTAACAAATAAAATATCTGAAAAGTATGCCGTGCATCATCATAATCACATAATCACCCAAATCCGAGTAAAAGCGAAAGCAACCTTTGACAGAAGTGTTGAAAGTGTGGCCCTGGGGGGCCACTTGCGGCCCCCTGGACTAATTTTTATGAGACCCACGATTGCAATTCAAGTTGCTGATGCAGGAGGATACTTTTTATTTTCAGTCAGAGTGAACTCGTTACAAGTATCAAGTCTTACAATGGAAAATGTTGACAACACAAAGTATTCAATATAACCACGTTCTGAACTCTTTGAATCTACAATAATTCACACGTCCCCTTCCAACAAAAAATGGGACTACTTTACCCGTTTAATGTAGTCTCGTTTAGTTTAGCAAGTTGGTAACACAAAAATCACAATATTTTTTTATTTTTCCTTTTTTATGGTTTTTTTTTTCTTTTTTGCCCCCAAATCATTTTGACTTGACGATTTTGGCCCATGTGACAAAAAACGTTCGGACACCCCTGTCTTATGACCTCGACAAATAAAATTTCCTGTTCTCCCATTCACTTACTTAAGGTCTAAACACTTCAAACACATGGATATACAGTACTTTGATCTTGCAGATCTGGGTGTCTGTTAATTGTCTTTCCTAGCCGCTGAAAGGCTTTCCTCCTTTATTGCATTTTCCTCGATCAATGCAGAAAAGCACAACCACTTCATAACAGTCCCACTGGAGCGATGCGTTCAGGGTGACGTGCAGCTAAGCTTCCCATCTGGAAAGTGATACTTTAGGTCTCATCTGGCCAGAACACCTTCTCCTGCATGTTTTGTATTTTGAAAAAGCAAAAACACTCACAGTTTGATGTCGCATTTCTCCAGATGCAGTTAAACATCTGTGCTCCCCAGCTGCCCAGAAACCCACACAGACTGAGGTAATTCATAAAATTTTTTTCAAAGCACGAACACAGCCGAAGCTTTTCTTTGGAAATAACTATACAAAATACAACTTATCCCACATTTTGTTTGTGCCGGCGAAGGTCGAAGGGAAGATCTCCACCTGGCTGCCCGTGTCTGAGTTTGTGATTAATGCTTTAAAGTCGTCCACGATTGATGAGGAGGAGCTGCGCAAACGTCCGGTTTTAGGCAAAACGGAACCGAAAAAACACGGTAAATCTTTGGGTTGAACCGGAGCATGAAACATTTCTGGATGTTTTGGTTTAGAATTCAGTCATTTTACTGCTTTTTTTCTTTCTTTTTTGTTCAGAGGTCATTCCTGAGTGGGAGAGAGAGCTGCAGGAGGAGCTGGAGGAGTACGACGTGTTGGCCGATACCGAGATCCACGATGAAGCCTGGGACAGAGAGATCGAAGAGCTGCTTAACGAGGAACTGTGATAACGACCTCACCAGCATCACCATAACGACGATCACGTTAGTTGTCCTCTAAGAAGTCTAGAATTACCGTCTAACATCCTTTGCAAGGCTGTGATGCGACTATCAGAAAGTCCTGACCTGGTTTGGACAATGAAGCTCAGGAAGTTGTTGCCGTTTCAGTTTCCTCCTTTCAACTCGAACCTGAAACCGCTTGTATTCTGATGGAGTCGCTGTGACTAATGCTGGAGACACGCTGTGAGGCGTTTTACCCAGAATTCCCTAGCTGGGCAAAAGTCGAGTAAGGACGAGTCAGCAGAATAAGCAGTATTTCAAAAGAGCTTATGTTTTATAAGCAATAATATTACTTGTTATTAATTTGGTGTTAAGAGATGAGCGTTGTTTTCTGGTAACGAACCGCCATGAAGAATAAAGATTTTTACTTTTGTGCTGAATGTCTGTTTTATAATGTATTTACCACCAATGACAAGAAACGTAACTTTTCTGCAAAATTCACCAACTGCACAATTCTTAAGTAGTGTAAGATAAGCAGTATTTCAAAAGAGCAGAAGAAATCTTATGTTTTTTGAACAATATTTGTTATTAGTCTGTTTCTAAGAGACAACAGCGTTTTATGGTAACCTAGTGCCACGAAGAGAACATCTGATTTTTACTTTTGCAAAATTTACCAACTGTAAATTTCTTGTGCCTAAGCAGATAAGTAGTATTTCAAAAGAACTTATGTTTTTAAAACAATAATATAACGTTATTAATTTGGTGTTAAGAGATGACCGTTTTTTTTCTGGCAATGAACTGTCACGAAGTATAAATCAGATTTTTACATTTGTGTCGCACATCTGTTTTATAATATATTTACCACCAATGACAAAAAAAATAAAAAAAATAACATTTTCACTTTTCTGCAAAATTCCCTAACTGCACAATTCTTGCTAAGTAGTACAAGACAAGTAGAATTTCAAAAGAGCAGAAGAAATCTTATGATTTTTTAACAAGGACAATATTTTTTTGTTAATCTGTCGCTAAGAGATGAGTGCGTTTTCTGGTAACCAAGTGCCACAAAGTAAACGTCTGATTTTTACTTTTGCAAAATAAAAAATTAGGAGGCAGGGCATTAACATTAGCATAAACAGTAGCAGTGCACTGCGCCCCACTAGTGCACTGCCTTGCAGAGCATTAGCAGAAGCCTTTTCCCTAAAATAAGCTTTTTAGCTATTTTTTTTATTATTTATTGACCATGTTTAGTACACTGAATGGAGGAAGTCATTGTAAGACAACATACTAGTGATACCCCGCATGCCACTGGCAGCATTTAGGCTAACATTAGCATTCTGGCTAATTTTAGCTTACACACTAATTCTAACATACTGAATGAAGTAAATCCATGTTACTCAACATGCTTGTGACTCTCCACATGCTATTGAGTACATTGTAGCTTACTTTGGCATTGATGCTAATTTTCAGCACCAGAACCGACAGGCACACTTTGGCAGGCCCCGTTTAAATTTCTTCTGAAATTTTCTAGCCATTAGTTTATTTGCCTCTATTTGTAAAATGTATTTCCAATTGTGCAATATTGTGTTAAATGAAAAATCTGCAGATTATGCTAATTTATTTTTACGCTACTAACTAATTGACAGAATAACCAATAGAACAATCCATCTGATGAATTTTGTGAAAAAAAAAAATAAAATTCCATCAACTCCTTAAATTACATTTTATTTTTTATCACTCCTATAAAAGTCATCGGTAACAAAAAAAAGAAAAAAAAGATAGAGTGTAAACTTGTTCAGGACGGCATCGTTCTCCCTCACGACAAGAAAGCATTTTCAAGTCGCTTCACACCGAGCAATAAACACGACTCTGGTAATGTACGGCTTTTATTTTACTGTAAACACAACACAGATTCTGTCACACAAACTCTTTAGACAAGAAACCGCTCATCAGGAGGTATAGAAAAGATGTAAACAGCACAATTTGGATTTTATCAGCATGTAAACCAAAATAAGACATACACAAGAATGCACATTTATAACAAGGAATTTGTACAGTCCTGCGTCCAAGGCATTTTATGTGTGCAGCTTCTTTTTCTTTTCTGATCAAATGGTTAAAAATGACTGTTTCAATGCATAAAAACTCCAACGGTTTATGTTTCTATTGCTTCTTAGAAACGGAAAGTTTCACCACTGAAGTTTTTTTTTTTTAAAATTATTATTTTTATGATCACAGTCAGTAGGTACTTTACATGCTCCACAGTGTGTCATCGTTTCGTCCTACGGCGAGACGTCTCTTTGTTTAGAAAGTACGGGCAGTACACAATTCAGCTTTTTTGGACTCTGCTGCTTACAGGTGCAACTTAGCACACAGGAACATCTCTGAAATGGTCATTTCAGTAATTCAGTTCAAAAGTGAAAAATATTTCATTATGCCGCCAAAAGTATCCACTCGTTTGGCATCAGACATGGTAGAATCTATACTCTGGACTCTGTTCTGATGGATCAGAAAAGTGTCCTTCCAGGTTGAGGTTGTGGCTCTGAGCAGACCAGTCGAGCTTTCCCTCAACAAACTCAGTCATCTGTGTCTTTATGGACTTTCATAATGCCCTATTTTGCCGGCATATTTGAACATTAGATGACCATCTCCAAATTGTCCAAAATGTCTTAGAATGCTGCAGCATTAAAAAAAAAGTTTGTTTTGAGGATATTACTGAAAGTTATTTTTGTTTGATCTGGTAAATGTTGAGGGGAGGGAGGAGCTGGGGGTCTGTTTGACCTTTCATGACCTCTTGAAACATCAATATCTTTAAAATGGTCGCCGCACAAATGAAAATTTGTTTCTGCACAAACGTTTATTTAATTTGAAGAAGGTGGAGGAGGGAACAACTTCGCTCAGGTGCATGTTTGCCTTTTTCGACCACATTGTTTTCTTCCAATCAACTTTCCATTAACTTTTAATTAATTTGGAATAATGTTTAAGATTTGCTTGAGTTTGGAGTTTTTGCCAGCTTTCAGTTGTCACTATCAAAACTAGATGTCGCCAAGTGTCTAAAGAATCTACATAAAACACAAGTTTCACTTTTGAATTAAGTTACTAAAAATCAGTAAACGTTTTGATGACCCCCTGATCTGTCTTACAAAACCACTTTAAAGCGGCATCGGCAACTGGCTGCCACATTTAGTCCAGCAACATCTAGATGTCTTTGTTAGCGGTGAGGCAGGAAATGACGTCTAAATTTATCCGGGGGTCTAAAGTTAGACACCAGCCCCTCCAAGAACAAGTGGGTATAAACCATGGATGGATGGGTAGTTCTTGTTTCGGGCGGCGTTAACAGCTGCTGCATGTCTCTGACTTTTAGTCGACAAAGTTGTAAACATGGAAATGAAAAACAGTCGGCTTGATTCTTGCACTTTTACGTGAAGTAAAACCAATCCAGCGCGTTTACCTGCTACATTGTTGCCATAAAAAAAAAAAAAAATACTAGTCAGTGGTTTAAGGCATTCGACTGTAAATTGGCTATTTTTGTAAAGCCAAAGTGTGATCGATAAGAGCGGCGTGAGCTTGTAAACGAAGATATTACAGCGTTTATTCCGGACTGAACAGTGATGCGTTGTTGAGTGATCACAGTGAGTGCGTTTTAATTCACACACATCTTCAGTTTAAAACTTATCGGCTATTGATAACCTCCCAACGATGAGACCTTACTCTTTGGTTCTAACGTAATACTTTAGACTTCCCTTTAAATAACGTGACACAATCTATTCCCTTATTTGACAACAAAACATAAAAAGCATAATAAACTGCTGGGGGGTTTTTCCCCATATGTCATCACACTGCGCACTGGAAAACTGAGAAGGAAAATAAATAAATAAATAAGAAAGCAGAAACTGCTAGATATGACTTTACAGTCAGAATGTGTGATTGTGAATAAGAGTTATCGGGTCTATGAAGAACAGTAGCCAGCACAGGACAGGGATCTGAGGCCAAAGCAGGATGATGATGAGGAGGATGATGACGGAGGAAATGTTTATGTGAGTCCAATTTCCTCCAGCACGCTGCGAGGGGTCTCTGCATCCTGTAGGGGGAGAGCGGTGAGAAATCACTGAAACCTCGGCGCCCCGCAGAGACGTTCTGACCTCTTGAACTTTTACACGGTTTCTCATGTTATGATAAACAGCTCCTATCTATTTTATTTGCTGCTGCACAAACAAGAAGCGCTTCTAAATTCACCGCATCCTTCCAGCTACCAAAACGTCACCAAGTGAGGGAGTTTCAGAAGAAACTGATCTATGTTAAAGGGGCGGTATTATGTGAAATTGACTTTTAAAAAAATTTTTTTTAGCTCTACATCATAATTTTATTCTTCTCATCAAAAATATACTTGTAGTGTTGCTTTGATTCTTTCATGCATGTTTGAGAGATTCTTGTAAATTTTGGCATTTTGGACAAATATTACATAGAGCCTCAGTGGATAATGTAAGTGCTATATAAATAAATTTGACATTGACATTGAATCTCCTAAGAACGATTTTAAAGGCGTAAAAGGGGAGCGTTGCTGTGACGACGTTTGAAAGTGGAGTGTCGGAAAAAGTAGGACCTCCTTAAAGAGAGAGAGTCTCATTTCATGGTGTTAATTTGCAAATTTGAATTTCTTTTAAGTTATGTTTGGAAATATACAGAATATTTTTATAATGAAAGGTAACGTCGTTACTTAATTGTGCTATAAAACGGCACTAGGTGCCTGGAAAATATATAATACTGCCCCTTTAAGATTGTTTTTGTGATTTAAAAGTCAACCTTTCCATTTTATTTCACCCTGTTTTGGACTGGATTAACTTTTCATTAGTTTATGCATGTCTCTTAATATTGTTCTAGTCAGTGTTTATTTAAGAAATCTACATGTTGAAATATTGTTGTAATTTTTCTCTCCGTTTAGCTTTTCGACACGTTGAGTCACATTTCTGCCATAACTAAAACCAAGAACATGCAACAGATACCCATCTTACAGGTTGGAGTTGGTGTCATCATGCGTAGATGTAGACCAGTAAAACGTTTCCTAAAATTGGGCCTATCTTTTTCTTCTTATTGTCGATTGTTCAAGATTTGAAATGTAGACGTCGGAGGTTACTGTGACTCTGCGGAGCTGTGCACACGCGCTCATACGGATCAGTTTGTGAAAGAAAGAGAAGGAGAGACACTTACTTTGGCGTCCTAAGCCAGCGTTCAGCACAAAGGTAAAGAGAGGAATTTCATCAGAGCAGTGAGACAGAAAATCGACTTCACACAGAAAGAGGATCTAACATTTCAACTTTGATGCATCTGTAAAGATGTTGCACTTCGAGAGAAGAAAGCTCAAACTCTGTGACTACACCACGGAGATGCATGTTACACAAGAACTTTTCTAAATATATTTTTTTTAACAGCATGTTATATATTTATGCCTCTTAAACCTTTTCCATATTGGATCAGAGTAGAACTACAAACTTCAGTATATTTTATTTTCTATTTTATGCGACAGACCAGGCGTCGGCTAACGTCACAACCCAGACAGCCATTTTGGACTTTGGTCCAGCTAAACAAACTTTGTTTAAAAACTACATGAAACCAATGAGCTTATTTAGCTTGGCTTATCAAAAATAGTTAGATTTTTAAATGTAAAAAAAAAGCACTTTTATTTTTTGTTTTTTTAAGTTTTAACATAAAGTTATCAAACTGTTTTTGCACAAAAGGAACGCACAAAACTTTTCAATTGAAAATAATTATTTTAAAAAGATGCATACTTTGCAACCAAAAGACAAAAAAAGTAAATTTTTACAAAAAAGAAAAAAATTCACAGTATTTTTCTGATAATGCAGTTACATAAAATATGTATTTTTTAATACTTATACAGTTTAAAATATTAATTCTTTAGCATTTTGGACAAATATTACATAGAGTCTCAGTGGATACTGTAAAAAGGTACATGTGGCTCTGTGGGTATGGAGTCAGCATCTTCTTGTTGGAATGGACCAGTCAAAGTTCAAGCTGGTCTTTCACATAAAGTACAAATAAAATCGAAGTCTGTAATCTCATAAAATATTTTAAAAAGTTTAAGTGGTATGGATATTTCACACAATGTTTGGCACAATTGAGTTTCTTTCCAACAAAAAATATGACTTCGTTTCTAAACATCTGCCTGAGTGTTTAAGAAATGTGCTACATGGCTTCACAGAAATTTTAAATTAAACGTTTACAACAGAAAAAAAAACAAACTTGCTTAATGGTCATAAATGTGTGATTTATTATATATATTGTTAAAATCAATTATTACATCACTCAACTCATCATAATGGTCCAATTATGATTTTTATATTTGTTAGGAGGACAGATTTCGGTTGAGAATAAGTGGTCCTTGATATATCCACACAATTTATATTTGGTGCAAAATAAATTTTAATATAATTCATCTATAAACACTTACCTTCAGTGGAAATTACATATCTAATTAGTGATATTTTTAACATTTATTTTAAAATAAGAAAATAGAGTCATGTCAAACAGAAATTAAGAATCTAGATTATTGCTAGTCTTTGCTATTGTCTCAGACTTATTTTAATGTTACACAACTTCTAGTCATCATGGCAACAAGTCTGACAGAACCCCCCCCACACACACACACAAAATATGTAAATTAATAACTTGTTTTAGATTCACACATATTTTAACATGAATTAAAATCTGACAAAAACATCTTCTGTGAACCAAAAAAAACCCATTACATCTGTGAATAAAATAACTAACATTAACCTCCAGTCTGTGTTTAAGTAGCTTCAGAGTTAGCATGACCGTACACAGTGAGCTGTTATTAATTTTTAAAATATTTTTCCTATAAACGCAAATACTCCGGTCCTGAGAGCAAATAGAAGACCGAAACACAGTGAAACTCCCTGCATGGTTGTGCTGCCGAATCTCCAACAGGGGGCAGTGTTTCCCCACAGAGTGACGGGGAGCTGCGCAGAACAAGCGACTCCCGTGACTAACTGAGCTAACGTGTCCTATTTAACCAAAAATCAATGAGCTTGAAATATATCTTCTTGTTCCAAGAATGTCGCCAGTTAATTAACCAGGAATTTCACTCAAATTTTCGGTCAGAGTTTCTCAAAGAGAAAAAGATGGAGCAAAAATGTCTAATAAGAGGAAATTGAGCTTCATTAAATATATATATATATATATATATATATATATATATATATATATATATATACTGCTCAAAAAAATAAAGGGAACACTTTAAGTGTTAAACACCTGTTTAAGTGTTCCCTTTATTTTTTTGAGCAGTGTATATATATATATATATATATATATATATATATATATATATACAATGGATCATGAGGACACAAGATGCAAACTTTGTTCTTTACAGCAAGAAAATACACAAATGTGCCACATATAGAAAGAAAAAATATGTACAAAATTTAGCAGACCGTTGACAGACATGCAATAATGCATAAAGTAAACAATTACAATAGCTACATGAATATATTAGCTCGATTTAAAAGTGATGTTTTCTTGTTCCAGAGGAGCAGTTTAAAAATAATAATAATAAAAAAATCCACCACTGAATTTTAGCTGTGGTTAACTTCCTGGACAACACTTTAGCCCGGCTGCCACGTTTCGAGTGGAATTGAAAGTGAGGCCGACGATACACCCCCGAACACAAGGTCAGGTGCTCAGAGGCCAGAGAGAAAAGGTACCAGGCACTGAGAAGCGCAGCATGCAGGGCGGACAGCAGCGGCAGCAGCAGCAGATGGTAGCCAATCAGTACATAGGCACATTAAAGTACTCATGACGGGGCTGAGGGAGAGAAAACAAGACAACACTCAGTGGTAACAGCCTCCACCGCGTTCACACTCTGCTCCTCAGCAGCAGGACATGCAGGACACGGAGCAGCAGGCAAAATGCAGCATTTAACCACTTCATTCTGTCCTTTGTATTAAATTATCCATTTAGACAAAGAGAGTCACACAATATCCTCATCTACATCATGTTTCAGGGTAAAGTGGGGTAACTCAGCTTAGCTTTAATCCTAGCAAATGTTTTCTTGTTGCTTAAATGTTTGTCAGGTTACAACCACAATCTTTAATGTGTTTTAATGGGATTCAATGTAATAGCCTGAGAGTAAGTAGTGAGGAATTGTGATTTAGAGTAAAAGCGAAAAAAAAAAGTCTTAATCTTAACTGGTCTGTTTCTGTTGGAAGGTGAACTTCGACCCTTGTCTTTATGCTACAGTCACTGCTCTCCATTCCACTCAGTGTAATACTACTAACACCAATTGGCTAGACCTTTGTTCAATTAGGTCAGTCACTTTTAAGGGGGATGAATATGTACTTATTTTATGTGAACTTTTTAATTATTTGGTAGAAATCAGTGTTCAATTTCACAATTTTTATGTTGTTTGCAAAAAACCCCCATAAAAGCCAAATTTTGTTGATCATGACTGATTTGTCTACAAAAAATGTAAAGGGTAAAACTTCTAAGGTGTGTGAATACTTTTTACAGACACTATTTTCAATATTATGCAATAACTGACTACAATAAACAATATATAATGGAAAAATCACTTTGTACAAGACTCAACTCAACAGTTGTCCTGCTGACGTATATTTCTATAGAAGTCCAGATTAATTACATTGAAGCTTGTGGTTGCAATCTGACAAAATGGGAAGAAGTTAATATTGTAGTACTTTTGCAACGTAAGTAATTGGCATGAAATCAGACATTATGAACATCTTATAGTTTGCAATGCTTTAACTCCGTCAGTGAGTGAGTCCGTTGTGCAAAGGTAACCCAAATGAGTTTGTATATTATGTTGAGCAGTGGAAAGTGGCAGTAATGACGCCAACATAAACAAAAATAAACAGAAAGACAGATTTTTGTTCACAACACAACTGTACAATGTCAACAGTGAAGACACCACTACCAGGAAACCAGGGATGGTACTAGAAACTGAGCTACAGACAGATTCTTAAACTAAACAAAGACATACAAAAAAAAAAAACCCTACAGACTCTAGTGGTACAGACAGCCTATACCCACAGACACAAAGTATTCACCTTAGCTGGCCTAATTCTGGAAAAGACCAGAGGCTTCTGACGCCATATTTGGGACCATCACACCTGTGAGGCAAACATTTCCATAAGGACAAAGACCGTTTGATCAAATCTACCAACCTACTCTACAACTCGTCTAGGGAATGTGCTCAAGAAAAAAAAAAAAAAAAACACAAAAAAACCCCAGATCAAATATGGAAAACTTCAACATCTCCGCCCAGTTCATCTATTCTCAACCTATCTCAGGTGTCTGCCACGCTGACCTGCTCACAGTCCTCTGAGGCTTCATTAATCCTAAAGAATATCTGCCCGCTGGCAGCACAGGAAGGATCAGGGCTTGAGAAAAATTTAATTACAGCCCTATCAAAATAGCTTCCACCAAATCCGCTGTGGTATGTTTTCTAATTACTGGGCTATGTCCTTACTAATGCCTAGAAACACAAGGCAACAGGTCCAAAATAAGCCCCAACTGCCCCTGCACTGTTTTAGCCACACAGGGCTTATATTCTGATTTCTCATCTGTTTTTTTGTCTTGTACAACTTCATTGTAACAGTAATGCTTTAAAAACTCCAGCTGTGTACCCTGATTTCTACGCTGTGCTATCAAGCAGATTGCTGGTTAAATTGTTTTCCTCTTGTATAACTTGCAGCAACTTCACCACAGGAGGTCTTCTTTTAATGTGGTCTGACTGCTGCTTTGATTATAAAACAACCATAACAAGAGGAGGCGCCACAATAAAAACAATTTATAGTTAAATGAGCTTGGTTCTTTATTGGATTATAGATTTTTTGTTGTCGTTTTCAGATTTTATATAATGTTTAACCCAGTAAAGAGCTCAATTTTGAAATGGTGCAGCACTAGATAGGTAACTTAATGTTCTACTTCAAGGATTTCAGGGTCATGAAGCTGGTTCACGTCTTTCCAGGGTGTATGGTCATTGGGCGGCTGATATAACTCTGGACTTCCAGACTGAAATCACAAGTAAAAGAACTGCATTCAAAAAAATCTACTCTGTTAGAAAAATAACAAATGTTGTCTGGATAGTTTTACCCTCTTCTCTCGGTCTTAAAAAAAAACTTCTCCAATTGACTTTCAGCAAGAAGCATCTTTTTGAAATGAAGGAATGATTATGTAGCCGCAGACATTATCAAAAGTCAAACTTCTTCCTGATGACTTCTGAAGATGTGGTCCATTTGTCAATTCGTCCACTTATCTGAGATTGGGTTGTGAGTGTAACAGGTTGAAGACTGGATCTTAAACATCTTAAGACATTCCCAGGCTAGCAGTGGTACATGGACTCTTTAGTAAGCACTGGGTTCTACCCAGTTAGATGTGCTCAGAAAACTTAAAAAACAAGGTCCCCATTGGGTATCTTGATCAGATGCTTAATCTATATCAAATATCTCCTTTTAATGTGGTGGGGCAGCAGCTCTAGTCCGAGTTCCTCTCAGTATCTTTACAAAGGAAGCTGCTCCTGTTCTTTGTGCCATGATCCATATCTCTGGACCATAGTTAGAGGTCGGACGATTGACAGTCCTGCGAATCGAGAGCTTTACTTTTTGGCTCAGCTCCTACTGTATATCGCAATTACAGCAGCAGTGCCTCTAGACAATGCCCCAATTCATCTACTGACCCATCATACTATTACCAATGAACAAGACACCTAGACACCTAAACTTTTCTGCTTGATGTAGATACTGAGCCTTAGGCCATTCCCCTTGTTCAGGTCGAGATCCATGGCCTCAGACGTAGGCCAGGAGTCAACTCTCATTTGGCAGCTTCACTGTGAATTTTCCTCGTACACGCTGAAAGTTTGGCTCATAAGAGACCAACAAAAATCATATCGTTTGGAAAAAGCAATGACAAGATCCTGCACTTTCCAAGCCAGACACAGTCCTCTAGACCTGTGTACCTTGATTCTGGCCCACAATGCCACAGACAGCAGCGGGGACAAGGTGGAGCCCAACACGCATTGAGACCAGCTTGACTTTATGCTGAGGTCCTTAAACCTTAAAGCCCCACCCAGTATCCTATAGTCCTATAACACCTTCCAACAAAATGCCACTGGGGGACAAAGTCCTAAGTCTTCTAAATCCACAAAACATATTTGAACTGGACAAACATCAATGACCCCTTCACCAGCTGTGCAAGAGTAAAGATATAGTCAAGTGTGGCATGGTCAGGACCAGTTCAAGTTTCGTAATGTTGAAGAGTAGGGGTGAGTCCAACTATTTCTAGCTGGTATCGCTCAGCCTCACACAACCAGCTTCTTACCAGTAAGGTGACATTCTAGACTCTGCTGCCAGGAATTAGTTTGCCGAGGCCAATGTCATTGCCAGCCAACAAACTTGAATGCACTAAAATTCATTATTTACTGCGTCTATCTCATTTTCATGATTTCTAAAAGAAATTTTAGAGGCTGCAAAACAAAAAGACAAAGTATGACTGTTTTTAAATGCATTAGTTCAGAAAGCTTAAACATGGGCACCAGAGACCCTTGAAATGTAGGCAGGAAATGAGAATGTGTAGTGGAAAGAAAATGAACATGTCCAACTTTTTAATTCTATAATTTGATATTGCAGATTTTGAGGATCAAAAGTAAAATACTAAATTTGGGACCAAAACATAAGATGTCATAAATATAAGTAGTTTCAACATCATTTCCCTGTTCAATAATCAGAAAGCTAACCAATTGTACTTGCTGCTGTCAGTATAAAAATCAACCCCGGTCTCCACAGATCCACATTTAAAAACCAAAATCAACATTTATATTATTTAACTTTACAATTTATCTAATTTTCAACTCTTCTTCAAAAGTAAACTACAAAAAGCTTATCTTGAGCCGAAAAGAGTTGGATTATATTTTAATCTCTGTTAGTAGGGCTGCGGGTGTGTACGGAAAAATGTATAGCCGTGTTCATGCCAGCTAAAACCCTTTTAGTGCTGATGTATGTTTTGCTCAGAGTTAAGAGACAGTCAGACTGACAGAAACACATGCAATCAGAAGTTCACGGCACGCAGAGCTGCAAAAACCCATGCTGACTGACTGACTTCACCAGTCTAGTTACCAATTAAATGGATGGAGGCACGGATAGGCCTTTACAAGATCCCCTCATTTGGCAAACTTCCCCAGTCTTCACTCTGGCTCTATAAATACAGAATTGAGCCGATCAATTTTTTTTCTGCTCTTCTCGGGGTGATTAAAATGGACATCTTGTTTTCACTCCACTTCTTCCAATATCAGACACCATCCCACTGATCTATTGTATACACTAAAAGGGAAAGAGCTGAGGAAGAACTTACCACAATCCTCTAAGGATCAGAGGACAGTCTGTGCACAGACAGCCCGGCTGTCTGTAAATACAGACGGCTTCACCATTGTGTCCTCTGGCATTTTGGACTTGCCTGGCAGCAGCAACTGCTTCACACAGGTAATTACAACGGGATTCATTTACATTCCCCAACACTGGATCCATGAATACGTTACCTAACCGTTTCACTTCAGTTTTGTCCAAATTCTTAGTTGAATTTGGTCCAATTTGTAAAATTGGAGACAACTTGATGCCCCCAGTTTTTATACTTTAACGTACAATACTTTCACAATGAGATAGAATTGGTTCAAGATGAATGACTAAAGATGGGCATTTTTAATTCATGCGCAGTCCACCAGGAGGATGTTTGTGTATTATTGGTATATTTTAAGCTAGTAATGCATTGTGGGGTTCTGTCACCAAAAAGCCAAACCTGTGTAGCATTTTGTCACCGTGTATAGAAAAGAGTGTCCCTGTGTTCTCTCTAAATAACACTACTTTTCTCTGGTGGATGTTAATGGGCTCGTCAGCAGTGACCTGATTTCCCTTCCAAGAACTCATTAGCTGGGGCCTTTTGGAGCGCCGTCTCACCAAATGTTGAGGAAAGGCATACAGCAAATCCATCAGCCTGCTGCCTAACTGGTTACATTCATTGTAAACTGGTTCATATCAACAGTTTCTTTGCAATGCTTCTTGGCAATAAATCTTAAACCGTTGGATATTTCACCCTAAATGGTGCCACAATTTGTATGCAAAATGCATTTGTGCAGCCAAGTTGGGTATGTGGGTTAGGCTCATGAAAAGCTTGTCAAATCCACCTAGACAGTGCCAAACAGCTTATTGGTGGAGGCAGTGTGATGTTATGAGGCAGCATCTCTCTCACTGGAAAAAACAAGGCTTGTCATCACTGGGGGCAATCTCTGTACAAAATGATATTGACATGAAATATCGCAACCATTAGCAATTCCTTTTCTCCACTGCTAAGCAGGGTCCATGTTGTGCAATTATCAGACATCTTAGCCAAAATCTCTTGTCGTGAAAGAAAATCTCTGGCAATGAGCTTGAATCGGAGGTCTGTGGACATTTGGCGTTACAGATACGTTGAGAACTGAGTAGGAGCTTCCATGACCAAAGATAACCTGCGACAAATATCAAGAAGTGTGTGATATTTCCTTGGCAAATCGTAATGTGTGACCTCGTCTTCTATTGTGAAACCATGAGCGATTCTACGGTGGTCTCCCTTCCCTCCTGCTTCAACTCCATCTTTTCTCTGTCCGATTTAAATAATAAGTCCATTAATGTCCACAACTTACTGTCCATTTAGTACCATCGCTGCACCAATACATCTAGGATTTGGGATTGGAGAAGATGAAATACTTTGGATACAGTTTTGTTCTGGCCTGATCCCCATTGAACACTGGAGGGATCCATTCTGGAATGCTGTTCATGTCAAAATGATGAACACAACCAAGCTGGTTGTTTCCCACAAATCCTGGTTGAAGAATCGCATTCTGTTCCACAGCAGTGTGTGACCAAGCTGGCTACCAGCATGAGGAAGACGTGTCATGCGGTTGTGGTTGTGTATACAGTAGTTCTCCCACACACCACCGAGTCCCCTCAATAAGCTGTGTGAATATATCTTATTTCTTCAAACTTCAATCAAGTCCCATAACACCAAACAAAAGTCAAAAAGCAGAATATGGTGTCTAGGATTGGCAGAAAGGATTTGGCAAATTTATTGGGCACAACCCGTATACTTTACTCAACCCACAAATGAGGCACCATTTACAAGGAGAAACAAATTTTTCCAATGTTTGTGCTAAATATGCTTGTCCCTTATCATAGCGAAGTTGGATTGTTTTGTGGTCAGTGAGCGGGTCAAACATAACTTGGATGCCTGAGAATCTCCATTTAGTTTTCTTCTAGTAATCTGTGAAGCCTTGAGCCCAGAACTACTATGGATGTTAACCCGCTGATACCCTCTAAACATCTGAACAAAAGCTCAGTTATGCTACAGAGTTAACATTTAAAGGGCATATATCATGTTTACATCTTTTTTATTTTCACTTGTATTTAGGGAGAACTGTATTTTTTTTTTTTTAACTCACCCAAGCTAAGGGCAGACAAGAACTTCACCAAAAAAAAACTAAATTGTGAAGAGTGATGACTTTAGGTGTGAACACTGAACTCCATGGTCATTATAACGTACCCTGACCCAAAACCACCTGCTCAAAAACAAGTTTATTTATTCATTTGGTAATTTCTCTAAAAAAAACAAAAAAAAAAGCTACTGCGACACCAGGATAACTCTACTACCAAAGTTATCCTGTTAATATGTAAAACGTAGTGGAAGTGAATGGAAGCAGCTGAAAGTGTCACTTTTTTCATAACATGTAATCAGCCTATGCCTTTCTTGCCAGGGCTTTGCTGCACTACAGTAATGCATCTGGCAAAATTTTATTTTGTCATTTCACTTAACTTGATTATTAACTGTGAGTAATATTAACCAAAATATGTTTTGGTGCAATAAAATTTCAAGCTAGTGCCAAATTTAAATTTCTGCTGTAAAATATTTACAGAAATACCAACTTTAATTTATTTGTTCCATATTTAGAAGATTTGTAGGTTTTTTGGCTTTAAGCTATGATGATATTTGCCCTTTGAAAACTGTGACTCCATAAGACATTCGCTTTGCTATGAGGTCAGTATGAAGCAGATAACACACCAGAAACTCTCATTTTCATGTCATAATCCAGGTGTCAGATTTGTCCATTGCCGGTGTGTTAATTCTGATGGCTATAGTCTATCTAGGGCTACTGATCTAAAACTACAGGAAGGCCTACATTGAGTTTAACAAACTGTACCTGCAAACAGACGCATCTGAAAGTCTATATTCTGCAAATCACAACAGCAAAGAATACACAAGCACAGAGAGAAACATGTCAGTTTCAATCGAGATTAAGCGATTAAGTGCAAGAAACATGAAGCACACTGAAAAGCACGACAAGACAAATTACAAAAAATAAAATGAGGTAATATTTAAGAACCAGAAAGAATTTAACCAAGACTTACAGCAGATATGTGGTGGTGCATTTACACCAAAATATAAATGTTTTTTGTTATAAATGTGGGGCATTTCTATGCCTTTGCACTCACTGACCTTGTACAAAGATTGTTAGATTTTGAGAAAAAAAGTCAAAGCCCGAAATGTATTGTTTTTGTTTGGGTGATGTACATTGCCATATTTTTGACTTCCTGTAACATCTTAAAAACTGATATCCTGCAGACAAAGTGGTGCCAGAGCACTTCCATGGCTTCCCAACAACAAAACTAACAAAGAAAGTAATGTGCTTCAACACACATTGCTCCAACTGTACTTGTTTTAGGACAAAATCCTGTCTGATGTCATGTAGGAAAGTGAATTTTCAATCCTGACACCAAGTCAGTTTTTCTAGACAGAATAACTGATTATAATAAGAAAACAATATACACAGAGACTCCCATTCACCAACATTTACAGCTTTTCACAGTGAGTTGATGAGCTGCATCACTTGCGTCTGCTTACTAGACATTAGTCATCATTTTAAAAGCTTGCTCATTTTATTAAATTGACAAACATTTAAAATTTATGTTCAAATCTAATGAAAAAGTAAAAACTATAAAGGAAGTTTATTGTTATTTAGGAACAAGACCTTTTGTTCCTAACCTCATTAGTTACCAAAATTCTCATTAATTTAACCATTACTAAAATGCAGCATTGCTACAATGTAAAAGATGCATTTTATTTGTCGTTGATGTAAAAAAAAGAAATGGAAATTAGCTGAAATGTTATATTATTATAATAATTACTGCTTTACCAGTGAGTGCAGGTCTTACCTCCTGCAGTAGGTCCGCCTGCTCGATGGCCTTCAGAACGTTCTTCTTGGACGTTTCCTGAGCCTCACCGCCCAGCAAGAACTCATCCAGAATGAAGTAGGCCTTCTCAAAGTTGAAAATAATGTCAAGCTCACAAACCTGAAAAAGTAAATATACACAGTACACGCTGTGGTCATTGCTAAGCTCAACTGCTGGCAGCCTTAGGCCTTGTACACACGTAGCTGGGTCTTTATAAAAACAAATATCTTCGTCACATAGTTTAAAAATAACATTGTACACACGGGATCGGTTTCAAAAAAGATTTTGTGAACCCGCACAAATGCCAAACCAATAGGGGGCAGTGTAGCGCACAGCTAAAACCTCTTAGTCAATCAGATTGCTTCAAAGCAACTTCCGGTTAAGAATTAAACATGGCACCAGGATGTTTGTTTGTGTGGACATATAGAGCAAACTACTTTTAAAAACCGGGTTAGAATAGGAAGTGAATGAAACCAAAGACGATGTCGATTGGGAATTGTGTCAAACAAGTATGTGGATAATATATTGGTACTTTGTCGCAGACTGCAATGCGCAGGACCCCAAATCTCCATTTTCCCATGCACACACACAAACACGAAGTTTTCTCAAATCCCCACTTTGGTCGGAACTTTTATAAGTAATCATTTGTAATGACATTAAACAGAGTTTTTGTGTGGCTGAAAGGCCAAAACACATTAAAATGTGTCTGTTTTCCCAGATATCTGGCTACGTATGCACTTTAAAAAAAATAATAATAATAATAAAAAAAAAACAATACAACATGAATGGAAACTGAACAAGAGATCCAAACGCACACTGCCAAAGTATTTATCCAGCAGCTCCACATATCTGTGGATGATTTCCAGAGTGATGAGCTCATTGTCCTGGTCCTCTATGGCACAGCAGAAATACAGGCTGGCATATCTACAACACAGCAAGAACACAAAGCGCTCAAATAAACCTCTTTTACCATAAAACAAAAACAACACAAAAAAACAACAGAAAAACACAATATTTAGAATCACAATCATCATTACAACATCAGTACAATCGTATAGGGTATTGTAAATGATCATGTCATAATTTTCAGCAACTTTAAATGTGTTTGGTGCAGCACCTGGTAGGAAGAGATGACTTTACGCGTTACATAGAAGTGATATTCAGTGCGGTTTCCCTTTGCACTTAAATACTGCTGAGAGAGGAGTTCTCGGCCGTTATTAAAGATGGCTGCTCATTGTGCGCAGCGTGTTCATTAAAACGCCAGAAGCCAGAGGAGGATGCTGAATCAGTTAAGCCCCTGCCACAGTTCCTTATCCCCGATAATCCCAGAGGCTCTCTTTAAGCATGTGATGATTGGCTAATAAAGAAGCTGGTCAGCTGGTCCCCTCCAGCCACAGGGCGGGGCGAGCAGAGGCGGCGAGGGATGATGGTCCGCAGAGTTGGTTTCAGACAAGAATAAAGGTCTTGCCTGCTTTCCGGAAACACAAAGGCAGTTTCTTGCTTGTACTATGATCCATTTTCTGTTATTGATTCAACTCTATAGGGGTTTTCTTTGTGCACTTCATTACGTCTCTCTTTTGCAAGTCATCACATTAAAATGATATATTATAAATAGGATGCTTTCCTTCATAAAAATAATTCTTATAAGGATTTATGTCCTTAAACGTTTATCTTTAGTAACAATATACTTCTGATCCTGCTGCTGATTCCCTGAAGAAGCTAATTGCTAAATATAGTCCAGCTGCATAATCTAAGTATTAATCTAGACAAACATTATGAAGACAAAGAAGACATGTCACTGCAAAAACACAAAATATTACCAAGTTGTTGTGTAGTTCCTACTGCAAACATCTTAATGCACCTCAAATAAAACAAAACTAACTTACAAGTAACTTTTCAAAAAGACATGGGAGCTTGTTTAAAGTCAATACTTACCTAATATTGATGAAAAAGTATGAGTCCCACTGGTAGATTACGTTACAACGTGGAAAAAATGTCTGTCAGTAGAGCTAGTACTTTTTTAACCAACGTCAAGGGATTATTTAGTTAAAACAAACTCCTATATCTTGCTGAAAAGTCACTTTTAAATTAGTTTTGTCATATTCCAAGTCCACTTCAGTGACAGTACTGCACTAATTTATAATACATTTATGCAAATATCAAAATACAGCCAACATGTTTCATATCTCCTAACCTTTCAATGCAGCTTGAACCTTACTCATAAAGGATCAAAACCAGCTTTTCCCTTTCAATTCACTCCGTGCGTATTCAGGAAACAAACTTAAATCGAGAATCTGAGGCGAGACTTTAAAACTGGTGTTCATAGACACACTCCATCCAGTCTGACTGAGTTTGAGCTATTTCACTAAGGAAAATGGGCAGTCCAGAAAAAAAAACAGCAGTGACAAAAACCCTTTTCATTACTTAACTACAGCTTGTAAATAAACCTGTCTGCTAAGGCACCTTCAGTACCATGTTAATCTGTTCAGGCTGGGCCACCCAGCCTCACCAATAGTCTGCCTGCTTGCCCGTTGGCACAGCAACAGGATATAATGAGGGGAAAATTGATACTCCTCCTACTTGTAGTCTATTCATGATGGTTTTATCTCATTGCTGACAGCCGTTCCTGATCCGCCTGACCGAACCACATAACCAATTAGTCAAAGAAGGTTCAGATAAGATCGGGTTCTTGGACAAGCCCAATCGCCACCCACCTCTTATAAACAATCTTTAGGTCTCTCCACTCCAGAAAGCTGCACATTTTAGGCTTCCGGGCTAAGACGGTCTGGACCAGCTCTCTGGTGATCTTCTTTTTCTCTTTGTCAGACAGAGGCACGTACCATTTCTGCAGCCGGAGCTTGCCTTGACGACTGAACAGAAGCATGAACTGCATCTGAAATGAAGGGATGACAAAACAAGAGATGTGAATGAAAAGATGAGAGGAAGGAGTGGGCGGCAAGGAGAGACAGTCGCACAATACGACAATAAACGTATAAAAATAAATAAATAAAAAAGAGCTAATTCTCTTTATGTGAAGGAGAAGGAAGCCATTCTGGTTCTGACAAGTTATGCCAAATTAAGAACATCGACATGGATGTTGTTATGTTTAACATGCCAACCCATAATTCTACGTTTCACTAAAAATTACGTAAAGATTATGGATTATTATAAATACTAGATTGAATTAAGTCCTAAAAATGAGCAAGTTATTTATAAAACTGATTTTAAAAAAGTATCTTCCAATCAAGTCTTTGAAAAGCTACAACATAGCATTTCTGTATTAAAAATAACTTTATTGATCTCATGTATTCTTATTTTCTATTAACCTAAATTTATTGGGGGGAGAGGGTCTGAGCTGTGAGCAAAAAATACAAAAATAAATCTGGAAAAATAATAGATATCAATCAGTGTGCAATGAATCAAGACACATACTTTTTTATTTGTTTATAAGTATTAAAATAAATAATATAAATACATTACAATTTCCCCCCTTACAAATGTCTCTTTTTTTTGCTTTTTGTCACAACATTTAAGATCAGAAACAAGTTCTGATATCAGACAAAAATAATCTGCTTAAATATACAAAATGGATTTTTCAAACCATATTTTCCCTTTCTGATGGTAAAGAAAAAAAACTTATCCAAACCAACCTGGCCCTGTGTAAAAACATCGTTACCTCTCACCTGCTATCTAATTGCAAGTAATTTTGCAAAACTAATCACTAATTGCCCCTTGGCAACAACTCCCATCAAGCATTTGGGAATCTTTTTTTAATGAATTCTTGGAGTAATTTGGGTAAACCCCTCCTGGGAAAGTTCAACATTCTCCCATGCTCTCTCCATTTGTAGACAATGGACTCTCTCCAGGCTGACACATGACTTTGCTTCCCCAACTATTCCTGAATTTTTTATTTTTTATTGTGTGGTATTTTTTTTCGCTTAATGGAGTATTTGCAAATTGCTTTTTGTCTTTACTCATTGTATCTTTGGAAATAAAATCTGCCTGTTAATATGAACCGCTTAAAGTTGAGAGAGAGAAAAAAATATATAGAAAAAACCCCTGGAAAATGCGTAAAAGAAAAATAATCTAGATATTGGGGCAAAGCCTCCCGTGTCTTTCAATTGTAGTGACGTCTCTGGAGGCAACTACAGCCACCTGGAGGAGCAGAAATATAAATAACTAATGTGACCTAAATAAATAAATTAATTTAAAGAATTTATTTTTCTTGTACAAAAGAGTAACCTGCTATAAAAAAAGGAAAAAACTGTCTCACAAGGTTACTGTTTATGTATACTGTTTTCACAAAGCAGATTTAATTTTTACCTAAACAGTTAAGATAATAACCCCCTAAAATTAACATGACACATTCACGGTGTTTCTATGACAAAGTCCTTCTAGCTGCCAAACTATTCGGTCAATTATCACCAGTTGGTTAAACATCATCACACCGTTATGACCACAGCGGAGCGGAAGTGCCATTTAACGCCATTACTCTCCGGTTAGCACTGGTTTTCACGTCAGCTACATCGTCTAAAACACGATATTCCACCCATAATTTTAAGCCTTTTTAATTTCACATTCCAGCAACACAGCTTTAAAGCTACTCACCATGAATAACTGCACTGTATTTCCGTCTGAAGAGATGAGCAGCCTCACTTCCACCATATAACATAGGCAGGTGAAACCTCGCTTTCGATTGGCTACCGACAAGCTGGCGATGGCTGTGATTGGCTAATACGTGTCGACAGTGCCGGCCTTCTAAGCGCTTTAATTCAACACTCTAAATCTTATTGGTTGCTTCTGACAGCAATCAAATCACGACTTTGCGCTAATGAGAACTTAAAAACATCAAATATCAAACCAAAAACCCCCGGAGATAGCGTGATTTTATTAAAGTTTTACAGAAAGTAATGTTTATTTAATGTAGTTCACTGACAATGACATTTTAGTTAAGCATATGTTAAAGGAAAAGGAACGAGAATCAGGTCTGCATCGACCAGTATTTAGGTCAACTTGGAGTCTGTTGTGAATGGATGAATCTCAGATCCAACCTGCCCCAAATCTACAATTTTCTGTACAACAATACAATAATCTGTGACAAATATCAGTGGACCAGTAAAAAGCAATGAAAAACTGATGTCAGAAGAGAGACACTTATTGCCCTAATGAGAATTAGTTCACTGACTCCTTTGAAAATTTTCCTGTGCTGCGTTTGAGTGCTGATAATTAGACTTAGATCACAATAACAAACGTGAACTCTGATCTCAGATAGATAATTTAATTTTTCTCAAAAATAAAAACAATCAAAAGCTGGGATTATTTAGCGCAGTATTCAAATACCTTGCACTTTTTGACATTCATAACATTAAAAACACATACTGATAAAAAACACTTTTGATTTGACCGATAAACTATTATTCAAGCACACAACAGTTACCTTGAAGTTTTTATTGATCCGTCCCTCATGAGTCTAGAGCAGTGTGGGCTACAACCCTTACCATCCAAAGAGCCATTTTGGATCTCAGTTCAGCAAAATAAAACATGCCACAAATGTTACATGACGCCGTGAAAAAAGAACAAAAACAAAAAAACAACAACAAAAAAAACATATACAATTATAATTTTGGATATGTATTTAGAAATTTGTCATTTTTAAATAGCTACCGTTTCATTTCTATTTTGATGTTTTAAAACAAAAAAACAATAAAAAACATTTCGTTTAAGAGCATGAACAACCTTTTGTGGACACCTCTGTAAAAAAAAAAAAAGGCACAAAGTTTCCAATCTAATGGCAAAAAATACACCTAAAAATACTTCTGGTACTTTAAGTGTCATGGAAATTTGATGAAGTTGTTAAAAACCTGATAATGCATTTATTATTTTCTCTACATTTTAAGTCATTAGTTGGTTCTTTATCATCTGTAGCTTCAGCTGTTAAGGGTCTACATAAAAAGCTGTGACTAAAACATAAAACAAAAGACATAAAAAAACTGTTACAATAATGTGAAGAACTCTTTTTTTCCCTTTTTTTGCAATGCACCGTTTGTCACAGAGATACTTTTTACTATTTCACCAAATTAAGTCGTCTTTTAATGGTTGCAGATTTCTACGCCGTTCCTGCTGGACAGCAGCCGGCGATCGAAGAATACAGACCAGAAACTGTCAGCGGTGTTGAACTAAGCGACGTGTTCGTCAGGCCACTGATGACCACTTGTCTTCTTTCTCTGCTCAGCGCTGACATGAAGCTGTCCACACAAGCACAGATGCCGTATAACAGAGCTGCCCAAAGGGAGGCGTCTAAGTGCCACTAAAGAGTATTATGAGGCCATCACAGGCCCGTGGATTATAGTAATCCTGTCCACCAGAGTTGGGTATCACACACGTCATTCCAGCACAGCTGAAGAAGAAGATGGAGGTCCCGACTCACTGTGCTGCTGCGTTCTTCCTCCTGCTCCTTTCTCAGGGTAAGTCGCTGTGGACGTGAAACATTTTCCTCATATTTCTTCATAGAATTTGCAACAATCACTGCTTATATTGTAGGACACAAGTGATTGCTTTTTTGTGACTGAGCTCTGTAGTTTTGCTTTAGAGTATTACGGTTATTCACACACAGACTGAGTAATAAGGTAGAAAAAAAAGTGTCTGATGGGTCATTTCTCTTTTTCTGTGAGATTTAGCTTTGCATATTGAATTTTGACGTAACCCGTTCTTCTGACTGCTGTTTGTTTTTTTTTTAACACTTGTGCAGCCGTGATCACGGTTAGATCACAGGAGGTGAGATTGCGCTTGCACTAGAAGGCTGAGATCTGATTTAAGGTGAGTGACCTTGGATTGACTCCTCCTCCCCTCCTCCCCTCCGTTCCTCAGGAAGAGGAGGCCGTCCAGCAGGAGGAGGAGCTGCAGGAGGAGCAGCAGCAGGTGATGGAGACGTGGACGCGGAACGTCAAGGCCTGCACCTGTGACTGCGAGTCCGTTGATTCGCCCACGCGCACCCCCGCTGCCATCTCGCCCGTGCCGTCGATGACCTCACTGCCACCACCTCAGGGTCACCAGCTGAACTGCATGCCAGGTGAGGAGTCTGCAAGCCTCTTCTGGCTTCTGCCGAGTGTCCTCCATTTGTTAGGAGGGTTTGAAGGAGAAACACCAGGGGTGACTACGGGGGGGCGCCTTGCCCTTGAAATATAATTTGCCCACCCCGACCAAAGCTGTCAATCAGTTTGTTCATATCATATCATTCGTAGATTAGTGTTTTGTCCACGCTCCATGGCAGTAAATGACAGAAATGCGCCTTTTGTTGTTTTAAAATTGCAATTAGTTTTTCTTTTAAATGGAACAATACATGTTAACTGACATTTATATCTAAATACATGAGATTGTAGCCACGTTGATCATTTCCGTCTCTAGTCCCATTGGCGTTTTGACGTAAATACTGTTTAATAACAATAACAAAAATCAGCCTCAGGCTTTTGCACACACACAAACAAAAACAATCTTTATAATGGAGAAAAAGGGGGTAAGCAAACAGTTGTTTGCAATTTGCAGTCCATAACAGTTCGATAATTTTGATTTTTAAGTCGATCGGTTGAATAGAGTTAGCGTGACGGTGCTAAAAATACAGCTGTATTATTAGCTAGGGCTAGCGTAGCTTAGCAAATAGCGTGATCCGTAAAAATTAGCCTGTGCCCTAAGCCACTGTAACAAGCAAATCGACTACATGGTTTTCACAAACTAAACAGGTATATGTGTTTTGTTTGGCGTTAAATTTGTTACTCAAGTTTGGCCCCCCAAAGAAAAAAAATAAAATCTAGACACGCCCCTGACCAACACATGCTAATGACGAACACTTCATCCAGACCCGCAGTCGTTTCCAGTGGATTTCATTGCCACCTTTGACAATTGTACGACTTTCTTCGCAGGATGGTGAATGAAAGGGGATCAACAATGACAGTTAGAGATTTAGATATGAGCCGTTGTGCTGAACAAGCCTGGCATGACAAACGCTGTTTGGGTAATCCCATTACCTGTGCGGGAATGTGGTGAGCAGATTAGCGAGCTCAAAATAAGGCCTGCCCTGTATGCAGGTAGCGCGCTTCAGATAATGCCCCAAATATCTCCACCTGTCTTATCACGCCATTCTTTCGGTATCAAAGCTCAGCGTAAGCCGGATCACTGTAAATCTGGGTACAGGAACTTGGACCTTTCTGCCGTGTTCGCTGGTCTTCGTGATGCTGCTGGTGCTCTACTGCTTCCTAACAAACCTCTGAGGCCTTCAGAGAACAACTGGATTTATACTGATGTTAAATTACACACAGGGAATTACTTACTGCTTACTAATTAGGCGACTTTTTAAGGAAATCCGTTAGGTTTGATTTGCGGATCAGTGGCTGAATTATTTTGAATCGACTTCAAAGTAGGGCATAATTATGCTCTACTTTAGTCGATGAAACAAAAGTATATTCAGATTTGTGGTGGTAACATGACAAAATGGATGAAAGTTTCTGAGATATTAACAGTTTCTGTAAATGACCAATCATAACTTTATGGTCGTTTATTCAAGACTGGACCTTTTTTCTTTACTATCAAGCAGTTCAAAACATATTCAGCTCATCAAAAATGCTGAAGAGAGCATTCTGATAAGAATGTAAAAGAGAAATATTTCTTCCATATTAGCTTTTTTAAATTGACTTCGTGTTAATTTAACACCCTGCGATTGCAGGAGGAGCGATTAAATGACGATTAAATGAAATGTTTTTGGACACAACTAGCATAATTAGGGTTGGGCAACTTATGATTTTGAACATTCCAGTTTCAGCTCCGATTCCGGTTCCTAACAATTCTCAATTTTGATTCCGTTTAGAGACAAGTAAAAAAAAAAAAAAACAGTCTACATGGTTTAAAAGAGCCACAGAGAACCAGTCAATCCTCGACTTCTTCATTTTAATTCGAGGAGGTTATGAATCTCCTTTTGCCTTTTACCAAAAGGTGTCGCAGTTTGCCTTTTTTACAGCCAGGTTCAAACTCTGCATGTCACTGACCTTTGAACTGACTACATGTCGCTGTGTATATATTGGATCTATTTGTTCTGACGTGTTGTTAATCTGTATAAACGTACTGAATTGTATCAAGGCTGCAGTATGTAACTTTTGTAGAAATTATTATAATTTTTTTTTTTTTTTTTTACATACAGTATTTGTTGAAACTGTCTGTATGTTGTGACAGAATGGTATGAGACAGAAATCGAGCTCCTCTGCCTTCTCTCAGTGCTAACTGCAAACAACCAGTCAGTCAGGAGACGGGTCTTAGCGCTGTAAATCATGCCTGTGTGCGGCTGCACAAATATGAAAAAAACAACAACAAACAAACAAACATATTTTTTATAAAAGTTACGTACTGTAGTTTTAAAGCTGGAAGGTGAAGGGGGCAAAAAAACACTTTTTCCTCCACAGAATGCCCGTACCACACACCCCTGGGTTTCGAATCGGGATCCGTGTCCTCCGACCAGATCAGCTGCTCCAGCCAGGACCAGTTCACCGGCTGGTACTCCTCCTGGACCCCCAGCAAGGCTCGCCTAAACAACCAAGGATTTGGGTGAGTGACCCAGTTAGCGTCTTACCCTGCACATTCTGCAACAGAAACAGGATCTGTTGTTTGTTTGTTTTTTTTTTGCTATAGGTGTGCCTGGCTGTCCAAGTTCAACGACCAGCACCAGTGGATCCAGATCGACCTGAAGGAGGTCGGGGTGGTGTCAGGGATCCTCAGCCAGGGCCGCTGCGACGCAGACGAGTGGATCACCAAATACAGCATCCAGTACCGGACCGTGGAGACGCTCAACTGGATCTACTACAAAGACCAAACAGGAAACAACAGGGTGGGTCCACCAAACAGCAGTCAGGTCATAAGAGTGACTGACAACTGCAACGTTAGTAAGAGCTACCTCTTTTTGTGACCCTGTTAATGCAGTGAATAGCAAAGGTATTGGTTCTGCCACCCCACTGAGGTGGTTTGTTTCTAATCCTGCAAAAGGATTAGAAACAAAACATTTATAGACATTTGTCTTCAGCTCAACACTTTGGAAAAATATATTTTGTTGCAAAAACAGCTACGAGGGAGGGATATCTAGACCAGACTGAGGCTTACTACCATTCGTCTCTGCAAAAATAACTCTGGTTTCGCCATAGATTTGTATTAGATTAAGGTTTGGACTTTGACAAGGCCATTCCGACACATAAATAAACTTTCAGGACTTCCAGGATTGTTTTCCCTTTCCCATCATTTCTAACTCTCTTCCATCTCTCAGAGGTTCAATCAGATATCTGATATCTGGAAGCAACAGATTGGGCTGGATTTCATTTTCGGCGTGTCAGCGTAAATAGGAGCTAACATTTCTCCTTCTCCTCCACATTTGCCAGCCAGGCTGAGCTGGTCTGTCAGAGAACCTTGAGGTTTTGTGGCTGCAATGTGACAAAACGTTCAAAGGTTCACAAGATATGAATACTTTTTTCTTTTCTTTTTTTTTTTTTTTTTACACACTGCTGCAACAAAATGTGTGGAACGACGACAACAAAACGAGTCATTTCGTTTCTCTTTTCCTCAGGTCTTCTACGGGAACTCTGACCGCTCCTCCACCGTGCAGAACCTGCTGCGGCCCCCCATCGTAGCGCGTTACATCCGCCTGCTGCCTCTGGGCTGGCACACCCGCATCGCCGTCAGGATGGAGCTGCTGATGTGTATGAGCAAGTGCATCTGAAGACGAAGGGGCCCGCTCTTTCGTCCCACATTCACTCGTTTCCTGCCAACAAGCCAAAAAAAGGATAAAAAAAAAGGGCCCAAAAAAAGAAAAAGAGGGCATCGATCCAACACTGACACACTCAGTATCTCACATTTGTCCTTGAACATGCCTGCTGGAGACATCCACACATTTTCAATCACCAACGAAATGAAGGCAGTGTTGGATCAGTCGTTTGCGAACAAGGAGATGCTCACATCTCGCTTTGGAGGATTTAAAAAACTTGAAAAAGCTTTGCATTGTTTGAATCAAATGAGCTTGTTTTATTGGAGATTTACAGTCACAGATGTAAAACATGAATATTCTAAAGTCATTACGCTTATGTCGAGTTAGGGATTCGTATGTTCCCTGTTTGGGGGGGGGGGATGAAGGATAAAGGAAAACAATAATAAGCAGGTCAACACAGACTATGCTACTAAATCGTGTCTGTAACAAAAAGCACAAACTTAATACTTGATCTCATTTAAACAGCTGATAAAACATTGTTCTGTTATAAATATTACCAAACAAGTAGTCACACGTCAGTATTAATATAATACATGGTGCTCCTTTGGAAAAACGATAAATTTCAAAGAGCGACGTACCGTGACAAGTACAGAGCGCACAGTCCGTACGGACGCACAACACGACGCGGTCACGCCTCTGACTCGGTGTGTTACATGCCTCGGTCCTCTCTCAAATACACACACACACACACACACATACGCCGACACACGCACGCACACACAGTGCATGTGATGAAAAGGAAGTGAGCAAGAATTTACATGAGTCAGGACAATATTGCTGAGCCACGAAGACTCTTCAAGGTGCAACTTTAAAAAAAAGGGGGGTTAAGACTTGTTTCTGCAGAGCTTGCTCTCTCATGGCACTTCATTTCCAACAATAAAAAAAAAAAGAAGCAAAAACAAAACAGTGTTACAGTACACATCGTCCCATCACTGGGCTTCACTCTGAGATGATCTTAAAAGCTCCTACCAAATGGTTCGGCTGTGGGTAATCAGTCCGGAAACACAGCGGTGCATTAACTCCCAGCCAGGTCAGAGAGCAGGTACCTGAAAACGCTGCATTGAAGCGGAATGGGTTAAATAATATAAAAAATAAAATAAAAGCATGCTTTGCAACTTAAAGGACATGTAATATTGTAAACATGAGCGAACCGTTACATTAAAAATTATTGGCATGCCAGGTAAAGATGTTTCCCGAAACTTTAAAGTTTTAAAGTTTCAAGTTTTAAAAATATTTTCTACCTCCCTTTACAGTCCTACTGTTTGTGTGTTCACATGGTAAACTGGGGTTGTCACCCACTTTTTGATTATTGCTCTGACTGTAAATATGGGCCATTTAGGCCTCAATTAGGAGTACAAGTGATCAAAAATAATGAGTTAATCTAAAGTTGATTGATCTTACCAATCGACTATAACGATTAGTTGATGAGCTGCCATTTTCTTAAAATTTTAAGTTTTTCTTGTATCAACATAAAGGGCTACATTTTTTAATATTATGCTGAATTTAAGAAAAACATTGTTAAATGTTAGCATCATTTTGTGTCACCTACTATGTGTTTATATTTTAAAACAGAACCGCATGAAGCTGCTTTTGCGTCCCGCACTCCAGAACGTCTCTCTTTCCCGTTCTGGTGTGCCACCGCCATTTTTATTCCTGTATCGACTGACTCCGCTTAGGGTTCACCAGCATCGCCCTCTGCTGGATGGAGGCCAAACTACAACACTAAAACAAGGTCTAAGTGGACTTTATCAGTTAATCCGTTTGAACTAATTTAAATCGACAGTTATTTGTAAGTCGATTGATTGTTTGAGTCTCTAGTTTCAATGTTATTAGCTATTTCTCATGTTGAAGACTGACCAAGCACTCTTAATGTTCTTGAGAGGACAAAATTAACGGACAGCATCTCAGATCCTCCACTATACAACACAGAGAGTGTGAGGTGCTAATTTTAATCTTTTATTTCACACTACCCCACCTGGAGTGTTTACTGGTGAAAATCTTCATCTTAATCTCCTCCAACATAAACAAGTGGTTCCAGGTGAAGTCGCCAGTTTTGTTATGTTTCGCCGGAAATGGCTTTTCTCTGGCATTACTCACACATAACAGTTTGGTGTGTAGACAGCGTACGATGGTTGTCATGGAGCCGGGGAGACTGAATACGTGACGCTCCTGGATGCTCTGTAAGAGGTGAACAGTGGAGATTTGTCCTGCGTGAGTGAAAAGGAAATGGGCCCCTGTGTCATCCCATGAAGACGAGAGACGACTATTAGAAGATTTGTATAAAATTCTGATCAACTTTAAGTTCAGAGGTACCAGCAGCAACAACAATTACAATTTTGTTAAAAACAATTCTGTATTAATGTAGACCTTTCTTTACTCTCTGAATAAATATATTAAATGTAAAAGTTGGCTTTTAAAAAAAAAAAATCACAGTAAGATTATGCCATTAGGGGGACATAATTCATTCAAAGACTTTTTACACATCTTTACCCAGGTTGCCAACAACTATTAAGGTGCTATGGCTGAATAACTAGATGAAATAGTTGCTCAAATAATTTATAAATTATAAATAGCAAATAATAATAACGAGCAGAAAGTCCTGGTAAAAAAGGCTTAAAGAGGCTGGAAGTAGCACACGCACTGCTACTTTTAGCAGAATGTGACAACACTGATGCAAATGAGGGTAAATAAACTGCTCTGACCTTAAGAACTAAAAGATCAAATACTGATAATATCCACATAAAAAAAACACAAAGTGTTCCTTTGAGAGTCACTGCACCAGTATGAATGAATCTATGATCCTCTAGCTGCTGTAAAAACACTTTCTTACAGTGAGTCAGACACGCTTTTCTTATTTCTATGGCAGCTAGAGGTTGGAGAGAGTTCATTTCTAAAACGGACTGAAGTCGAGCCACTGTGAAGGTTCTTTTATTCGCCAAAAAAAAAAAAAAAAACTTCATCGTCAGCTTCAGATGTCCTCTACCATTAACTGCATCCCTAAAATGTGCACAACGCACAGCAAGTTTAATGAGCTGCTTCAATTTAAACGCTCCTACCTAAATGATCTCAAAAACATTTATCATACTTTTCGCTCTATTTGAACCGCGTAAGACTGAAGCAGGAATAACGACGTGACTGCTAGAAAACAGTCAATGCAGTGTTCTATCATGACCTACAGAGGGCGCTGTAGGTCAGAGTATAGAAGTTTAGTTTACGGTTACATTATTTCTAAAATGGCCGCAGTTCATAAAGACACAATAACCTTAATGTCCTACAAATGAGCAGTCAGATGTTTGGACCATCTCACTGTCGGTGCAGCTGTGACTTTTGTTTCTTTTTTTCTTTTTTTTAGTAGCACAAGAATGACAGAGCAAATCCAAAAGGCGACTCGCCAGAAAGAAATTGCCATCCTGGGTGAGAGGGACATCAGTTCTGATGTGACCAGTTTCTGCTGTAACAACTGGCTCGACTTGATGTGTTCAGAATGCTTTAGTTTAATCTTAAGTTAATACTACACAGTAAAATGTACCATATTTCTATATTTAATAAAAGCAAAAAATACTTACACTTAAAATCTACACTTTACCTATCCATACATATATATATATATATATCTATGTATATAGATATATATACTGAATTTATAACATATTTACTTTATAATACAAATCTGATTTTAGAATTACAGAAGTAATAATAATATAAAGTCTATCAAACATGGAAGCTTAAAAAAAATTACGACATAAAAAGGCTTTCGGCCCGTTTGCAAGCAGTGTTGACGACAGAAGGTTTGGTGTTTTGGTGTGTGTGTGTGTGTTGAGTGTGTGCACCCAGTTATGGGGGTGAGAGGTGTAGGAGCAACAGAAGGGAAGCGGGACGCCGAGGCGGGAGGAGAGCGAGGGGCCGACAACTACAGCGCTGTCTCTTTCAGGTCGTTGAGGTTCGGCATGCGCGACCGGGACGGGCGTCCGAAGCCGTGCCCGTTCTGGCCCCCCTTGACGCCCATTTGCTCGGGGTACGGGTTGCCCTCGGGCCGCCCCAGGGCCGACGAGTGCCAGCCGGGCTCCAGCTGGCCCGGCAGCGGGTAGGCTCCCTGTCGGCTCTTGAGCTGGGGCGTGCTGACCCCTGAGTGACCCCGGCTTTCGGAGAAACCGCCCTGAGCGGAGGCCGAGTTAGGCAGCGGCTGGTAGCGCATGTCGGAGGACGCCGTCTGGTTGGAGGAGGAGGAGGAGAGGTGCAGTAGCTTACGCAGGGACTTCAGGGGCTGACTCTGAAAGACCAACAAAGAAACGACCCAGTGGTGGGGTTTTTCAGTGCAGAGCAGGGGCGGATCTACAGGGGGGATAAATGGGGGGCACATGCCCCCTCAAATTTCATGTCCTTAGCCCTACTGTGTTCCTCATATTCTGTATACACAATATGAGTAGCAAAATTTAATTTTAAACATGATTTTAAAAATATTTTGACAGAAGAAACAACTTGCCATTCACCATAAATTTCAGGAGTTTCTGAATTTTCCCACTTCACATTTATTCAAAAGATAAATGGCACTGCCTATTGTATTATTTTTTGTATTGATGACAGTATTGTTACATTTCATTCACAAAATCCTGTTCTTTATTGCTCCTTTTGCTCTCTATAGGATTGCAAAAAGGCACACACACTGGGCAGATAGCAATATTGTTATATTTCAATCAAGAGATTCTAGATGATCCCACAGTTCTAGTCATAGTTTTTACTACGTTTTTAAGTGACTGTGGGTTTTACTTGCCATTCTGGTCTTTGCAGAGTAACAGTCAGAGTCTAACAGGCTGATATTAGCTGGTCAATAAGCCAGGCTGCTGGTTCAGTTAGCTAGCCTGAACTCTGCTGCTTTACATACACTCTGCTCTGGCCACTTAGAAGCCAACTGCACTTCTAAAAAATTATTACCTTAATGATAATAGTTGTTGCTTCTTTAGTTTTCAGCGTATAACTTTCTAAACACCTGACTTTCTCATTTTAGCAATGTGTGAAGACAGAGCGCCGAGCAACTCCTCTACTTTTAAAATGCCTTTCGCTAGCATTTTATGAAAAACTTTGGAACAGTTTGAAGGAAAACTTGATTTCATTCCTAAATCTTCTTTACAAACCACTCTTGTGTTTATAAATTTTCAGTTTTCCAGAAGTTTGATGCGTTGTCCTCATTTAAGACATGCAAATAAAGTCAGATAATATCTTGGTTAGAAACCAAAATAGCAAATCAAAGTGAAAAATTGACCACGACACACTTTCCTTAAAGGAAATTTGATTGCTTTTACAGGAATTAGCAGTTTTTAAAAAGTTACATAAAAAAAAAAAGATCACAAAGCAGTACATATTGGTAAAAACATTTTTTGTGTGTGTGTGTGAGGCTCACTGGAGAGTGTGAATCGGAGAGTTTCTCCCGTGGCCAGTCCTTGTCCCGGTCTCGCTCCTGGTTGCGGTCTCTGCTCTTGTCGCGGCTCCTGTGGCGGCTGCTCTGGTGACCAGAGGACCTGGAGCTCTTCTGGATGACTGCGTCGATGCCTTCGCTGGCAGCCTGACATTCAGAGAGCAGAGGTGCAATTCAAAACACTATGTGGTCAAACTGAGAAGGAAAGTCAGTGAGCTCATTTTAAAGTGTATATTGATTCAATAGTTACTCATCTCTGCTTTGATTGTCTTTAATTGTAGGAAATTAAATATAAAAGTTGCATCTAAGATATTTGTTTATCTAAAAAGCAAAATACATGCCAACTTCTTCTCGCTTCCATCAAATAAATAACCTAGAGTAGAAATTAGCTGCGTTTAGCCTTTCCAAACCATATATTCTTTTCCACCAGCTCTAGCTGCCTGATTCCCTGAGGCCAGATTGCGTTTATTTGTGCTCTGTCATCAGCAGTATCTCCCCCCCCACTCACACCCACCCACTGTCAGCATCTGAACAAACTGCCGATTATAAATAGAAATGTGAATGGAGTCTCACATACTGGTTCCATGCTGCACCATTAGCGCTGCAGAGGTGGTAGACAGTTTAATATGTCAAAATATGGTGGCTTAGGAACTATTCCTGCAGCTCCAGCCCCACCCCCACTCCCTTTCTGATCTATACTCTGTTATCAAGTCAGTGGGTTTGCAAAGCTTGATCTCATGGTTTAGCGCTACGTTGATAAGCAGCGAATCACATGTGCTCAGCCGAAGCCTAAGCACTCTTGAATTGCTTTTGGATGAGCCAAATACAAAAAGGGACCTGTCTGATACATTAACTTAAGTGGAATAGAGTTTTTTGGGGGAGTTTTTGCACCACCACCAATACTGCAGCACGTTCCGTGTTCTATTTAGATTTCACAAGGTTGGAGAGTACAGAGAGGGACTTCTGAATGTTGGTAACAATCTCTCTAGATTACTAGGTTTTATCTAGGTTGTGGGACAGAGGCCTTGTATACACGCCGCCAGGTCTTTATAAAGATAAATATTCACGACACATTGTTTAAAAACATGATATTGCACACACGGTTTCAAAAAAGATTTCATCCACACACGCACAAATCTGCCCCTGAGAGTTGTTTTAAACATGCCAAACCAGCAGGGGGCAGCGTAACGGCCAGCTAAACCAATAAGTCAGCCAATCAAATTGCTTCCCGTTAGGAATTAAAGAAGACGCCATGAGGCTCGCTTGTGTGGACGGACAGACAGTTTTGGCGGTTTTTACATATACGTATATGTACTGTACATATTTATATTAGAATATAAAGTTAATAAAACACAAGATGATGTTGTTTGGGAATTGTGTCAAAGCAAGACTGTGGATAAAATGGCGCATTATTTGTCGCAGACTGTCCCAAATCTCCGCGTTCCCCATGTAGCAACGCAAAACACAAAACAAACAGAATTTTCTCATTGCCCTACTTTGTTTGGAGCTTCTATAAATAATTGTTTTACAGACATTAAACCGTGTTTTCATGTGAATGAAAGGTCAAAACACATAAAAATGTGTTTATTTTTGCAGGTACTTGACTGCGTGTGGATTAGACCTCAGGTATCCATTGTTTTTGTGTCTGATCAACCATTTCTGCCGTTATTTGGACATATGGTTTGGATCATTATGCTACTGAAGGATCTAATGAAGACCTCTTTTTAGTTTTCCTCCTTGTTAGCGCACAGCAAGCTGCTTGGACTTCATGGACCTCCTGAACATACTACTTTTAGCTTAATTGAACAACTTCTTACTGCAACCTCTTAGGGGAAGATGACGCGCTGGTTCATACTTTACATTGGAGGACAAAGAAAGAACTGAAGAGAAAGAATAACGCAATATTTCACCAGATTATATTTATAGTGTTTTAATCCTTATTGTCCCTGAGCAATGCACTCAGTGCATCAACAGCAGGTCTCTATCACTGTTCTTTAAAGCAAGATTTGTTGTTGAAATGAAATGTTGACATGAAAAGAATTTAACTTACCATTTGAGTTTTCTTCTTTTTCTTTTTTATTGCTCTAAAGAAACCCTGCTTCTCCTTCTCTTTGGATGGCTCGGACGCATTCAGGACCACAGTATCTGGGCCAGTCCTGAAAATAAAACAAAGAGCACAGAGGTTGAATCCCAACTGACATAAAAAAGAAGAAGAAGAAGAAGAAAAAAAAAAAGATCTGACAACTTGTGCTAAAGGCGCCATGTAATTTGGGGAGGATGTAACTGAATGTAGCAGCATTGTCCGGAGAAATGGTGAATGAATTTAGTCTTTTTTCGTCTTCAGCGAAGACAGAATCCAGGTACCAGGGGTCGAAGGCAGGCTGGCGCTTGGAGTGATTTGTCAAACTGCTGCCGTCCCCAGACAAGCCGGAGTCCCGGCCCGGGCCCCTGCTGTCGTGGAAAGAGTTGTCTGGCCGGGGAGATGGCACTGTTTGACAAACAAACACCAAAAAGCACAATAAACAGATGCAAAATGCAAGATTTTTCATTTCACCACTTAAGTCTTTTTTTTGTTATATATTAGAGATGCATAAAAAATGCAAATAAATGATTCAATTTATTTTTTGAATAAGAACATAAAACATTTATTGTCTAAAGTGCGGTAACAGCATTTCTTTTATGAACGTTTGATCATTTGTAGCAAAGGATGCATTTGCAGATAAAAAAAAGAAAATCTTTTAACATCAACATGTGAAAAGCACAGACCTTTCTGCTGGACTTAGCATCAATATAATGTAGTGCCGATGTCTGTTGATTTTTCGGAGGAACCGATTAATAATTGGATTCCATCAGATGCTTAATAGGAGATTTTTTTTTTAAGAATTTGAACCAGGTGAAGTTAAACTAGGCCACTTGAGGAGTTCTGGGTTAAACGTATTTACAGCAGTGCAGCACTTTGAAAAAGAAAAAAAAAGTATTATGGGTGAATGACTGAATGTTAATGACTCTGTGTTGATATTCCTACTTATTTCTAATAACTGCACAGAATTTTCTGTTATAGTTTTGTATAGGTTTTTACGACTATTACTATTATTGTTATTATTAATCGTGTTTTTGGTTTTTTTTCAGAGCTGCAGTTTTGGAGCTTCAACCTCACAGCAGACGTCCCTTCAGACTAGCCAGCAGCAATTAGCAAAAACCTGGTGGAACTGCTGAGCTCATTTGCTGACTAAAAACCCAGCTGTCTAGAATTGCTTTTGAAACTTAATCAGTGAAACATTAATCACCAGTCTGATGTGTTTCAGTTGTTGACTGTGTGTTCTATGACTTTGTATTGTTGTGTTTTTATGATACAGAGCACTTTGAAATGCCTTGTTGCTTAAAAGTGCTACACAAATCAAATTTGATCTGATTTTGATTCGATTATACGAGCTACCTCTCAATGAAACGCTGGTTTAAATGCTGTTAATAGAGGAGCCATGTTGTGATGACTTCCTGAAGGCGGAGTTTGAGAAAGACCAGGAGTTTCTTAAAGAGACAGAAGCCCAATTTCAAGGTGTTAAATTCCAAAGTCAAATTTATTTTTAGTCATATTTTATATATACAGGATATTTTTGAAACAGTTCAAGTTAACACTTGCTTCTTACTTGATTATGCTATAAAATGACACAAAGTGCCCGGAAATATGTACTACTGCCCCTTCACTAAACTTCCCTACAAAAAGGTCCAGGGGGTCCTGATCTAAGCCGCCATGTTTGCCTCCATGGTGCAGCGATAGGAAACAAACCTCTGTAGAAGCTGCCCACCCTCCTGGGCATGGATTCACTGTAGATGTTGCGATTCTCCTTGGAGGAACCTCCGTCTTCTGCTTGCTGGTCATGATACAGGCCAACCTGAGTTTGACAGGAGTAACACTGATCATATAAAACCTTCGCCCGGTAACGTTGAGCAAAGCGTCTCATCAGAAAAAAAAAACAAAAACATTTTTATTGGAAAAGAATGTGGGGGAGTTTTTACCTACAATCACTGGTAATAATAAAACAGCTGCAGTGACGAACTTGGCTGTGCTACCATAAGGAGTCACATTAGATGGAAGCAAAGCACACAGAGAAAAATAAAGAGGCGTCTGATGCAAAGAGAGAGAGAGAGACGGAGAAAGAGACGGAGAAAGAGAGACAGAGAGCAGTTCATGACAGCAGCATCCACCCACATCCGCTCTCTCGGAAGGCTGGATGTGGGTGGGGAATGGTGGGTGCAAAGCAGAATGTCGGACCTCGCTTTTTTGCCGCTGTGTGTGAAAAGATGCAGTGTTGTCCCTGGTGGAATCCCTTATTGGGGGTCTGCTGTGGGGAACTTCAGTGGGTGCCTGTTCGCTCTGTCAATGGAGATACGGCGAAGCATGAAGACGAGCTCAGCATCACAGCACATGCAAATACACACAAGTGCAAAAGCCGTTTATGCCGTTTGTGTATATAAGTATACGTATTGGATGATTCATCCTACATCCTAACAAGAACATGTGACCTTTTTTTATTATTATTATTTAGTTGTTTTGCTGCTTTTTTCTGTCTATGCAATTAAGTGGGTCACCAGATCCAGCTTCACTTCTAAGGACAAATCCTGACTTTTTTCGAATGCAGCTAAAGCTGTCGCAATAAGCAATTAATTAATTGATTAAGTAATTAATCAATTAATCGCGTGATAAATTAAAATGAGCTTGATCTTTTCCATTCAGATGATTTCATTCTTTTTTATTTTTGAAGGGTAATTTTATTTGCAGAAACTTCATCATACATTTTATTTATGGTTTCGGTTGTGTGTGGTTTTACTTTTTGCTTACTGTTTTTGGTGGTTGTGCTTTATTTTGGATATGAAAAATATCTTCCAATTCCAGTGTGAAGTGTGCAAAATTAAAGTTTATTGGTCTTTCAGAGGCGATCTTGCATTGTCATACCATTACCAGTTATTCCTGTATTTATTATTTTTGATTTAACATCAACCACCTGGCTATAAATTCATGTATTTACTTGTAAATATTCATTAATACATATTGCCGCAGTTTTAAAAAGAAACTTGAACGTGAACTTAAATCTGCATGATGCAACTTTTATAAAAATGCTTTTTACATCTTTGTTAAAACTATCATTATGTTGTGTCAGTATGTCATGAGACAAATAATCTATGAAAAAAATCCAGCTCCTCTGCCTTCTCCCAGTGCTAACTAGAAACAATCAATCAGAGCCAGGAGGCGGGTCTTAGCGCTGTCAATCATGGCTGTGTGTATGCTGTGTCATTTCGTACCATCACAACGTAGTGACAGTTTTAACAAATATGAAAACAACATATGTTTTGTAAGAGTTGCATAGTGCAGCTTTAAATGCGCTCAAAAAAACAGCGTCACTTATCGCAACAATCGGCAGGACAATTTATCACGCAGGAAAATTAGTTATTGTAACAGGCCTGTGTGCTGCAATGCTGCAGGAAGAAATCCTGCGCTGCATTGCTGGACAAACAGGAGACTGAGGCAGCGTTATCCAACGCAATCTGGTGTAGGTGTGCGATATGACAGGACTCTGTGGGTGTAGGCTTTCCTTAGTTCGAGAGAGGTTCGCTGTGGGCGAACCACTGACCCTGCTCATGTCGTCCTCCCTGGAGGAGCTCCCGGAGTGGCGCGGCAGCGTGCGGTGCTGGAGCTGGGGCGACAGGAGCTGGAGGCTGCTGGCTCTGGTGGGGATTCCCTGGCCCACCAGCAGGCCCTCGTCTCCGCCGTGCGTCCTCTGGTGATCCCTCCGCACGTACATGGAGTGGCGGTGCGGCCGCTGCTGCGAGGAGAAAGGGCTGGTGTAGCCCTGACCGTATGACAGAGGGTCGCGCGGCGCGGACAGAGAGTGTCCGTGGCTCCTCTCTATGCTGCCGTCTCCCGGGTCCAGGGAATCGGGCGACTTGGCCTCCTCTGAGGCCTTGTGGCGGGTGGACGAGCGTCTGTACGAGGAGTCCAGCGTGTTGCTCTCTCTCTCCGAGCGCATGCCCCCTCGGCCGGTCGTGCCGGGCCCGAGCCGCTCCAACCTGCGGGACGCCGGGCTGCTCGGAGCCGTCAGGTCGAGGCAGCTGGACGGGAAGTAGCGCGACGTGGGCTCGTCGGCATACAGATGCACGTCGTTTAGGTTTCCCACCGACTTGGCGTCGCTGAGCGTGCCGTAGCTCTTGGACAGGTTCAGGTAGCCGAACTTGGAGGAGGAGGGCGCAGAACCGTGGGAGTCCACGTAGTTGTGTCGGTTGTGTTTGTCCCCCGACTGCAGCGTGTTGGTCTTGCCTTCCACAAAGGAGTGGCGGTTCTGCTGCGAGCGGAAGTTGGATTTGAGGTACTTCGCTCCGGGTCCGTCCAGCACCTTGGAGCCCAGACTGATCTCAAAGTCGCCTTTGCCCTTGGCCTCGCCGGGGCTGAGCAGGTGAGGCAGGTTGCTGCCGGCCAGGTCCATGCTGTAGGCGGTGGAGTGGTTGAAGATCTGCGGCTGGTAGTTCTTGGGATGCAGGGTGGGGCTGAGGTTGATGGCCGCCGACATGTTGCCGTTGAGGAAGCTGTCGTTGCCCGGGAGGATGTCTTCCTGGCGGGGTAAGCTGGAGCACTCTCTGCTGCTGGACCGGTGGCTTCCTGAGCTCTTCCCCCCGTGGCTCCTGGGTGAAAGGACAACGTGAGCATCTAGAGCTAACAACTCAAAGAATAAACTGAAGAGTCATTGGTGCAATGGTAAACACAGATTTAAATATTTGCATTCTTGATTTAGAAAAAAAATATCAAACTCTAATGAAAGGTTCCAAGACCTGCACCAGTGACTCTTACAATTCAGGCCTGGAAAGGAATTCAAACGGGTTTTCAAAATGTTGAAAATATTTAGGTCAAATTTCAGACCAAAATCCAAGTTATAATCTTTGGCAAGACTTAAGTATTTCTATTCAGATGGTCTACATCCCAACTGCATAATCTTGAGCCAATTTATAAAGAGGTATAGGCAACAACAATAATAACCCCCCACAGAGGTCTGAAGCTTTTACAAACCAGTTAGTCTAATAGGCATTTCAGTTTGGGACACAAGTGTCATAACAAACTATTCTTAAAATGCTTCATATGCATGAAGACAGCTAAAATGTGATGTGGCGCTGACTGCTGTAGGTAGTGTTAGCTCTTAGCTGACCATGACTTCTTCAGAACTGCAAAGTGAATAGCATGTCAACTAAAGCTGCAGTATGTAACTGTTAATTTAGAAATATTATTTTTTTTACATATCTGTTAAAACTGTCACTTTGTCATGACATCACACGAGATTGATTGACAGCGCTAAGTCCCTCCTCCTGCCTCTTATTGGCCTTTCCTGCCCGGGAGCGGTGCATTTCTGCAGATGACTGTAGAACCACTAGAAGGAGTTGGAGGAACTCGATTTTTTCACAGATTATCTGTCTTATATTATACCATCACAACATAGTGACAGTCTTATCAAATATGTAAAAAATAAAAAGTTACATATTGCCGCTCGAAAACAGCTGAACACCCGGGAGATGTTGACACGTCTGAACCAGCTCCGGCGCTCGCCGCTGACCTGCTGGGGGTGGTGTTGTCGCCGTGGTGAGGCTTCCTCTTGGCCGAGCGTACAGGTGTGGGCGTGGGCGGGCCGGGCCGGTCCACCATCCGCAGCGTCTGGAAGGCGTGATGGTTCAGGCACTGCTCCGTGAGGAAGCGCTCCGTCGGGTTGAGCAGGAGCAGGTTCTGATGCGGGAGGAGGAGAGGTGGAGAGGTGGAGGGGGGGGCAGCAAATGAGTCCTCCGAACACACACACACACACACCGCACATCAAGACCTCACAAACAAGCTGGAACATCCAGTCATGCCTTTTTATGAGTCATCTTCATTATCATGAAAGTCAGGCTGCTGCTGCACATAATTGTGTCTTACAGTCACCAAACAGGCAAAACATTGACATAAAACATGATTTATGACACTTTTTTTCTCTCTCTCTTTCTCTTATTGCTATGTTTAATAACCTATCTCTGTAGCCTTTAATAAAAGCTGGAAACATGGACGTGAGGACGGTTCGTGAACTCGCCTCGTCCTGCTTCCACGCAACTGAAACTCCCTTGGGCAGCGACTTCTCTCGCTTCTCCCACAAGGACTGACAGAGAACAAAACTCTCTTTGGCAACCCGGCAGGAATCGACGAAAAGTTTTGCAAAATAAATGTTTGATCGCGTCGCCGAAGGCTGATTATTAACGAGGGTGATGTGTGTGTCCTCTGTGAAGTCGGTCCCAGGGTGACATCGTGTTAGCGGTGAGTCATTTATCTGCTGAAAAAAAAAGCGCAAGTGCAAAAATTGCGCAGCCCACATTCTTGACACGGAGCTCCTGTTTACAGTGCAGACGCAGCAATAACAGCAGGGCTAAGAATCAGGATATGAGCCGAGAGAGGCCAGAGCGGCGAGGAGGCAGCGTGCAGTCAGCGCGAGGATCAAGTTATTAGGAAAACTGGATTTTAATCAAATTTAGGATTTTCTTTTTGTCCTCTCTTTTTGTTTTTTTTTCAATGTTACTATAAGGAGGAATTGACTGGAACTGGCAAAGAGGTGAAAGCAAGATGCTAAAAATAAATCTACCAGCTCAGCAAGGCAGAATTGATCTTTGCCAGCCCTTTTCTTCTTACCTTCAGCAGATCGAGCAGGCCTCCGCCGATGATCCCCAGGTACCTTCGCTCCAAAGTTTGGGGGTGGTTTACAGCAGGAAACTAAAATACAACATTTTTAAGAACGTTATTTGCGACCACTCATTGAATAGACCCCACAATTTGTTTTTTTGGGGGAGTTTTCTAAGGAAAACACCATGGACTAGACATAAGATGAACCAAATATCTAACAAAGGATCTTAATAATTTGGTGAATTTTTCTCCTTTCTGGACATTTGGGAACACGTGAGCTTATTTTGAAAAAACACAATAAAACTGACCTTGTACACAAACAGATGCACAGATTTGACACTCTGACCAAGAGAGAACAGTCTCTGTGCTTCTGTCTTACTAAAAATATCTCAGTGCATACATGTGAGACCTTGAAGGAGTAAACTCGCTCCGGCTGGTGATATTCCTCTGAAAAGGTAAACAAACAGTCTGGAATAAGTGCACTATATTTTCTTCCTAACAGTTAAATAAGTATCCACAGTAAAACACTCGTCACTCCACTAATAAGCTTCGTTTAAGTAGTTAGCTTTCATACTTGCTTGTTTATTTTCTTAAATTTTATTGTTAAAATATGTCAGTGTGATTAATAAGGAAATAATTGTTGATTATAATTGACCAGATTCAATCCAACCATTCGATTTACAATAGACAAATTAACAATGTAACTTAGAGAATAAATACATTTCCATAATCTATTCCTCCCATTCATTTAAAATAGATTTTTAAGAATAATAAGAAATAACGAGTATCATTTGTTGAGACTGATTTGAATTTTAATAGAAAATATAACTAAGTAGCTTTTTAGTTGTTGTCTTTAATTAGCCACAGTTTGTGAGGCATTATCCTTCCATTCCACATGTTTGGTCAATCTGGCAGGAAAGTGGTTATGTAAACACCTCTGTGGGTTTTTGTGCTGTTTTGGCCACATTTACTGTATGTTTCTAGTGATTGTGTCACTTGTGGCCGCATTTGAAAAAAACAAAAAATTGTTTCCTTCCCCCGCTGCACAGTGGAGCAGTTGGTAGAGCTGTTGTCTTGCAGCAAGAAGGTCCTGGGTTCGATTCCCGGCCCGGGGTCTTTCTGCACGGAGTTTGCATGTTCTCCCTGTGCATGGTGGTTCTCTCCGGCTTCCTTCCACAGCTCAAAAACATGACTGTCAGGTTAATTGGTCTCTCCAAATTCTCCCTAGGTGTGAGTGTGTGTGTTTGCATGGTTGTTTGTCCTGTCTGTCTCTGTTTTGCCCTGCGACAGACTGGTGACCTGTCCAGGGTGACCCCGCCTCTCATCCGGAACGGTAGCTGGAGATAGACACCAACACCTCTCTTGTCCCCTCTGGTGTGTTAGAAAATGGATGGATGGATTTCTTTCCCCCTTAAAGATTTTCAAAGTTTGTGGTGGCATAAACACAACTTTCAGGTGGATGCTGTTGGGATTTCACATGACAGGCCAGTAGAAACATAACCAGGAAGTGGAAGAAAAATGTCCCTGGTGCTTTTACTGTAATGGCAGATGCAAATATTTTAGTCTCTACCAGCTTTATCACTTCTTACTAAAATAAATAAATGTCCACATTCACAAAGTTATTGCAGAACTGTGGAGCTCCTTTAGTGACAGACTGCTGCATCCAAGGCGCCCAGAGGAGAACAATCGTAGGTCCTTCCTCTCGCTGGAGAGGAAGGACCTCTCCACTGAGAAGTAGATTTTATCACCATTGTTGCTTCCAACAAACTCAATAAGTTTTAACACATTTTTTTTTTCATTTCTTATACATAGTTTGTTGTTGATTTTATGCAGAAATATGCAATATTTTGTAATTTATTTTAGCTAATCGTACTAAGTGGTGTAACAGAGAGAAAAGTGTGTATGTATGTACAGTACAGACCAAAAGTTTGGACACACCTTTTAATTCAATGAGTTTCCTTTATTTTCATGACTATTGACATTGTAGATTCACACTGAAGGCATCAAAACTATGAATAACACATGTGGAAATATGCACTAAATAAAAAAGTGTAAAACAACTGAAAATACCCCTTATATTCTAGTTTCTTCAAAGTAGCAACCTTTTGCTGTGATTACTGCTTTGCACACACTCTGCATTTTCTTGATGAGCTTCAACAGGTAGTCACCTGAAATGGTTTTCACTTCATAGGTCAACCTGCCCTGTCAGGTTAATAAGTGGGATTTATTGCCTTATAAATAGTCATGAAAATAAAGAAAACCCATTGAATTAGAAGGTGTGTCCCAACTTTTGGCCTGTACTGTATATATATATATATATATAATACCTAGTAAGGTATTCTATAACTTATGTAGATATTGAATTGGCATTTCTATCTGCAAGAAATGAGATTTGTTTTTTTCTAAAATAAAAGCTGTTAACAAACACAACTGATTTCCCTTTTCATAAAATTACTCGGGTATTCGGGATGTGATGGTGAACGATAACGCTTTCGTCAACAACCGATAACGTTTTTGCATTTATCAGTTCTTAACTGATAAAAAAACGTCTTGCAGTGACATTGCCCACTTCTTACGTAAAAGCAACATTATCCTTTTCAGCCTTTGACTGTTCTGCGACGGAATAATTTGGATTAGCAAAAGTCGGCGTTTTGGAAACCTCAGACCTAAGATAAGAATGTACCTTCTCTCAGAAGTGCAGAGCCCGTTGTTTCAGGTCATGTTGACCGAGATAATACAAGAACTAAAGGAATTTTAAAGTTAAACGGCCTGTTTTACAGCAACTGCTCTCTCACACACATGGTGTGACGTCGCCTCTAACATAAATAGCTTATAAGCAGGGACTGTAGAACGGTTTGGTATATTATACCTAATAAAGAGAGATTGACAAAAACTGAAGATCAGACATCGGCCACTGAATTCTGATCGGAGCATCTTTACCGATGAGAGGCAACTTCGAACCCGCTAAGACACAATAATATAGTTCATGATTCCAAAACCGTCCAGCTCAGTTAAAAAAAAAAAAAAAAGACAACGTTATTCCTGGCAATGACACTGACAGTCTGTGAAAATGTCTGTCTGCACAGCGCGGCATCCTTCAGGCAGATGATATACTTTTAGGCAGATGAGTAGGGAATGAAAATAATTAACGCAACAGTACAGATACAAGCAAAGAAATTCTCTTCTGAAGAACGTTTCATGTTTGCCTTTTGTTTTTCTCAGTATACGAATCCTTTCTCATTAGGTAGAAATTCGACAGTAATAATAAGAATAAAAAAAAAAAACATTCTCCATCTTTGGGGATCCAAAAATCAGGATCAAAACATTTCAGCTCCTTTAAAAAAAGAATTAAAAAGGGGGAAAAAAGTCGTCCTTGTGTGATGCGACGTAAACACTACAGGGATCATTCTTGCTTTGGGATTTCTTAGAAGTCAGCGTTTGTTTATTAGACTTGAACAGCTACTTATTCGCCGATGAGGGGGGATGAGGTAATGCGTCAGCGATGCACGGCACACTTTTTTCTTCTTCTTCTTCCCCCCCTAAACCCCTGCTCTGGAAGTCGCGTTGAAGTAGTAACATCGAAAAGTGCCCCCTCTCCTCCAGGAGGAGTCTAGTGTAACATGTAACCCCTGCGTGGCCCCATGAGTCAGGATCCAGAACCGCTGGCTCTTTCTGGGCTTGAATTGAATTAGCAGGTGTGTCCAAACTTTTGGTCTGTACTGTATATGTGAATTTTACCCAAAATAATAATAATAATAGTAGTATGTATTTATGATGAGATTTTTAATTGATGCATTTGTTTAGAGCCACCTAGTGGTGTGATGAGTAACTGCATGCAACGGGTCCTTCAGGCGCTCTCACGGCTTCCCCCACCAGGATTCTGAGGAACGCTGGTGGAGGTAGGTGCGAGTGAAGCAGCTCTTCACTACATTTCTTTTTTACTTAGGGTCATATTTTTCTAGTTCAACAATTAGCAAAATACTGTAAGAACATTTAACATCTACGGATATAATTTGTAAAGTTTTCTCGTGGTCAGGCTGGAAAAATATGACCCTATGAGCGGGAGCTGAGCCAGTTGGTGGTCGTGGCTGACCACTCAGTCACGACACTAACTGTGTCTTTTATTTTTCAGCTGTGGGGCAACATGCGTGCGACACTAAGTCACATTGTGAGGAATGTTTCATTCTGTATCGTACTAGGTGACAAACAACCAAGCAAGGAAGACCACAGTGGCGCCGTGACGAACGAGAAGGGTTACAGTGGCACATTCCTTTGAAGAGTGTGAACTAAGTTTCTTTGAACTCTTTGAAGAATCTGAATTAATGACCTACAGCAACATTTAACATTTAATTTGGCTTTGGGTTTAATGAAGTATTTTTGAATTTGAAACAAACTATGCTATTTTTAATGACTGCACAGTGCTGTTTTTCTTATGTAGTAAATTTGCCATTACTGTGCAGTTTCTTACTTTCATTTTTCAGTTTTTCTTTTTTCTTTTTTTTTTTTTTACTTTTATGTGAATTTGCATGCCTGTATCCATCTTTCTCTTGCTACTGATGCATCTGCATTTCCTCACTGTGGGACAATATGGGATTATGTTGAAAACATGTATAAGTTTCTTTCCACCCTGTATTTGTCTAAAATAAAAACGAAAAAGAAAACGATTGAAGCCTACGTTCTTAATGTGACAAAATGTAATATATATACATGTATATTAAACCCCCTGAAGTCTGGGGCTCTAAAATGACAAGATGAAAAAAGGTTAAGGGGGAATGAATGCATTTGTATGGCCTTGCTTATCTGCTGGTCTTTCTGCTAAGCTAACTAGCAGTGGAGTTATTCCCCGACAGTGTAAATCTCCTCTGTGTACATTTTACAGGCATGTAATGGAAGCCAGTGGATGTTGCTTTAAACGTTTTTTAAACGCCACAGAAGACGTCGCCACTGTGAGTGCTTCTCACATCCAGAAGCTGCTCTTTTCAAATCACACGTCTGAAAGCAGCAGTAGACGGCCAGCACAACATCCATCAAACATCCTGTGTTTCTGGCTGCTTTTCTTTTTAAATTAGCATTTTACAAACACTGAATGTTTGAATTGAAAGCAATAGCCTTTTTTTTTTTTTTTTTTGCATTCTTAATCTCTTTGTGTTGTTAAGATAATTGCAGGAGAGGGGCTTAAAAGCAAACGTCTAGTAATGAGTTAGGCTCATAGACTAAGTGAGTGGGCGCACATTTAGACGACAAACGCGCACAGAAATCTGGTGGACTGTGAGATTTATTTATTTATTTCATTTAGCATGTACTACAAATTCTGGACCTCGACGTCAAACACAAACAATCTTGCTGGAGAGTATCACCTGATATTAAAACTAAATTCAGGATCAACATGACAAAAATGTTGTTGCAAGAATTAAAGGAGACTTGACATGCAAAAGTCAAATTTTGCATGTTTTTATAATTCCATCTGGGTTTCTACTGCTTCTAAAAACAACCTAAGCACTTTAAAAAAAAATAGCACCCAGCCTTTTTTTTTGGCAATAAGTTAATGCATTTTGGTGTCTGGAAAATGAGTTGTTCCAAAAACCTTCCGAATGTAATGTCATAAATGAGCAGGCAGATCTACCCCAGCTCACCCCAGACCGTTACCTAGCAACCCAAATGGAGCTTGAGCACATCTAAAGAGCTGCATTTTTGTTAGTTGGGCAGGAGGCTCCACTTCTGCTTTTCAAAGACTTGCAGTGGTGTGATTGTGCATCTTTTAAGTGCGATAGGCGTAAATCCTGGCAGGATCGGGGGGGTCCGAACCCCCCCCCAATCTTGGAAAAGTCTAGAATTGTATACCCCAAAGAAATCATGAAATAAATCTTTGTATTTAAATAATATCAATATATAAAGGCAATAGAAACAAAGAACGAAATAAATCTGCCATTCATCTAAGAAGAAAATAATTAATTTTTACTACCATTATTAGAACAATGGTTCAGTCCAAAGTGTAGGAGGAGCAACAGCAGCGCTGAACGGCACAGGCTGTCAGAGCCGCTGAAGTGAGGAGCTAGTTGCTGCTGTGGCTCTGCAGCACAAATAAAAAACCCTCCAGCAAGTAAATACTTAAAGCAAAAGACATATAACACGTTTATTTACTTTCGCTGCTTAATAGGAAGAAACACATTATCAATAAAAATCAGACTGCAGTTTGTTTTTCATTACTTTGGCTGAATCATGATAATCTGCCACCTTATGCCTTGGAAATCAAAACTAGCAAAACTGCTTCCCAATACTTTCCAAATATTCAATTGCTACATTGCTTTCATAGACATAGCTCCTTTTTTCTGTCGACGGTAACCAGTTTTTAAATTATATTTAGCTGTTTAACTCTTACTTTAATAAGAAGAGTTTGAAACTGGAGGAAACGGCTGCGCGTTAGCACTAGCCGACAGCTCTGTATGTAGAGCAGAGGAGGTACAGCAGCTGTACTTGTAAATAAAGTTTCCCTTTATTTCTCACCATCTTCAACGTAGAGCCTTTAAAACCACAAAATAAAATCTAAATATTTTTCTAGAAAACTCTTGTGCTGACCCTTAAGTTTACCAAATATTCAATTTCTACATATTTATAGGTTCGCAGCCATTCAAGAACATGAACTCTCCCGTCCCCCCCAAAAATAATAATAAAAAAAAAAATAGTTTAGAGCAACTTAAGTTCTAATTTAAATAACACATGATTTGTATTGAGAACCACTGCAATAAATCAATATTTATGAGGAATTTTATTAAGTGGAGTTACTTATTAAAACTTTTTAGTCAGAGCCTTCAATTTTTGTAAAGGTGTAGCAGAGATTAGATCTGTGACGCTGAACCAAACTCATATCTAAACATTTGACTCTTAGTTTGACTTCTATGGGTCTCAACAGCTTGTTTACTGAGAAAAACACTTTTGTTATTCAAAAGGCTTTTTTGGTGGTGCAGCTTGAACAGACACAAAAAAATTAAACCACATTTTACCTTACATTTCATTGTAACTTTGCCACAAAATTGCTCTTAAAAAATGTCCCTGTTTATGGTCCACCCCAATAATGAGATGGGATTTTCGCCCTTGAGTGCGAGTGTAAACTTTGAGTTGGTGGGCGGGGCCAGCAGCAGCCGGTTTGGATTTAAAGTGACACAGCCCTAAAACAGCTCATTTTGTACGGAGATCAAAACAGGCAGAACTGAGCAGTCCGAAATCTTATCTAATATATTAAACCAGAAAAATTTTTATGAACACGTGTTATCTTAATCTGTTCAAGGACGGCTTTGAAGTAATTTATAGATGATATCTCTTTTAAAGAAAAACATCACTTTTCAAGAGAATCAGTTCGAAAACGATTCAAAACGTTTTCGGCTGCAGCCAGAGAGGGGAAGGAGAAGGAAAGGACAACAGAGGTTTGATGAGCCGCCGTCGTGCCACATAAGACTTATCATGACTCATATATATCCTGCATACATATATACTGTATATTTCCAATATTTCCTGCACCTTTTTTTCTTTATGTGCCTGAGTCTATGTCACCCGGCAGCAGCTGCACGCTGCATTAACAGACAGGTAATGATTTTTAAAATTCCTTTGGAAAACGTAAATGGCAAGTACGCTCAGAGATCTAGTGGATTGGACGTCACGTGACTTGCTGCGCCGGCAGTGAGCCACATGCGCTGCTGCTTTGCACTGAGTCAGGAATATCGGTGGTCGGGGAAATGACACAATCAAGCAACGAATCTGAGAAGGAGACGCAAAGTCTTGATATTAATTGTCTATTAATTGTCAGCACTAATACAAGGTAACAGCAAGACAGCAAGATAACAAGGTCCAAAGGGATCGGATTTCACAGGTCAGTAAAAAGCTTTAATTAAAAAAAAAAAATAAAAATATATATATATATATATATATATATATATATATATATATATATATATATATATATATATAAAGAAAGTGGAGAATAGGTTAGTTATGCTAGCTTAACTTTCATCACTTTAACATGTACTCTTGCTGCGCAGTTGGGAGTATATCGGTTTAATTAACACAAAAACAACGAGCCACATAGATTTCCTGACAGATAATCAGGAGTGCAGGTGCTTAAGTTAGAGCTAATCAACCACCGCGAGAGTTCAGGCGGTCACTTCCTAATGATCGCAAAGTTCAAATTCAAAAACATAAATCTGCAACGCACAGAATGCCCTGTTTGGTGTTTTTAAATACAATTACCCGTTTATCAAAATTTTTCCCCTGGACAAATTGCATCATTTGTTCGTAGACCGTGGCGATAATCAGAGCAATCATCAAATAGGATGAAATATTTCATAAAGCATAAAGAGCCAAAGTTTGTTAAATTTTAAATCATGGCTCCTACAGCGACAATTAAGTAAAATTAAATTATTGGTCAATATAAAAGAGAAATTTGCTTTGTTTTCTCTTGTATCTTTACAGAACTGACAGAAACAGAACTATTTATAGATTTATATGCAGAGATAATATTTTTACATATCCAAACATCAGCATCTCAGCTTTAAGCCACATTTTATAGAATCCAGTAACATCAATGGTCACTTTACTCACCAACTGGCCCAACCAGACCCAAAAAAAGTTTTTGCGTCTTTAATGTTTGCTATATTAAAGACACATCATATCATCTGCTATGTGTAATTCAGCAGGACAAAGGTTTTGCCAACCAACTAAGGGACAGCTGTAAAATCAGAATCATATAATTGAAAAATACAAAGTTTGCACTGACAAGGATTCATTTGCTTTACACAGAAGTTACTTGTTCTGCTTTTGAAATGTTTAATAACATTTTGATTGTTACAGAATCTCATGTTGTTGATGTTTTTAGCACTTGATAAAATCAGACAATAAAAGGGAACTATGTGATAATTCTTCACAAAAAATATTACTGAATTGTGAAACTGTTTTCATATAGGCAAGCATTGAGCACATAAAGGCTGATTCCATAAATTAGAATATGACTGAAAAGCTCCTTTGTCAGCAGTTCCATCACCAAGCGAAATACATTATATAGATTAATTAGATTACTTCTGTTTTAACATATTTATATTTCGTAGTATGTTTAATACCTGCTAAAAGGTTATTTTCGAAAGGTACTATTAATTTGACAAGCCTGATCAGGACGTATATCCTAATTTATTGAATTGAAGACTGTATGGCATTCACATTTAAGTTTTAGCTTTATTTATTTATTTTATATCTTTTTTTTCCCCTCCAGGGGGTCTTTTTGTGGGCTCTAGTGTCCCTTATATGACAGCAGGCTGACAAGACAGGGGGAAGTTGAGGGGGAAAGACATGAAGGCAAAGATCACAGGGTCCGGGAGGCAAACCCGCGATGTCCGCGTCGAGGACTCAAGGCCTCCAAATATGGGCTTGTCCCCACCAACTTGCAACACAAATACAGTATACATATATATACTGTATATACAGTGTATATATATATATATATATATATATATATATATATATATATATATATATATATAGATATAGATATATATAGATATAGATATAGATATATATATATATAAAGAAGATGGAGGTTGACAAAGAAGTTGAGGGCGAAGGAAGAGTTACCCTGAGCCCGTGGAAGCGGGGGTTGTTATAGAAGAGCTTCATCTGCTCTGGAGGGAGGGGTCCCAACACTTTCTGGATGGTGAAGAGCTGGTCGATCTCGCTCTCTCCTGGGAACAGGGGCTGCCCGTCGCTCAGCTCGCCCAAGATGCAGCCCACCGACCACATGTCCACCGCCTTCCCGTAAGGAGCCCTGCCAGCAAGGATTTAAGGGGTTGGTGAACGAAGGCGCGGCTTGACAATGGCCGATCGAGCGAGACCGCCGAGCAAAGCTAACGAGGCGGCGGGCGTACCCGAGCAGGAGCTCTGGAGAGCGGTACCATCTCGTAGCCACGTACTCGGTGTAATTGGCGTCCGTCCCTTCGGAGAGATTACGAGCGAAACCTGCAAAGTGAAGACAGGGTGAGCGATGTAATTAAGGAAGGTTTCTGATATGCTCTACACACAGATGAGCTTTTTTTTTTTTTTTTTTTAAATGGTACAAGATCAGGTTCTGCCTCTGTGCTAATAAGTACGGAGGGAGAGATATGAGATATGTAATAAATGATCAAATCATGTTGTTTACGCACATTTTCAAAATCAGATGCCTTTTTTAAATTCAGATTTCTTACAAGTATGCACTGCTTTGTGTTGGGTGATCGCATAAAATCCCAATTACACACAGCTGTTTTTGACATGACAAAATATTAAAATGTTCAATAGGTATAAATAGTTGTGGATGGCACCGAGAATGAAACTGCTTTTAGCTCTGAATGTGCAGAACAAAATAAATTAACTAATGCAGAAAGACTAAAGCTGTAGGTCGTTGTGCATTAGTTAAGAGGCTTTCTCTACTTTGTTTCACTTTGAATGGATAACAGACAGTGAGCTGTTTACCTGAAAAACACCTGTGTGTCTCTTTTTTCTTTCGGAATGAACTTAAAACACTTATATACTGTATATGTATATATATATAAAGACGTACAGTACTTACACTGTAGCAGAGTATTAAAGTTAGCTTTAGCAAGCAAACGGCAAAATAAAATGCGGAAACAAACATTTGAAGACATTAGAAGACCTCAGCCAGCAACTTTTTAAGGTTAATCTTAAATCCCAGCCATTTTTTACTTGCCATATGTTTCCTTAAATATTACAAGGATTGCGAGAAAGTGCAGTAAAAAAAGTAATTTCAGTCAATGTGCAAATTAAATTTGGTTCTAGTTCACAGTGTGACCGGGACAGGACTCAAAACAGCAGAGCTGGCTTCAAATTTGACACTGAATGTATTAAACTGAAATATTCTTACATTTCCTCTTAGTCCAGTTAAAAAAAACAATTAATCAACTTACATGAATTAAATTGATCAAATAGACTCATCTTCTCAGATCTGATCGGTATTATGTATCTTAAGACATTGACCGTCAAATGCACAAAGGAGCTTCTGCATGTACAGAAAAAAAAATTAAGAACAAAATAATTATTGTGGTATTTATCAAATGCAAATAAATTTCGTAATTTTAACTAAGTGGAAACAACAGAAGTTTGGTCTGATTTAACTTCAGACAGCGAGAATAAAAAGGCGTATGCGTTTATCACTCAGTGTATTTAACCTGATGCAACTGTAAATTCGGGCCTTTTACCGTGTGTTAAAATAGAAATAGAAAGTTTAAAAAAATTCCCTAAACAGACAAGAAAACAAAACAGAGCAAAAAAAAACAACTAAGTAATTATCTCATTTCCAATGGTAGGACTTGTGGCATTAAAAATAAACGGGCTCAAATATCCCACTTTTTGTGCAGTGTGTCTTCCAACAGCATCCAATAAAATTACCCACAGCAGCCAACCATGCAGGTTTGATTATAAACATCATTTAATTGTTTCGAGCAACTTTTAGAACAACGAAAAGCTACTTTCTTGACTGGAGAATTGGCAACAGTGTTTTGGAAGCTTGCGGGTCTCTTCAAAACAAAGCGCGGTGAGAATGACACCGCAGGAGAACGCGCCCAAACATGAACCTTCGCAGCGGAGACTGTTTGCCCTATGTCTGTTCTCTCAATGCCTTTGGCTGACAGAGCAAACAGCAGGCCGTCAGTCTCTCACTCCAGATTGCCTGCGTCGTGTCAGCTTTGCCATGTTTTACGTCCCTCCCCTCTGCTTGTTGTGGTGCCACGAGACTGAATCAAAGCCTGATTAGGTTCTTGTTTCCCCAACACGTTTCGTTAATTGAGATGAGCGAAGACAGCAAGCGGAGCAGTGTGAGAGGGCCGCATGCGGAGCTTTACATAACCAGACGAAGCTTGCCTGAACTCCTCAAGTACTGATATGTCAGCCAAATATGGCTGCTGTTGGAAACACTCCTGACTGTTTCTGTTTGGCAACTTTTCCCGCAGCTGCAACGAACGCGAGAATTTAACAAGAGGCGCCTCACCAAAGTCGCACAGCTTGAGGACGTCATTGGAGCTGATGAGGAGGTTTTCTGGCTTTATGTCTGCAGAGGAAGAAAACAGACCAGGGAGTGAGACGACCTGGACTGTCTTGCATCAGTGCTTGCATCAACGGATTCATCTCATTCAAAAGAAAAACAGCACTTTCTTTCAAAAGAAAGGGAAAAAACAACAACAACCAAAAAAGCCCTTCTACAAGTAAAAATGGACAGATTGCAGTCGGGTAAACGACACGCCTTTGGATCCCTGCTCTGTTGCTACGGTGCCAAAGGCTCACATTGGCCATCTGGCGTCCTGATCTGCTGCCAGCGATTCACCAAAAGCTTCATTCGTGAACAGTATAGAACGGCGTCGGAATCCGTCGGCTAACCTTTTCAAACTAGACTTCTCTCAAGATAAAATTTACAGCTCAGTTCTACAGTAAACCACATTGTGATCTGCTCTCTGGTGGCTTCATGAGTTTCTCTCAGACTGGAGGGCCTTTTTGCTGCCTCATCACCAAGGGGCACCCTCTGTGCTCCGACAAAAAGTCCAAAACATAAGGTGAATCTAGGCATTACCTCTGTGAACAATGTCGTGCTTATGGCACCAGTGAATAGCTTTGATTAACTGGAAGATGTAGCTGCGCACTTTGTCAGTCGGGACACCGGTGGGTAACTCCTCAAGCAGCTCAAGCATATTCTAAAAGAGAGCAAAGAAATCCAAAACACCACGTCGGGTCAGATCAGGTGGGCTTATATGTTCAAACACCATGTCTTGTTTGTAGAAACTTACCTTCTCCACATACTCAAAGACAAGATAGAGCTTCCCTCTTCTGCGGAAGGCCTCTTTGAGCTCGACAATGTTCTCCTGCTTGAGGGTGCGGAGCATCTTAAGCTCCCGTAGTGTTGTTTCTTTAACCTCCTCATTTTCTGCATTAAGGGAAGGGAGAGGGGGAAACAAATCCATTGTATAGAAGAACTTCCATTTGGGGGACAAATCAAGTAAAGGGTGAAGGATTATTTTAAGGGGTTCCGTCACAACGACTCTCCCAGCCATTAAATTTCCAAAAGAAAAATACTCCAAGAAAAGACCGCGGGTAGTCTGTCCCAGAAACAGGTAGTCTGTTTCTGGGACACATTTCCAGAAACAGATTCTTTGAAAAACATGGACCAAATATGAACAGGTCATTGCTTACAGCTCAGATGTAAATTAAACTACACTTAATCTGATCGCACAAGTTCAGAAGGTGCGTTCAGAAACAAACTACCGGTTGCCACACCCGGCCTTTTCGCGGAGTGTTTTTGTTTTGGAACTTAAAAGTTTGTGACATTTAAGTCAACAATAACTTAAAGAAGCCTCTTGTAGTCCACACTGACATTTGACAAACAAAACATCTCTGATTACTTAACGGGAGGGTCTAAAAGTTATCAAATTAATCACAAATTTAGATACCAAACTAACTTAAGCATATTGTTACATTTAAAAAATATATATACATATATTGGATAGAACTTGTGTATTGCAAGAATTTCAACAAAAATGGCCACAACAAATAGTCTTAACTGGAATTATTATTTTTTTACCTTCACTGTCCTTGAATTTCTTAATAGCCACGATTTCATTGGTTTCCTGCATTAGAAAGAGAATGTACTCTGTGAGAAATTAATGCTCTTTATCCTTGCATATGACATACAGTATATAGTTACAACAAGAGCATTGGAACAAAACAAAACAAAAAGTGTTTTTTTACCAGCATTTATTATATTAAATCTTAGGTTTAATGTCCAGTCCGATTGGCTAACGTTTCTTTCTGACCAATGGTTGCCATTGGGGTCCCTGACAAAACTGAGCTGCACGTGTTCAGTTTTTGGTCTACCTTCTATCACCTTATGTCAGTTGCACGCTTAGCAAGCCATGACGAAAGAAACTGTATTTTCTGCTGTAGCTTTACAGTCACAGCGCCTGGAGAACAGCCAGTGTGAGCGGAAAGCTGCACAGACGGCAGCTGAAACATGGTTCATTAAACTTCATGGTGTTCAAAACATGATAATGTGCCTTTGCAGGCAAAGCAGAGCAAACAGTTTACTGCGTGGCAAAAGTCTAGATTTGCCACCAGGATTATATATACCAGCCATAAATTTTGTGCTGTGCTCATGAGTGTATGGCCAGGTAAAAACAAAACTAGACAATTGTCTTTTTCAACAACACCTGATGCCCAGATGGAAATACATTAAACAAACATTGCTTTACATTAAAATGTCTCTCACAGAAGAAACGTGGTACAGAAGCAGACAGCTAACGACAGTTCTGCATGAATAATTCCTGTCTGTCGTAGGTATGGCAGACATGCGATAATGCCAGCAGTTTGCCTCTGTCATCTAAAGTCACTTCTTGTTATCGGTTCACAAAGTTCTGTGCCCCACCACCAGCAGCCCCGTTTCCTCGACATGTCCTATTTAGACATGGTATTTCTGCCTGTGGCTCAGAGCTGTGCTCCAGTTCAGCACTCCATCCCTCCCTCCAAATGAAGCCAGCGGCAGCACCGAATCGCTCCAGCTCGGATGAGGGAGAACAGAGAGCCCTCCTACCGACTCTGAGAGATATAAGACGACACACTGCGGGGTCAGAGCTGCGTATGCATCACTGCGCTGTCCTTATGCAAGCCCGGCTGAGAGAGGAAACGAGGAACAGCGAAATAACCTGTGTTTTATCGAACCTTTACTCACTAATGGAGGAAAAAATAGACTTCCTCAGTAGGTAACAAGCAATCAAGATTTCTGGATGCGGCACGTTGAAACATCGGGCTTTAAATGCATGTGCCGCAGCAGCACATCAAGGCTGGAAAAAAACTTCGCTTGGATCACATTATATGAGCTGTACTGCTCATAATACATTATGAGCAGTACATAACAGATTGAGTACTGCATGTACCTTACATGAACGTTCATAAACTGCATGTAACGTTTCCATGTTTCTATTCTTCGAAATGCCTCAGAGAGCATTTTCTAACATTTTAAAACTCCAAAATGTTGTATCATTAAAAACATTTAAGCTGGCTGTCACACCATTAATAATAAGGGTGAACTACAAACTTCATTGTAAGTTGCAATTTAATGAAGAGAGATGACTGCACACCTGTTACTGTGAGAGAGAAAAATGGTGGTGAAAGTTTGTGTTCATACATCATATTTCTTTAACCCAAATGTTGGGTTTATGTTGCCGGGGACAACAGCTGGGTAATTTTAACCAAATATTGGGTCAGTAATTATGACCCAGTTTGTTGGGCTGAAAAAGAGACCAGAAGGAGCCTCGTTATTCGTCACAGACGATAATTTTGAATGGTTCCACACCATTAAGTAAGACGGTGCAAGATGGTGAAAGGATGCTTTGCAATAATGGCGATCTCAATGGCCTGTTTTAATGACCTCAGTTCACCCTACAGGAAGAGGAAGTCAGTAAGAAGTCAGTACTACTTTTTGCTTCAGTTGTTTGTGAATAAGTTAATTTCGGATAACCTTCGGATTACTGAAGGGCAACATAGTATACAGACTTCATAATCTGCACTCTTTTGGTTGAATGCAGTATTTATTTCCACTTTGGCTTTATGTTGTTTAGTTTTTTTTTTCAAGTGAGTTTTTTGTTAATGGAGACTGAGAATCCATTTTATTTTTAGTTTTGGTTGTTTTGTTTATTTTGTTTATCAGCTCAAGTGTTAAATGTTCTTTTGAAAATAAAGTGTATCTATCTTTGGCAGGAAATCGCATGCATTATTATGTCATTTACATTAAATCAGTGTAAAAAAGTCTTCAAACAATATTATCGTTTATCGCAATAATTTTTGAGACAATTAATTGTTGAGCAAAATTTGCTATCGTGACAGGCCTAATTCTCAGTCTCCATTAACAAAAACTGTACTGGAAAAAAAAAAAATATATATATATATACATGTATATACAGTATATATATATAAAGCCTGGTGTTGAGATCACCAAAAAATAAATTTAATTCAATTCATTCTCTAAAACTGCAGGTTTATTTCTATTTTTATCGGATAATTAGAAGGAATGTGCTCTGTATCACATAACCTAAATGTCTAAGGTTTGAGTCACATAACGCACCAAAATTCACCTTTCATTTCCAGAAAACCAACCAAACCTCGTGGCTAGTCACTTTAAAAATCCTTGGAAACCCCATACATGCAGTTCATTTATTCCAATACGAAGCACATTACATCATCTATGTGTAACAGTTGAGGCTATTTCTGCTTCCAGTGCAAACCGTAGAACGAGCTGCAGTCAGGGAGCAGGTCCTGCAGAAGTTTTGCTTGCTAATCTCAACAGACGAGCATCTCATGCCAGACAAACTGGTTTTCTACGTTTGTACGTTTGTTAATAATTCACACACCTATTGAGGGATCAGTTTAGATGCTCTGACCCTTTTTGTAGAACAATTTATTCTAAGATCTTGGGGAATTCCCATGTGGGAGACAGCGTGGCTAATTTATGAGGGAGAAAAAAAAAAAACCCAAACGGGTTGGATTATTATTTAATATAAAATCTCTGTCACTCTTCCATGACCTGAATAGTAAAGATTCAGCCCCGAGAGTCAAACCGAATCCTCTGCTAGAATCACTAGCTCACTTCAAAAATATTCATACCCACTGAACTATGTTAATCTGTCCCTACAAAGATAAAGCATTCTTTCTAATCGGTGACATCTGAACAAAAAAAAAAAACATAAAGCCAAATACACAGTGGAAATGTGGAATACTCTGAGTGGAGTTAAACAGAAGGCAGTGAGGAACAGAAAACCTGTTAGAGGCGTCAAAAGACTAGAGACTGGGCCAGCGCTCCACAATTTTACTTCTACTTCACAATGATGCACCACTTTGTACTGGACTGTCACATAAAATTCACATTTGTGACAAATTTGAATACTTTTGTAAGGCGCTGTATGAAAACCCAGCTCACAGGTAACAAGACCTGACGACATAAAAGGCAGTTCATGAAGGCTAATGGACCTTTTCAAGAATCTTTAAACATTAATATTGGAGGTAAATCTTGATTTGTTTATATTTCAAGTCTCTCTCTTATTTAACATGATGGATTTGGAAATACTGGCAGCCATTTGGAAATCTTCAAATTTAAAGTAGGGGGTCTCTCGTCTCTCATAAAAGATGCTAGTAGGGTCAGGCGATAAAACTTAAAAATAAAATCTCAGAATTCCAATTCAAATTCGAGTTTAAATCAATATTTTTTTTCCTCCTAATTTTATCCTTAAAAATATACAATTGGTATGAAATATATTAAAAATAGGCAATTAATCCTTCTGTGAGTTGAGCGAAATAAATAGAAGCTGTAAAACAAAAAAGATGGTGGTTCTTGTTTGGGCTAACACTTTGAACTATAGAACTAGAGAAAATCAAGGAGTGCATTGGTAAAAAAAATAAATTAATAAAATCAAAATTTTCTGAAAATAAAATGTTCAAAAACAGAAAATTTGATTTAATGATAAAATCGATTTATCGCCCAGGTCTTTGACGTCTAGACCTGGGCGATAAATCGCTGTGAACCATTTTTTCCATAATTATTGATCTCACACAGCAGGAAAGTAAAAAAAAAATAATTCTGTTAATTATAAACATTTTCTAAAAGAGAAATCTGAATTGACCCAAATTGCCAGGTCAAAACTTTGTTTAAAAAAACTGAGTTTAGAAATTCTAAAACTGATTGGTGCGTAGCTTCAGGAGCTTCCCAGATAGAGAGTTAACAGTGATGAAAGGCCACACACTTCTGTGACAAGTTTATACCGCTGAAATAATCACAACCTTATTGCTTTATTGTTGTAAACCAGCTGCTGATGGCTTTTATGGCGTTCCATTTTCATTCAATTAAGACAAACTCATCTCAGCTGGAGTAGTTTACTCCGTTTAAATCCAGATCTGTCAGCGTTTCCAGAATATCACTCATCTTCAAATGATTACTGAAACCATACCTATTTTTTTAAGTTTTGAAGAATATCACAATGTTGATACAACAATGCCCAAAATCCTCTGAGTAAAAAAACAACAAAAAAAACACACACACACCCATGCGGAACAATTTCATTCAGAAAAGATGATACAGTGTTGTTTTGATTTACAAAAGGCACAGAATAGGTTTGGGTTTATGATTTGCTGCGTGTGGAATGGAGAAACCATATGCTTCTTATTTTTTAAATTCATCTCTGATGCAGTGCTGATGTTACAGCATGGTTTCTCAAACCACAATACACAAAGACAGCGATGGGTGGATTCAGAGCAGCTGGGGCTGCTGCAGCACACCGCCTTACTCTACAGCTTCCATCTACGTTCCTCCATCTGCATCCCAGTTGGCAACATCTGTACTGGAGTTTCTGCTAAAGCAACATGATGGGTTGGTTTATTAACAAAGTGCTCCAGTTAAACATTTATTCATGTATTTTTGAACACAGAAAGTTTTGCCCCTTCACTGCAAAATAAGCGTTGAACACCGTTCCCATCGCCTCTCATAGGCTGATTTGTGTGGGTATTTTCTCGCTCGACAGCCCGGAAGACTCGCTTCGATCGGGGACCAAAACGGCTACATTTGTTATTTCTTCAGGTGGTGTGGTTCTCTTTCACGTTGCACTGCGTCAAACGATCCAAACGATTTGAAAAACCTGTTCTCCCCTCCGCGCCTGTGGTGGCGCTGCAACAAGAACCGCGGAAGGAAATGACACAAAAACGTCCTTCTTGACAAAATGCAAACAGAAATGGAGTAGCGTCAGATTTCTTTAGCGTTTGTAGGATTTCTCTTTTGTCTTTGGCGAAAACTTCAAGCCATTTCCTCCTGCTAGAGTCACCCGTTTTGTTTTGGTTGTATTTACCACTACAACAGGCTGCATCAACAAGTGGACCAGGCCTCAGTGTAAGACGGACTTTAAACAGCCCGTGTCTCTCAGGGGACAAGCAAAACCTCACGACACAGACAGCAAACACGAGTCCCGTCGCCATCTTCATTTCTTTTCTTTTTTTCTCACAGACTCCTGATAGGAACTCGTCTGCAACTCTTCCACTCAAGGTGACCCATTTAAGGCTAGATGTGAAAGTCCTTCTGTCTCTTCTGTCCCAATTTCTACTCACAAGCTGCAAAAATAACTGCTCCCGTCAAAGGAGGTGGCAGTCTTTCCTTTTTTCTCTCTCTCTCTCTCTCTCTCTCTCTCTCTCCTCCGACTAAATAAATGTCTTATTTGGAAGAAAACGGCATCTACGTCGATTGAATCAGCTCCTTTTTTTTTTTTTGGCTGCAAAAGGGAGATTGATTATGAAACAAAAATAGCTTTGAGTGATGCTAAAATAAAAATGTCCTGCCTTGTTCTTGATCAGGACAAACAACAGTTGACCACAGATGGAGGGTGACTCACTGGATCTCACGTGGAACGTTCTGGGATTCAAAGACCCAGTCGGTATATTATAACTCATTTTAGATTGCAGCGTGTTTGTTTTCATCACAGAGTAAACCCGCAGACAAAAACAATGCAAACTGGAGGAATTACAAGACTTCTTTCTCAGGGGGGGGAAAGTGGAACAATATGAGAGGAAGAATGAAGCGGAAAGAAACAGAAATAACTCTTTAACTACACCGCTCTGTTACAGGATATGACATTTAAGACCTGAGGATATAACACACTGTAACTAGAAATTATTAGGACCTGAGGAAATATATAAATGTTTTATTTAGATTATATTATTTTGCAGAAATAAACTAATTTACCTTTTTTGGGTGAAAGAAAAATCCATATTGTTGTAGATCATGGCTGATTTGTAAAAGCAATAAGAAAATTGAAACATCCAAGTGGGTGAATACTTCTTATGTGATGTAAGCAACAGCTTTATGTTATAGTGTCGTAAAAATAAAATAAGGCAAATTTTGTTTTAGTTGAAATTCAGACTACAAATCTTGATGTTACATTGCAAATGTTTCAATGTAACAAATTGCAACATTTGTTATATTTTCAACTGACACAGTTCAGATTTTCAACTGAGTGATCCAAACCATTTGAAAAGCCTAACCCTGGCCTCTCACGTTTGTTTTGGTTGTATTTACCCAGAATGCCTTGCGCTGTAGTCTTCTTTATGTGTTTAATGCAGCCGTGGGTCTGCTTGCGTTCACATATGTGTTCAAACCGCGCTAGAGTTCACTTCAACCAAACCAAGACCGAGGTATTTGGTAAAAGTTCACCGTTTTGGTTCACATCAGAGTTCGATTCACACAAACCAGACCTTCTGGAACAAACTAGAGTTCGATTAAAGCGGATTAAATAGGGCTGGTGTGAATGCACCCTTAGTCTCAAATAAAAACCAAACTCTTCCTTAATGTTCTGGTGCTACGTGAACATGAACATAGAAAACAAAACTTTTTCCTTTTTTGCCTAAAAATCGCACATTTAAATGAATTTCCAAAATGCCCTATAAACTTCTAAGAGCAGGGCGATCTCTAAAGTGGTAAAAGCCAGACAACATTTCTCTGTTTGTGCTCATCAACTTGACTGACAGCAGAAGTACTTGCGCCAAGCTAGCATGCGCATTAGTCATAAGCCTCAGGCTGAAAGCAATTTTAACACAAGTGAAAATGATATAAACACCGAGTACATTTTAACACAAAAACTCTTTAAAATCCCACCGGACACTTACTGCATTGACAGATTTATTTTTTTTAAACGATATATAGTTTGCAATGTGGCATATTTTTGTACTTGACGCTATCATTCTGAAAAACACAGCTCTGACTAGATGATAGCTGCCGCTTCCTCACTTGCTCAACGTGTTCATATAGAATGCCTTCATGCCGGCATGTGTCGTCAGCCCTCAGGGGTTCTGTGGACCTAACCCGCACCAGGAAAATACCACCCCACGCCACGGCGGAGCTGCCAGGAGCATTCACCACAACAAGCGAGCGCTGCCTGCAGACTCGTTCTGGCATGTGCCACATATGTTCTTGCTCACTTCCTAATAATAGTGCGACTTGTGACCATGTGCTCGTCGTCTCCGCTGCTCTGATGAGCCGCTAAACTCATGCAATGACTTGTTTATCATGTCAGCCATTAGATAGTTTATATTATTGTCTTCCAAGTTTTTCTTCTAGACTAGTAAATGAAAGTCCCGACTCCTCGATTGAGCTAAATTGATGATCTTGCTTGCTTATGTGTCTCTTCCTTCATGCATGTCATGTAAATCAGGGGCATCGTTGTCAAAAGGTATTTCCGTCCGACTTGAACTAATGTTCTTTCTTTTTAATTTTCATGCCAGCATATCATCGGCCTGAACCGTCAAACCACAGTCTGTTATTGTCAATTTAAACCCCCGTATTGGAGACTTTTCATGCTTGTTCAAACAGTTAAGTCCACAATTATTCCTACAGCTGGAAGATTCAGATTTATAAAGTTTTTCCTCAACCAATAAATTTGTTTTTTATAGGAAATGAAACAAAGATTTCTTATAAAAGAATAAAACAACCAGGGTGAAATTTGAAAGGACATGGGACATATTTTTGCTCTATCCAGCAAATACGTGTTTTACACGTTTAACACATTTTTTGCTGGGTAATCACAGTACATTAATAGGTAGTTCAACACGCCGGTGGGTACAAATTAATGCATTTTTGTTATTAATTTGAAAGATTAACTTTATAATTTAAAAATTTTCCTGATTTAATTACTTATAATATTCTGAAAAATCTACCATTGTCAAATCACTTGGTCACTAAGTTTTATGTAAAGTACATTTTTTTGTAAAACGTGTTTGTAAGAAAATTTTAAAAATAAATGTTTGGTGCCCCCAAAAACTCGGGGCCCTGGGCTACGGCTCCTGTTAGCACTTTTTAATGTCTGGACAAAAAAAGCAACATCTGTACATTTTTATTTACAACATGGCGTATCAGAAATTCTTTAAAGCTCTCTCAATAATAAAGAGAAACATCTTTACTGACATTACAGTAATTTCTTTCCGCTGGTGTTTTAATGACTTATCTTTGGTGTTGAGCTTCAAGTCTTCAAGATTTGAAGTTTTCTTTGGCATCACACTAAACTTCATTAGCTTTCCTTTACTATGTTCAGTACTTCTGATTATTCTGCCTTGTACATTTTACCCTAGATACGGTCTCTCGCCATTCACCAATACGTTCCTCTTGGATTCCTCGTCATCAATACATGACATGAAATAATAACTAAGGTTCTGGAAGAGAAACTAACCAGCCCAAAAGAACGTAGCTTTGGTTATGTACAGTATAGCTTATAGTATTCATTGCAGCCAAAATTCAAGTTAATTGAAACCATGCGTTACATATTAGAGGTTTAGTCACTGTATGCTACTTTTAAAAAAACAGCAATTATATGTAGTGTGTATACCAATATTATCCAGAGGCGGTGGAAACGCTGGACAGGTTGACACTCTGTCAGAGCGATAATACCAACACTTACAACTATGCAAGCTCATACATGCAATTTAGAATCAGCAGTGAGGAACTCACAGCAAGACACACGACTTGAGAACGTGACAGCTAAAATGCACACTGTGAACCGAGAGGGTCCGTACGCGTGACAAACCAGGATGCTCCTCTCTGGTTATTGTCTGTCTTAATAATACAGTGTCTACATTATTTTATTAAAATGTGTATATATACAGTTGAAACAAGACATTTACATTAACAGAATACAAAGACACAAATGCATTTTTTTTTTCTCACTGTGAAGTCACATCAGACCAAACTTTACTTCTTCTAGCTTAGTTGGAATTACCAAAATTATTTCTATTTGTTAAATGCCAGAAAACTTAACAAGAACATTTTTTAGATTTTTTTTTTGTAAGTGTCCTACATTTTTTGTAAGTTTCCTGATACGGACCAAAGTCTATGCAAAACGTCGAATTTGAGGAAAGTTACAAAAAACGTTCTAAAAATGTTCTCGTCAAGGTTTCTCGCATTTAGCAAGTAGAAATAATTTTGGAAATTCAACCTAAGCTAAAACAAGGGTGAGAAAAAAATGTTTGTCACTTTTATTCCAACTCTCTCCATGTATATACTTCTCTTGAACGGAGTTTATTACGGTAGCACCAATTTGTTTGAATTGGTTCAATTTAAACCAAATTTAATTGGTCCAATCAAAATTGGACCAACTGGACTGGTCCAATTCCTATCCAATCAGATCCAGACTCAAATCAAATCAATCCAAGTCACTACAAAAACAATTCAACCAGATTCGGGACATTCATTGACTTTGCAGCAAACCTTTATCATGAGAAACAATTAATAGATTCATGACTGTGTTAAGTCTGAGTTGTCAAAACGTTTTAAATGAGTTTTTACTCCAACACTGCCAATTCAAATCACTGAATTACCTCGAATGTTATTTATCCATTTAATTTAGCTGTGCTGAACTTTTGACAGTACTGCATTTAAGGGGTGGGCATTTATTGCATCGTTTATCATTTATTGTGATCTTTTTTTTTAACATGATTTACCATTGTGATGATAAATTCCTGCTTTTGAAGGGGTTTAGACATTGCAAATATGTCTAAACCTCCTCAAAAACTGTCTGTATTGTTGGAATTGATTGCGTTGTATTAAGGAAGAATAATATAACTTTAACTTTGGACAAAAAGTTTGGCCTCTCCTTCCTTAGAGTCCCGGAATCTCTGGCAGGCGGGCTGCGGCTGGAGGAAGTGAAACCACGACACTGCGCGTTGACGTCACAGATCACGGAGTTTAATTCATAACTAAGCAATCAATAACAAAGCTGCAGAGAGACAGAGATATATTCATTACCTGTAACAGGAGAAATAGAAAATGAAACACAAAGAAACAAAAGGGGCAGAGACGCGTCTCTGGAGAAAGCTTATTATGCCAAAAAGCAAAACAGTGGTAGCATTCTGAATTTTTAACGTTTTACATGAAGTTTTATACTGAGTGGGCGTTTCTTCAATTTAATATATTCTACTAAGGCGTTCCACTCTTTAACCAATTAGAACCTCCCGTATGGACTACAGGAAACTTGAGAAGTCTCCCAATTTACAACGAAGTTCCAAAGGCGTCTGGTTTCTATCGAGAGACAAAGGCGGACCAGTTAATCTTGGACGATACCAGGTACGAATGTCCCCGGCGCCGAGAGTCTTAAGATAAGATTTCGCAGACACCCATAAATCTGACGTCTCTTCCATTATCTCTCCTAACGTTCTCGAAGAGACTTGCATCTTGTAATTTTCAAAAAATGTTATCTTTGCAAACCCCAGTTTTGCTTTTGCACACTCAGCCTCCCAAAAGATTAAGTTCTGCCAAAATAATACATAAAATATACAGGACAAAATAGAGTATAATTCCTGAGCCATTTTCTAATAGTAAAGAAAACATTTTCATACAAACAATTTCCATTTGGTTCTAATATCGTCACAGATAATACAGTTTTTCAAATACATTCATCCTTTAATAGTTTTTAATATGAGATAATACAATCTTCAGTGAACATGGTATTAATACTTAGAAGTTAAATGTTACGGGGTTTCAATCTTCTATTTTGCATTAGTTTTACACCATCGCAGATGCTGGCCTCCAGCAGTTCTCCCCAACTGCCTGCAAGAATGTTAATTTATGTTTCTGTGTTCTGGCCGGGCTGCAAGCGGCCCCATTTAATGATCTGCATTCTAACCCCTGTGTGTCCGGTTCAAAACAAGAGTATCAAACCTACCCTTTTACACATGCATAAAATTAACTGCATTAAGCACCAAAATCAATAATTTTCCTCGACAGTTGCTATTTTTTCCATTGAGTAAATATCCCTAAATTTGAAAATATGATTAAATGCAGTTACTGTGTACAGTTTGGTGATACAAATCACACTTTTGTACTTGACTGGTGTCCAGGTTTTGTGTTTGTGGAGCTTTGATTGCCGTGCCATGTAGTCACAACCACACCTAGATTTACCTAATGGAGTAATGAAAATTTGTTATCATCACTTTTATCGTTATCACAAAAGCACCACAAAGTATCACGATAAAACTTTAAGTTGATATTGCCCATCCTTACTGCACTGAGATGTTGTTTTCAAAAGGTGAGATATCTGGAGGCTTCAAATCCACAAACTCTACATAACCAGACATACCAGAAATAATGTCAACAAAAAGTAAAGTTATTATTCAGGTTGGATATTTAAAAATTGTAAATATCCAGGCTCCCCATGGAAATGTATTGATGAATAGCATATTGATCTGCAGGGGTTATTGTTTTTGGTCGTTGGCAGACAGCTTTTCAGGGATGGACAAACTTTAACGGTGCAATTAAACATTCTGAAATCTTTTGGATGTCCCGGTTTAGATCGGCCGAGGAATATCTTTGCAGCTATGCTCATGGTCGTCCACATGCTGCTCAGTTTGATACATTTAGTCTGACTAACAAAAGGGCCTAACAGATCTAAATGGCATGCATATGAGGAACAGTTAATGTTTTACCTCTGCGTATACGAAGTGGGTTTGGGAACGAGTTAATAAGAGGCCAAGCACATTCAGGGTGCCTCCGTATGCATTCCTAAGGGGAGTCCCACGCTTACACAAATACTCACACCAACTAGTGTTTACCCACTCACTTAAACAGCTCACATACAGCCACATGCTACGGAACCACCAGCGAGCATGTTGAAGACTTATCCAGGATTTAGATTATCTGCTAGAGAGAAGCCTTTGTATTCCAACAAAGGGTCTCATTTTGTCAGGTCGAGATTTACCAAACATGGGCAGGACAGTTTTAAATGCAAACATACCGCAGAGTGACGGCTGAAAAGTGTGTCACATACGTCTGATGGTGCTGACGAATGAAGCGTGTTCTGTGACGTACACAGATTAAACAGGACTTCTGACGTGAGTCACTGAAACCAAGGTGAAACTAACGCAAGCAAAAAGTTGGTATCGCTTCTGGGACTAATAGCTAAGGTTTAATCACAGCAAAACTCCAGAACCACATGTTCTCAAAATTGTATTTTTTTTATTTCAAAGCTACAAATCAGTAAGATCTGAAAATGATCTACTGTGATCGAGAACTGACAAAGTTCTACCAGAGCATGCAAGCAAAACTTGTTTTTTTTTACATGCATAACCAGATCTGGACAATAGATCAATAACAATATAATATATTGCAATAGACACATGATTCCATTCAAATTCAATAAAAAGAGAAAAATGTTTTGCTTACATACTTTGATAAATATCAAAAGATAATACGACTGATGAAATGTTCAATAATGTCACTGAACTCCAATCCAGGGCCGCATGGCATTCTGGGGGATGTAGGCAGAGGAAAGACTTCAGCCTCTCAACCTCTCATGGCCAGCTAAGAAAGGTGGGGGGCATCGACTAACTCACTTGCTCACTGGTTGCCTAGCAACAACCTGCCGAGTAACTTGTGGTTACCTAGCAACAACCTGTCGTGTAATTTGAGCAGCAGCAGTCTAAGGCTTCACCACTGCGCCTCATAACTGCTTACAAATAAGAAAAAACAACAAAAGCATGGAGTGAAAACGGTGGAACAAACAGGAAAGGTAACAGCAACAGCTTGGATGTATTTCAGATATTGAAAACAAAAAACAAATCAATAGTTATCGATAAAGACTGATATGAAACGCTTATATCGTGGTGCGTTTTTCAACCACACCGTCCAGCCCTACACACAACCTAAACACGCGTGTCATATAAACAGACAAAAATCATGAAACTTTTCAAAGTTTCACCAGATTTTAGAAGGTGGTTGGAAACTATTTTTAAAGTTCTCCTTTTGAACATCAACAACAACAATCTTTGGTGAGTAAGTTGTCACAAGAGGTTGAACACTCAAAGGTAGCAGTTTTCAGCATCAGAAGTTTAAAAATGAAATTTGAGGAAGCACAAAAAGTCATGAGACAATGTTTCGAAGGCAAGATTATTTTCTTTGGGGGTACGCCAGCTCTTCGCTCATGATGCCGCAACACAGCGAGATTTCAGTGTGTGTGCGCGTTCCTGTTGCATGTCGGCATTTCTATTGGAAACCATGCTTAGCAACAACAGTCTCAATGTCTGAATCTAGCAGCGTCTCATTTCCTACCGGAACGTCACCATAAAACACCGAGTTCACAGCATATTGTGTCACAAATGAAATGCTGGATCCTCTTTGTTGGTATCCATAATTTACATTGACAAAAACATCAATTAAAGATGAGGAGTAAAACAAAAGCTTCTTCGTGTTCCAGTGCGCTCGACCCGATCTGACGTACTTTAGCAGGATGCTGCACTTTTAATCTGGGTACTTTCTGTACCAAAGAGTTGTGATAAAATTTGCTCTGGTGAGAAGAGACTAGATCTCATCGGTGTGCAAAGTAACACTTTCAGCACTGCCACATAAAGAATTTAACTCCATATTTAAATGCATTCTGCAGTAGGATAGATGGAATGGTTGAGTGGCTGAAATGGTCTAAAAACATTACTCACTAATTCAGCGCTTTGGAAAAGTATTCATACTCAAATTTTTTCACACTTGTGTCACTTTCAAAGTCCACATTTCAGTGTATGTATCCGATAAGCCCATCTATGCTGAAGTGCATTTTGCTTAATTGCTGTTCTGCGTAAGTGAGAGTCATGACGGCGTCTTGTTGAAAAAGGGTAAAAATCAGAATATTTAGCAAAAAAGATTTGAAAAACTATTGGCAAATCTGAAGCTAGATGTACATACTTATACATAAAAATAAATCTACAATAAATGTTCACATTAAATATAATCAAAACCTTATGTTTGATTAAAAAATAGAGGAGCAGACGAAGACAGTCTGTTTGGAAAAGTCATTATTCTTAAAAATTTCTTCTGAATTAGCAGAATCTTATACCTCGTATGGCGATGTTATTGACCTGTAGCACTCCAGACATTGTTTCAATATATTAAATGTGGATGCATTAAGCTGTCATATAATGTCAACATGCAAGACCGGTTCATAAAATAATAAACTTTACACAAAACACCTATTGATTTTACTGTCTTTCTACATACAAGTTCAGTATGTTGTTTCCAAGTTAGTTAATCATGAACAGTAACTCCTTAAAAAAATGCTTTGAGGCACTTGGCTAATTTTAATGCCATGAATGGCCCAGTCAAAGTTAAATCCAGGAAAGTAATGAAAAAGAGACACTCTTCACCAAGAACAGCCAAAAAAGAAAAACTGGTCCCATCCGCCCAAAAAGAATCACAGATGTAGTTCGAGGTAAGGAAGTTTCTGGAAGGTACTGACTCATCACGGGAGCTTCATTTTAATTCATGGCTCTCATTTTGGTGAGTAAATCTTTTTGAAGTTGTGTAGCCTTCTCTTTCCACTTTACCATTATGCACTACTTTTATGTCTGCCACATAAAATCCTCATAAAACACAACCGAGTTTTGTGTTGCAGCATGACAAAACGTGAACATGTTCAAAGGATGTAAACACTAATTACTCTGTATATGGAGGTCAAAGCAGGTAGAGCATCTTAGAACTCAAATTTGTTCAATGTAAATCATTATATGTACAGATCAACTCTCACCCAACTATAAAAAGGTTCTTTATTTTTTGTTGTCGTTGTGGATAAAGGTATACCAAACTCTACTATAACAAATTTTTATTGTTACATTATTATGACAAAAGTATCCAAACCTCCGCGATTAGTAACTAGTTTGAGCTTGAAACTACATTTAAGTTTTAAAAACCAATTTAACGGCAGTCGGGTGTGAGTGGGTGCCATGTTTCATTGAAGGAAAAAAGAGCTACCAAAGTCTGACCTCCAGGTCAAACGTTTCTGGGTGTGAATCATCATCACACAACAAAAACACAATTTCAAAAGACTTCCAAAAAAATATATTTGCTGATCTTCAGCAGGCATGCAAAGGTTCTAGAATCATTCCTGAAATATTTAGAGCAAAAAATAAAAAAAAAATATACAGAATAAGGAAATTCAAGCAACACAGAGCGGTCCAAGAATAACGTGCGTTGCTGTCTGTAAAGTCACAATGCAAATAAAATCTTCTGTCCTTTATATTGACTAATTCTGTGCGTCTGCCATGGTGGAAGACTGAATAAATGTGTGGGTAGCACTGAAAAACACAGAATTTAGAAAAACAATCCCTAAAAATCGATTGTGAATTGGCGAAATACTGTCATTTTAAAAGGTCGAGTTTCTTTTTGGTGAATGTAAATCGGAAGAAGGACAGATTCTGAAATCTCCCAGCATATTCTCAAGAAAACATTAAGAAATGGGCCGTGCAATACGACAACAAAGCTTTAGTTAAAGCGTAGGTTTATACACGTTTTGCCCTCACTTATATTAAATAATGAGATAACCACATATCAAAGTATGGAGATGCACAGAGAACACTATTCTCAGCTTGACTATTAGAAACTCAACCCAAAACAGACATTTTACTAATCAGGGTGTACTGATACTTTAGCGTGTGACAAAGATTAAAGATTTAAAGTTGGCTGTTTGCTAGTGAGTCTTCAGCAGATAACAGGAAGGCTAAACAGATTGCACATTTGCCTTTTTTTTAGCATTTAAAGCTTCCAGCTTCTTTGCCGGTTATGCAACACACTAGATTTAGAAATATTAGTTGCCATTTAGAAATCCTGGACTGCTCTGTTTTTCTTTTTTCTCTCTCTCTCTCTTTCTGCAGGTGTAGAAGCAAACTTCTAGGGTGTTGCCTTGTATTCTCTCTATACTTCTTTCTCTTTAAACCCTCCAACATATTTCTTTTTACAGCTACTGCTCTCTCAATGACACATCTGCTCTGCTTCTAGTACACATAAAGACAGGAAGATCATAAAAAATGTTAAATGCAGTTCTTTTGATTCTCCTATATTGTCACCTTCCTAAAATAATGGCTTAAGTCATTTTGTGCCAATTTTTTTTTTTTACCAAAATCATCTTTTGGCAAAAAAAAAAAAAAGGCCGTCATTTTTTTATTTTATTGTTTTACTCTTTTTTTTCAAAATCAGTTTTGGCAAACAAAACTACTTACTTTTAGGAAAATGACAAAGTTTTAGTGCTTTAAAAAGGTTTAGATAAAATATATATCAGCAGATCAAGGCTTTAGAATTTGATCTGTATGTGTTTTTGGTCAGACAGCAATACGAATCACAAATATATATCATCATCGTAGTATGTATGCGCAACATTAATATTTAAAAGAACAGCTATAAATGCAATAACTTCACTTATACTGTATAAGTACAGTACATATATATTTATTAACTCTCACTGTTCATGTCAATATCATCCCAAAATATGACACAGATTTACCTAAAATGCTGAAAATCAAGAGAGTAGCTACTGGAAGCAGGGAGAGAGCAAGACGTTTGTTTTTATGAATCGCAACAAACATTGTCGTTGCAATGTTTATCTATTGCATTTTTTTCCCCCTCCATCTTTTTTCAGCCGAGTTCTTTGTGTGAAAATCTGATTATGTGTGTTGGACCTGGTCACCTTCAGCATGCCCAGACTATGGAGCATCGGCGACAATCAAAAGATTACACCTGAACCCTCCGCGCTGTGGCATCAGCCCCCTCGTTCTGTTCCCATCATAATCGTCCCAGCTGCCTCCTCTCTTCATGCACGCATCCCGTGCAGCAGATGCGGCGTCCGCAAATAGATTCGGATTACCGGGAGGAAACTGCTGAAAGTACGTGTTGGGAGTATTCGCTTCCCTTCTACGTCGAAATCCGCGCATTCTTTGCATCTAATCATCGTGATTAGGCGAGCGGATGGATTCCGTTAGAACGAGCAGCTGCAGACTCATACAGTGAACTCACTTCTCCAGAGTCGCAGCATCGTGAACCCTCCTCTGTGGGCCCGCGTGTTGTGCTTGCAATGCTAACCGTCAGCAGACTGGATGTGTTGAAAGCGTGCGTGCTATTTCTGCGGCGCTTTTTGTGCGCGCGTAATTGTGCAGGCCGGATCTGTGCGTTAGCTCTGAGAAAGACGTGGCAGTTCATTCACACAAACAATGCAAAGATTTTCCAGATGGCAGCGGTCCATATTGATCGGCGGCCAGAGAATTCAGCCGCATGCTTTTCACGCGTCACATATATACGAGGCAGTGTATTTTTACACACCCCATAAAACACAGAGAACGTGACGAAGAAGGGCAGAACTTAGTGGAGAAATTATCTTTCTATCACGCAGACGGGGCCTTTACTCGGTTCTAACATTTTGAACAGTTCCGTCACGATCGCCGGTGATGGATTTCTGCCCAAGTAAACACAACAAAGGAAGCGCGGCAGAAAGCAGACTCCATCTGCTGTGTGAACCGAAATGAGGTCTATTGATGTGCGTCCTGTTGTTTAAAATGGAGACATTGGCATTTGCAGCTGCCTGGCTGAGCGATCAATCAATTTGAATAATAAAGCCCAGTAATTACAGGCTGTGCTGCCCCTGCACTGTCCTTTTTTCTCCTCCACACCCCCACTCCCCCAAATTCGCCTTAATCGTTTCACAATGCTTGCTGAAAAACAAGTGTTACATTCCTTAGGTTTAACTCAACTCCCTGGAATTGAAAAATGCAGCGGCACTGAGTGATAAAGCTGATTCCACAACGTAATGAGGGCAGACGAACAGTTTGCAGAGCGAGAACAAAACCATCAAGAACTCTGAATAAGGAGGTTAAGAAAATGTTTTGTCTCCTCTTTCTTTTTTTCTTTTTTTTTTTTGCAGATTTCTGTAAGTAGGAGGCAATTTCTCTCACTCATATTGGATTGCTGTCAATTTCTGCCACGGCATCTTCCTTTAAACGAACTAAGATGACAAGGGCTGTTACTGCAGTGTGGGCTGCCTTACTTTTCATGGGCTTCCTATTTTCTTTTATGCAGCAGTAGATGTGTCCCCGCTTCTTGAAAAACGGGGACACGAAAACAAAATAAACAGCAACAAGACGAACCGGGAGCCATTTTGGCAGAAACGAAAACAGAAGGAGGAAATTAAGACACGGTTTCGCAGCGAAGCTCCATTTCATGCAAAAATGATTACAACCAGTATTCGAGCGTTCAGAAGCCTCTTGGTACTTTCCTACAAAATGACTAATGGGTCAGGTCAGAGAACCCTCTAAATGCCTCACTCAAAACATTCCTCATCTTACATAACTAGAGATGCACCGATACGATATTAATGTCTGTATCGGTCCCGATATATAAAAACTTTCTAGATCAGGTATCGGCGAAGAGCAGGGTGAAAATGTGCAATATGTTTTTCCTAAAATAAATCACTACATTTCTTTCGTCTCCTTTTGGTCGACTTACGACTTACTGTAATGTAGATGGTACATAGTTGTCAATCCCTACTATGGTCATAGGTTTAAAAAGAAGACAAAAACACCCCACTGGAAAGCTGACAAAGAATACTAAAAATAGAAAACCATGTACAAAAAAATAAACAAAATTGACTCAAGTAAGTGATGGACTGATCACTCGAGGATGGATGGATCGGCAATCAACTAAAAAAAAGTTCATTTGTAGATAAGAAAATAAATTTGAGTTTTTACTCCCTTATTGTCACGCAATTATTATTATTATTATTATTGTTCATCTCTCCCCCGACGTCTGTTACAATTTCAGGGAAACTGTTAATTCTGCAAATTAGGTGATGAGGTCATCAAGCAACCTCTGGTGACTTTTAGGCCAGCTACTAGCTACTTTCCTTACTAATGAGCTAACAACAGCAGAGGTGTCCCAGGAGAACTGCACAGAGAGCAGCCGAAACACTATTCTTAACATTTATGATGTTCAATAAAAAGGGCTACGTTTATGAATCAGGAAAACAAAGCATTGTGTGCACAACAGTAACTGCAACAGCTCTGAAATATTTCATGAAACACATTATCAATGAATAGTATTAGAACAAAAACCAAATGTGCCAAGGTTAGCGGTCAGTGTGCTTCAATAAAATATGACTAAAGACCAGATCGAACCCCCGAATCATTCAGAGAGCATGTGCAAACTGTTAGGACGGCTCCCTTTCAACAAACCAATAAATCTGAAACGAGATATTGTGAAATGCTGAAAGCTTTAAATAACCTCAAAACTGTCACTTTATTCACATGAAGATGCATGTAACCTAATGTGTAGAGTCAAATATATGTTTTGGAATGAATGATTAAGATGGGAGCGTTTCAGGTGACACACTATGAGATGTTATAGCAGCTTTCTTAGCTTCGTTAACCTTATTTTGGTATGTTACATTTGAGAAAATATCAGTTCCTGTAAAGAAAAAGATCTACAAAATCCTTAATCTGAAAAGTACTAAAGTACTAAGCATGTAATACAGGTTATTTTGTAGCATATACAAGGTATCAAGGTATAATGTGCCAAAAGTCCCGATTGGGACATCCGTCCTAAAGTAATAATTAAGCAATCATTCTGAAACCATTTTTTATGTGTATAATATAAAGGACAGGAATGCAATCAAAGTTTTGATCTTACCTTTTGTCTGCACTTCAGAACAACACCGTAAGCACCTAAAACAAAAGCAAACCGTGTTAATAATAACTTATCACAGCTATTTCTACGAACACCCAGTCATGCATTCGGATTAACTGAGCGGGCGGTAACATCCTCAAGCTGATAAAAACAATTATAAGTGCATATATGTAACTTCTATTGCATTGGTCAAGGTAGTGAAGCAAGTGTCCAAAAACAACAAAGTGTTTTAAATCTTTTTTTTTTTATTTTTCTGTCATGCTTCTTACACCTTAATGTAAATTAATTAAGAACATCTTTAACCTGTAAAAGCACAGGTTGTTCAGTAATAGGAATGTTGGCGAGCTGGTGCGGTTCTGATGTTATCGACCCTGGCAGTCCCAAACGTGTGTCCCCTGGGGGACACCAGACTTGGGCTGAGCAGGCACACGACAAACTGCTCTGTGCTCCTTCTCCAGTTTGTCGGCTGGTCGTCTGTCTCAGCAGGAAGCCGCTCTGACATGCGGTAAATACATCCAGACCAACGGGTTGCAAATCTAAAACGGCGGAACACCGACAACCTTAACATGCCGAGGACAAAACCCGGGCTTGTTGATACCACAAATATTTTTGTTGCTTCTATCAATCAATCAATCCAGTTTATTTGTGCCGCACATTTCAGCAATAAGGCAGTTCGACGTGTTTTACATCATAAAAACACAGAAAAATCAACAATCGAAACATCAAATTTTTCCCCAAGTGTCGTAATTCACACATCAACTTGTTGGTTAGTGTTTCATTTATTGTGGCACAAATGCAACTCTAAACATCTGCGTTGTTTTTAGTCTAGACTTAAAGGAACTCGGTGATTCGGCTGTTTCATGACTTGTTCCAGATTTGTGGTGCATAGAAGTTTCTATTTGTTCATTTGTGATCAATCGCTGAATATTTAGTGCTCATGAATTTAAATCAAATGCATCAAAGAAACATTTTATCAATGGGATAGTTTTCTTTTGATGTAAATTCTTATGTTCAAGTTTATCCCCCCAATTTTTTTTTTTTTTATAAAAAATGTTTAATTGATCATGTAAAATGGGATAAACTGCAAGCTTCTGCTCTAAAATACAATATCTTGCTCTAGCATTTTTGTCCCTATATGTTTAAGTTGTACGTTTCACATAGTAGCCACAAAATTAAATGTATTTTATTGGGACTGATTTGTTAAGTAGCATAGCTTTAAAAATGTTTTACTAACATAAGTCTCAAAAGCATTAATATCATCTCTAAAATTCACTTTTGTCAATTTCTACCCATTCTGTTTTGCAAAATAGCTCAGTCAGTCGGATTAGATGGAGAAAAAAGACAAAAATAAAAAATACTTTTTATCCCGATGGATTACATTGTCACTGCTCAATCGAAACTGAAGAAAAGAATCCCCCCACAGCACCATAGCGTTATTTCTCTGGGAATACAAATGCATGACAAATTCCTCAGATTATATTTTGTAACAAAATTCTCTCTAAGGAAAACTGTGAAGTTTGTGCCTGCAAGGAGAAAAGTTCAAGGAGTTATGAACACATTTGTGAGGAATTGTAACCTCGCACCAAACGCTAAGCAAAAAAAAAAAAAAAACAACAAAAGCATAGTTTTAGCTTGTGTGCTAAAAGACACTAACCCCAGCAATGTATTTCCTAATAACAACCTTCTTCTTTAAAAAAAAAAAAAAAAAAAATAGCGGAGATAGTTACATAAGAGAGCTTTTAATTGCTGGGGTGAACCTACATAAAGCACTTAGCCCTAAGTCATTAGCAAAATTGACTGGACCCCCGATCAATGGAGGACAAAATCAATAGCGCTGAACCGAGAGGAACACGTTTGGACCACGAGCGCGAAGGCAGAGGCTGAAGTTGATGTGAGACAGACAAACTCGTACAGCTTTATATTTTAATGTGGCCCTAAAAGCGCAGGGTTCCTTCCTTCCAGAGCGACTCATCACTGGAGAGGCACTCAGCTTTTTAAATCTCTAACTCAAAAGTTTCCCCGTGTCCTCTAGCGGCACGCTACACGCACATTCTAAATGTCAGTGTAGGAGCGTGAAAACTGGGACAAGTGGGTGGCCTCGCTTCAGAGCTGCTGCAACTTTACACTGAGCGAGCCGCTCCAGGCAAAAGACGAGCCAGAGGGAGCTTTTCTGAGGGGCCGAACTCTCGGACCCACCGTGGTTCACTTGAAGCTGACGACACTTCGGAAATGCGGCATGCGTGTTTTATACAAAACTCACTGTAATGTAAAGCAACCGAGTAAACCTGCTACCTCTCGCAACAAGCAACAAATCAATCAATCGCATGACAGACGAAAACGAGCTCGATGATTTCCATTTGCATGACTTATTGTTTCTCTCTTTATTCTACTGCCAAGAACCGGATGATTAAAGTGTGCTGCTTTGGTCTTTTTAGTCTGAAGGACAATTCTGTTTGCAGAGAATTCGTAATTTATTTTATTTGCTGTTTCTGTTGTTTTTGTTTGTTTATTGTGGATATTTGAAATGTCTTCCAGTGTTAAATGCTCATTAGAATTTGAGGTGTATTGATCTTTGAGAATGTGTTCTTGAATTATTAAGGCGTTAGCATTATATCACTTGATAACGGGGCTCAAAACAGCAATATTATCATTTACCGTGATAGCTTCTGGGACGATTTATCGTCCAGCAACGTTTGTTACTGTGACAGGTCGAGTAGTACAAATGAATTATGCTTAATGTCAAATTGCAATCTTTTTGACTATATGCTATTCTTTTATGTAGATCGGTATTCAAAAAGCATTAAAAAATAATATTATTTAAACAAAGCGAAGTTAAATGGTGTCATAACTCATTTTATGCAAGAATCTTCACAGAGTCGTCGTGGATGGTGACTCTGTGGGCAGGAGGAATCTCCAGTAGCAGTCAGACTTGCAGTGAATCAGAAGAGGCCTCTGACTGAAGACTGTTGCTGCATCATGACTAGCATAGCATGCTTACAGCTCAACTTCCTGGCAGCAGAAACGATGTTCCACTGTAACATATCCTGGGTGACACCGTGAGTATTTGGCGAGCTCTGATAATCCACCTGGTTTGCTTTTGCTGTCCCTCTTTGAACATCTGGTTGGTGTGGTTAGGATGCTGGGCAGAGAGAGGCTGGGTCAGGGTTCTGATCACGGCCCATTATGATCGATGAAAGAGACGGATTGAACTTCCTTCTTCTGCCTCTCCTCTCTGGTTTTGCCCCCGCATCCACGAAGCCTCCTCTCCGTCTCCTCTGGGATTTGGGGGTCGCAGTTCAGGTATGATTTTGGCTTTTGAGATGCTAATCAGGTACTCCCGGTTGTGAGAAAACGCTACCTTGTTGCTACGGTTACGCACCAACAAAGTGATAAAGCAACCGCCGCACAGCGTCCGAAAGCAGAAGGGAATAATTGTGAAAACGCCTCAACCAAAAACAATTAGCGCAATTGCCTACAAAAAAAAGAACAAATCAGGACTAAAGTCAAACAGCTACTCCAACACTGTGAGAGACGCGATTCTATTAAACTTCTTTGTAGACATCTAGTTCAATAATTGAAATAAATTAAGCAATTGGAGTGCCCAATAAACATTTTCATATTTTATTCAGGTTAAAAACAAATAATTTGTATTTTATTAAGATTTTATATTACAGATCATATATTATATTGGTAAGTAGAAGGAAAATTATGTATGTCAATATTACTTGTGTTTTGCGCATCTAAAGGATATTTTGAACGTTCTTTGCAAAGACAGCTCAGACTCAGATTAGATGGAGGTTAATCGTGGTTGTAATGTGGCAACATGTGACAAATTCAAGAAGTATGACTTATTTTGCAAAATCAAAAAATTTTTTCCCTCTAATTCTGAAGTCTATCAAAACTTAGAACTCCCACCAATTTCAGTCTGAAAGCATAAAATAAAAAAATATAGATAGGAATAAGGGACAAGTGTTTTTATGTATAAACTGGGATAATCTTGAATTTCTTTTTTTCTTATTATTAATTTAAAACAACTGCTAAAAAAAAAAGCCAAATCTGGCATGTCAGACGTCAAAGAAGAACCTGAAATTGGTATCAACCAGAAAGAAAAAAAGAAAAAAAGCCTGATAAGAGCATTTCTGGTTTGTACTCACTGTTTTTAACAGATCAAATAAAAACAAATAGTCATCCTTACCTTCACCCACAATCCCAAGGACTTCAAATTTATTCATTACATCACAGATGTCAGGAATCTTCATGAAGTCAAAGGTATGATGTGTGAGGTGCACGGAGCTCAGGCACGGGGGCCCTGGCTACAAGACGGCATGCGGCGGCCAGCTGGCGGCCCCACAGACGGCCACATCTGCCGTAATCCATAACATGGGCCTCATGCCTTCTCGTCTTCACCTGCAGAAAAGCACCAAATTAAAACAGCGTAAACAGCTCTAATGGCAGCAGACAATATTACTAGGGAAAATTGTTTAAACCATCGTCTTGACAAAATCATGGCATTAACTACTATCTACTGTAGGCGTGGGGCAGTTACTAGCATCAATGCACACTACAGTTCGCAGTTTTCAAAACTGCTTAAATTCACCATCATCCATCCATCCATCCATTTTCTGTTCACCCTTGTCCCTAATGAGGTCGGGAGGGTTGCTGGTGCCCATCTCCAGCTACGTTCCGGGCGAGAGGCAGGGTACACCCTGGACAGGTCGCCAGTCTGTCGCAGGGCAACACAGAGACATACAGGACAAACAACCATGCACACACACACTCACACCTAGGGAGAATTTAGAGAAAAAATTCACCATCATACCATTCCTAATGTTTAAAATCCTTAAAATGAAATGCCAGAAAAAAATCTGTTCAATTGAACTAAGGATAGAGTAACTCAGCACTACTCCTAACCCCTGGTTCACTTAAAAAAAAAGGTTAAATTTGGAGTCATGGTGCAAAAACTAGCAAAGTGCCCCCTATCTCTGTTATAGAGGTAACACTATAATATAACAGATTTTCTACACTGGAAAAACAACAAAATCTTACCAATTATTTTTGGTTCTACCTCAGTACACTTGAAATAAGACAAAATAACTAACAAGTAACTTTTCAGCAAGCTACCAGAGTTTGTTTTAGGTAAATAATTCCTTCGTATTAACGAAAAACTACTAGTGAAATAATCAGATCGTAAACTCTCAGTGGAAAAACCTTGTTTATAACTGACATGTTATTTCTCACACTTCCTTTAATGCTTGCATATAAGACTCCATAATGCAGAGACGTCACCATTCAGACCAATGGATTTTATAATAAATACCTGCAGTATGATATCTAGGGATTGTTGGCTAGCTTAAATGAGAAACTACCCATCCAAACCACATGGTGCTGGTTATCGTATCTTTATCAGAAATTAAGTGAACTCTTCATACAGTTCAGTATGAACAGGCTGAAGTCTGGTGAGAAGATGGGCATAAAGAAGGATCTAAATGAGCACAGCGAAGGCTTTAAATCACAGTCCCAAAACCAGTGGATCCCACCATTTATAATCCTCTTTTAAAAGACCTCCCTCGCCTGTAAAATGCCCTAATTATTCAATTTCCTCGCTCCCAGTTTATACCGCGAACATTCTGCCTCATAACTTAAGTCTTAAGTATCACCCGTTAGGCTATAACTGATTATATTATTAGGAATATTAGCATAAATAACACAGCTTCGGAGCAACTGGAGACACTACGCAACACAGACTGTGGGGAACTCTAAATATTGCGTACGTACCAAAAGCCGACAAGAGATTTATGAATACAATAGGGAAATTTTGAGCTTTAGATGTGCCATCAGACTTCTTCTACTGTCCCTACCTTTTCAGCAGAACGAAACAGAAACACACACATCCTTAACGTGATTAAAGCTCCTCCTCTGGTATCCACGCACTCTTTTTAGGCTTATTGAATCAGATAAGGCTCCAGATACCACTTTCCCCAATTCATCTTCCCCTTGCCGAAGAGCTCAAGGACTTAACCATTGCCTACTCACACTCCCAGTCTCCTACGGTGCTGTGGGCACTGGGGCCGCTCATCACTATGCAAAAACCTCGGCACCAAAAATAAACTCTGTCTCCCTGATCGCTAAATATTGCTGTGTGGTCTTATCTCACTCAGCCAGCGAAGCATCGATGAGGGTGAACTGACAGCAACTGTTGCCAATTTTAAAGAAGGAGATATAAAAACGCACACACACACACACATATTTCATTTAGTCACCTGCAGTCGTGTGTTATCGTGTCACTTGGCATGCAACCTTTTGGTTTTAGAGCCGATTTAAGTCATTTCCTTACATCCAGAAGGCTTATATGATCAGAAAGGCACTGAGCATCACCTTGGATCTTATATTTCTGTCTGTATAAACAGAATGACTCATGCGTGGTAATGGAGGGAATGTGTCAAATTGACGGCAAAGCCTATACATGTGGTGTGTATCGAGTGCCAAAAGTGCCACAATAATTATAATGATAATAAATAAATCAGCAAATGATTATTTGCATACATCCTCATTAATATCCAATTGGAAGCAATAATTTAATAAGTAGAGGAATGTATCTATTGTTCGAATTTAATATAAGCAGAAAACTACTTCGGCATTTATTGTTGTTTAGTTGGTCCTATTCCACGTTTCGAACTTAAGTCGTTTAAATGTACCCTCTGATTGGTTAGAGGGCGATTATATTGATAAAGTCAGTTGTTACCCCGCCCACACACTTTAAACATTATGGTTAAAATGTAAAAAATAAACACCAGGAACTTAAAAAAAAAAAAAAGAAGTTATTTTTGGATTATTAAGGCATATTTAGGTAAGCGTATAGTTAGCTTTTTCTGTATTTTCTCTCAACCGTATTTAACTGATGATGTACCAGAAATTGTACACAAACATAGTTTGGTTTAAAGCTGAACATGCAGAAGTGCACAGTGCTACCAGACGCTGTGTAATTTTTAAACAAAAGACGAAAACAAAACTGTGCGAACTTCTAGCTATCACTAAAGTCTGCTTTTTAAGGAGAGTTAATGTTCCTTATTCAGCAACAGCGGAGCTGAACTGACATTTGTATCAACATTTATGTAAATAAACTCATTATTCTCGAATGTCAGAGGTTTTATTCTAAATAACAACTCTGATCGTTTTCAGGTGGTTTTATTGTTTTTGTAATTTATCGATCCAGGCACTGGCAATAGCTGCTCTCCTTAATTTATTGACAATAATCTAACCAAATGTCTAATTATTTTTTTTACTAGCTACTCTTTGAAGTTCTGAGAATTTTTTTTTTATTACATTTGAAAAACTTTGTCAATTTTTGAATATTCTGAAGACTTGTCAACAGAATCCCTCACCTGAGCTGTGTGTTGGTGCAGCTCCTCCAAAGTTACCGTGACTGCTTCTCTGGACTGAACGGTGCTCTTTGAAATGTTGTTGTCAATACTAACCCTACTTCCTTCATAACCTGTCTGACTTATTTTGAGTAAAAGAGGCTAAAAACAAATGCATGCCACACTATTCAGCTGTTTGCATATATTATATTTTGAAAGCTCAGCAATTTCCTCCCATTTCACAAATATGTGCTACTGTGACAGTCCATCGCATAAAATTAAATATATATATATATATATATATATATATATATATATATATATATATATATATATATATATAAGTATAGTATATATATATATAAGTAGTAGTTGTAAAATAACATAATATTTAACAGATTAAAAGGTGAGAATAGTTTTGCAAAGCCACTGTAAAAAAAGTGTTGTAAAAATGTTGGCACTATTAGGACGCCGTAAACCATCACAGTTATTACCGACGCCGAAGTGGACCTGTGCTCATTAAAATTGAGCCAAACTGATGAGTGTTTCTCTCTGTGTAACAACGTCACAACATATTTGTTCGGAGGCTCCACGAACGTAGAACACAAATGGAACATAATGATGAAGATATAAGAAAAACAAATACTCGTATTTCACACGGACTCGTCCAGACGCCTTCCCATCGTTTTCAACGCGCTAAACATCAGGGCAAATTGTGTGTGGGAGCCTGTGCGGTGTTATGTGTGTTAGCAGCAACTGCCCACAGGATAAATGTAGCAGCCTCATTTTTAATGCAGAGCAATAAATCCAACAAGTCAAACAGACAGTGGCTATCAGGATAACTTCATATGAAGTGGCTCATTAGCAGCTTTCTAACCTGGTCGCGCTCTAATTGGGCTCTCACAGAACCACTTGTGTCTATTCTGATTCCCTCAAACATACATTACAACAAATTAGCCCAAAACAAACCACAAGCTTTTGCCTTTTTTTTTTTTTTTTTTTTTTTTGCTTTGGTATTTAAAATATTCTCGCTCCGCAAAGAGCTGACAAGTCTCGTCTCGATAAGATAACAGAAACTACTCACTCAGTCAGTGGTTCTGGGGGGCAAAAAATGACGGAACCGGGCCCAGACATACATCCACCCACCAACGACGATGTTTTCATTGCAGCAAGCGGCTACAGTAACTGGATCGTGCGGTTGCAGGTTGACAAGCTGCAAGCGCATCGCCCAGGCAACAGCTTTGATGGGCGCCGCCGTCGACCAATGAGAGACGCCCAAGCGCTTGTTTTTTTTTTACGTGCACGCCCCCTCTGCGAGGGCCAATCAGAGAGAGAGGTACGGCTTCACGGGGAGAGAGGGGGAAAGAACTGTGTTGCGGTCTGTGAGGGTGTTTCGTGTGAAGTGGGAAATGATTGTTCCAAATCCTCTATTACATAATTCACAAAATCACACCCTGCGTCCACTGTGATAATAGCATAATTCATCCAGGGGTCATTACCGAGGGCTTGTAGCTACAGGGAAAGTATATCGTAAAAAAAAAATGTGGGGGGCCATAAATTCCTTCGGCGTGAAATAAAACATGACAAAAGACAGGGGCAGGTGTTTGCGATGGCGTAATAACAATTTACTTGCCCCCCCCCCCCCATATCTACGGCCTGCTCTGTGAAGATTTGATGTTGTATAATAACCTTTTTCTGACTGGCAGTCACACTAAATCGATGCCGAGCTCATAAATGTGAATAGGCAGAACTTCCCAGTTGTTGTTAGAGTTGGGGAACTTGCAAGGTGAATCCCTGCAGCATCTGCGTTTATCTTTAGGTCTCGTGCCAACTTTAGCATTTTCTGGAAAACTTTCTCAGCATTTCCCCTAACGTGTGCTGCCACCTTCAGGATTTGACCTGTAACTGAACCGGGATTAAAATCAGCAATTTCTCGTTATTTGTCCATGCTGAACTTGTTTGGGGAAATGCAATCCTTCTATGTACAAACGAATAACGCTGGTAGGGATAAAAAATAAAAACAAATAGCTGAAAAAAAATGCAAACTCTGCTTACACTCAGCAGACAGAACTATTGAAGGAGCTACAACTAAAGGTGTGTCCTTTCTCTGGTTTCCAACTCATAGGTCTACTGGCCCAGTGATTTTTCTATTTAGCTATTTTCTGGGATCGTCAACTGAGGTACTGCCACTGCTAACTTTATGGGCTTAGATTTTCTTTCCCATGAAAAACACCATGGACCACGTTTGGTTTTGCTGGAAGTGTTTTTCATCCCTTGTTTCAAAGGTTTCATTTCTTTCCACTGTTGCCACATGCATGGACAGTATAAGGAATTGTTGCAAAGTCATAAAAAACATTTAACTAATGGGGGTTTTTTTGTGTGCATTTTTGTTACATACTTCAATAATAATAATAATAATAATAATAATAATAATAACCAGTCTAACATTTTATATACAAAACATCCAATGTTGGAAATTTAGGAAAATTTGCAGTGAAGTCCTATTTTTCAGAGATTACACTGAAAAATAAACGAAAACTATTAAAAAACAAACTTGATACTTGAAAATGTCCATTTTAGGAGTGTTTTTGTCAACATTCTACAAATTTCACATTCTAAAGCTTTGCAAAAAAAAGCATTTTACCACAATGATTTAAAAAAAGAAGAAAAATCATGAAAAAATTCAGCCATCATATGCTGCAGGGAATGCAGCAAGACGAAAATGTAAAACGTCCAGTGAAACAATCACGACTTCATCCAAGTATAAAAAAATACATCAGCAATAAGTAGAAGTATAATATACCTTTTTTTTATTTTTTTTGCTATTAACAATAGAGAAACAAAAACTTGTTTGATTGGTAGGCTGCAGGTGTAAATTATTACACCTGCAGGCACATGGATTTTTGCATTATTTTGCTGCCAATCATGATAGAGGTAACCTCAAATACAGTTAAATTAAATTGAAATTCAATAAATTATTAGAAAAAGAAATTAAATAGTAAATGATTAGCCAGAAGGGTAGTCAAAAGTAAAATCTGACAGGCAGGTATTTTAACTGCAGAAAACTGAAAACAATATAACACAACAGAGTTGTAGAAAAATGCATTGAGTGAACACATTTTCGTGTTGTAAAACTGTGGTTTAACTTAGCATGGCATACATATGAGAGAAAATATATTGTTGCAACTTGTATTACTGCCAGTTTGTGTTTTGTGTCAATTTCCTTTACAAACAGTAATAGATTTCTGAGAAACGATTCTTCGCTTTGCTGTGGGCTATTTATTTATTATAATAAAAAGACAGTCGCAGATTTGAACTGATCAGTTTGACTTATCATGTTGATTAATAGGGTAGGGTAGATAATGTAAACTCCTGCGGAAAAAAAGGTGGGTGGGGAAAACACGGCAGTCTGAATAGAAACCGAACTTGGATTATGAATCATTTGCAGATTGGTTCATGTGATGACGCACCGTTAGCTCTTATAATAATGAAAGTTTGCACTGTGACCTGTGGAAACTTTACCATTCACTGTTGAAATGTAACCACTATGTTCTTATACAGAGTGTGATTGCTTAGCACATGTTTTCCCATAAGCTTAATGTTTCCCAAAGACAAAAAAAATATCTGTTTTATATTATTAAAATGTATTGTGTGGGGGTTTATATTTTTTTTATTTAGATAACTGTTACCCTTTTACGAGTTATGTAATGTCCATCACGTTACGTGACGTATTTCCTCAGCAGCGCAATTATTAGGAGTTTTTTCATTCACAAAGATGTTGTTAAAATGACCAAAATGTAATTTACATCCATGTTTCCATTTTTTTTTTCTGTTTTGAACCACAGCAGGAGAATCCATAACAAAGATCCTGTATACAAAAATATCGAAGAAAGATGGATAACTCCAATTTATTTATGGCATCCCAAAAGTTCGTCTGGCGCAGTCTAGACGCTGATTGGATAAGTTGAGTAAACCTTACTCTGGTTGGACAGTCTCGTGAACAACACACGTCTTTATTGGCATTAGAGAAGCTCCTTATTGAGCACAGCGTCGTCCAGTTAGTCGTCTCGTGACTCCTCCTCGCCACAATACTATCTTCGGCATAAATTACATGCGTGTAAGCATACACTACATTTGCGAAAAATGGCAGCTGACGAATAGAAAAAAGTGGATCTTCAGTCGAAAAAAAGACGGCACTTGTAAGTTCGTTCGTTAAAGTAAATGACATACATTTTAAGAACATTTAAACTTAGAGCTAGTCGAGTCCAAAAACATGTAATTCTGCTTCATGATGTGGAAGAAACTACTGTAAGAAGGTTAAGGCTAAGGTTAGCCTGCCCAGTTATTAGCCAGCAGCCGTGGCTAGCCAACTGAGCGCTTCCAGTTGTCAACATTGGGCCCAGACTATTACCTGCAAGTGGTTCATGTTGGCGTCGTCTACATATTTTAGAAGCACAAATGTGATGCAGAAATAAATGTTAGCGCAATGATTAATTGAAAGTAAACCCGTCTCGATATTTACTCCCGTTGGCTGGTACCAAGTAAACACTGGAAGGCTGCTGATGGGAGACACACACCGAAGGTGGACAAGGAACAACAAGTTTGGGAGTTAAATATTGTGAAACGCCAAACCCAAATAGTGCTTTTCTACGTGGTGAAATGTTTCGGTTATGTTGTAACTTTAGCTACTAATATTAGTAATAACAGTGTACCTAGATATCAGTAATATGAATTTTACTTTAAAAAAAAATCAATACAAAGTCTGGTTACCTTCAACGTGAAATATTTAGCTTTTTTTCTTCTTCTTCTAAAAAAATAGAAGCTTAACTTTAGTAGTTGGTAGATTTTTTATTATTATTTTTATTCTCAGCAGACATTGTTGTGACATTTTTGGTCTTACAGGAGAGTTGCGTTCACTGAAACATGGAAAAGTTGAGGGAATGTACACAGAGTGGAGGGCAGCCCCAGCACACCCCACGGGCCTGGCTTCTGGAGCTCGTGAAAAAAAAAAACCCCGGTCCGCTTCACGCTTCCTGTCTGAGTGGGAGTGGGTTACTGGAAAACCACACTACTGTAGCGTCACATTTATACTTTAAAAAAAAAAAGTATTATTATTTTTAATAATAACTGTTTTTAGATAATTGCGTTTAATTCGATTTACAGTGGAAGTAAAACATCTTCCCTCCCCTTTTTCAAGTTTTTGTGATGTAAAAAAATAACATCAAGTTAAGTATTTTCAGTTATGTGTAACTTAATTGATATGTGTGACTTAATTGAACTGCTGACCGAATTGTATAAACGAATACGTTGTTGAACCACTTTTTTTTTTTTTAGATTTTATTACATTTTCCAGTCATTTCGAATCAGAGATATCCTCTCTGATTCAGTTCTGGGCTCTATTTCAAAACGTTATTATAAGTTCATATTACGCTCTTTTTTTTCCAGCAGAAATTGACAGGCATTAGTAACGGTTCAAACCCAAAGCAATATGCTACCATCACCGTGCTTCAAAATGTGGGCGTGGTGTTTTTTTTTTTTTTGTTTCTTTTTTTTACCTAATGTGCTGTTTGTGGCCATAACATCCAGGAGTAGCTTCACATTTTCCCACAAGCTTTAGGAGACTTCAAATGAGATTTTGTATTATTATTTGCAAATTTAACCAAGCTTGGTTGTTCCCGAAACCAGACTCCAGAGATGCGAGGAAAAACAGGTAATTGTCATGTGAAACAGCCAATATTTGCCAGACGTTCTTGCAGCTCATTTAGTCTCACTGGAGACTTCTTTGGACTTTTCCTGACAGATTTTTTTTTTTTCCTGTCTTTTCATCCATTTTGGAAAGATGTCCAGTTCTTGCTGATGCTACTTTTGCACCATGTTTTGTCCACTTGACGATGAACATCAACGCAGTGTACCTCTCGTTATTGCATTTTCGCAAAAGCATTTGCAGTTGCGACATTGCGCACCTTGAAATTCGGATGGTGAATTTGATTTGAAGCATTAAGCATCTCTGATTTTAATC